>NC_083458.1:1228333-1842500 GCF_023558535.2 Drosophila nasuta | reverse complement strand
TGTCTAAAAGTTTACCAAAGTAATTTTATGTATGTGTAGTGCACAAAATATAGAACAATTTAGTTCAAGAATATTAAAATCATAAAGTTATTATTCTTTGTCATAGTCATGTTTTAGAATAGTAGATCATATAAATAATTAAAAACTTGATAATGTCTAAATAATATTAAATACTACATAAATATATATTATTCCCATAGATTATGGGCGACTCAAAATACGATCGTGATTGACTACTTGTCTCTTATGTACTTACGTAATCAAGAAAGTCATAAACATCCAGTATGCGTTTACTTGAAAGCGTTTGAAAAAGTATCGGGCTGGTCCTAGGTGTCGGGTCTTTGGGCTGTGCAAGTGGCTTAGACTGGGTCTTAATTTGGTAAGCGTAACGCATAATGTATAAGCAATGTGTATACATAACATATGTGTGTGTGAATACTTTAACTTGAATATTGCGTGCAGTCGAGTTCGCAGTCTATTGAGAAAATGCTTCCAAAACGTGTTTTAGAGTAGATAGATAAAGCCGAATCTGAAACGTGGCGCCGACACTTCAGTTTCTGGTCCAGAGACAAGGACTGAAACTGCGACTACAACTGCGACAGCGGCAGTGAATGGAGATAGGTTTGGAAGCGGGAGACGAATGACGCCGGAATGCGAATGCGAAACACGGAAAACTAGTTGTGTCGATGTTGATTTTGCTATCGCTGACTTTTGTTGTATTCCTTGTGGTGGTTGTTGCTATCCTCACAAAAATAAACATACTCAAAAATAACAACAGGTGAATGCGAATGCGAATACAAGAAATCGAAGCTATCCAATACAACATTGTTGTTTCCTGTTTATTTGCAGAAGCTGAGACTCAATAACTTTTGCTGCCATCAGTTGAAGTTAAGAACTAAAGGGGCAGAGGGTACTTATCACTTTATGCTAGCAAGACATAGGCAATAAGACGATCGGTTCAATCTTAGTCTGTGTGTCTGTAAATTTTCTTTGCCTCTATTTGAATCTACTACGCAGCACTGCTCCCGCTAAGTATTCTAGTTTGCAGCCATGCCCGTCTATAAAGTTGCAGACAATGTTTATTTAAGATTTTAGATATCTACTTTAGCAAGATATTATTTATTGTATTCGATTTGGTTTTTATTCCCGTTAAAAGGGAAGGGTATTATAACTTTGTAGCTCAAAGAAATGTACGTAACAGGCAAAACGAGTCATCTCCGAACCCATGAAATATTTATATTCTTAATCAGCGCTAACAACTGAGAAGATATAGCAATATCGGTCTGTCTTTCTGTCCGTCCGTCCATATGAAACACTGGATCTTAGAGTCAATAAGAGACATGCTTGCACGCAGATCAAGTTTATTTCAAATTGTGGGACTTCCACTTCCGCCACGCAAATTATTAAATTAATTTTAACTAATAATTTTAAAGCTAGAGCCACGATTGGTACATATTTTTAATAATGACAATAGTATTTAAGATTACTGGGAATTTGAATGCGATCAGATAACAACTATAGAAGTTATTCAATAAATTCTTTTGTATGGACAAAAACGTATACTTATTATGGGGCGTTTAAGACCCACCATTTGAGCAATTCTACTTAAAGAGATAAATAAGACCTAGTTTCCAAAATTACATGTATACCTATTTTAAACCACTGTCTAATATTATTATAAGAACGCTCTAGAACTGTTTTCGTCGTTTAGGTAGGAAAAAAAAAACACCCCACCATAGAATGCAATCCAGATTTCGATCCATCTGTCTGTCATGGCATAAGAGATTATTAAGTGTTAACATGAAAATCAAAAAGAACAATAGATCCGTTGTTTAATTTGGCTTTGCAACTTGATATTATGATTGTTATAGGATTGACCAAATGACTGCTACGTTAACAAATAAAGTGTTTGTTTACTTAATTGCATACACACTTGCATGCGTATAACATTTTTTTGACAGTCGAAAAAATAAGAAGGGCAGTGACACACATTATTTTTTTTTCTATTATAAAACCACTGTAATTTACAAGATACTTCTGCTATTGAGTCAAAATCTAATTTTTGGGTTTTCAATTCTTAAGATTTATATTTTACTTAAATTATGTCTTGAACATGACCGAGAAACAAGTATATGCACTTGGATATGTACATATATGTATTATAGATTGTTGAAGTGTTTGCAGAACTTGAACCTTCTCAATTGTTTAAAGTTCGAAGTCTTTGACGAACCTATCAAACAAACAAATACCATAAAACTTGTAGCAATTGACAAACATGCAAAACAAAATTGCAATTTTCTAATTAAATTATTTATACAAATCACAGAACATTTGGTATAATTGTAATCCTAAATTAAGATAATGTCTTATTATTTAAAACAGATCCCGTTATGTCACACTGTAGCTTTCTTAACCAATTTGATGCACAAATTTAACACTTTCTTACACAATATAAATTAAATTTAATGTCATATTTATATAAATGCAATACAAACAAAGAATCCGAAACAGCTTGGTTTGATCTGTTTTCGTTGGGAGCTTCGTGGTGTGGTGAACAGATGTGATTCAGATGTTATCTCATTGTCAATATGCTCAAATGTGTGTACTCTTTTTTCTTTTGATACTTCGATATTGTAACCCTTGCAAAACATTTTTCTGCGAATAAAGGTACACAAATTTATATACATTATATGATTTATATTATATTAATTATATATATAAATGTATATATGTATATTTAAGCAAGTATACATTTATATGTATGTTCTTCATGCATACATTTATTTGTATGTTGTTCATGTAAATGTATACTTGTTTCATGTATGGTATATTTATTAGTTAAATAAATATTCTACAATGACCGTGTTATTATAACTCTCGCATTCCATAATTCATATTGTAGTCTGCAGCTGTAACTGTAGGACGTTTAATTATAATGTAAATTTCTGTTTTTATGCTCTGGGGAGTTCACTCTTAAGTTGAAACCAAAAGAATTCTACGGAACTTCTGAATAGTCAAGTTTAAGCGCAATGTTAAATAAAAATAAAATTGACCGGCAATATAAAAAAGTGTCATCCGATTTTTTTTGCGCATCAATGCGACGCACTGGGAACATAATTTAATGTGGTGGAGTAGTGGTCGAGGTCGTGTTTTGAGTTAGGGTTAGAATGAGTGTTACAGTCTACTGGCTTTCCACACATAATTTTAGAAGAATATAATATTCATTTATTACTCAAGTGGCCACATTTCAAGTAATTCAAGACAACAACTTGCAGATGTGCCCGTTTAACGTTCCTTGCAGCTGTTTGTTTTTTTTTTTTTAATCGATTTTAAGTTTTGTTAAAATATTTAAATAGAATTAAAGTTAAAATACAAATTGATAATTAATAATTATAATGTGACTATACTTTTTTCGACAGTCTTGAAGTTATTGAAGAAATAATTTTATAATACCCTTCTACCCTTTGGGTAGCGGGTATAATAATTTTATATTGAAAAAAACGGTGACTGCAGTTAGATCTTAGTTGATTGCATTGACAATTTGGCATATACATATGTACGCTATGGTGTGTTTAAATGTAATAGCATATTATATACCAAATATATCATCTTTATGTTTTAGTAGCTTTTGGTATATTCATTTGATTTAATAATTTTTTTTAATTCAAACGATTGGGGCGTGGCCAAATTCTAAAACAAAATCTTTAATTACTAACAAAACGAAATGATTATAAAGCTTTATGGAAATAGTTTCAACGCTTTTAGCTTTCCAACAGAAGGTGATAATCTACATTTATCATTATACCTTGGCTCTAGTGCATTTCTGTTATTGTGTGATAAGTTCGGGAATACAACGTTGTAAACACATTGGCAACCATTGTGTTGAACTAAAGCAGATTAGGATTAGCCGAACCATTCGCAGATATTATTAAACATACTTATAGTATGACAAAAAATCAATATCCGTCTATCGGTCACACCATCTTTATGATATTAATATTAACATTACTTCGTAGAAAGGTCTTTTATCTAACAATAAGCCGACATAAGCCTCAAACTACCAGTCTAGAAGATTTTCCAATGGTCTGCAAATTCAATGGGGTGCGACAAGTGTAATAATCGCCTCAACAAATGATGCTTCCGATTTCACATTACCAGTCTGTTAGTTATTTGAGAACCAAAAACAAGTAAGAAAGCTATAGTCGAGTATGCTCGACTGTGAGATACCCGCTACCCATTTTGAACAAATGCTAGTCAGCGCGGTAATAATTTTAAAATTTAAATAATTAGTATACCACAAAACAGGTAACAAAGCTAGAGTCGAGTGTGCTCGAATAAAAGCATATATCGATATATAATAAAGATTGCAAAATAAGCCAGATTATCAGCCAAAGCAACAAAGACCCCTAGTAAGTAGTCGTTTTTGCATTAAAAAAGCATTTCTTTAATAGTTTCCACAATTTTTATCTGATCGCTTGTTATTCGTTTTTTGTCAATTTGCGGATGAGGAAGTGGGCGTCCAAAAATTTGAAACAAACATGATATGCCTGCAAGCATAACATAATTTATTTATAAAAATTATAACATAGCGATTAATGAATAAAGGATCGTAACTTGTAATTTATAAAATTGACAAATGTAGCCATAGTATTTTAAATTTAATTTAATTCAAAATCCATATAAACATTTAAGGCAAAAATAGAAATTTTGAGTACGTGTTAATAAAAGAAGCAATCATTATATCTAAAAAAAAACAGCTGATCTCCTTGTTAAATGCACTGCTGTGCTATCATTAAAAAATAAATTTACAGTGCATTTGACGATAAGAAACCAGAAACTAATTTTTTGTTTATTTTCGCTTTTAGTTATACTGTTAAAATTCTTATTTTTTTTAAAGAATACTTTCAAAATATATAAGCTCAGCCTGATATTAAAGAGGATTTGTATTAAGAGCTTTACGTCGCTTTACATTTTGATGTTAATAGCTTTAATGATTATTGTTGTGAATTTGAAAATTAAACATGCAATTCCCTTCCCTTTAAGTAGCCTGTTGGGTACATAGTTTTAAACTAATCTCTTTAAAAGAAAGTTCACTTTTAGCTATTGTAAATGTCTTTTTAGCTCCAGCTGATGGTTCTAAATTGCCAACCCACGAATGGGGACTGCCCTGGCTAGGTTGTAAGTCCATGGTCAGGTAGTTCTTTTTGTTGTTAGTGCCCTTTTGACTAAACAAGTTCGCTGAAAATAAAGCCACACAAAAAGCCGAGCAATATCAAGAGACCATAAATACAAAGGGCTCCTTTGAACTACGATTTGCAAATACCATGCATAGCAAAAGTGACAGCAAAGTGCTATTGGATATTGCCTTATTCTCTGACAAAACCATACATTTGATATGATTGGACTAAATGTGTATATTTCACAACGTACTACATACAACTAACTGTACAACTGTATCTAAATTTATTTACCCAAAAAATAAATAATAAAACATGTATATACAAATAGTTATAAACGTTAGAAGTGAAACTCTAAATACAGTCAAACTATTAAATTAATGTGTTTTTTGTACTTCATTTAATTACGAGAAAACATATGTATAACTATTTTACTAGATACTTATGACATATTTCTTGAACTTGTCAATTAATATGAGTGCTGCGATATATCAACATGGTAAATTGCGAGTGGTCGGTGTTTTCAAATAAATAGTAGAGCCCATTAAATTTATTCTGTTTCCTCCATCCGCTGAGTTTTTCATCCATCCAAATTCATTTTTAATGCCAACACGTGCCAGCAAGGGCTTCTGCCGAGAGCTCGTAAACAATGCTAAGAGTCTATGGCAGTCAAAGGCGATCCGACAATGCATGTGTAGATTTCGGCTTGTGTCCTGTAGCAGTTTATAAGTCGCGACGAAATGGGTGAGGAGTTCAATTGAAAATTCAGTATTGGTGTTTCTTGTTGTTTTCTTTTTTATTTAACATGTAGGTTGTTCTTGCCATTGACCGATGTTGGTTTTATGATGGTAAGAAGGAGAACAATATTTATTTCAGTTACCTTAATACCACTATATACTTACGTCTTATGCCTATACCATCCACATTTGTACATATTCATACATACACAGATACTTGTATGTAGTATTACTCTTAGATTTTCAGTTGGAGGGCAGTAATAAGTAGCAAGGGTTGACGAGGGTGATACTGAGGCGAGCTAGCAATTGTAAAGCAATGCTCAAATACTACAAAGGCTAAAGGGGAGTGAATATTCAGAAAGGTTTGAGGTTTGAAAGTGGTTCAATCGCCTCCTGCCATACTACTAGATTTTTGTTTGTTTCAGTTTTGGCCTCGCTACTGGCGCGTGTCGTTTAGAAGCCTAACCCCACACTACTCCATGGGTTTTCTGTAAGTATTAAAGACAAATTGTATGCACTTGCTTCGACAGCAGATGATAAATGACACAAGAAGCTGCGCATAATGAAAATCAACTCGAAATGAACACCAAAGTGCAAAGTGTGTCCCGCCATGTGTTATTCTGAGTCTTCCATCCAGAATGATATATATATATATATATATAAATATATATATAAAACATATACAATCATGATCCCCCATATTATATTATATATTAGAACAGAATTGGAAACCATTATTAAATATAATCAAGAGTATTCGATAGTAGGTACACTGGGTAGATTTAATGAAATATACATACATACTTCACATCGAATCCGCCTCAAGCTATTCACTTCTTATTTAGGATCGCTTTATTATATTATGAAGATAAACACCATATATAGCACGATTCAAATGAAGGTAATTAAGAAGACCAACATTCACTGCCTTATGTAGTAGCCAACATATGAAAAGCACAGTCAAGAGTTCTCAACTTTGAGATAACCGTATGACTGAATTTTACAATGAATGAATCGAAGTTGAAGAACAACCCATTCATTTTCAGGAAGTATTTTGTAAGTGTACGCGCTTATATTCGAATTGTGTTCTGTTATTGTTTGTGTGTTAGCTTGTATCCCGTTTTTATTTTTATATGTGTTGCGAAGCAGCGGAAGTCATCATTATAAATAAATTCTTCAGTTCGGAGCGAAAACAAGTAAAAATTATCTTCAGACAAGTGCTGACAGTAAGAGACTTTTTTAAACTTGTCCTCCTATACATATTTATGTACGTTTATGTATATATGCATATGCGAAGCTAGCTGATTGTGCCGAATGGCAGATTTATGATGGACTGTTTTATTCAACGCCAGAAACATAGTTTACAAATTTATTGCGCAATAAGGCTGGGACTTTTAAAATTCATAAGTAAGCCATTACTTATGGTGGTATGTATGGAAAGTTAGGCGGCTGTAAATGCACACAAGATCTTACGAAATTTGATCGAGCTCAAAATTTCAGCTTCCCTCTTTTCGACAACAAGAATTACAACAAGAAAGAAAGTAACAGTCGAGTGTGCTCGACTGTGAGATACCCCCTACCCATTTTTGCCTACAAAAGTATTTCTTTAATAACTTCCACAATTTTTATCTGATCGCAATCAAATTTTCAGAAATCATAACCACTATAGTTATTATTGTATACAACAAAATTTGCTCTAGCTCTAAAATTACGCTTGTTATTAGATTTTTTTGATTTTCGGGGGCGGAAGTGGGCGTGGCAAACATTTGAAACAAACTTGATCTGCGTGCAAACATAACAAATGCTGTCGAAAATTAAAGCTCTATCTCTTATTGTCTCTGAGATCTAGGTGTTCATACGGACGGACGGACAGACACACAGACGGACATGGCTAGATCGTCTCGGCTATTGATGTTGATCAAGACTATATATACTTTATAGGGTCGGAGATGCCTCCTTCTACCTGTTAGATACATTTCCTGCCGACACAAAGTTATAATACCCTTCTACCCTATGGGTAGCGGGTATAAAAACTCACAACCATAACAATTAAGAAAACAAAGCTCGAGTGTGCTCAACGGTGATATTACCCACTTTCTCTTTTTAATAAGAGCAATTATTCTTCAAATATTCTTTAAATAAACCAAATTAATATACTCAAAAATATTAAAATATAGCTAGGGCTATATTTGGTTTATCAATATACTATTAGTATTAGTATAGTATAGTATATACTATTACTATTATTATCTGATCGCAACGAAATGTTCAGGAGGAGCTGTCTAGTTCTATCTCTGAAAATCAGTGTTTCATGCGGACAGACAGATAGAACTGGTTGTAAAATCTCGGCCGTTGACTTCTGCCTGTTACAACAATTTACAGAGGACACAAAGCTACCCCATGGGTAGGGGTATAAATATTATTGACGCTCGAAATCACGAAGGCTGAATTATTGTTAGAATTTTACCATTTTGTGGTGGAATAAATGTGAGAAAAATATAAACAATAATTCAATAAATCTAATATAATTGTTGCTATAACAAAATAGCAAACAAAAATTAAAATACTTTTGTATAGACCTATCTCAGATTGTACTACGTAACATGTCGAATATCACCTTGTATTTATATACAA
Source organism: Drosophila nasuta (assembly GCF_023558535.2). Taxonomy (NCBI): domain Eukaryota; kingdom Metazoa; phylum Arthropoda; class Insecta; order Diptera; family Drosophilidae; genus Drosophila; species Drosophila nasuta. The sequence continues at coordinate 1,833,952 of NC_083458.1, read as the reverse complement.
TATTTTCTATAATAATATTATCTATAAATAACTTTTTTGTAACAATTTTAATTGTTGTTTTCCATTCTCGTCTCAATAAACTTGATGATGATTCAAGTAATTTCCAGGAACTAAAAACAACCCTCATCTGCTAAGAACTACAAACTTTTTTAAACAACAATTAATAATGATAATGATATAGAGCCATTTTGTTTTACTGTGAGTTCCAACATCAATTGCAACTGCCCTCTCAAAATGGATGAAGTTGAGATTGCAGAACAAGGGGATAAACATAATATTATTGGACTAGACCAGAATTTTGGCAAGGAACTTGCCATACCAACCTGTAAAATAGATAGTGACCCAGATGACATAAAAATTGAAGCCAATAACGTTAGCCCAATTTCTCTCACATATGAGCCGGATTTTGATGACGATAATCATGTAAGTACTCAACGTCATCATTTTATCATTTTATTTAATAATTATGTTAGTTATAATTATGATGGCCTTCTTTCTTGCAGATAACCTGTTGTAATCGATTGTTGACAACAACATCAGTAAATATAAAAAAAAAAAACAAATCACTTAATGGCAATTTAAAGATAATAAACTTTTATCCAATGGAGCAATCTAATATATTCTTAAATACTGATCCATTATTAACGCCCGCTACAATACAACAAAATGGAATAAGTCAACTGTCACCAAACAACGATAATATCAAGCATTGCACTACATTAATGTTGGACTCAGATTTAGATTCTAAGCAACAAGACGTTCAATTACCGAAATGTAACTCAATTTACAAAGGGAATCAGCCGACTGATGAGTTGGTACATAATGTGGAGAGACAAATTATGCCGTGCAAAAATGCAACTGCTTTACCGAGTTTGGATAACTTTGTCGATGAAGAAATCATTTTAGAAAACTCTAAAGAAGCATCACCATCACCAGTAATCGCATCAACCCATATATCAGAAGCTTTTAGAAATTCACAGAATAGTCCATTGCTGAAGCTGACACGGTGAGTTAAATCTTAAAGCTTGCGAATATATTCAATACACAAAACTAATAGCAATAAAAAAAGAATATCCATCGAAAGAATATCCATCGTTGTATTTAAAATTATTTATGACGTTAGTGACTTTATTCTTCCGTTGAGAAATAATTTCCACTTAAAGCTGAAAATAACCTAGTTAATGTGTCTGTTGATTTGATATAATAATTTCGAACTGGCGGTAGTTGGTCAATTAGATTTGCATTACGTGGTCGTAATTTGTTACCTCTCAAATTTATTCACCACTTCCGTTCGACTATTCAATTATTTATCATCAATCTAAAAGCATATTCCGAAAATTGAGCAAAGGACACTAGTGCTTTGAGAGTAGCTTGCTAAACTTTGAACGGAAGGCCAGCGGACGTGCCGATATCGTAGACCAAAAAATTAAAAAAAAAAAATAAATAAAAATGTTATATTTTTATATTATATTTGATCCTCTTAAAAAATTCATTATTTTAAAGGTTAAATCGATAATATTGATCAAGTTTTTTTAGTGTAGCACATTACACACCTTCGATTAAATTTTAAACAAAAATTCATATTGCAAGTAAAATCACTGTGCAAGAATTGTATTTGTACGTACGTTTTCCAAGTTATTGGTATTTTTGGGATGTGTGTGTTTTTAATGAAATTAGGTTTGAGAAATTTAAAAAGTAAACTGTTACTTATGTAAACGCATTGATACACCCAAATACCGAATAGTAAAACCAAGACATAACAAATAAATTAGCTACAATTACCAAATCCCATAGGAAAAGTTGTATTTGCTTGAATCAATTTTTTTTTTTTTATAGAGAGCAATTTTCATTAACAACTGGAGTACATGTTCATAAATCATATGAGAAGGAGAGTACCGTTACTGAAATAATTCGAAACCTTCAACTAATTCGAAGTCACTTGATAAGCCAGGTAAATAAATAACAATAAATGTAGTACACCACACATGGATTTTTACTAAAAGCAAGTTCCTCAAATCAGAACCTATTATTTTTCTTTTACTCTTCTTAACTTGGTCAGGCACTTCTTTAATGGACCATATATATTAATGTTACATTTTTTTACACTTCAAAATTATATGAATTCTTAATCAGCGTCAAAATCCGAAATCCATATCCGTTTGTCTCTCTGTCATTATATATACCAAAATTCGCAACTCTAGCTTTAAAATTACGCTTGTTATTCGATTTTTTTGATTTGCGGGGGCGGAAGTGAGCGTGGCAAACATTTGAAACAAACTTGATCTGCGTGCAAACATAACAAATGCTGTCGAAAAAAAATTATAGCTCTATCGCTCGTAGTCTCTGAGATCTAGGTGTTCATACGGACAGACGGACATGGCTAGATCGTCTCGGCTGTTGATGCTGATCAAGAATATATATACTTTATAGGGATGCCTCCTTCTACCTGTTACATACATTTCCTGTCGGCACAAAGTTATAATACCCTTCTACCCTATGGGTAGCGGGTATAATTAAATGCAAATGCAGCGGCATTATTCTTAAAATTTACCGAAAATATACTACAAAATACTACAAATATACTGAATGGTATATTTGGTATATTGATATAGTGTCGCATCCAAAATATGTCATGAAATGAAAAATATGCCAGACAGTCAGCCAAAGGAACTAACCCCTCTAATATGTGGGCGAATTTTCCCATACAAAAGTATTGCTTTTATAATTTTGACATTTGTCTAATCGCAACCAAATTTTCGGGAATCACAAATAGTGTAGTTATTATTGAATGTACCAAATGAATGTACCATGACTGTTTTTGCCTGGTACATACATTTCCTGCAGGCACTATGTTGTAATTCCCTTCTACCCTATGGGTATAAAAAGAAGGGCATTACCTAATACTGAAAATTTGTATATTCGTGTATATTAAATTTGTTGACGAATAATTGACTCATTCTAATTGTTTTCAAGGTTCTCGTTCTAAATTGGTCAATTCAATCAACTGACCAATTGAATACTATTTTAACAAATAGTTTGCTAAAGTAAGGTTACGCTTTTTAGAAAAATAAGACTTTTCTCTAACAGAAAATTAAGTCTCTTATTCAATAAATAAATAATATATTCGATACATATAGTTTTGTTGTTGACTAAAATGCTAGTATCACACAATTTCGGCACCCAAGGATCCACTGGGATTAACGGGTGGAAGATAAAAAAATGTTGAATGCGTCCTGGATGAAGACTGACAAGTCAGTTGGAAATTTTAAATTAGTTTCTTGAACAGCTTTAAAAGAATTTTGAGTTAACGATTATTTAGACTGAAATCTGAAAAAATTGTGATACTACTGTGTAATACTTCAATACAATACTTCATTGTATTGTGAGTTATACTTCATTGTATCAGTAGTATTGGTATAATATGCAAAGTAGATGTAAAAATTGTGGAATAAAGTGCAAACACGTCAAAATCTTACCTATATTCAGTTATTTCTAAGAATTACACTTAATATTATGTTCCTATTAGGTATCAGTGGTACGTAGTACATAGATTGTTACTTGTCTTGTACTGCTAAAGTTTTGGACGGCATAAATAAAATCCCACAAAGTTTACATGTAATTTTATGAATGGCTTTTTCAAGTTTTTATTCTATGCGAATACTATACATTCATACATCCTTTTTTTTCCTATTCATTACATTTGTTTTGCATTTCTTTTGCTTTGTGTCAACACAAAGTTGTATTATTCCACCTTTCTTTTATTTCGCAGCTTTCAGCTTTTCTTCTATTCTGAATTGGTGCAAGTGTATGTGTGGACTCTTAGTAAGCATTCCATTCTACTCTGTTCTATTCTTCTAAATAAATTCCCTTTCAGAATTCGTTTTTGTCCCATACTTAAATTTCTTTTGAATCGCTTTTGTACTATGTTCGGTATGGACGCTCTAAACAATAAGCTTTGTATTCTTGTTTCATACAGCCTTTCGTCTCATTCTCTCCTTATATATCACAACTCCTCGTTTCCATAACATTAAAGCCTGTGGTAGTAGACTGTGGTCTTTATTTTCAATCGTATTATTTACCAATGTACTATATAGACCTACGAAATTAAAAATAGTCCTTAGCATAACATTCCATCTAAACTTTTTTTACATTAAGAAATAATTAAATTAAAAAATTAAACGCAAAACAATTCAGTATTTATTAAAATATACCAAATGTATAAACCAAAGGCTATATTGGGTATATTGGAATAGTACTAAATTCAAAATATACCATAAATTGAAAAATAAACCAGATTGTCAGTAGGCGTTTTTCCCTTACAAAAGTATTTCTTAAATAACTTCTCAATATTTATCTGACCGTAACCAAATTTTTAGGAATCGTAAGGACTAGCTATTTTATATTCTTCAGTCTATTGTATGTATGTATGTAAAATCGTGACTCTAGCTTCAAAATGACGGCATAGCAAGTACTATCGAAAAAAATTATAGCTCTATCCTTTATAGTCTCTGAGATCTAGGTGTTCATACAGATGGACGATCAGATGGCTAATGCTATATCGTCTCGGCTGTTGACGCTCATCAAGAATATATTTACTTTGTTAGGTCGGTCATGCCTCCTTCTGTATGTTACATACATTTTCTGGGGGCACAAAGTTTTAATATCTTTCTATGAGTAACAGGTGTAAAAATTAGTTTTAGGAATATTTATTACAAGGTAGAAATAGAAATGTATGTTGTATTAGATTTCTGAGGTGTAACTTTTTTAAATACATATTAAAATTTTAAATAATCATATTTTAAATGAATAAGGTAAAAATTTGATATCGATGTAATTTATGTATAACGTTACAGCTCTCTTGTTGTCATTAAAATTCTTGAATTCAATGAAAAAATATTTAAATATGGCAATTAGACTATCGTCTCAGCTTTTGGATTTGGAGAAAAATATATATGTATGTACATATACGTAATATAGGTTTCGCTTTATAATACTCATGAAAATTGGACAAAATAAATTAACAATATCGCACTTTAAAATAGTTGTTGATATATTCTTCAAAAGCTTAATATCTGAAAGACTACGGGAAACTGCGAGAGATATAATAATTCTAAAATAAAACAAAGGAATAGTCCGACCAACATGACTCTATGCTAAAAGATATTTAATGGTTCCTAAGATCTAAGATGTTCGTACATACGGGTGGACCAGCCAGACGGACATTGCTTAATCGAATTGAGTATAACTCCGAATATATGTACATACATATGTATATATATTTAATGGCGTCGAAGACGTGCCATTCCTATAAATGTTGCTTGAAACATATGTATATATTATATTATTCACTGGCGCTTTACTTTCAAGTGAATCATTGCTAGCTGAACTTCAAAAAGACATTTTTTTCTAAACTTAAAATAACATTTTCTCGTTTAAGGTAAGCATACTTATATTTATGGTACACTAGAACCCTACAAAAATGCAGCCTATTGAAAGAATAACAAAGGACTAAAACATGGGTGAATTGTTGAATGGTTGGATAATGACAACGCAAATTGCATACGGTTGCTTAAGGTAATCGGCTTGAAATCTGTCTAATGTGATGCTTATCTAATAGATTTACTTAAAAGAAATGCCTGGCCGAAGCTGATTAATGAAGGGCCAAAAATTGTCTAATGAAAGTTCTAAATCTGCATTACACCCCAGTTACCAGTTACATATTTCCTACCCTAGGGGTTGTTCCAATAAGTGTACAAAGTGCGAGTTACCGCGATTACGCCGCGTTTGATAAGTTTGGTTTTGATGTAATCAGAAGTTCATAGTTCAAAGGCCATTGATTAATAATACATTAAAATAAAATATGCTTGTATAAAGGTTCAACTTTCAAAATCTAGACATCGCAATATTTCAAATTTAATTGCATAAGTTTTTAATTTTCACTTCAAAATGTAGTTATGGAACTTATAAATTCATCACTCTTGGTTCCATTGAGGCTACCATAGGAATTAGAATTGCAAATACATTTGAATTTTTAGTTAACTTAACTTCAGCTAGAAACATATTAATTATATGTTTGGAGTAATTTCAATTATTATTATATTTTAATAAATACTATTTTTCCATTCCATAGTAAAGCAGTAAGAGAGCTTAATGTTCTTCAAATAAATCAAATTGAAAAAAATCAATTAAAAATTTGAAAAAAAAAATTCAAAATGTGTAAAATTATTTCTTAAACAACTTTTACAAAATTGTATCTGATCGTGGGTATTGTATGTATCAAAAATTAAACGACGGTTGCTATTTGGTTTTTTCTATTTGCAAGACATTTGATTGTTTACTATTTTTAATAGAATTGCCAAGTATATGCATATGTGGAAATATCAAAATTTCAGAAAAACTGAACAAATCCAACGGGGTTTTTGGCTGTTTCTTATCTATATGTTCCATTTTACAAAAATAATGTGCCGGGGATGCTTAACAAAAAGGAATATGCTAAAAATCCGTTATTTTGTTTTTTTGTGTGTCGCACTGCTATTTCAAAGTTCACAGCTGTATGTAGTAGTTAATAATGAATGGTGAAATGTTTGACAGGAGTTCCTCAATATCTATCTCGTTTTTAAATAAAACAAGTTAGAAAGCTAAAGTCGAAAAAAATAATAATAAATATAACAAACATTGTAAAACTACACCTAAGACTATTTTAGGTATATTTAAACACCTACTTACTTGCTTTGACCGACAATCTTGTATATGGTATTTTTTAATGTGTCACTATGTCGATATATCAAATATGCCATTTAGTATATTTTTAGTATTTTTGTAGTATTTTCGGTATATTTTGAAAATAATACCGCAATATTTTGCTTTTATTCAAAGCGGGTAGCGGGTATCTCACAGTCGAGCACACTCGACTGTAGCTTTCTGACTTGTTTTTGATAACTTCTACATTTTTTATCTGATCGCAAATCGCGAAATCATAAAGACTATAGTTATTATTGTATTTGGCAAAATAGCTTCAAAATTATGCTTGTTCTTAAATTTTTGTGAATTTACGGGGGCGGAAGTAGGCATGGCAAAAATTTGAAACAACCTTTATCTGCGTGATTCCTGACGGCACAAATATTATATACCCTATGGGTACCGGGAATAAAAACACGTTTTCATTACGAATAAAGGGGCAACACTTAAAAATATGTTTAAATTGATATGATTCATTATGACGGTCAAGGAAAGGAAAAGAATTCTGCGATTATGTTCAATTACACCGGAAATGCAAAATCTGCACGCAAAAATTCTAATATTAATCAAACTGAGCTAACCTTGCGTTTCCATGACGACACTCAGACACAGTCCTAGCAAATAAAAACGTCGGGAACGTTGGCCTGACATGGGGAAAAGAATCGGAACCACAACATAGAGAGTTCGGGATCACGTGACACTGTTGCAGTTCTTGTCGCGGCAGCAGTTCTCTACATGAATAACTGTTCTATTTTTAAAATTCTAATTTATGAATGAATATGAAAACGAAAGCAAAAGCGGATGGCAGCAATGCCGCAATCATATTGTGTACGTTGGATACTCCAACAGAAGCAAACTTTGGTACATATGTTTGTTTAACTCCCACTATGTCATGTCACATACACACAAAATACTAAATTCGAATTCGACGCAGCTTACCACATCAGTTTTGGAAGTACAACATTATCTTATTAAAGAGTCAGCTAGTGTGTTTTTGCAGAATATTCGAATACCAGTTATCCATTTAAATGGCATTAAAATATAATTTTTATTATTTTTAATATATTAAATCTAGTAGTGAATATTACATTTAATTTACAGAAAACATAATGCTGGCGCTGGGATATTAAAATTTTTAAAAACGTATAAATGGTATAAAGACATTGAATAATATTGAAATATAGAGTGTAAAAGACAGGATCAACGTCAACAGCCGAGAGGATATAGTCCTGTCCACCTATGCACCATTTAGAGAGCTAAAATCATTTTTTCTTTCGCTACGTTTTAGATTTTTGCTAAAAATCCCGAAAAATTACTTTAATGACTTTATTTATTTAAAATTTTTATATGCATCTTCTAATTAATTTAGCACATTTTGCTATAGTTGCGCAGGTTTTAACACTTATCTTAATTCAATAATATGCGTAAGGTGCATTTGTCGAAAATAATTAAAGTAAATTTCGATTCACACAACAAAATGCTTAAAAATATTGGCTCAAATTGTAGATAGATAGAACTTTTATTTGAGAGAACTAAATAATTAATACAGCAAACAGAACCACCCTTAATTAAACATTTCGTAGTTAATAGTGATTCCAAATTTATGTACCACGATAATGATGCTGTCGATAATTCCAAAAATGTATTACAACAATTATCACTACAGTTTCAAATTATTCTTCTTCAAACTTGTATCATATATAATTATGGTGAGGTTATGAGCAAATACTATGAAGCATATCTAATTCTAATAACTATTCTCATTACTGTCTGACTTAGTCAAAGTTTTAATAACACTAGACAGCTGGAAACTAAATAAACACGTTCGATACTCATTATTCAAAGACTTTAAGGCACTTAAGCTGTTCGAGAAGTGTGAATTGCAATGTCTATAAAACATCCCTTTGCTCACATTTCCCAAAATCCACTACTGCTCAAAATTATTCAAGTGAACTGCATATGACCTGAGGAATTATACAATCTAATTTCTTAATATGTATGTATATACATATATGTACTCCGTTACATGGAGAGCTCAAATGCTGTTTATTCTTACTAAAGCTATAATATGTACCTTTTTTTGATTGGTAACGGGTATATACCTAGTCAGTCATAATTGGAAACACATTTATTGTTAAAAAGATTCAGAAAAAAATCAAAAATATATCATGGTGATGCTTTTATTAATGATGAATGGTAGTTCCTCCGTGTGTTGCTGTTTATATGGTACGGTATTTGGGTTGAGTAGAGGGAGACGTGCGTATAGCTTATGTTTGCTGCGCCTTTGTTCTAGAAATTTTTTTTATATTTTGTCAAAAGTTTCGAACTTTTTATAAATTATTCGTTCGGGTATATCATAAATGTTATATTTAGATATGAAAAATATTTATAGTGATATAATTCTGACAGTCTCATACGCATGAAAATTAAATGTTAAGTCTACATCAGCATCGACCTTGTCGATTGTATTTTAAGTTATTATGGGCAAAAGAAAAGTAACAGAATTTCCCTAGATAAATTCAGAACTGGAACCTCTACCGCTCTCTTCTTCCATTTTGTGGCATCTGACGCATGTTGTGACAGTTTGTACTTTAGATATAAGGTGAAAACTCGATTTACAACATCAATAATTCGTTGTGCCTCGATGTTTACTTAAAGCAATCGCAATTTACCGAACGTAAATAATAAATGATGACATTTGATTTTGCTTTGTTAAAAATTGGAAAATGTAAATTTATTGTACATATTTTAGATTCGCAGCTATACTCTGCATTTAAGGCAATTGTTTGTATCCCCACGTCCCATTGGGTAAAAGATTATTATAACTTTGTGCCTTTTTCTATCTATTAATTTTCGTAGCATAAGCTGGCTTTTCATACATCTCTTCAAATACACTTAGACGCTTAAAAAATCGTCTGGACAATGGAGAATATCGGAACAAACAATTGGTGGTTTTGTAACACAATATACGCATGTTATTCTGTTTATTTATGTTTTTATGATAAAACTTTAATTCGAGGTCAGCATCTGGTAAGTAGTTTATGGGTCTTCCATGGTATTTTAGAGGACATTTACGATTGTGAATTTTATTGTAGACATACATATTTCAATAGAGTTCAACTATCATTAGACATTATTTCTTAGTTTTGAGGTAATGGATGAAGATTGATGATCATAATCATATTCTTACTCGTATTGTATTATTGACAGCTAAAGAGCAATCACGTCCCGTGTATGTATGAGCACAATCCAGAATATTTTATAGACTTTATGATCCACTGATAACAGTACAAAGTACAGTGGACTGTAAGAATCATTTGTTGGTCATTGTTTGAGAGAACAAAGCTTCTAGCTTTCAGGACCTTCATTGCCATCGTCGCTACTCTGGTAACAAAGTACGACAATGAGCATCTAATTTGAATGCTATATTGCCCTTTGTAGTCGCAGATTAAATCATCTGTCCATAGACTGGGTGCTTTCCCCATCATTAGAGTTGCCATTGTTTTGGAATAATATGAATACAAGCTCTTGTTGCCAACCTACTCTGCCACATCACATGAAAATTGTGTGTGGGCGGCAGGGCAAACAGGGTGACTAATATTTGATCGAATACAACCGATGTGCCTTGCTCACAAACAAAGAAAGGGGTTAACACATGTGCTTTTGTTTTCATTGTCACCTTGTGAAGCATAATGAAGCAATAGGAACAAGAACATACTCGTCGTATACCTTATAATAACACATTACACACTAGCAGCATCATAATTTATAAAAAAAATCATGTTTTCAATTCAAATTTCAATTTCCTCAAATTTGTATACGAATTTCCTGTATGATTTTATTCTCTCCCGGTTGTGAATACATCCAATACATAGTACTAAGCTACATATGTACGTCAAAAGTGAAGCTACCGCCAACATCATGCGTGTCCCGTCAACGGCAGCGTAAGTGTGAACGTGAAATAACACGTAATTGAATTGACGCGGACACAGGATGCAGAATGCAGAACATTCGAAGTCTGAGCAAGAACGAAGACGATTAAGACAAGGGTAGCGTTCAGAGAAAAACCCCTGACAAATAAAGAAAAACAATTACCCTCAACGCACTAGGTGGTCCAAAACACAGGGACGAAACCGAAGTTGCGAAGTCTGTTTTTGTTGTTCTCATTGTTGACTATTGCCCATTCCTACTTTCACATTTCTCATCGATAAGAGCATCTCATAAGCTTTGCCGCGACTTTTGCTTGAGAGACCTTTGCACTTGACATTGGCAGTAGGTGCAGTGAGCGCACGGTGGCTGCTTTCAAAGCTTATTTTTGAGTGGGTATTGTAATTAGAATAAAGGCAACGTCAAGTGGATGAACGTCGTGAACAACGCGCGGTGTAACCACATTTTTAATTCATTTTTATTAATTTTACCCCTTGCTACTAAAGGATTTACTTGCTATTCTACAATACTCTTTTTTCAATGACCGTCACGTGCCCTGCAACCGTAAAAGATAGGCATTACAGCAATGCTATTGGACTTAGGTATATTAAACTCTCTCAACTCCCATCTCCTCTTTTAATTAATGTTAATTACATTAATATTGAGAGTAGTTTAAAATTCAACCTAAAATACACAACTGTAGTTAAGAAAGATCTAAATGAACCAGAGTTTTATGTAGTTACATTTTTATTCAGTTAGTCCTACTTACCAAATTTACAAAGTAAGAGTATATTAACCAAGAGGGCTCGTCTGTGAGATACCTGTTACCTCTTCTCAATAAAAGCAAAACCATATATTAAATTAACATATAAAAAATAGTAAAATATATCGAAGACAGACATTATTTATGAATCTTGTAAATTTGGATGCGATCAGAAAAATTAAAATATTAGAAGTTATTTAATAAAATGAATAAAATAAGGAAATGAATTTTAAGAATTATTTTAGTCTCAAATCTAGTGAAAAGCTTTCTCGTTGTTTCCACCACTGAAAACATTTGTTTCATTTTTTCTAATTACAATGTCCATATAATACAATACAAATGTACAAAATGTATGGGCTCAAGTGATGTGTATGGGTCATTGGCTTATTTAAAATCACACCATTTAAACTTACTTAGAATTTTTGTTAAACTTAGCATTGATATCTTTAAACTGTAAAAATATTAGCATTTCCAGGAAATTAAAAGCCTATTTTGATAAATATAGATACAAGCAAAAAAAACTACAATCGAGTATACTCCACTGTGATATACCCGCTACCCAGCGTTAAATATTCTCGATCTTTTCTAAGAGTACTCCAAATCTAAAATTTCTTTTCATTCTCATTATATTTAAAAATTTAAGACTTAAATAAATTTCAACTTTGTCAGCCTTTTGGGACATACAATAATAAGCTGATCCTGAAAACATGATAGTTATCAGTTACAAATCACAGAATTTATTCAAGAAATAATTTTATATGGCAAAAAACGGGTTTGCTTCACTTGACAATCTGGAATATTTTGCATTCTATGGTATATTTTGGATATACATTGTGGTATATCGATAAAGCTTTGATATATTTCGGGTGTCTCACAACCGAACTCCTCGACTGTAGCTTTGCTACTTGTTTATTCTAGCATTGTATATAAAAAAAAATTAATTTGCGTCTAGAATGTTACTAATTTTAAACATATATTAAATTAATTTTAAGGTATATGACGGTCAAATAAAAGACCAAATTATTGAAGTTTGTGACTAACTTGCAGGGCAATAATAATAGGAATTATAGTTGTCGTCACAGTAGGCAGAACGAGTGCTCAGAATGCAGCAAAAAAGTCACAGGGGAGAAGGAGAAGCTCTAGTGCAACGTCAGCGTACATATTTTTCAATATCAATAATTTAATTTAATTAATTATTTATTAATTAAATTATTTAATAATATAATCGCCGTCAATGATTATTACCTGTGCTCGGTTAACTGGTAACAACGATTCGGCATTTTGAGGATTAATTTATTTCAATACGATTCAATGTAATATCGCCGATTCAATAACTAAAAAATAGACCGACATTGTTTGTATGATAAAAATTGAAAACAAGGTTGATCAAAACATCGCAATCTAAAATGTAAGCCTAGCTTTTGGACGCAAACTAGCAGGCAGGCCCGCATGGCTATATCGTCTCAATGCTGTATAATTTATGACGACAGGGATGCCTTTTTCCTCTTACATATGTACATGTAGTATGTACATTCACAGTTACAGTACTGTTCTTGGTAGCTAATTGCCAGAGAGATGAAGTTGATTTTTTTTTATTAATTGCCATGTTTAAATGAAAATGAAAACACCGGGAATATCCATGGGGTACATTCGTAGTAAAAACAAATTGATCAATATCTTTCTCGAAATATTCAGAAAAAAACAACAAAAATCTTAAACAATATTCACAGCAACCTTACGCTTACAACCGAAACTCATTCCAATGCCGCACGTCACCTCAACTCGCCACGCGGCACGACTATGTCAATGAAGCAATGACGCAGCGTGTCATCGGTGTAATTTGCTGCCACGAAAAAGCCACAGGGTGATTGTGGAGAGGATTTTCACTTCCTTGGGGATTGTTGTATTTATGATGGTTTTCCTTACTGCTTTAGGGAATGTCTACAGTGTCAGACATTGACGGTGACAGTGACATTAGAAGCGGTCAACTGGGAATCGTATCGTTCAATAACAACCTAAGTCTCCGCGGCTCAGTGTTGCCAATTTTGCCCTGTCTTTAAATCTAGCTTATATATCTAGCATATATATATATATATATATATATATATATATATATATATATATATATATATATATATATATATAGATGTTGTTAGATAACATTAGACACTTCTCCGAATGAGAGCTGGCATGTCAATAAATTTCAATACTATTCCAGCCATGTCTTAACGTAAAACGACATTGACCGGTTTACAAGCTCGTTAACAATAACTTTTGTACAATACTCTAAACCCTAATAAACGGAGAGATGAAAATATTGTAAAGATAAAAATGGGAAAATAGGGTATATTGGCTTACTGAAAGTTAAAATATTTACAATATATATTCATAAAAAACTAAGAAAGTAACCGCCACTCATTTTTAATATAGGCAACGTAGACATTGCGGTATTTTTTTTAAATATACCTAAAAATATTAAAACATCCCAAAAGCTATATTTGGTATTCAACTCCAACCTCATAAAGAATTTATTATTGATCAGCGTCAACAGGCGGTATACAAATTTTTATTTATTTTTTTATGTCTTAATGCATGAGCAAAATATTTCATTGATATTAAGCAATTCCTCCCAATGGTTTTAAAACGCCATGCACGAGGTGTAAGAAGACCTGCAACGCAGAATTACAACCCTTTTGAGAGTTCTATATGATCCACAGCCTTAGAATGCATAATAGCAAATACATATCATGTGCTTCGTTTGTATGTGTTTTTTTCTAAGTATATTCACAGAGGGAACTGCTCAACAACTTGATACAGAGTAATTCATTTTTAGACACATTTTCTCGTATTTTTCAAATAAGTTTCGTCTGCTATTTACATATATAGTATAGTAGTATGAAACTTTTCTTAACAACTTATTAAAAGTTTACATGGTAGTTGAACAAATGAATTACTCTATCCGATACTAATGCGAATATCAAAAGAGAACTGTTTACCTATATATTTACCGATTTAAGTTTCTGAAGATAGATTGAAAATGAAATTAGTATTTACAAAAACAGATAGTATATTTGGATTGTGGCCTGCAGTGTTCAACGCCATGTAAACTTTACTGTGTTATCATATAACTACTACGTTCTGGCATGCTATTATTCTTAAATTGTGAGGTTGAAATCAACAAAATTTTTGGTATCAAGTATTCGTTTTTAGAACATGCTTATGCTTAGGGAGTTTTTCTTTTCTTGTCGAAAACAAAAATCTATATGTGTATGTACATATATATGTGGACACACCTTCAATGTGCGTTGTTCATCTCTTGCATTGTGCAAATTTTCAAGAGTGTGATGAAAACAACACGAAGGTGGAAACATTTGGGAGCAATTTGTAACACAGTTGTCGACCCCCCTAACGCCACTGTTGTTCGTCAATGAATATAAAATGAGTTCCGCATCCTGTACCATCGACATCTGCATATTTACTGTGGTTCGCGGTCGCAAACAAGGCGCGATTCACAACAAAGGCTTTATGATGTTTCTCCTCTCATTTGGATTACACACTTAAGTCCTACCAACCTAAAGTCCACTTCAAATCTTGCTATTGTGTTCCATTTCGTGGCGTTAATGATGTGCTCATGTTTATTTGTTACAAAATTATGATGATGCATAAAAGGAAATGCCCCAAGATTTCTTTTTATAAAACTAATATACATATATTCTCGGTTTCTTCCTCTTTCAACTTTTCATCATTTTTATTAAAAACACCAGAGAAGATAAAATAAAAACAATACGAGTAGTGTTTATTATTTAATATAATAATGAACGTCGACATAGCTCGAATTTGAATCCAAATGGATGTATTGCAGCATGTTATGTTGAAAGAGCCACATGAATAGTGCCTTAAGCGCAAGCAAGCGAAAATCAGAAACAGACAGACATTGCTATATCGGTCCGGCTGTTGAAGCTGATCAAGAATATATAAACTTAATGGGGGGGTAACTTAATGGGAGATGCATCTTTCTGCATTTTGCATACATTTCCTGCCGGCACAAAGTTAAAAAGGAAAGCGGGTATAAAAAAAAACCCAATAGCATATATGTATATAACTTAACACATTAATAAAAGGTTAAAAATCGGCCAATATTTTTAATAATCTAGAAAAAAGAGCGAATAAATGCAACTCGCCTAGGTTTGGTGAATACAATATATAACAAAGAAAGGGCACAGAGCTTTCGATAGAAATAACGATGGGCAAGAGTAAGCAGAGATAAATAAATAAGCAAAGACAACACACGCCCATAGCAAGCATTAAGCAAACAAAATAAAATAACAAAATAAAACAATCAGGAAATTGTCCTTTGATCTTTTTTGTTGTGAAACCTACCCTATTCTCCTTCATCATCATACAGTTATATCAGCTCAAACAACAGCACACCGGTGTAATTCTCAACGTTGTCCTTATTTGCCGCTTTTGATGCCATAACCAAAATTAACAAGTTAAACAAATAAAACGAATGAAATAAAACGACAACGAAGCAAAATCAAAGTGATATACATTCTTATAGTATGTGCATAATTTGTAATTACATTTTGGCTCTTTGGTAAGATAAACACGAGTTTAATCAATATACTTAACAAAAATCATTCAATCCTGCCAATTTACATTATTGAAAATATTTAAATTTTATTTACAAACATATGTTGCTATATAATTCTTGTGTACATGCACTAATTTATCAAATAAACAATATCACAGGCTTAGAAGAGTTTACAATTATATAGTTTTTAGTTATATATATAATCCAAAGGCAGGTTATCACATATTACCAAAAAAACAAGAAAGATACAGTCGAGTACGCTCGACTGTGAGATACTTCCAACCCATTTTGACTAAACCTAAAATATTGCCGTATTAATTTTAAAACATAGCGAATTAATATACCACAAAATAAAAAAAAAAAAATAAATTACCAATGACTAATTTGTGTACATGCAAAAATCCGTAGTACATAGTCGTTTTCCATATACAAAGGTTTTCTTTAATATCTTCGACATTTTTCGTAATAATGAATAATTCCTTTAGAAGGAACAACGACCATAACCTTTTGATTTTTAGGATTTTACGAAGTTCATTCCTTCAGTTAGTGTAAGTCAACGCACTAAGAAGTGATTATTTATAGCTCGATCTGCAAGTACATTTAGTTAACGTTTTGCGATTTCATTAAATCAAAATCAAGTCTAGACATAAACGATTTCACACAATATGTATGCACGTCTTTATATGTAGTGTTGCCTACTTAGCTATTTTATAGACAGATTTGGCTATTTTGCATGATCTGGAATCCACGCAATTTAGCAAGAACATGTTTTTTGGCTATTTCACAAAAATAATTTGCAATTTTTAGCTATTTTAAATAATTTATAGTAAAAACAGTCGACCTTAGAATTTAATGCTCCAACAATTTTCGGAAATTGTTATTGGCAATAGAGACATGGCCGCCCAGCGTGACCGAATATTGTATGTATTTTAAATGCTGAAGTACTATTTATCCTGTGTAGTATTTAGGTATTTTCTCATCATCCCTGCTATAAATGACCACTAAGAGTTGGCAACACTGTATATTTGTGTGATCTTTCTCTCTTGACTTTGCTCTCTTTATTGGTTTCGCTTTACGTACTTGCAGATGTGCTCTCTTTCAAAGATCAATGTCAACAATGGAATAGGCGTGCTTGCCATAAGAAATTTGTTTTCTTTTAGCAACGCAAATGTATGTACATTCACACATACATTCTTAAATATGCTGAAGCAATTGAAAAAGTAGACGCACTAAGAGATTATGCAAAAAAGCGTTCGCGATCTTATACACTATTTCCCCAGCAGCAAAAACTCGGTTTTTAATATATTTAAACTGTCGCATTTGCCCCATGTAAAAACTCGTTTTTTCACATCCGTGAGAAATGTACAAAAAAAAAGTAAGAAAGCTACAGTCGAGTGTACTTGACTGTGAGATACCAGCTACCCATTTTGAATAAGAGAAATATATTTTGTGATATTTTTTTTTAAATATACCGAATATACTGCAAAAATACTAAAAATATAACAAACGGTATATTTGGTATATCGGTATAGTTCCGCATTCAAAATATACCATCGACGGCACAATATACCAGATTGTCAGCCAAAACAAAAGTATTTATTTAATAACTTCTACAATTTTTTATCTCATCAGGAATCATAACTACTATAGTAATTATTGTATATACCAAAATTCGCAACTCTAGCTTTAAAATTACGCTTGTTATTCGATTTTTTTGATTTGCGGGGGCGGAAGAGGGTGTGGCATAAATTTGAAACAATTTGATCTGCGTGCAAACATAACAAATGCTGTCGAAAAAAAATTATAGCTCTATCTCTTATAGTCTCTGAGATCCAGCGTTTCATACGGACGGACGGACAGACAAACAGACGGACATGGCTAGATCGTCTCGGCTGTTGACGCTGATCATGAATATATACTTTATAGGGTCAGAGATGCCTCGTTCTACCTTCTACCCTATGGGTAGCGGGTATAAAAACAAGTAAGAAAGTTACAGTCGAGTGTGCTCGACTGTGAAATACCCGCTACCAATTTTGAATAAAAGCAAAATATTGCTGTATTTTTTTCCAAAATATACCAAAAATTAAAAAAAAATATTAAAAATGTACCAAATTGTATATTTGGTATATCGATATAGTACCACATTCAAAATATACCATAGACGGCACAATGCACTATGGTCCAAAAGCCCATATTTTTGGCATAAGCTCTAAAAATGTACCTAAGATTCTGAAAATTTGCACAAATATCTGGGAGAGAAAGATAGAATTTCGAAAAAAATGTTGTGTCAATTTGACCACGACTTCCCCACGCCCCCATATAACCGTCCGTATGAAACACTAGATCTCAGAGACTATAAGATATAGAGCTATAATTTTTTTTCGGCAGCATTTGTTACGTTTGCACACAGACCAAGTTTGTATAAAATTTTTGCCACGCCCACTTCCGCCCCCGCAAATCAAAAAAATCGAATAAAAAGCGTAATTTTAAAACTAGAGTTGCGAGTATATACAATATACAATATAGTATATACAATAAAGTATATTCAATAATTACTATAGTAGTTATGATTCCTGAGAATTTGGTTGTTTAGTAACTATTAATTTACATACCTTGACCTTTATTTTTCATTTACACACTTTTAACTTTTATTTTTTTTGTTCAATTGATTTATGAGCTGCAAATCGTCAAAATTTTCGCGGGTTTTTTGTCTAAAACAAAACGACACTGAACAGCTGACTTTAAAAGCGCGCAAAAAATTAGGAGTATTCCCAAAAAATCTAATCAATTTTTTTTATATCATATAAGTATTAAAGATACCAAAAAAAAAATAAAACAGCCTTATTTCACAAAAAAAAAAATCGCTTATGGCAAAAATTTGGGCTTTTGGACCATAGTGCAATGTACCAGATTGTCGGCCAAAGCAACTCTGTCATCACACCTTAAATGCATAACAAATTATAAAATACATTTTTGTATTGACGGGATATTTTATTTTGTGTTCTAGTAAGAGGGTTACTAACTAAGAGGGCTACGTTGTGACAAAATATCAAAGAAAATGATCATATTTGCATTTGCACATTTATTTACCTAAAAAATATTTACTCCCTTTTTACGTGTTCAACTTTTGCGTCTGGCGTTATAAGGAATATATGTATATCCACAATAAATAGAATATGTATAAAAGCTAAAGGCGCATAAAGTTTCGATTTTTTTAAAAAATGTTTTTATATATGTATTACCTTCGTGTTTGAATTACATTTCAATTATTTTTTTTAAATGCTTACTATAAATGCTTATATTCAATATTCGTTTCTACATTCCTTTAGAAACACACATATAAATTAAATAAAATGCTTTGTGTATTTAATAAAATATTAGACTGATTAAAATATACCTTAATAGTATATCTTTTTATAATGACTCTGAAACGTGGCTCAGGCAGCCACGTTGGTTCCTTGTTATTTACTTTGTTTATTAATGATCTTCCATTAGTCTTAAAATTCTATAATGTATACTGATGATGTAAAGCTATGTCTTTCGGCTGTCGATTCTCATTATGAGCACAGATTGCAAACTGAGCTCGACAGCTTCCAATCATGGTGCAAAATTAATTTATAATATCTTAATTGCAGTATATGTGAAGTAAATGGTTTATTAAGCGTTTGTCTAAAAAATGTAATGATCCTTACATTACATAACTTCTCTTGTTCGTCCAATTATTGTATTGGGAGACCAAAATATAAAGGTCAAGATAAAGATAGATTAGAATTCGACTAAAAACAATTTTTACTTTTCGCCTTTCGTGCCCTGAACTGGGATTCTAGCACTCACCGTATTATCTCTTTAACTCTTTTTTTTATAAATCTCCCCTCTCTCTCTCTGATCGTAGAACCAGGCTTGGAATAATGTTTTTGTACAAATCAATTAATGGTGAAATCGATCCCTCTGAATTGACTAGCAAAATCAGTCCCATTAGAATCACTAGATATTTTTTGCCTCTTTCCCTTCTGCATTCTAGAGACAATTATGCTATACCCTACCCTTTCCGTATTTTTTATTCACAATATAATAATTTCTATCCAACTATAAGTAACGCCTTGTCACTTCGTACTACTATCTCATCTCATTTGCCTAGCTTATAATCTAGGAAATTTATGGTTATGTGGTGCGCCTCTTCGTCGCTTGGGTGGGAGGCGGAATGTACAACATAAAAAGAATATAAACCAAAAAAAATATATATTGAGTTACTTGTTACATTAAATACTTGTTCACAAAGGTTGTACTATATTTTTAGATTCGAAATTTTTATTTCAATCACCGGCCTCAAATTTTAGGGAATTATTAAAACTGTAGTTATTATTGTTCGCCAAAATTATGAATTTTAGATCATTGCTTCTTTTTTCAGGGACGGACAAAATCAACTACACGAACACGTATGCCGACATGATAGTCTACAAAATAAGGTAGCTTTTATGGATAAATATGTGTATTTCCTGTAACTTTCACAAACTATACAAAACGGTAAACTTTCAATTTAAAGCTTGTCTTTAAATCTTGTCTTGACTTCGATATTCTTTGTGCTCAGTTCGGTAAGAGCCCATTGAACAGTAGTATGGACTTATTGAAACGGTTAGCCTATTCACGAGCACATATGTACATACATGTATGTATATACATATGTATCGACATATGTATGCAAGATATACTACATACACTTGATTGTGCACAAATCTAAATGTACATATACTTTTACGTATTTATGAATGTAATTTGAATGTTCTTGTTGCGTTTACATATTCACATATTATTTTTATACATAAATGTACATATATGTAAGTGTGAAACCTATTAAAGTCTATCAGTATTAGTATGTACATATGTGTGTAGACTCCAATTGAAAGTCCGTCGACCAACCGAAACGAAATATCCAGTCACAATAGCAAATTATTGAAGAGACAATTGGCTCAGAGAAACGAAACATTAACCACCGCAGTGGCCTGGGCACTACAGACTGATTTAGGGTTGTCTTCTTTCTGATAGAGGGAGGAGCTTCAAGCTTTAGAGTACTGAGTGCATTGCATTGCTCGATTCTGAATTGTGCTACACAATGATTTTTGTTCGCATCGTTTCTCTTACGCCGACATACATAAGCGTCCGTGACGGCGTTGCCTTTACATTATATTGATTTTCAAACTGGAAGCATCAGAGATGTTCCTTTTTATGTTGAACGCTATACGATGTACAATAATTTACAAACTTACATATACATATGTATATACACATTGCAAATGAAAGGACGTGACTTGCTTATATACTTTATATACGTTTATAGCAAATACATAGAACACACACCCAAATACATGTGTACAAACTTATGACAAGACCCATGAAGCATCGACTATCGAGCAACCACCAACCAAACCATGCCAGCAGAAAAGTAAGAACGACAGAATACTTGAAACAATATACATATATATATGTATATAGGTATGCAACGAAGTCCACATACATAACAATTGAATGCGAATGCACGCCCCCCAAGTTTGAGAAAAACGTCCAGATTGCTAATTTCTTGGGCCGCGCAACACTGTCCTCTCCCTCTCTCTGCGCATAAATGCTCATTCACACATACGCCTAGTGCCATTAGCTCACTGCGAGCAACTTGTGAGCGTACTCTTCCGATGTTGTGACGTCACTACTGTATCCGCCGTACAAAATGTGTTACATACACTCTTTGGCGATTGGAACGCCTAACACCAGAACACAAAACTGCCCTGCGCAGTGCGCGCTACACAATTACATCTACAGCAAAGTTGGTGAATGGCTGGCTGTGTAGCAAAATGTGTTAGTGACATCTGGGCATCAGTTTCTAACGATGCGTCGTCGATACCATAAGTAAATTCGAGAAAGAATTGCTAGTGTCGCTCTAGAAATCTGGTACGTGGAAGAATCGTACATTAAAAAGCAAAAATAAGAGAAGCGTGTCTCGGTACAACATCGTTACCTGCCTTCTTCGGGTGGCTTGCCTACCATTGTGTCGGTCAACACAAAAGCGGCACACGAATCCAAAATGAAACGAAACAAAGCGATAACGTTAGTGGCCCGATCCGGATTCAGCCAATCGCGTGAGGAACTGTGCGGTGCTCTCTGACTCGCAAAGTATATACCGTCGCTATCAATAACACAAGTGACATGTTGGTTTCGATAGCAGCCTCAAAATACTATATCTTTCTTTTGTCAACTCTCATCGTTGTCGGCGGTATATAACAACTTGGGCGTGTTTCAAGTTATAATTACGCGTTATAAATCCTAAAAAAATTGATGAGGAACTCAGTAATAAAATAAATAATAATAAATAAAAAAAAAAATAATAAAAATAAATAATAAATAAGTAATACAATAAAATCAATTTTTATAAAATCTGACTAACTGAAGCCTTACATTTTTCCTATAAATTATTAAATTAAATTAAATAAATACAATTAAATTGAGTTTAACATTGATTCGGTTAGTTTAAATTATAATAAAAACAAGTAAAAAAGGGTGACTTTTGAAAAGTTGTAGATTTGTGTTGCTAGCATCTTATGAATTTTGTAATCTGTTCTTTTAACTGTTAATCGATGCATTCATATTGCTGCTTCTAAACCAAAATTTATTTTTTCCGATAATAATCACATTAGGATCCGACCTCATAAAGTATAAATATATGTATATTCTTCCCACCTTTGTGTGGCATGTATGTAGATGTTAGCTTTGGATCATATTAGGGTCCATTTTCAATTTATTGATAGAGAGAGAACTTCGACGAACTATTTCACAGACACTACCACACTGGAAAAGCTTTGTGTATTATATAAGGGGAAATGATTAAAAATTGCTAAGATAGGACATTTGATCTTCGCTGTTTTACACGATTAAATGCATATAATGTTGTGTCAGTCAACATGTCTAGGAAATTAAATTTATTAATGAATGATCCACCTAGTATGCAAATATTTCGAAATAAGTTTGGCATATGGGTAATTCTCTGATGGATGTCGCGTGCCACCACCTTTACAGTGACAAAAAACATAAACTAAAACAATTTTAACAAGTAAGAAAGTTACAGTCGAGTGTGCTCGACTGTGAGATACCCGCTACCCATTTTGAATAAAAACAAAATATTGCGGTATTTTTTCAAAATATACCAAAAGTACAAAATACTAAAAATATACCAATTGGTATATTTGTTATATTGATATAGTACCAGATTCAAAATATACCATAGACGGCATAATATACCAGATTGTCGGCCAAAGCAACTAACCCCTAGTAAGTAGGTGTTTTTGCCCATCCAGAAATCACAATTACTATAGTTATTATTCTATATGCCAAAATTCGCAGCTCTAGCTCTAAAGTTACGCTTGTTATTCGATTTTTCTGATTTGCGGGGGCGGAAGTGGGCGTAGAAAAAATTTGAAACAAACTTGATCTGCGTGCAAACATAACAAATGCTGTCGAAAAAATTATAGCTCTATCTCTTGTAGTCTCTGATATCCAGTGTTTCATATGGACAGACGGACATGGCTAGATCGTCTCGGCTATTGATGCTGATCAAGAATATATATACTTCATAGGGTCGGAGATGTCTCCTTCTACCTGTTACATACATTTCCTGCCGGCACAATGTTATAATACCCTTCTACCCTATCGGTAGCGGGTATAAAAACAGGTGAAGGTTATTCTTAAAGCTTTGGATTGGCACTATTTTTAGAGCTAAGATTGATTCTGGGAACTTGTTCTGTATTACGATAAAATATATAAATTTGCTCATTTTTTGGTTTAGCGTACGAATTTGTTAATTTTTGCAATTATCAGAACAGAAAGCAAAACAGAAAAAAAATCCAAAACCATTCTTAGCTCTAATTAAAGTACTAATCTAGAATTATAAAAATAACTTTTTCTTATTCTTTAAATTCCTTCAGGTTATGTTTTTATTTTATTTTATTTTATTTTATTTTTGAACGCAGATAAAGTCGAATACAATAATTGATTCCTGAAAATTTAGTTGCAATCAGATAAAAATTAATTGTTTAAGCTATTTAATTTAATTATTTATTTATTATATTAAGTTCCCTATTTAACATATATTATGAATATATCGTTATACCAAATATAGCCTTCGGATTATTTTTATATTTTTGTGGTATATTAATTTGGTATAATTTAAGAATATTTTTTGAAAATGGGTGTCGGGTATCTCACAGTCGAGCACACTCGGCTGTTGCCTACTTATTTGTATGTATAAAAACCCCTCAAGGACTATTCGGACTGCTTAAACATGAATTAATAATGTCCGATATTTTTTCCATTTTAGACTCAAATCGACACCATGACCGATATTGAGGCATTAGGCATTCAGCAGCAGCAACAACAACAGTTGCAGAACGTACAGCGTCTGCACCAAGAAAATTGTATACAAGAGCTGCACGATCAACTGAGCGCACAGTTTGGAACCGGACGATTTGGTGGGATTAGTGGGGTCCTTTGTCAACAGCAGTTGCAGATGCAGTCCCCTCAGCAATCTCCGCGTTTGCAATTACAATTGCAGCCACATCTTCACAATGATGGTGTATCCGACACAATGAGCAATAATTTAGTGCCGTTTCTTCCTTTCCTGCGTGCATCTGCAATACCTCCAACATGTATGGTTCCCGCTGGTCAAGGTCATGTGAGTCAGCAACAACAGCACATTTATAGTCATAATAATCATAATTATATTCATGCTCGCAACATCTCAATGCAGTCTATGTGGCCCACAGCAGCAGTTGCAGCGGCTCACATTCAAGCTGCTTTAGCCGTAGCAGCAGTGGCAGTTACAAACAAGAATAGTAGTAACAACAATAATGACATTAATACTGATGACGATAACAACATTAAAAGAAACAATAAAGCCATGTCCTGTAATGATACGACTGATAGTTCTATTGAAGAACCTGAAATTATAACCGCAAGTCATGAAATTGAGGTAAGATCTTCAAGAGCAGAATCACCAACTATATTGTCGTACAATGACCACACTCCACCGGACTCGCCGCAAGCAAGTGGACGCCTTTTGGTTAGATGCCAAAATATCCGTTCGGAAGACAGCTCAATCGCAATACATTTTCCAACATCATCGGCTGAAGATGTTAGCAAGTCAAAACGTCTTCAAGGACATGCATCTGATATGGATGCACCTCTGAATTTATCGAAACCTAAAGGTTCTCGTGGTTCTTCTCCGATTAACTCTTCTTGCCCAAAGGATGTACGAGATCGCTTGACACCAATTGTTCCCAGCCCACCGTTAAACTGGCAACAAATGGCAACCACCGCGTCTTCAATCCCAGTTAACGCTCACGTTCCAATCACGTCCCTACAGCACCAGCCGTCCCCATTATTTGCTGATGTCGAAGCAAGTTTCTTGCAGTCTCGAGTGAGTAAAGCGCAATTATTTAATTTATTACCGCAAAATATGAAATCAACATTTTTCTACGTACCCAATATTTGTTGTATTATATATCCAAATCTTTGTTTTAACTCATTGGCTGCTTTACGATGCCAAACTTAGTCAAGAGGTCATTAATTTTTTGGAATCATGTTTACCTATTTAATCAATAGAATATAGATGCACCATCTATAGTTCACAAATAATGAAAAAAGTGAAAATGTATAAAAAAAAATATGCTAGGCTGCGTCATGCTCATATGCAAGACCCTGCATTTAAAGATGGGATGTCCTTAGATACGGCCGATGATGGCTAATTCAATTGCAATTAATTATTGTAAATCTTGCATTAATGTAGAATTTAGCGATTTCGTTTTCTACTTTTGTAAAAGCAAAACACGGTAGTTGTCTCTGGCACTATGAAAACCTACCAATAAGATACGCGGTTCTGTTTATATATGGCCATATATTTCAAAGGTGAGCTTAGATTTTTTTATTTCGTCAACAAATTGGCAGTGCTGCTTTTAACTCGAACATTTCGATCAATAAAAGACCCCATTTTGAAAATTTATAAAAAATGAACCTTTCGCAGCAATTTACCATAATGGCTTAATATTTAAATATTTTTATAAACAATTTTTATAAACAAAATATCCATGGCAGTAAACTAATTATTGCACTTGTAAATGAAAACGTTGAAATCCTTAAGAAACCCACCAAACCATGTTTATTTCGCAGGTGCATTGAGCAGCTGAAATCGGTACTAATCAGGCCAGAGCCGAGTCAAAGGGATGCAAGCTCGTGTTAAATAACATAATTATTCATTACATTCTTCCAACTTGTCGGCCACTCCAGTTGTATTCGAATCAAATAGTTTACTTTTTGTTTTATTCAAAGCTATATGTATAACCTATGGAAGTGCTTACACCAAAATTGCATCACGCTAACAGCTGATGAGGGGTGCACAAGTAAGCAGTCCAGGCAGGAAGAAGAATCATATCAATAGAATGTGCGACACAGAGGACATCGAAAAATTGTGTGGCTTATATAAATTTTAGTTTTTAATAATTAATTGACTTTACATATGTCCATTTTAAATAATAAACAACTCGCTCTTTGGATAATTTTTTTGAAAATTGCAAACCTATTTTAAATAAATCTATGAAATAATTTGAATTGAATTTAAGACAAGCACTGATGCGGCCCGTTCCTCTTTTACGCACAACCGTTTATAGAAAATTTCAATGACGCATTCAGTTTAAGCAGTAGAGAAATTGCAATTTTAAGCGAAATTTTGAACGTGCGGAAATACAATATATTTCGCAGGATCTACAAATTTTAGAGTGACCGTTTTTGACAACCCCTAATTTGGCCCGGAAAGTGTAAAAAACAAAAATTTATGGCCACACCGTTCAAACATTTGTCTATTAAATAAATGCAATTAAAAAAAAAACAGTTGAAATCACTTTCATTTCCTGTTTCTTTGGCGTCAATATCCCAAGCACATATTTTTGCAATTTGTTTGCAATATTTTTTTGATTTTAAATTCCATTATAAATTCTCTGAGGGATGTCGCGTGCGACCAGCTTTTCAGTTCCAAAAAAGAAACATATTCTGAAACAATTTTAAAAATAAGTAAAGGTTATTTTTATAGCTCTAGATTAGTATTTTAATTAGAGCTAAGAATGGTTTTGGAATTTTTTTTCTGTTTAGTTTTCTGTTCTGATAATTGCAAAAATTAACAAATTCGTACGCAAAACCAAAAAATGAACGAATTTATATATTTTATCGTAAAACAGAATAAGTTTCTAAAATCTTAGCTGTAAAAATAGTGCTAATCCAAAGCTTTAAGAACAAGTAAGAAAGCTACAGTCGAGTGTGCTCGACTGTGAGATACCAGCTACCCATTTTGAATAAAAGCAAAATATTGCGCTATTATTTTCAAAATATACCAAAATACTACAAAATACTAAAAATATACTAAGTGGTATATTTGGTATATCGATACAGTACCGCATTCAAAATATACCGTAGACGGAACAATATACCAAATTGTCAGCCAAAGCAAGTAAGACCCCTTGTAAGTAGGCGTTTTTGCCCATACAAAAGTATTTCTTTAATAACTTCGACAATTTTTATCTGATCGCAACTAAATTTTCAGGAATCATAACTACTGTATTTATTATTGTATATACCAAAATTCGTAACTCTAGCTTTAAAATTACTCTTGTTATTTGTTTTTTTTTTATTTGCGGGGGCGGAAGTGGGCGTGGCAAAAATTTGAAACAAACTTGATCTGCGTGCAAACATAACAAATGCTGTCGAAAAAAAATTATAGCTCTATCTCTTATAGTCTCTGAGATCTAGGTGTTCATACGGACAGACGGACAGACACACAGACGGACAGACGGACATGGCTAGATCGTCTCGGCTGTTGATGCTGATCAAGAATATATATACTTTATAGGGTCGGAGATGCCTCCTTCTACCTGTTACATACATTTCCTGTCGGCACAAAGTTATAATACCCTTCTACCCTATGGGTAGCGGGTATAAAAACCTTCACTTCATTTTAAAATTGTTTTAGTTTATGTTTTTTTTTTTGTCACTGTAAAGCTGTTCGCACGCGACATTTACCAGAGAATTACCCATATATAGTTTTACGACTACAATATTAATTAATGTTATTTCCACTTGAAAGGGATCGTGGCAATTCTTAATCAATTGCAAAGCTGGTACAAAGTTAAGCCCTGTTCCCAGATGGGCGAAATCGTGTTTTTTCCACACAATTCTATTTAAAAAAATAGTCTGTCAAATATTTACAGTTTACAGCAGGGCGAGTTACAATGTCTTCCGATATGCGTACTGCGGCACTCGGGAAATCACTGTCTCCCGATCGGTGAAGATCTGCCACAATTCTTTTGGGCCAAAATGTCATTTACGACAATCGTCGGCCACAACTTGAGCTGACAGGACCCATCTTCAATTGCTCACGTCCGATCCTTCTAAGATTTCGCCGATTTGGAGTGCTACAAAATGGTGAAATACACTAACATCCGAATGTATACAGCATATAACGTCTTTTAAGTCTGTCTAAAATACTGACATTTCTGACTCGATACACCTGGCCAACTCCAGCCCCAAAACAGCAGCCATGAGTTCCATGCGAGGTATCGAAATTCATTTTAATAGCAACTCTTGTATTCGACACCACTAGACTGAAATAAACTTGATCATCTACTTTAGTTTAAACGAATGGATTGGTAGCGTATCTGACATTTACCTACACTAGCCGCAAAATCGGGCTGTTCGTAGATTGTTTTACGTTGGCAACAATGACACCAGTCTACATCGTATTCTTTAAGAGGCTCATCCCGTCCGAGTCAACTTTTCCAAATATTTTTCAGAAAGATTTTGGCAGGTATGTTGAAAAGTCCTACAAGTCCAACAGGGTCGGAGATAATCATAATCATGCTTTGGTTGGCCGACCAACCAAAGCCTTTGCGATTGCTTTACCATAAACGTTAGATAATCTTCTCTAGTTTGCCATCAATTGCCATGAACCTTTTGCGAAGAATCGTCAGGGTAACAAATTGGCTTGTCCAATATCTCATATCTATTTTGAAGAGTGCAGACCACTGTTTATCAATTTGATGTCCAGTGTCGGATGTCAAATCCACCATTAGCATGAATTAATGTCACTGCCTGCGCCAGTTTTCTCATCCCAAATATTGAGTACACAGACTGAGACCAGTGATCAACGAAAGTATGCCCGCAAATTGCTTGCTATTAGACAAAAGTTTCAGACGTTATTTCAAAAATTCTTTTGTTTGGGAAAAAGCGTCTACTTCCTACGTGTCTTAGTTGCATTGGCTGCATAGCTGGTGTATTGTGCACTCTATGGTATATTTTGAACGCAGAACTATATAATTATACCAAATGCACTGTTTTGGTTTAACTCGAAATGGATAGCGGATATTTCTCGGTCGAGCACAGTCGACTTTAGCTTTCTCACTTGTTTTTATTGCATTCGTGTTCTGCGCATACCTTTAAATCAATTGCCTCTACTTAGGCTAACATACAAATCAAAAGCAAATCACGTGCCAAAATTTCCAGCATTACTACGATGACCGGCATTTGCTTGCCATAATGGTGAAATTCCCTTGCATAAAAGGGAATCGCCGATTACAAATTACCAGTGGGAAATGCGCTCCTAAAAATTGTCACTTTAAAATTTGTGTTACTTGCGAAATATATAGCTTTTTCGTAAGTCATTTATTTATATCATTTAGGAACAGCGCAGAACTCAGGTCAAATGAACTGAAAAATTATCTAAATAAAAATATAATATAACATTGCATACATATATGTATATGAATATTAGTTGTAGTACATCAAATATATGTAAAACGAATATTCAAATTTAATATAAACTTTCTAGAAGTGTTTAAAGTAAGGCCAAAATCCAGTTTTTTATTTAACACTAGAGTGCTGCGCTTTGGGTCAGCTCTGGCCTGACTGGTTCCCGTGAACCTGCGAAATTAAGTTGTTTTAGTATCTTGACAAAAGGTCAATTGTCTTAAGGATTTCGACCAAAATTGCTACATGTCTTGCTTATACATACATATGTATATGTATGAATCATCGAACACATCATAAGCGTCATAGCCATTAATCGACAACATTATTTTTTTGGGCTTATTATATCCGCCCCCAATAGTAATGTAATGTAATGTAATGTATGTAACAGGCGGAAGGAGTCATCGCCGCCTGTCTGTCTGTACGTATGAAACACTGGCTCTCAGGGACAATAAAATATAGGCTGTAATTCTTTGTCGACAGAACTTGTTATGTTTGTACGCAGATCCTGTTTGTTTCACGCGAAATAAATCTCTGGTGACCAGAGAAGTAAAAAAAAAAAAGAAGGCATCAATTGTACAGTATTTCTTCATAAAGCATATTGCTTAAAATTTGACCAACCTCCTCGGAAGTTAAGTACTTTCCCATTGTACCAATCTGTGTAAGATACTTTGGACGTCACACTAAAACAGCATTTTTCAGCTCAATGCAAGTTGGTCTAGCAGTTTTAATCCAGTGCTTAAATTAAGGATCTTTCAACCAAGCATCGCAAATTTGTTGTTTATACATTTGAGTCATTTTTCGGCATTCGATCACCGTACAAACAAACGCACCACAAAAATCAGTTAATTTGAATGTTGAGAAAATACCGAAACACTGCAAAGGGTAAATAGTATTTTAGTATTTAAAATACGCAATTCGGTCACGCTGAGCGGTAGTCGTGGTGTATTTGAATCGATAGATATATCATCATGTCTATTGCCAATATACGGTTTTCGAAAATTGTTAGAGCATCGGATCGGCTGGTGTCACAATAATACTGTTGCGAATGATACGTTTTTGCTTAAGACTTAAAGCATCTAAGCATCTAAATTATATGGTTATTATTTTATTAAATTTCATATTATTTTCAATTACTCAAAATAGTCTAGCATTGATGTTGATTACGGTTTTTTGCTATTATTCTTGCACTAAAATGAGGGAAGGTAAAATTTTAAATATACTATTATACTATAACGCACTGCTGAAATCGGTGATGATGCTAATTTTAACACAAAGTGCTTAGTTAAGCGTTGTTCTCAGATAAGCGAAATCACCTTTTTCGTGCAACTCCATATAAAACAAACAAGAAAGTTATAATCGAGAATGCTCGAATAAAAGCAAAACAGTCCAGTATTATTCTTAAAATATACCGAATTAATATACCTCAAATTATACCGAAATCTATATTTGCTATATTAATATAGTACTACATTGAAAATATAAATAGAATAAAAAATTTACCAGGCTGTCAGCCAAAGCTACTAAGGCCCTTGTTAGTGCTGTCGAAATAAAATTATCAGCGGGGCTCTGGTTTTCACATTCACATTTCGTTTTGAATACAAAAATTAAAAAATTGGTTCTCCCTTTTCAGTTTCGAAAGATTCTTTCGATTTACAAAACGAGTAAGTTCGCAAAATTATTATTATTATTATTATTTACAAAAGTAAATGCCTTTTTCTACATCAAATCGGATCTTATTGTAAAAAAAAAAAAGTTGACTTATTGATTTATTGCCGCTCTTTTAAGACAGTCATTTGCCGTCGGCAACAACAATTTTCGTTTTGGTGAGCGACAGATAAATCCGACACCTTGAGCAAGTTAAAAATACTTGTATAATGGAAAGGATGGCAATTTGTTGAAGTTGGATAAAATATGTTTTTTAAAAATGTACTTATTTAATATAATTACTTAAGTGCTAAAATTGCATAAAAAAAGTTGTTGAAATCACCGGAATGAAATCGATCAAAAAGGTGGCATCCGCTTTTTTGTGGGAAACAGCTGATTGCCGTTCCACTGTTTTTTTATATAAGTTTTAAATCCTTATTTGCAAATAAGACAAAGAGCATATATATTTATTTCGGGGAAATGCATAAATCACCTATGCAGGATACAAAATATATTTATGTGAGTTCTATCCACGCAGGAAATTCGACATACGGAATGAATTTTTTGTGTTGTTTCTAACCAAAACACAAGTCAGCTATTTCAGCAGCAGGAAATGAAATGTTCCGTGCAAACGGTGCACCTAAAAACGAAAATCTCGTTTTTGATCCCAAAACGAAAAGTGATTACCAGAGCACGCCTGTGTATCTCTATCTCTCATTGTCTCTGAAATCTATGTGCTCATACAGACGGATGGACTGATAGACCTACAGACAGGCGGACAAACGGACATGGCTAGATTGTCTCGTTGACGCTGATCAAGAATATATATACTTCATTGGGTTGGAAATGCCTCCATCTGCCTGTTACACACATTTTTGTGGGCACAAAATTATAATACTCTATATAATAATCTTATTTTTTTTAAGGGGTCGAAGTAAATAGGAGCACCGCTAAATTGAGTGTGGTATGCCATGTTCGTATTCTATGCTCTCCCATACTTTTATAATGTTGAAATACCGTTCTGAGGAACCAATCCTATTGCCGCTAAAAAAAAAAAAAAAAATTAACATCCTTACATCTTTTTAGGGTAAGAGTAACCTTTTGATTATTTATTGCAGGGACGGTTGTGGAATCCGAATAATGCTGGCATTGGCGATCTATGTAATCCAAAATTGTCTAGTAGCAGCAGCACTCGAGTTGGAAGCTCGCGAGCGGGCAGAGCCAGTCGCGATTCAATCAACAGCTGCGGGACAAGTTCAGAGCGATCAACTATATTAGATCCAGATTGTCTGGGTCACAGCCATCAGACGTCAGCAGCTTCGCAGCCTCAGTCTCAACGGCAGCACGTTCACCATAAGCCACATATCAAGCGTCCAATGAACGCATTCATGGTTTGGGCAAAAGACGAGCGCAGAAAGATACTAAAAGCCTGTCCCGACATGCACAACTCAAATATATCAAAGATTTTGGGTGCTCGATGGAAAGCAATGTCAAACGCTGATAAGCAACCCTACTATGAGGAGCAATCGCGTCTATCGAAATTGCATATGGAACAGCATCCCGACTATCGTTATAGACCGCGTCCAAAACGCACCTGCATTGTCGATGGTAAAAAGATGCGCATATCCGAGTACAAAGTTTTAATGCGAAATCGCCGTGCTGAGATGCGTCAACTCTGGTGCCGTGGTGGCGGTCCGAGCTCGTCATCGAATGAGTTGTCTGCATCGGAAGGTGTAGTACAAGCAGCAGCGGCTGCTGCAGCAGCGGCTGCTGCCTATCATTTGAAGGAAATGGACCAGACCGATGGTGCTACACCAACGACGAGTCTTCCAATGAACGGGCCAAATGCTAGCTATCATTACCCAGCCGAAAGTTTGTCGCCGTCTGGCTTTTCATCCGAGGATATGGAAATTTCATCGATGCGTGACGTTGACGACTAAGAAATTAGTTCAGAAATTTAAAATATAGCAATGAGTTCCATTATCGGATATAACATATTTTGTATAACATATTCAAGGCTAATGTATATAAAAGGTTAAGAGCTATCGATAGTTGTCACAATCAACAAGTTTGCCGTATACAAATATTAAAAATTACGACTTCCACTACATGTGAATTATCTATTTGTTATTTGCTATATTTCATTAGACACAGCTCAGTATACATTTCTGGAAATCCACAAATAAAAAATTATAATTTTAAATTCAAGTTAAGTTACTTTGCAAACAAAATTTAAAAACGCCACTAACTCTCGAACCCGGCAATTACTGATTACCATTCAAAAACGCCATCGATAGTTCCTACCGTTAGTATACATATTTATAGCACTTGCTTTTGCATAGTGTAAATATTTAAATTAAAATAAAATATAGTATGGGTTAGCTTCAATGTATAGTTACTTAAGTTTCAGTTCAAGTGCCATTACATTCACATGTTTAATTTTTTAATAGTGATTGAGTAGTATGATTAGACGAAGTGTTAACCCAACTTTTGTGCCATTCACGCACCAATGCCATAGCAAATTATGCAATTAACTAGTAGTTAGTAATCTTGGATGCATATAGGGAACACAGAGAAACCAACAGCTTGCCAGCTAGATACCCGCTACCCATTTTTGAGTGACCAACAATGCGAACGTTGATTGGTAATACAATGTACTATATTATTGATTAAATACATATACATATACAATGTTACATATGTATGTGTATGTACTATAAGTTATACATCATACCTTGTCACCCAATGCCAGTGCAATAAAATCATCCGAACGTAATTGAATTTTCAGGGATAAGTTAGACTATAGCTATTTTTGTATGTGCCAAAAATTTAATCTTGAATTTAAAATTGATTCTCTTTCGTTTTTTTTCTATCTACGAGACTAATGTTATTCCTTTTCTATTTACGTTTTCTGTAGACACTATCTTTTATCATATGAGTAGCGGGTATAAAAAAGTATATGTACGTCGAAATTGCAGACAGTATCTATAACCACAAATACACAAATACATACTTATTAATGACTTATTTAAAATAAATCCAAAAATTAAAAAATCACTTCAATATATGGTAATACATAGTAAATACATATCTGTAAATATATGCATATTGAAATACGCCATCTGCAGTTTAATTCTAAAAGTTACTTCCCATTTTAGATGAAAACTCCCATACACCTGTTCTTAGCTTGCTCTCGTTTGTATAAGCCCGTCAAAAATGTTCGCAGCGGCATTTCATTTACACAGTCTAAGCATGAACGAAAATTTATGTGGATCTCAACTTATCTGTTCCACAGACGAAAACATAGACAACCTATTTTTTGGCACTGATATGATAGAAATAGACGAAGAATCTAAGTTAATTTGTTGCTTTAAATAATTAAAGGGTGAAATTTTTGACGTGCGGAAAAGTTATATTTTTCGAAATAAATACATATTTCATTTCATATTGAAGTTTATCAGCACTATTATAACCCAAAAAAATAAAACCGAGCGCTGCGATTGGAACCCCATAGCATCACCGGCTCATTTCGAAATTCTAAGTTTTATATGGATAGTGATTTAAATAAAAATGTGAACGGAATATATGACCTGCGAAAAAGCTATATATTTCGCAAGCATCACATAGAGGACCATTCTTAGCAATATTTGTGTGCGTACACTTGACCTGAAAATGGTAAAAAAAAACCATCGATATTTTCTTTGTTTTTAAAAGTTTTCAGTTACCAATACATACGCATGTATACATTTTCACTTGTATGCAGAACGTCAGTTAGAAGCAACACTTCTCACAAAGTTGTCCATTTTCAACCATCGTTCGCTTCCAAGGTATCAAAAATTTAATAAAATTAAATTAATGTGACGTAAAACCAAATTTACTCACACGTTGTCCTCAATGCACAGATATAATAAAAACAATCGATAGTAGTCAAAGAACCTTCGATGTTTAGAAAATTTGAGAAACATCGATAGTGCCATCGATTGTTTTCTAGGAAAGAGGGGTATTATAACTTTGTGGAAATGTATGTAACAGGCATAAGGAGGCATCTCCGACCCTATAAAGTATATAAATTCTTGATTAGCGTCAACAGGCGAACTGATCACGCCTTGTCCGTCTTTCTCTCTGTCCGTCTGCCTACATTTGTTATGTTTGCACGCAGATCAAGTGTGTTTCAAAATTCAACGGCTACTTCCGCCCCTACAAACCGACAAAAATCGAATAACAAGCGTAATTTTCAATCTAGAATAAAATTTTGGTATATACAATAGTAACTATAGTCTTTGTGATTCATGAAAATTTGTTTGCAATCAGATAAAAATTGTCAGTTATTAGAAATTGGCTGACAATCTGGTATATTTTGCACTCCATAGCATATCTTGGTATTTGAAATACATATCAAATATTCCAATTAGTTTTTATACCCGCTACCCATAGGGTAGAAGGGTATTATAACTTTGTGCCGGGAGGAAATGTATGTAACAGGTAGAGCGAGGCATCTCCGACCCTATAAAGTATATATATTCTTGATCAGCGTCAACAGCCGAGACGATATAGCCATGTCCGTCTGTCCGTATGAGCACCTAGATCTCAGAGACTATAAGAGATAGAGCTATAATTTTTTTTCGACAGCATTTGTTATGTTTGCACGCAGATCAAGTTTCTTTCAAATTTTTGCCACGCCCACTTCCGCCCCTTTAAATCAAAAAAATCGAATTACAAGCGTAATTTTAAAGCTACAGTTACGAATTTTGGTATATACAGTAATAACTATAGTAGTTATGATCCCTGAAAATTTGGTTGCGATCAGAAATAAATTGTGGAAGTTATTAAAGAAATACTTTTGTATGGGCAAAAACGCCTACTTACTAGGGGTCTAATTTGCTTTGGCCGACAATCTGGTATATTGTTCCGTCTATGGTATATTTTGAATGCGGTACTATATCGATATACCACATATACCATTTGGTATATTTTTAGTATTTTTGCAGTATATTTGGTATATTTTGAGAATAATACCGCAAAATATCTTGCTTTTATTCAAAATGGGTAGCGGGTATCTCACAGTCGAGTACCCTCGACTGTAGCTTTCTTACTTGTTTTTTAATATTTTGCTTTTATTCAGAATGGGTGCCGGGTAGCGAGCACACTCAACTGTAGCTTTCTTTTTTTTTTTTTTTTAGTTTAAATTACAAATGCAGTCGTGCGACAGCTTTGTTTGAATTAATTACTATTGCTCTTTACAAGATAATGCCTCTAATCGCCTTCTTTTAATTTTTTTAAAATTATCCATGTTTAAGTTTGTTCTTTTTACGGATATGAGTGCGGAATAATAGGTTGTCTATTTTATCGTCTATTGAACAACTGACATCCACATGTATTTCAGTCTCGGTGTATGGATACGCTTTATTTATTTTCTGATTTTCTGATGGGAACAGTAGAACGAAATGCCCCCGCAAAAATTTTTGACAGGCATTTTCGCGCGCGAATTCGGTCATTTGGGAATAGCGCTTCATAAGCAAATGATTCAGTGGTGTGGCCAAGAATTTTTACTTTTTACTATTTCCATGCCAAAACATAGGGAACTTCCGAAATATATAGCAAAACGAAACATCATTTATTTAGTTTATCGGGGAACAGCGATTTAGCAACAAAGAAGGTATCGATATTTTCTATAGTGGAATGTAGATAAGTCGATCTCAATTTAGATATTCTTAGAGCCGATTGTACCATGTTCCCATAAAGTGATCTGTAGCTATTATTTGTGAACGTAAGAAAACGCAGAAAGGGTGGCCATATTTTATACAAAACAGCCGATTGTTGGTGACTGTTGACAATATCTAACCAGTAAGAAAGTTACAGTCGAGTGTGCTCGACTGTGAGATATCCGCTACGCATTTTCAATAAAAGCAAAATATTGCGGTATTATTACCAAAAATACTAAAAATATACCAAATGGTATGTTTGGTATATCGATATAGAACACCATTCAAAATATACCATAGGCGGCACAATGTACCAGATTGTCGGCCAAAGCAACTAAGCCCTAGTAAGTAGGCGTTTTTGCCCATACAAAATTATTTCTTTATAATAACTTTGACAATTTTTATCTGATCGCAACAAAATTTTCAGAAGTCACAAATACTATAGTTCTTAATGTATATTCCAAAACTCTAGCTTTATTATTACGAATTTTATTCGATTTTTTTTATATTCGGGGGCGGAAGTGGGTGTGGCAAAAATTTGAAACAAACTTGATGTGCGTGCAAACATAACAAATGCTGTCGAAAAAAATTAGAGCTCTATCTCTTATAGTCTCTGAGATCCAGTGTTTCATACGGACGGACGGACAGACAAACAGACGGACATGGCTAGATCGTCTCGGTTGTTGATGCTGATCCAGAATATATATACTTTATAGGGTCGGAGATGCCTCCTTCTACCTGTTACATATATTTCCTGCCGGCACAAAGTTATAATACCCTTCTACCCTATGGGTAGCGGGTATAAAAACTGATAAATTTAGTAGTAGCCAAAGTTATGAAGACCTGAAATTCTTAACAGGAATTTCTCCCCAGAGCCTTGGGTGCATAATAATTGAAATATAATAATATAATTGATTTTGCAGACAAAAAACGAATTCTTGCATACATTTTTTGCTCATTTTGCGCTTCGCAAACACGTCTTCTCTCTACTATTTCACAAATATTTTTCGTGCCAACGTTGCCATCCATTGGCGAGCATGTTGTTGCAAACATAGACAAGATAGAATAATTTTAATTCCATGCGAGCATTTTGGCGAACAGGAAATTTGACGAGGAACACTACCATCCACGAGAAAAATTTCGTCGAGCACAACATGTTCGCCAACATGCTCGCCTGTGGATGGCCTGCTTAAAGCTTATATTGCGAGCACATGAGGATATACACATGTATATGGTGATGTAAAATTCGTAAAAATATATATTTATATATAAATCGCCTTAATTTCTTTTTTCCAATAATCTTTATTATTTTTTGCTTATATTTTAAATTATTGATTATTTAAAAAATTCAAAGTATCCAATTTTGCACTTTTTCAACATTTTAATTATAACTTTTGGTAAATAATGGATTTTCAAAAATTATGATATTGTTGTGTTACTTTAAACACTATTGAGCTATCAAACGTGGACAAACTTAGTGCATATTTATCATATTTTGAGCCAACAACGCCATACTATATTTCTCCAACTTCGATAAAATGAGAAAAATTCCTTGGCAAATATGTATACGATATATATAAATATAAATATACAAATAAATATAAATATGTAATATACATAATAATAATATAATATAATAATTATAAGGGCAGTAAATGTTACCACACAGCTGGGCAGTTGTTGCCATCAGCATAAATGTGACCCATAATACTTATATATGTCAAAACAAGTCGCCTGTAGAGCTTATAGCTCACTTAGCGTTTTTGCGATATTGAAGCAACGAAATTGTCCCTATAAGTCAGCTTATACGAACAGTAAGACTTATATAGACAGTACACGATCGGCCCTAGTAAATACTGCAATAAAAATAACCAAACAATATTTATTACTAAATTTTTATTAATTTAATTTTAATTTTTCTAATAAAATTTAAGTTGCTTGTAAATAAATACCAAAAATTATTTTATGAAAATAAAAATTTATATTATTTTTGTGTATATATTTTATATATTATTTACAGCTATCGACCTCTGGTCTATGCTTCGCCCCTAGCAGGGGCGGCCGGTCTAGCCTATATATATATATGGGCATTTCTCAAAGTCGCGAACGTACGTTTGTACGAGATAAATTAAAAAAATAAAATCGAAAACAAACGTTTCCTGAAACTTTTTTTTTACTCTTCGATAGCATTTGTTTAGCTCTTTGGTTAGTGTAAATTATGGGGCTTATCGATTTTTAATTTTCATAATATTGTCAAAAAACATGCGGTCGCGAACGTACGCAAAATGGAAGTCGACTTTGGCTTAATACAGTAAAATGCAAAACTCTGCGAATTGAGACGGAATATTTTAAAGAAATAACTTTACTTTTAAAGTAGAATCATGTAGCTTTCTATTAAGTCTACTCCCAAGAAAATATCTCCATTTATTTATTTTTAATTTAATTAAGTTCCGGTCGCGAACGTACGATTTTTCCATGTTGTTTTATTTATTAAATTTTTATTTTTACCACAACTTTTTTTTATTAATAACTTCATATTTCATAAAAACAAACGGATTTAACTCAATTTAATGTGTCTAAAAACATTTAAAAGCAAAAAAATAAATTTTTATTAAATATGAAAAATGTACTGAAATTTATTAATAGCAAGAAAAATATGTAATAAATAATAAGTAATAACTAACAAGTAATAAGTAACTGCAAACGACATAGTTTTCAAAAACAAAAACAAAAAAAATTTTTTTTTAAATCCATGCGACGCTAGTAAAAATCGACATAATCTTATAGGTAAGGTCGCGAACGTACGCTACTTTGACAATCAATACAAAAAGATTGGTTTGAGTAACCCCAACGATTTTTTATATTTAAAATATATATACCAAAATAACTTAACACGCGAAGTTTCATTCACCTGCTTGCACTTAATGCGAAGCAATTACAATAAAATGATGTTTTCGGTCGCGAACGTACGATTTGAACATATATAAGAAGCAAAATAAAAATAAACAGTTAATTGAACATTTTTTCGCTCACTTTGCATTTTTTTATCTTTTTATTGGATTGCTATTAAGAGATTTGGTAGAAAAAGAGCAAACATATCATATGGTTTCTTTGTGAAATAATAAAACATAAAAATGCATACAAAAGGAGCTAAAAGTGAAAAAATTATTTTTTTTCAGTTTGCAGGCAAATTTTTTTTATAAAAACAACGGAGATATGTTACGGATCCATTGTATTATGAAAATTTGGATATTTCTTTATGACATTATACAAAAAAATACGATGAATGTGAAGATTTTTTTTTTTCGGTCGTGGTTTACCATTTTTTGATAATTGCCCATATTGAGTTTGTACAATTTTTTTGCGCTCTTCTGACGCATTTTCACGGAGAGCCCCTAGAAGAAGTACGGAGGTTTCCATAATTTGGTGCCA
This sequence comes from Drosophila nasuta, assembly GCF_023558535.2. Lineage (NCBI taxonomy): Eukaryota > Metazoa > Arthropoda > Insecta > Diptera > Drosophilidae > Drosophila > Drosophila nasuta. The sequence goes on along the minus strand of NC_083458.1, from coordinate 1,793,322 downwards.
ATGTACCAGTACTTTATGCAAAATTTGAGACATTGGATACCACTTATAAGTATTAACGTATAAGTACATTAAGTACCTGCTTTAACTTTTGATGGGCATACCTCAAACTCACATTATGTAGCAAGTAAAATTATATAAACACTTTTCAAAACGGCATGCAACAATAGCTTTGAATTTTCTGTTTCATAGACTAGTTCAAATGCTAATTTTCACTTTAACCTTGGTCCTGCCTCAGTATACGTCAAGCGTTTACGACCAGGCTTTTCGGGTGGAACATCATCTCAAGAAACTCAATTATGAACGAGGATGCAAGCCATTGCGCAGGCTTTTCTGTTGCATTTTCGTAAATTAGTGTTATTCAATCTGAAAAACTGAATAATCTTAACAAAAAATGTTAAACACTATTTGATTGTTAACAGTTTGGTTAATAACATTCAGCTTTAATATTGCCTCGACCGGCCTAGACGCACTAGTTACACTCCACAGAAACACAAATACATTTGTTACTAGGGACCTTAAAATATACCAACAACACATTGCATGATTGGACAATATATCACATGTACTAAAAATTTAGTGCCAATAATTAAAATTACATACCTTGACAATTAAATTCCATACTCAAGCTTTTTTATTTGATTTAATATTTGAATATAAAATTGACAGAAAAAATCACAAATTTTCTCGCCAATTTTTTTTTTTTTAGAGGGTCCAGACCATAGTCTTTAAATATGGGCGAATAACAAATTACCAACAAAGTCTAAAATTTTTTAAAAATATGTTTCAGTATTCTTGAAGTATTCTAATTCAAAAAATAAAGTCAATTTAATGATACCGAACACAAAAAAAAAAATGTAAAAATGCCGCAATTTGCGACTTTTTGCCCATAGTGGCATTGTAGCTGTAGACGAGACATATAACCCACTTAAAAGACGAATGTATTTCCCTACGTGTTGCTGAATGAAGACTTTCCAAACGTCAAATTATGATAGTCAATCCCAAAAAATTAAATTTCAAATAACAGAAAGCCCAAAACTATCCTGCAGTTCTGAGCGCAAGTTCGTTGCTGGTGAAATAATACTGCAGAACTGGAGGTGTCGATTGGCCATGGGGAAGTGCTTACTTCGCCGATCACTGCATGGGTACTTACTAAAGTGACCCTATAGTAAACGAACGTCGAACCACCTAGTTAATAAATGTATGCTTTTTAAAGCGTAAGTACAAAATAACGGCAAGCATCGCTTTTCTTTTTGTTATTTTGTGGAAAGGGCATACACAATATTAAAGACAAAACTTCGATTACGCTTTACATCTCTGTTTGTTTACGCGTCTTTGTTTTATTTTGTGCTACTCTTTTGCTCAAACGCAGCTGTGTTTCCTGGCTGATGAAATTTTTGCAAATATTTGAGTTGAGAAGTGCAAAGCGGATCCGCGATCAATTATTAGGTGAGTTACTTAAAAAATAATTTATGTATGTATTATATGTTTAATGTGTAAAATATTAAATAAACAGATAATAAAAGAACGTTAAGCAGTTAGCATAATGTATAGTTCTACAGTGGAAAGCGACAATTTGCCTAAAGAAGAGGAAGTGGAAATTATGACAGAAAATCTACTTTATGGAAATAATGACAGGGGAATGCGGCCCTAAAAAAGGAAGACAATTTCGTTGGTGTTATGATCGGTGAGTATTTTAAAAGATAATTATTTAATAATCATTATAGACTTCAATCTATTAAAGGGTTTTTTAATTCTTTTTATTTCTAGATTCAATAACTGCAGTCGGCGGTATTGGCCCAGCTGAGGACCAATTGAGAAAGGCCCTGCAGCTCGAAAAAAGGAGATATTTTAAAAACTCGAGCTGCCTAAAAGTAATAAAAGAACAAGGCCCGTTAGAATAAAGAAAAATGAAAATTAAATAAAAACTGTAATTACAATTGTACATGTTTTTTATTTTATAATGTCAGGCCCCTCCATGGGGTCCAATGTCAGTACTTGCTTCACCGACCCTTCAATGGGGTCCGTTGTAAGCACTTGTTTTACCGGCCGTTCCATGTCCCATGTAAGTACTTACTTTACCGGCCGTTCCATGGGGTCTAATGTAAGAACTTTCCTTAAAGACCTTAATATGTTGCACTATTTCACTAGTTCGTGGGTAATCGAGGTGGTGGCGATTGGCCCTATTTGAGGACATTTCATACAAAAACGGAAATTAAAGAACGCATGGCTAGACGCCACTTTGTAAGTAGTGGTGGTCTGCTGGTCTGCTTTAAGAAAAACCTTCATTTAATTTTAAAATTGTTTTAGTTTATGTTTTTTTTTTGTCACTGAAAAGCTGTTCGCACGCGACATTTACCAGAGAATTACCCATATGCTAAATGCATTTTAAAAAAGGCTATATTTCAAGCTATAAGCTAGATGCATATTTTACAAGATTTTCCATTTTCAAATATACTAGAACTAGCTTATAATAAGCTAAACTGGCAACACTGCCATAAAGTGTGTCGTTTGTAGTGATAGCAAAAAAATTTATTAATCGATTATTAAATCATGATTCATTGAAACCATACAATTATTAATTGCAATTAATCGAAGAAAAATAAAAATAATCCATTTTTTTGTATTCCACGTACATATATTGTAGCAACTTCTGTGATTTTTGTACTTGTGAATGTAATGCAAAAATAATAAACAAATATTTAATTTATTTATTCAATACTAAATTAAGAAATAATAATTAGACGCTAAGTAGTTAACTTACATATTTCTCTTCTCTGTAGAAGTAGCCATCCATCATAGAAAAAAAGATGCTCTGCCGGTACCGAAGTGCCAATAAGGAAGTAATACTGGCAAGCTATAATATATACATAGGTCAGCTTTAAATGCTAAAGCATATTAGTAGTATTCATTATTTCAACTTTTTCTCGTATAATAGGCACTGCACTTTTTTTTTCATTTTGTAAAAATATACATATGTTCACACTTTGCTGGTTGTTGGTGCCATTATAAAATGTTATTAAACCTTTCATTTTGCGCGTAAAATTTTAGTGTCGCGATTATTTTGTAGTACAATCGATTAATGATTCAATTAATTGAAAGTTATTTGCGGACAACGAGAAACGGTCGACAGTTATTTGCAAGCTATGGTTTTTTTTGATGGTCAAAAGTTGGCAGCACTGGTCAGACACTCAGTTCAGTGACTGAAGTTCAGTCGCAGATCGAATGCGGAATGGTTGGCAGGAGCGTATTTCGTTGCGCTGTGATTTCGTTTGTATATATTCGTCTATGTATCTACATAGTAAGGTATGTACTTACATAGCCAGGTTGTAAATTAATTTATAATCGATGCCTTATAATAAATAAATAAATAATAACAACAAAAGTGAAAAAAAAATCAATGTAAATATGTATATAGAGTCTTAAGAAAATATTTAAAGATAAATAATTAATAATTACCAAGACGACCAAATTGACAACTTTGTACAGGAATATGTGTGTTACAGAAGGTCCTTGATATGTTGATATGTTTCTATTACCTTTGATATTTTTCTTCTTCCTAAGTTTGTTTACTCTTGAACCCCCAGCTGTTTGAATGATGAGTCGTTGGTGTCAACACTTGAATCGCATCAAGCAACAGATGCGCCTGGTCTAAATACGCGGAAACACAAGAAAACTTCGCATGGTAGCTATTTATTCAGTATTAGCATTTTTATCGTTATCGATGTGCAACTCTGCAATGCATCCGTCCTCGATGTATCGTTATTTCTTCCATCACTATCGCATTTATCAGAAAATGTCGAGTGTGTTGAATTGCCTTAATAAAATATAGATTATCGTTACGGTTTTTTTTCTGAAAAAATATTATTTTTAAAGTGCTAGCAACTATTGCTACTCCCTGGAGGTAGTTGTAAGTAAAAACTGTGATCCGTGGCTACAAAAATATTTTTTAATATGTTCATGTATGTGTGTGTGCCTTAAAAGGTATGCATTCATGTATACATGATATGTATTTCAAATTTTAAAAGATTATGAATATATAAATTTAATACAGTGATGGAGTACATATTATGTGGTCATTTCATAACAGGCTAAAAAAGTATATTTAATGTGAGAATATTTCTTGGAAGTATTAAAATGTGGTCATACATATGTATATGCTGTGTATATCTTGTATGTGGTAGAGAGGACCAGTGTGTACATAAGTATGCAAACAAAAAAATTGTAAATTTAATGACCAGCATTTAACATTAAGATATGTGCATGTACACATTAATTCTATTTACTATTTATTTACTCAAGTTAAAAATGTTTTTACTTAGTTACTTACGGCAACATCACTGCATGCATAATTGACTGAGATATCATACGTGAACTTTGCCGTCCCTTGGATCTTGGATCGGGCCGGCTTGGTTATTTGTCTATATAAATGAACCAAAACCAAATTCAACAACTGACCTTACACCTATCACAGGCACTTGATCAAAACTATGATGTAAGTGATAATTTATACCACATCATACCTAAAGAGAACTCTATTTATTTATATCGTTTTCAATATTTACAGGTCGTTAATATGGAAGCTGTTCTATCCGTTATCTGTGCACTGGAAGGAACTACAATTACAAAGGATCAACTGGAGGCCACCAGATTGGCCAAATACATCAATCAACTGCGCCGCAGGACTAAAAATGACCAACTGGCACGTCGAGCAAAATCGCTTTTAAAAAAATGGCGGGAAATGGTTGGCATTCAACATACTGTCGGTGATACGCAACCAACGAAACCTATTGCTGTCATTAATATAACGGAATCAACCATAAGTGATAACAACAATATAAGTGCGGGTCATCCGTACTGTTCAAATCAGCCTGACTCCACACTACCTAACATCGATTTATCTAATCCTCCTCAATTTGAAAACGACACATTGCAACAGCAAACAAGTTTTTCAAACTTGATACAGCATATAAGTATTGCCAATAGTGAAGAATCCTGCAAGTTAACGAAAAATCCGCTAAATTCAAATCAACAAAAAATCAACAACATTAATCAATGAACTTTCGACTAATTCAACTTTAGCAGCTGGGTCTGGTGCTGATAAACTTAACGAGAGCTCGATTGTCATAGATATTGAGTCTGATTCCGATGAAAATGATTGCGGTAGACAATTGCCAACTCAACCAAAGTTTACGACTTCATCTTTTTCGACATTTCTTACCCAAGACTACACAAAGCCAAAAAAAATAAAAAAAGATAAAAAGCGTAAGGAAAAAGTTCAAAACTATTCATTAATACATGAGACGTATTCACAAAAAAACTAAAAATTCTTTTAAAAAATCAAGCGATTTTAATGACCTTTCTTTTAAAGACGAAAAGGCGACAAAACTGTTTCCCAATGATTCAGGTATGTCTACAAAATTTCATGTAAGAATGTCTTAATCTCTTCTATTTTCTGATTCATGTCATCTAGAAATTTTATCACTGTCAAATAGCTCGATGAGCTCGATTTTATCTGGAGATGCCATTTCCATGTCTGCAAATTCGCAAAAAAAGTGCCGCGCTTCATGCGATTTAACATTTGCAGGCCGATTCAAGACAGCGAAACAGGATGTTACTTTAAATCACGACAATGACAATGGCCCAAAAACTAATTGTCAAATTAATGAAGTGGAGCAACCTATTTTAAAGACAATATATGAAGACTATGTAAATAATGACTCGAGCACTTCGTGTAGTCGGCTGTCATCATTTGAAGAACGAAGCCAACAGATTCACTTAAAATCATTTGTTGAACCAAACAAGCCAGAGCAATTGCTGTCACACGATAGTCATAAGGCGGATTTGCGCAATGAAAATCTTGCGACTGAAGTTCCAAAAAGGCGTGGACGAAAGAAAGGTTCAAAAGGCGTTGATTCACTGATTGCCAAAGAATCTAGTCTGTCTCAACAAATTTTTCTTGGAAGTGGGGTCAAGAAAGTGAAGACTACAAAAGAGCTTTTTAATGAAATACAGAGCCGTAAGCTTTCTTACAATCGAAATGTGGTATATTCTCCAGTAACTGCTAACAAAATTTCAAATGATCCTAGCCAACGAAATCGAGAATCCTCCCGATCTTTAATACCTAGACCAACATCATCTTGCTCAGGTTCGTTATCGTCTTATTATATATATTTAAGTGTATTATTCTGACATTAATTTACGGCTTTTAGAAACATCTATGCATTCACCTCATATATTGGAAACTAATTCAGCAAATGTTTCTTTAAGTGGCATCGAATCTAAATTTTCAAATCTTATTGAAGGTAAGCTTTATATTATCAAAGATATCTTTATATTATTTTAAATTGCATATTTTTAATACGAGACACTATTTGAAGACTCAATGGTTATCTTTAAAGCAATAGATTTCGTTCAATATCGATAAAGGTCGCTTATTCATATTGACATACAAAATACTTTAATCTATCGATTATATAAAAACTAAATATTCAGGGGGGTGCCACAGAAAACGCTTCCAATCGAATTTCACTTGTAGGTGTCACAGACCCTTTTTTTACAGTGTTTTCAAAAACACTTAAATATTTCCCCAGTACGTTTGTGTTCGAAATTTGAAATAATAACATTTCCGAAAAATATACTAAAATGTATATTTGGTATATTGGTATGGTACTACACTCAGTATATACTACAGAGTGCAAAACATACCAGATTGTCAGCCAAAGCAACTACGACCCTTAGTAAGTAGGCGTTTTTGCCTATACAAAAGTATTTCATTAATAACTTTGACAATTTTTATCTGATCGCAACCAAATTTTCAGAAATCACGAAAACTCTAGTCATTATTGTATAGCTTTAAAATTATGCTTGTTATTCGATTTTTGTCAATTTGCGGGGCCGGAAGTAGGCGTGGCAAAAATTTGAAACAAACTTGATTAGCGTGCAAACATTACAAATGCTTTCGAAAATTATATCTCTATATTTTACCAGGATGGGCAGATAAAAAGTAGGCCTAACAAAGAAAAAATTTTTTTAAAAATTCGTAAATATTTTATTCGATTAGTGTTTTATCAACACTCGTTAATTTGGCGGGACTTTTAGCGCATTCACTTTTGCATTGTCGTCAACATGAATAAAATCGAATATTGTGCTGTCATAAGATTTCTGTTTTTAAAAGAGAAATCCAACGACGATAGGACGACAGGAGTTAGACAAAGTTTATAAGGATTCAGATCCATCGTTTTTAACAATTAAATATTGGACTGCTGAATTTAAACGCGGGCGGACAAGCATTTTTGACGATCGCCCGGGTCGTCCAAGAGAGGGGACAACACCAGAAATTGTCGATAAAGTCCATGGAATGCTATTGGATGATCGCCGAATCGAGCTGCGAGAGATTGCAAATGCTCTAAACATTTCTCGGGAACGCGTTGGAAACATTTTACACGAATTTTTACACATGAGTAGGCTTTCGTCAAGATGGGTGCCGCGATTGCTCACAATGGAAAATAAACGGATTATCTGGAAAGTGGATTATCTGGAAAAAGGCAGAACAATTACGGGAGAATACTATTCCAATCTCTTGGGACGATTTGATTCGGAGCTGAAGAAAAAAAGGCCGCACATGGCGAAGAAAAATGTTTTGTTTCACCAGAACAATGCTCCCGCTCACAAGAGCGTTGTCGCCATGTCGAAATTGTGTGAATTGCACTACGAAATTCTACCCCATCCACCCTATTCTCCAGATTTAGCACCCTGTGACTATTATTTATTTTCAAACTTAAAAAAATGGCTTGGGGGTAAGAAATTTCAGTCAAGTGAACAGGTAATCTGTGAATAAGAGCGTTATCCTGTTGAAATACCCAGTCCAGGCAAGTCTGTCTTGGATGCCTAGAATCCCTCCAATACTTTTGGTTACCGTCTGGATCGTCAATACTAAACTTTCTCGCTAAATCACTTTTTCAAATTCATTTACACTTTTCATAAAATGCAAGCCTGGCCTTCTTATGTCTTGGTAAGAGCTTTGGATTGTGCACATTTGCATCATACTGCAGGTTCAAATCTGTTGCACTCTTTGTCTGTTTATTGGCAACTGCAATTCCGCAACTTTTTTTGTGGACAACTCATTCAGGCATGCTCCGGTATCCACTTTTCGTTTTTGTTTTGGGAACAAAACCGAGATTTTCGTTTTTAGGTGCTCCGGTTTTCACAACTTTTTGGTCATCGTTTTGCTATTGGAACGTTTCATTTCTTACTGCTGAAACAGCTGGCTTGTGGTTTGGTCAGAATTAAACAACGCGAAAAATGCCTTTCGTATTTTCAATTGCCTGCTTGGATAGATCTCACATAAGGATGATTTCACTAGTTGAGGTAGCTGTGCGGGGAAAGGTATCTTTTCTCAGAAGTCGCACAGTATGTATGCATCTTTGGCAAAAGCTATCAGCATTTTGGGTGGTAGCCGCAAAACGTCACGAAGATCGTTGAGGCACGGTGAATCGAGGTGTTTCATTCGGAGCCGGTATAACTCTGATTATCCGCGGAGAAGATGCTCATGTGTTTCCTTCACTCTGGACTCATTACATTTCCTGCACTGATCACTATTCGTAATGCCCAGCTTTACAGCATGGGTAGCTGACAAACGGTGCACTATGGGCAAAAATTCTCAAGTTGTGACATTTTTACCATTTTTGAAGATAGAAACATGAAACTTTGTACTAAAAAATAAAAATATAATTTGGGATTTTATTTTCAATTGTACCACGCCTTCCTTCCCGCCCACCTTATCATAAGGCTACAATTTTCGACTTTTTTATAAAAATGTTAAAATAATTTAATGTAATATATATCCAATAAATGTGCACTACATTTATTAAATTAATATATTTTCAGCAAACTCGCATTTTAAATTTTATTTGGATCCCTGCAAAATAGAATCAAAAATTAATTTGAGCCCCATATTCCGTTTTGTGACTATACCTTGATGCCCAGTTAATAATTTATTCTTCGCAAAGCTCTTCCTCCAGGAATCGAGCCCGTAAATTTCGAGTTCATTATCTCCGCCATCTTCTACCTGATTATCATTATTGTCTACAAATGGCCCTGTTGTTAGAAGCTCAATATCAAGAGATTCCAGAAGAGCTGTAACATCTCTTGGTAGCTTTTTTCTATATTTAAATCTTTGGCGTTCATTTGGATTTATAGTTGAAAGCAGTGGGTCAGAGAAATCCAATGCTATTAAACACATCTGATATAGTATTCAGGCTTCTTCTTTTTCTTGCATGAGAAAACAAATCGCGTTTGTACAATTTTTTGGGCGCTTCTGACCCATATTCAACGAGAGCTCCTAGAGAAAGTACGGAGGTTTCTATAATTTGGTGCCAATATTCAAAGTTGGAGACATTGGGTACCACTCATAAGTATTAATGTATAACTACATCAAGCACCTACTTCAAGTTTTAATGAGCATACCTCAAACTCACATAATGTAGCAATTAAAATGATATAAACACTTTTCAAAATTGCATGCAACAACAGTGACGTTGAATTTTCTGTTTCATTGAGTTTTTCAAATGCTAATTTTCACTTTAAACTTGATCCTCCCTCAGTATACGTCATGCGATTACGACCAGGCTTTTCACGAGAAACATCATCTTAAGAAACTCCATTTTGAATGAGGATGCAAGCCATTGCACATCCGGAAAACTTATTAATTTACTTTAATTTCACTTTATTAATTTTCAGCGATATTTTGCAAGACAAACTGCTTCACAACAGATTGTTGGCGTTTTTTGTTGCTCCCAAAATCATACAACGTTGAATGACAACTCGTAAATACAACTGCAACATTGAGTATTGCCGTAAATCGGTCAAAAATGTTAAAAACTATTTGATTGTTAAATGTTTAGTTAATAACATACTTTGACGATTAAATTCCATATTTAAGCTAGAAAGGTATTATAACTTTGTGCCGGCAGAAAATGTATATAACAGATAGAAGGAGGCATCTCCGACCCTATAAAGATGAAACGATCTAGCCAAGTCCGTCTGTCTGCCTACATAGATCTCAGAGACTATAAGAGATAGAGCTATAGTTTTATTTAAGCATTTATGTTGGCACGCAGATCAAGTTTGTTTCAAATTTTTGCCACGCCCACCTCCGCCCCCGCTAATCAACAAAAGTCGAATAACAAGCGTAAATTTAGAGCTAGAGCGGCGAATTTCGGTATATACAATAACAAATATAGTAATTGTGATTCCTAAAAATTTGGTTGCGATCAGAACCAATTGTCGAAGTTATTAAAGAAATATTTTTGTATGTTCAAGATCGCCAGCTATGTATGTATTGTATGTATGCGTATACGTATCTACATGCTAGCCTATATTGGTATATGTACGCAGACAAAGATGAACACGACAGCAATTGCTCGTGTCTTAGATGCTGAGAGTTGAATAGCGGCTTCATAAGCACCGCAATAGCTCTGGTGGTAGGCTGCAAGCCCAAGATGTTTGGGTGTGCGAGTTCGAGTGCCAGGAATAATATACATATATATATATATATTTTTTTAAATGCGATTTATATTTTATCATTCCCTTTCAAACTTACTCACAGAAGTAAGAACTAGTTGCGAATTGATTTTGATGATTGTCTTAGATGCTTAGAGTTAAATAGCGTTGGCTCTAGTGATACGTTGCAAGCCCGACATGTTGTGGTGCTTGAGTTCAAATCCCGATCGAGAATATATGCGAACACAAAAAAAATGCAAGTAAGATCCGATTTGATGCAGAAAAAAGGCATTGCCGAAACACGAAACACAAATATTTTAAGTTTAGAACCAACAAAACTACTGCTTACGTATTTCATTAAAAACATGACAACACAAAAGCACATATATATAATTAAACACTTATACAAATATTTTCTACATACCATGCGGAACATTTTCCAATTTAAGGTATTTTAATTGGTCAAACTGTTTAAAAATACGAGAACGCCAAAATTAAGAAACTTGACTAGTCAACAAGCTTGCACGCACCACGTAGCAAGAACAGCTGACTTTCAACGGCTGGTGCAAGTCGAGGGCTGCACAATAAAATACCAATTAAATATTTTCGATGTCTAGGGACATTTCTAAGCTTGAAATAATTCTAAAATTATTGATATATTAACATGAACTTTTTAGGTTTTGGCCAAAATAAAGGCATTTCATCCCAATGTGCACTGGATCTCAGAGACTATAAGAGATAGAGCTATAATTTTTTTTCGACAGCATTTGTTATGTGTGAACGCAGATCAAGTTTGTTCCAAATTTTTGCCACGTCCACTTCCGCCCCAGCAAATCAAAAAAAAAATCTAATAACAAGCGTAATTTTAAAGCTATTTTGGTATATATAGTACAATAATTACTACAGTAGTTTGATTCCTGGAAATTTGGTTGCGATCAGATAAAAATTGTCGAAGTTATTAAAGAAATACTTTTGTATGGGCAAAAACGATTACTTACTAGGGGTCTTAGTTGCTTTGGCTGACAATCTGGTTAATTGTGCCGTATATGGTATATTTTGAATGCGGTACTATATCAATATACCAATATACCATGTGACATTTTTAGTATTTTTACAATATATTCGGCATATTTTGAGAAAAATACCGCAAAATATATTTCCTTTATTCAAAATAGGTAGCGGGTATCTCACAGTCGAGTACACTCGACTGTAGCTTTCTTACTTGTTATTGATTGTCGGGGGTGGAAATGTGCGTGGCAAAAATTTTAAATAAGTAAACTTACTTGATCTGCAAACCCAAAAAATCTAAATCTATCTCTTACAGTCTTTGAGATTTAGATGTTTATATGGACATACGGACATGGCTTCATCGTTTCGAATGTTGACGCTGATCAAAAATATACATATGTATATACTTTATGGGGTCGAAGGAGGGATTTTTCTTCTGTACGTTACACACATATTTTGCTGTCATAAAATTGTGATACGTTATGGGTATAAAAATGCGTCAATTTTTCGATGATTTTGATCCGAGCTTGCAAATAACTGTCGACCGTTGTCCGAAAATAAGTGTCTCTCTGACTCTTTACGAAAAGACTCAGAGAGTAACCGTTTTATGGGTTCTTGAATGAGTTCGCTCGCTCTTAGACCGAAACCCTTTTTTTTAATCTGTTTTGTTTCGGTTGTTCCAAGACCGTTTTGTCGTGTTCAGTGAAGAAAAAAGTCTTTTGCGTATGTATTGGTATACATTCACACGCATAGGCAAGCAAATCGTGAAGCGTTCGTTTTGCAGACGAAATACAGTAGAAGCCGCTTATAGCGTCCGTCCGGTTATTGTGATGAAAACTCGATGACTTGGTGGGTCCCCATACAAATTAAATTGATTAAAACATTAATTAATTGTATTTCAAAAACCTATGGCAACTATAAAATAAACAAAATTTTATTTTTCTCCTTTTGGTTAGTGGGCTTCCGGATATAACGACGGTCCCTTGAAAGTCGCTATAACCGGATTCTACTGTATTTCGTCTGCAAAACGAACGCAACAATAAAGAAAGTAAGTGTGAAGACCGTTTGCGTTGAGTTTTTCGGACAATCGGTCTTTTGCTGACTCTCTTTGTGCGAGCGTTTCTCATTCCGCTCTTTACGCACTGCTCGTTGAACGACCGAAATACAAGGAGCTCAACGAAAAGCGCTCAACAGAAAACAGACAGCAAAAGTCTCTTGCTCATAGCGAGAGCGAGAGAGTATGAACTTTTTCGGTTGTGCTCGCAACGAGAGCACAACAAAAAAAACGGTCGACAGTTATTTGCAAGCTATGATTTTGATCGCTCATTCACAAATTTGCGGTTAAAGTTTGTTTACATTCTGCGCTGCTGTTTTGCAGCTGACCGCCCACACTCAAAATTTTTAGTAGTTTAAATTTGAACCCTAGTTTACCTTGCCGTAGTAAACTGTTTTCACTAAATCTTTCTAACAGTAGAACTATAGAAAATGTTCTTTTTATCATGTGAGGTGAGCTCGATTCCTTGGAGCTGTTTGCCTGTCTGTATAACGTAATACCGTGTTTTCGGTACCGCAAAGCCCCTGATAGTACAATCGTTATTGTGTCAACTTATAGAACAAAAAATATAAATACAAAGTTGACCCGGCGAACTTTGTTCCGCCCTTATGACAATAAATAAGCACATTGTTTTTTTTTTTTATTATTTCATTCATTATTATTTCTGTATTTTAGTGCATAGGTTGCTCTTCACCTAAGTACCATGTGATAGGTTCATTTATTATTTATTTATTATCAGGCGCAAAAACAAACAACGCATATGGTCTTTCGACCCGTGAATATCCCACGTATAATTGACCATGGGAAAAACATGAAGGTTCTAGATTTCAACCACAAACTTTTAACGATTGGCTTTGTGATTTGTTTTTTGGTCATGGCAAAGGCAAGAGGTATTGGAAATTGAATTGTTTTAAATTCAAACGGCATATCGGTTGGGATTATCGAGATCCTCGGAATAAGAACTTCCTCATCATTATCGTAGCGTAAATTACATTGTTCATCAATTTTCTAACTACCAAATGCGTACCGCTGCACAGTTTTCGAAGCATGACCATTCAACCATTCATTATTTTTGTAGTTATAAATAATGTTTTTAAATACATGTAAGATTGATGTAAGATTGTTAATAGTTTTATTTAATATAAGTACGCGGGTGGGAGTTTTGTAATATAAAATACACGTTTCAGATTAAATGTTTCGAATTGTATCAACTTAAATATCAGACGACCGTTCTGCCTGCGACTTTCTTCTTTCGCGTTCTTCCTCGACTGTGTTCTCCTCTTCGTCCTGTGTGACCGTCTTTTGCGTAGCCTTTAATACCACACCTTGCTGTTGCGGTCTGGCAACGCGTCTACATACTACTTTACATACATTGTTTATAAGTTCGTCTGTTGATGTGCCCGCGGCATTGCTGACTGTAGATAAATGTATAAATACGCTCACAGCCTACTTACTGTTATTCATTACTATAAGTGCAGCCATTTCGGTGGAGTATAATTCGCGCTGTAAGTTACCTCCCTACCAATTTTCACTCAAATCTGCTCTGACGTTCTTAATTTGTAAGTGGTCTAACATAACACGACTTTCTTTTATATATATAGATATAATATATAGATACAATCATTTTTTTATCCTACATAAATTTCTACCAAAAAAAATAAGATTTTGTTTTTTTTTTCTAGATGTTGGAAACACAGATAGTGATACTATAACATCGGACCCATCACACGATAGCATCAAGTCTGTCGAAATTAAGAGAAGCACTTCGCTGGAAAGTATCAGTAGCTTTATTCAAGCTCCATCATCATTTAATAATACAATAGTAACCTCAAAATTCAATCATTCAAATGACGTGGCAATTGAATTAATGCAGCTGGTTAACGGATTAAGCACGCCACAAAGTGTTGACGAAACTGAAAAATTATACCAGGCTCAAATAGTTCCTTGCACATGTGTAATTCACGAAGAAACAAAGTTTGTGAACGAAAGTCAGTCAATAAGTCTGTTAAATTCTGAAGAAGAAGAGCACGAAGCTATTGATGATCATTTCAAAACATGTCAAAAAAATGCTTTTGATAGTCTAACGGTTAAACCCAATGACAGAATCGAAGAAGCTTCAAACTTGATACCGCCGAAACCCATCAAATCAATATTTGATTTAGATTTCGACGAGGAGTACGATCCGTTACACTCAATGATGAAAAACGTCTTAAAAGTCGAACCGACCAAAAACGTACAACAACAAAGTGATACGGCCTATAATGATAATAATAACGTTCAACATGTTAGATTACTCTGCGCAACTAGTCTCGCACAAAATGCTGGTAATAATTTTGATAATGATCACGATAATAATAAAAATGGTGAAAAGGTCGTAGAAACACTTTCGATCTTCACTGTTATTGAGAACCCAAACTGTGTTGCAAAACAGCGGTTCATGATACAAACAAACCAAGTTGCGAACTTCCACATTAACGCATTACACAATTTTTACGTTCCAAATATTAATGGTAATTGGAATATTATTGAGAATAACTTGTCGCCGTCAATCTTAAGGTCGAATATATCAGAAGTGTTTCAACAACAACACAACTCGTATTCAGTAAAAGACGGTACAGATGTTGTTCCCAAGTATGGATCATTAACATATGATGAGCGCATCCCAAAAGAATTAAGTTCCTTGCAATTCAATAAGAATTTTACAAGAAAATTTCGAAATTTTCGCATAATACCACCATTTTTGGGTATTGCAAAGTGCTTACCATCTTGTCGACTGGCCGCAAAACGGGCAAAGCATGGTGGAATTAAATCATCGTTAAGCGTAAGCATAGAAAATTTGGAGATGATTAAAGATAGTTCTATGCCCTTGAAAGTAGATATTGATGTCGACCAAAACAAAAATCAGTGCTCTGCCGGAGGAAATGTCATGAAATCTAGTAATAATAACAGCACAGTTCTCAGTTGCGATCTACTTAAGTTCGCCAATAACCAAGAATCCGCTTGGAAATCTGATGGAATAAGTTTATGCAATCAACAGACAACTTCATATAAAATTGAACGTGATCTTGTCGAAAGAAATCGAAAAAAACGTAGAAAATCATTCAAACTATTGTCAGCAACTAATACAATTAAAAATGAAAATGAAGATAATATTAATGAGCCCCTCATAAAACGAATTAAAATTGCAGTGAATGGGAATGTTACCGCTCAGCGAGAGATATCATTGCCAAGCAGAAGTAGAAACAACAATAGCAGTGAAGAACCAGGTGAATACATTTCCACTGGCTCTAGAAACACTCATCAAAAAAGTTCAGATCCCAGTTTTAACGATTTGGATGAACATGAAGCTTACACTA
This sequence comes from Drosophila nasuta, assembly GCF_023558535.2. Classification (NCBI taxonomy): domain Eukaryota; kingdom Metazoa; phylum Arthropoda; class Insecta; order Diptera; family Drosophilidae; genus Drosophila; species Drosophila nasuta. Next base: position 1,777,404 of record NC_083458.1, on the reverse strand, counting down.
CTCAAAGTCATTCATCAGTTGGTAGCATTCCTGTGTATGAGGATGATGGCAATTTGGGAAGTGAAAACGATGATAAGAATAGCAATGAAGAGTATGCAATCGTTCAAAAGCCTATGATGAGTGGTAGTAATAATCACAATCACATCGTATTGACAATAAAAAAAACTCCCAACAAAATGAATTCCCCTGCAAGTTCAACGTCAACCACTTCGCCTATTAATGTCAATTTTAACGTAGGAGTCGCTGCTTCTGACGTTGAAATAGACCATTTGAACATCATTAACAATAAAAATAATGTGGTATCTGAAATGCTATATTCTCAACAAGATTTTCATAAGTTCTCCGTACAACCGCCTTCATGCCGCACCAATGAAACAAGTGAATATAACACTAGGAGAGTTTCAAATATACCACACGCATGCCTTCAAAAGTTTTGTCGCAATCGATGTCAATGTCGACGTTATCATTATCGTCGTTCTCGAAAGCACCAAATTAACCGAAAGGAGGATACCATAGATTTAGAACTTAAACATTTATTCAATAATAATAATAGAACACGATCAATCCAAGCAAAAGTTAAACCGCACCGAAAATTGTTCTTCTCTAATGAATTATATAGAGAAGATAATATTGGAAAAAAAGAGCGTATAATGAATTATAGTAGCAGCAGTTCAAATTGTGACGAAGAAAGCGAGCCTGAGCATGCGGAAGCGAAAAAAATTAATACTGTTTTAACAAAAAATGTTGAGATAAAGCTTGAGACTGATTCCACTTATGCGGCATCTAAAAGTAATTTAATATCTGAAAAATCTGGCCATGAAGATGAAGTAGAGTCTTGCTCATCTTCTAGTGATGAATCAGTTAAGGATGAGCTTTTGTACTTCAATCAACATGATGATGATAGTACAAAACTCAATATAATTAAAAGTAAATCACCCTTAAAAAACAATGGAATGCTGCTATCATTCAATTCAATTTATGGTAATGATATTGAAGATGTCACACGACTGGAAATTAAGAATTGTGATGATGTTAATAGTATATGCTATAATAGCAATAACATAAGTTTAATTGAACCAAGTAACTTAGATTCTCTTACTATGCCCATTAGTAGTGATGTACTAAACGGATCATCAAATAATGATTCCCCAAAATTTCCAATAAGTTATAATAATTCAAATCATAGGGTTCAACCACATATTGAATATAAAAATGGTATTCGAGCTATTATGAAAGATGATTCGAGTATCTTCCAAATACAGCAGTTTAAGGAATGGCATGAAGTTCTACAGTTGCAGTCTTATAATGATGAACCATTAATAGTTTTGCCATATGTTGTGCTTGAATAAGCAGTTTCCATTTTATTTATAAATCAATTTGATATATGAAAAATTTATGTATTTTTTTACTATTAACATTAGATATTACTTAAACTCACAATGGGCGACAGATATTCTACTACTATAATTTTATTTTGTTTAGATTGGTTAAAATTCATAAATTAATCAAATTAAAATTTGTTTTTGTTTATTAATATGCAAAAGAAAATAGTCTTATAAATATTTTTCACAATAAAATTTGTTTTTAAAAATGAACATGAAATTATATTTTGTTAAATTCTCTCGTTAAAATATTTGTCATATCTTTATTTTATGTAAATCACTATAGTTTACCTATAGATACAAAATTTAAATGTAAATGAAATGTAAATAAATAAGATATATGTTAATTCTGTTGCATAATTGGATATTGTCAATACTTTCTGTAATACTTTTTATTTAATTTTTGATATAAGAAATATTTTTGAAATATGAAATACTCTGCGAAAAACTCATCCATCCATCAATATCAAGATTAAGCTTGATCAAATGCTCCCCCTGTATCAAGGTCATCTGACACTTGCGCCAATTGAGTTTTCACCTCAAAAAACCCGCCCCACACCCTTTTTTAAGCTTTGGCAAGTTCAATAAAGTTCAGGGAAACGACGTGCTTTTATTTGAATAAATATTTATAAAATTAGGGTTTACCCTAAGCTAGCTTAGCTAGGTCTTGTTCTGATCTTGGTGGCATAGGCTGGTGCGCTTTACTTTTGCTGAATTGACAAATTGTCAGTTGGTTTATATATTCGCTTGACAGTATAAACCTTGACTAGTAGATGTTTATGCCACTCGTTTGTGTTTTGTAAATTGATTAGTTAATTTTCCCACAAGTAAATTAATAATTTCCTAATTATTTATTTAGATAAAATCTTTCCAGAAATATGTAAGATATATTAAGTGCCTTTAAGTTGACTGGTTGTGTTGTTTAATAATATTGAGCTGTTGTCGATTTTCTCGAATGTCTGGATGTGGTCTTTAGCATGCTTGAGACTGATATTAAATTGTTGATTCTGATTATTTGGATTATTATTAGAAATTTTGTAGATTAGGCTGTTTTGTATAAAAGCGAAATCTTTTTGATCTGGATTCCCCTGCGAACAATTTCCATGCTGATCCTATTCAATTCACTGTTCTATTTTTAAAATAAAGGATTATTAAAGGAAATGTTAATGTGTTTAAGAGGTAACTTCTTAAATCGCTTGTGATGTGTCAAGAGTTCTTTTTTTTGTAGGCGTATTAGAAATATAATCTAATTAATAATTTCCCTAATCCATTAATGAGAAATTCATCGGTATAAAGCATTTCTTTGTCAAAGAATGGACGGATTCGTCACAATTGTACACATTCTCATGATTGGACCATTTCCGATATACATAGGTTAATTCATTATTATTGAAAATATTTTTATAAATACGGAGAAATGGGACAGAAAGTTCCCTTTTCATGAATTTTGGAATTTTATATTCGAACTTCTAATCATTTTTTTTTCTTCCTCCCTTTACAGCTGCTGTGTGTCTTTTATCATTTACTTTCTTTTTTAAATCATTCTGTTTTGATTGTCTAGAATTTGGTTTGCCAAATATCTGATTTTATACCCGCTACCCATAGAGTAAAAGGGTATTTTACCTTTGTCCGTTCACAATAGATAGAGATATAATTATTTTTCGACAGAATTTGTTGTTTGTACGTATTCAAGTTTGTTTCAAATTTTTGCCATGCCCACTTCCACCCCCGCAAACCAAGCTTAATTATACCCGCTAGCCATAGGGTAGAAGGGTATTATAACTTTGTGCCGGCAGGAAACAGGTAGAAGGAAGCATCTCCAGCCTTATAAAGTATATATATATATTCAAAATGGGTAGCGGGTACCTCACAGTCGAGCACACTCGACTGTAGCTTTCTCACTTGTTTTCAGTTGATTTTTTTCTATTGCCTTTGCTACGCTTCTTCTTCCTGTTTGAATTCGTTTACTTTTTAACCCCTAAACAGCTGTTCGCGGGTTGCAGTTTTGGTGTAAACTCTTGCGTCATTGAAAGAGATAGATAAGAGTATCAATTAATTAATAACAATCAGAATATTAAATTGCACCGAAGGTTATCAGTGCTACTAATAGGAAGAATTTAACTTTGGATTGCTAAAAGAATAATGTTATGAGTTATTGGTGGACTGCTTTATTGGCGAGATATTGGTGACGGTTTTAAATGTATGTATGTGAACGGTCTTGCGGCCTATTTGAGTTGAATATAATTTCTATTAGATCCGGTGTTAATTGATATTTTCAGTATTTCTCCGCTTCTCACTTGTCATTCAAAACATGGCAATATTATTCTAAAACATTGAGGTAAGTACATATAGTCCTAATGCGTTTCCCACTATTGTCGATGAGTTCCACATATTCGTGAAGTGTTTCATCGTAATCTGCTTGTTCTTCGTGCTCGGTTACATTCTTTTCATACTGGCTCATTGGTGGTAATGGTTCTTGTATATACGTTATATAATAATAATTATACATTATAAAATACTAAGACTAGTTTAATACTCGTGGATCTATATATATATATTTTTTTTTTGGGATTAAATGCGTGTCATTTAGTGTATTGCAATGATTCATTTTCCATTTGCTTGTGTCAATTCTGGTTTGCGTTTACCTAAAATCCCACCCCTTGTTTTGGTTTTTTCTTTTGTGTGTTCTCTTACGCTTGTAGCGTAACGAATTTCCCTCTAAACAACTCTCTTTCGCCTCTCTCTTAGTTGAAATTATTTTCGTTAGTAGCGTTCTCACTACTAGTAATTATTTTTATTTTAAATTTTTGTTGTTCGAATATTGTACAGTTGTGACAGTGCGCTCCTTTTGCATTTATATTACAAATAGCCAAACGCGTATTGCTTCTAAAGTGAGAAGTTTACAGTGAGTAGTTTACTTGTGTATGACTGAGGCTCCAAAATCAAAAATTTTAATTTCAATTCGCATGACTTTGCCTTCGCCTGACCCATCCGCTGGTCTTGCAGCCAATTTTATTTGCTACGCCGGTAGCAATACTGCTTCAGAGGTTACCATTAAGGCCAAAGTTATTTCAGATTCGTGCCCACTGTTTTCACTAGAAGTAAAGACAACCCAAATCTCATAAAAAATGCCTTCCCCCCTAACTTTCATGGATTACATAGAAAAATTAGTTTTTTCTTCTTATTTCTAATTGTGTATGTACTGTGTATATAAGATTGGGAACTTTTGTCACCAATGTACACAATTTACAAGCCTGCGGTGGATTCTGAGATTTCATCGGTACACTTACCTTTAAGGAAACCCGAAAACATTTAGTTTATTAGCGTTTAATGAATTAATCTCACTTGTTCGTATATTCCGATCTATCTTTCCACCAGGGAAATCTGGATTATTATCCGATAGGGCCACATTATTTTTTTTACTGTTTTATATTTTGAATCTTCTCTTACGAGACTAACAAAATGTGTTTAAATCTTAAAAATACTAGAGTATTTTAACAGTTTCTTAAACTGTATTTATGGTAGGCGGTCCTAGTAATTGTCGCTGGATGGGACGGTCGTTATGACGAAGGCGGGAACGGCTGCATACTAATGTTAGTGCTCTAGCGAGGTGATTTGGATGGTTCGACAGCTTTTGATGTAGTAATTTTCCATGTGTTGTGCTATTTCATCTCGGTCGGGAAGTATATTCAAGTCTCTCTGAATGTTTTCACTCCGAACGTACCACGGTGCCCCGGTGATAGTTCTCAGGATCTTTGCTTGGGCTCTCTGCACGATCTCTACGTTGCTGTTGCTGGCGCTCCCCTACAACTGAGAGCCATAAGTCCAGAATGGTTTCAAAACGGAGTTGTAGAGCAGGACCTTGTAATCCAGACTAAGGGGGGAGCGGGAGTTTATAAGCCAATGCAGACTGTTTGCCTTCAGCCTTAGGTGAGTTCGTTTAGCTTCAATGTGCGTGCGCCAGCTGAGCCGTCTGTCGAGATGTACGCCAAGATACGTTGCAACATCTGATTGGGGAAGCACGGTGTTGTTTAGTTTAAGGTTGGGGCAATGCTGCCTTGAGGAACACCAGCTTCGATATAAAGTTCAGCTGACATGACGGTATTGCATCTCAGTACAAATATCCTGTAGTAAAGATATGACTTCATGCGTTTATGCGTGTTTATGCGAGCTATTAGGGAGCATTATTTTGATTTTGTGCATTAGGCCGTCAAGCCATACTCTGTCGAAAAATACCGCAGTGCAGTACTCCCTATTCTCGAATGCTGTTCGAATTTCTGATGTTATGCGGTTCACCTGTTCGATAGTTCCATGTTTTTGTGAGGACGAATAACCTCCTGTTCCGTTTCTCCATTCGTCGTCCTGTGCTGTCCTATGCTGTCCTGTTCCATGTGTCATTGACAATGTAAAGATGCTACTATAATAATCATTTGTTCTTTTTGTTTCATTCCTAGAAGTATGTCATACCATGGAGCCGCCGACCAGAGCCGCCCCGCACCAACTCCTCCGGAAGTGTCAGCGGTTCCTCAGGCTGACAGCGGAGAAACGGTTGAGAGCAGTACTGATTAACAAGTACTGCTCTAACTGTCGGGCTCACCAACACTCCGGGCAATCCTGCCGCAGCGCGGGAAGCTGCAGGGTGTGTCAGAAGGACCACCACACGCTCATGCACTTGAAGGAGGCACGCAGCACTCGCCCCAGTCGTCAGCGTCGACGCGACGGCCGACCGGAACCGAATCAGTCTTCAGCTCCAGCACGGTCTCGATCCCGCTCGCCGTCTCCCCATCGACCGGCCTCACCTCCGCCCGAGGGGGCTTTCCCGACGTCGCTCACATCCTTGTTGCAGGGTAAGGCTGTGAGCATCCTTCCGATCGACACCGGATGTAAAACGTTCGAGATGAGAGCACTGATCGACCCGTGCACTGCGACCAGCCGCATCAGCGCATCATTGGCAATGGCCTATCGGCTATCCGTCACCCGCGTTGGTACGGAGGGCGTCTGCACGGCGATCATCCCCTCGCGGACATCCAATTTCCGTCGAAAGGTGTTGGTGGATTCTCAACTCTGCCGCCGCACCCCCCTCCGACCTGTCGATGGCGATAAAACCGTTTGCAACTCATTGCAATGGGGGAAGGATGTTGATGCCAGATGACTGCAGGTGCGACCACTCAGACCAGCTGACAGTGTGGTCGCGATCGAGTGTTATCGATAGCGACAAAAGCTAGTATGCTGTGCGCAGCTATACTGATCTAGGTTTCCTCTCGTGATGGTCACCCTGCATACTTTAGTGCTTTTTCCTTTTTTTACCATATGTTCTCCACCTACTTTCGTTGTGCGCTACAAGTGTTTTTTCAAGTGAGAAAATAAAAACGTGCTGATGTGAAGTTTTACAAAGTAAAAATATAAAAGTGCAAGTGTTTACATTTATTTGGAAGACGCCCCTCCCACACAACTGGGATATATTAAATGGGCAGCATTCCGTCGGCAACCAGGACCCCAGACCTGTAGAGTCCGAGCTGCTTAAAGCAATTGTCGCTTAAGTGAGAGATTTGTCAGCGATGATCTCGGTAGTATGTGCAGGGCCTGCTAGCATGGGTTAAGAGGAACCAGATTAATTTTTTTTTTAGCAAGAACAACAGCCTGCAGTTAGATGCTAAATCATTGAAATAACAACCAGCTTGTAAATTTGCAATTCGTTTATTTTTTTTCGATTTTCGATATTTCAGATTTATTGTAATCTATTTTTGGTTCAATTAATCGCAATAATATTATATGAAAATAGCAGAAAATAAATCATGGCCAACTAAAATGTGAAACTTATGCAGTGAAGATTTTAAGTGAGGATGCCAGCATAAGTGCCACAGATCGAACGACAGTTTGATTGGACCGCTATAGAATTTTCGTAGAATGGTCAATTGTCAATTAATGTACATAGCAATTAATGTACATAGAATACATCATACAATAAAATGTAAAAATTACATTTCGCCTAAATGTTACTATTATTTAAATATTAGCAAAACATTTTTGTTTTTATCTCTATAAATAATAGGTGATCTTCGTATTATTGTCAGTCCAAATGTAATTGAGGTTGTAGTTATAATCACTAATGAAGGATAGAGAATATCTGTATCGTTGGTTACATTTTGATAATTGATTTTTGATATTTAATTTTGTTTCAAATTTAGATGAGATATGTTTAGTAAATAATGAGCAGTCTAAATAGTTGCATGTGCTTTAGGTATCAGGGCTCTGCACATTAAGCGAAAATGCACACAGGCTTTCACCCTTCGTAGCCATTGCCTTCGTCTGATATTGGCCAACATCATCTAATGTGCATTTGATGATTGTAAACGTATAACGATTGTTGTCCTTGGTGAATGAGTATCTCGAATGCGACTCATCAATAGGCTTGCCATCTTTCATCCAAGACAGATTGGACAGATCGCTGTCGAGCTCACATTCAAAATTAGCTTTCTCTCCTTCCGTTAAAGAAACAGAAATAGGAAATTTAATAAAAGTTGGCGACTTCGGTTCGTCACCAGGTACGACGACATTTATGGTACATGTGCTGAAAGTTTCTCCAGCATCGTTAAACGCCTCACATGTGTAAGTACCACCATCCTCTGGAAATATTTCTGCGATCTGCAAGCGATAGATATTTGCCTCATTCGTGTATTGGAAATCCTTGCTGGGTTTGATTTCCTTATTATTATGCAGCCATACTACGTCAAAATGTTTGGCGCCAATAATACGACAAGCCAGAGTAACTGCATCTCCATCTTTAACAAATCTTGATTCCAAATGGCTTACAATTTTGGGTTGTTTATCGCTTCCAACCGGTACCTTACGGTTGCTCGACACTTTGTCCAAAACTGAAAATGTCCACGAAAAGTAATCTTATTAATAATAATGATAAACTCAAAAAAGGAAAGGTGCTGCTATCTATGACGATCTATATATAGGGACAGTTCCCGATGTACAGAGCTGCTCCTTTAATTAACATAAACAAGTATTGAAAATTGGTTTTATCTTGAATAAAACAAGTGTTCTACTACTTATAACTCGGATTAAGTCGTGTAAAAGTACATTTAGTGATGTAGGAAATAAGTAACACTTATGTATAGATATATTTGGGTCGAGTTATTTAATATACTACTAATGTTTGGAAGCTGGAAAAAAATTTCGATTGATAATTGATTTCATTCTGCTTGATACACACGTCTTCTATCGAAATTATGATTAATTACAAAAATTAATTTTTTTTTTAAAAAACAATGCAAATTAATAGTATGTTCATTCATTATTTATATAATAAATTATTCATTGTTTATATAATAAATGAAAGTTCATAAATTGTTGTCTTATTTATGTACATATTAATTTTGGATTTTTTAACTTTCTACTTCTTGTATATTGTGTGATTTATGTTAATAACATTATTATTATTTAATAACAATCACTTACGTTTAACGCTTAGTTTGCATTTGGTTTCGACAGCACTGATTGAATTTGTTGCAGTGCATGTGAAAATGCCTTCATCTTCCGGAAAAATTTCATGAATGGTAAGAGTGGCAATACCATTCTTATACTTTAAGTCCATTATTTCCGAGGAAGATATAGTCTTGCCGTTCTTGGACCATGTGATTTGTGGTTCTGGATCGCCTTTTTACATGGCAACTTAATACTAATTCATCGCCATCGTGTACAGTCAAATCAAAAAGAGGCTTTGTAAACTCCGGCTTGCACATTAACGAGTCATCCGGAGGAACTTTTTTAATATAGAAGAATATAGAATATAGATCCATAAATTAATTTAAAGTATGTTAAAAAAAGTGCTGCTGATGTCGGGACTTAATGTCTTTGGTATTTTATACACGAAGATATATTTTCCACATAATATCGATATACCACATATATCCTTCAGTGTAATTTAGTATTTTTTCGGTTTATTATTTTTGTATATCAGTCCGTCAAAAGCTCAAAAGCTAAAATTTGTAAAAAATGCACAATGTTAGTTTAGGCATGACTAGCGGATTATTTTAGATTACAAAATTATTGTTTATTTGAAAAGAGTGATCGAAAAAGTACATATTCTTTCACATTTCTTCAGTCGCAGATATAAATAATAAAAAATAAAGGAAGTGAAGTCTCCATCTTTCCCATCACAAGCCAAAAATCGATTAGAAAAATTAGTATTTTGCTGATAGGAGAGTTTAAGACTTCGCCAACTTTTTCTTCTGGTATGTCTTTGATGGTCTTCATATCTAACTTTTTTTTTATATACACACACTTTTCCTGATACACATTTTGAACTCACTTGTCTTGCAAAGTTATGTCTTGCATTGCACTATTTCGATTAGTGACTATACTTACGTATTAGCTCTTTGGTGGCACTTCGAGATCTAGATGGGCTGCCTGGCGCTTGTAAGGAATTGGCTGCATATTTCTTCTTACTTGAAATGCTATTCTGAGTTGTTGAGGAACTACTGTTTGTGCTGATGACACTCTGTTATTTATGAAATAATCGAATCATTTACATATTTGTTTTATCTTTACAAAAAACCAACCTTGCCATTAGAAGTTAAGCTGGTTCTCGCCGTCTGCGCATTACTGGTTGATGATGTAAATTGACGGTTTGTGATAATTGGTGCTGGGGATGGCTTGATGGGCTGTTCAATGTACTTACGATCTGTGGAAATAATCAATATTTCAGTGAGATATGTATGATTTGGTAATATTAATATTTGGTAAAGTACATAGAAATTGTGTAACCATTCAATTTGATGGAAAAAGGATAAAGATAAGATGCACATATAATTATTGCGAATTTAATCAATTATATCCACAAGGAATATTGAATACATGTTATTAATATTAATTTTGTATTTTTGTACAAAGAACAAACTAATATGTAAGCTTTGCTAAAATGGGTGTTGAGGTTGCACCGATAAGAAATATCGACATTTATTTTTGTTTTTATACTTTTTACAAGTTTGATATAACTGATTAGTTTACCCTGTATGCTATTTCTACACAACGGTTTTAATATTTGAAATCAATAGGGCTGTAATTTTTCAAATTCCTAAATTCTTACCATCCCTCATAATGAATGACAAATGTTGTTGTATGAAATGTTTACACATAATTTAAGGTCTTTGATTGGTTTTATTAACTTTATTCTAATTCCAAAAAAGTTTTGTTTTTTGTAGCAAATACCTACTATATTGCAAAAACAAAATTAAAAGTCAAGGTAAGTCCTAAATTAAGTAAAGTCTTCTCAATAAAATACTGTGCCAGTCAGGACGAAAAGCTTTATATTTAAATTAATTATGTAATTATGAAATTTGGTAAATATTTGTTTTCAGTAAAATGTGATATCTGAAATTTAATCAAGTACATATTCTACATGCATATCTGAAAACTAATAACATCTATAAGTAGTTTCATGCTGTATTTGTATTTAATAATAAAAATTCCAGAAATATAAATTACCTCCTGAGTATAGAAAATTGTGAGCAAGTTCAGCCTGCTCAGGCGTTACCCATTCTCCTATGAATAGTTCGTATTGAATAAAAATAATAGATAAATATATATAGTCATAATCTCATTTTTTAAAATTTAAATTTAATAGATGGGAGTAGTTTCATGCACATTACTTTTTTCAACTTCATTCAAATTGAGATGGTATATGTATTAGCATTTGCGAGAAATATCTCATGTTAAAACATATAACCTCCTTAATTTTTAGTGCGCAATTAGAACTTATGTATAAATATTAATGCAGAAGTCAGCAACCTTTAATCAGTAATAGTATAATTTTTATGAACCATTAGAAATCAGTTTATGCTAAATAATAAGCTACATTTTGAAATAATTAAATGCGTAAGCTCTAACCATATAATACATACATAGATACTTCATGTCTTGAAGCAAAAACATATCATTCGCATCCCCATTATTGCGACCCCAGAAGATCCGAACGCTGCGATTAAAACCGCAGAGTCTCTTTGGCTCATTTCGAAATTCGAAGTTCTATCGCAGCGCGCAGCGTGTCACACAATCAGTTCATTCGTAGATCGAATGCGGAACGATGAGCACGAGCGTATTTTTTGCGCTGTCTATGTATCTACAATACATGCTCGCCAATCTATATTGGTACGTGTATGCATGTGAAGTTTTGCAACGTGCAGTTGCATCGCAAGTCTCGACGATGAAGACGACAGCAATTGGTCGAGTCTTAGATGTTTGCAGTTAAATGGCGCCTGAATAAGGTCTGCGTTGGCTCTGCTGATAGTTTGCAAGTGGTGTGCGAGTCCGATTCCGGATCGAAAATAAGTACATATACATATTTGGTTTTTAAATTATAATTTTAAATTAATGAAGCCGTAATTCTTTTTTGCACACACTATTTAAAACTCTCATACGACTGAACGTTGCGTGCAGCGTTCGAATTCGGTTCTAATTGCAGCATTCGACGAATGATACGTATTGCTTCAGGAGTTAAAGTATCTATATATGTATGTATTTATGGTTAGTGATACCCTACTTAAACCTTAACTCTAAAACATGAATAATGCGATTCAACCATCTGTTTTTTAGACAAACGGATGTAGAAAGAACAATATCATACATAAAATAAAATCAACGGAAAATTAGCGATTTATTAAACAATTCGACACTGGGTGCATTTAAAAAGTATTTTGGTCTATATACCTTATTTAACATCTTATTTATTAGTTGACTATATTTATTTGTGTTTTTTATTATATTAAAGAACTCGTTTTGGAAAGATCAATGTGGTGAATTTGATCAGTTCGGCTATTTTCTCTAAACCTTTCCTCTATTTTTTTGCATTTGAAAGAATGGCAAACAATTTCAAATAATTGTGAGCTAAAAAATTTAAAAATGCAATAATCAGCTGATTACCGAAATATTCGCCACACTACCTCGACATATTAAAAACCATTGTCGAATTTTTCAGAAATTTTCTATAATAGAAAATGTTGACAACAAAATCACTAAAAAATGTATGGACACCAGATAAAATAGCATTCATTACCTAGCACTTATTATTGAAACAGCCGATACGATATAGCATTAAAATTACGCTTGTTATTCGAGTTTTGTCAATTTGCGAGGGCGAAAGTGAGCGTGGACAAATTTAAAATAAACTTTATCTACGTGCAAACATAACAAGTGCTATAGTCTCTGCGGTCTAGCTGTTTATACAGACGGACATGGCTACATCGTCTGGGCTGTTGATGCTGATCAAGAATATATATACCTTATAGGGTCGGAGAAGCCTCCTTCTACCTGTTGGATACATTTCCTGCCGGCACAAAGTTATAATACCCTTCTACCCTATGGGTTGCGGGTATACAAAAATGTGGATAAAGATGTAACACTATGAAAACGCTATGGAGTTGCTCGGAAAAAAACGATTTTACGCATCTGGGAACTGCGCTCAAGACGAAAAACAATTCATGTAGCTATTATAATGTATGTTATATATAATAGCACGGCTCATTGGAAAACTGTTGTCTGTTAATTTAATATTAATTAATTGTTAATAAATAACAAAAAAAAATCTGCAAAGTACACAATTGAATTTATCCAGTTATAACGTACATACGGAATATGTAGCAGGACTCCAACAGTTTTTTTTTTATAAATATCAATAATCAGTATCGGGTATTAAAGTACCTCTTCTGTGATACCGTTTATATTTTTCTAAAATACTAAAAACACATTCAAAATAATACCTTCGATTGGAACATTTGGTTAAGCAGCACTATTAAGCGATATTAATGATTTATTACCCAAAAATATTGAAAACTTTTGATTAAGTGCAACATCTTACGAAAAGAATCTTCAAATTAACAATTAATTTACTAAATAATATTAATAAGAGTGTAGAATAAAAAACTTCCATATATTAACATCTAACAACTAAAAATTAAAAAACGGATTAGTCGTCTTACCTTCAACTATAACAACACACTCAGTTTCGTCAGTCCCATGGCAATTAGTTGCTTTGCAACTATATTTGCCGGAGTCCGAAGGCTTGCAATCAATTATTTCCATTGTGACAACACCATCTGAATGGGTCATGGCGTACTCGTATTTACTTAATTCACGCCCATCCTTATACCATTTGACGGTAGGAACTGGTTTACCACTGAGGCAACAAAGAAGCTTACATGTGTCACGAGCTTGCATTACGCGTGGACGTAAAAGGAATGTAAAACTGGGTGCCGACTCGGATTCTTCCTGCCAGAATGTGTAAGGCAATGGTTCACGGCGACGAACCGGCGTCGATTCAATTCGATATCTGGGCTGTTCTTTTGGCAGGGGATGGACATTGAGGAAAACGACTTCCTCGCGTGAGCCATAATGATTTTCGGCTCTAATGATATATTCCCCTCGGTCCTCGAGTTTAACTCGATTTATGATAAAGTAATAATCATCACCAGCATATCTTTTCATAAATTTAACGCTCTGCCGCAACTCAATATTGTTGTGCGACCACGTTAATGTAGGGGTAGCAATTGCAATGCATCGGCAATAAAACTTAACGCTTTGACCCTCATAACAAAATTGAGAAGATGGTCGAATGACAAATCGTGGAGCAGCTTGTCTTCGATCAAAGACCGCTTCGTGTATCTTGTATTTCTCCATGAGTAATTTGCGCAATGATGAATATTCGGATAATCGTCCAATTGGCAGTAAGTATTTTTCGAAATCGGCATATTTTTGTCTTAGTCTCTCTCGATATGCGAGGTAACGATCGCGTGCAATTTTTTGTTTTAATTCACTATGATCTCCCGTCAGCCAGGGATGCAACAGGCATTCGTGCGCGGTCATTCGTTTCTCTTTGTTGGCAAGAAGAAGTTTCCTTATAAAATCTTTGCCCTCTTCGGAAATATGTTTGAATGCTTCCTTATCAAAGTCCCAATCACATGCCTTCACATTTTTCAGTGTTTGCACATCATTATCTCCAGCAAATGGAGAAAGTCCACTTAATCTGTATTAAAAAAGCAAAAGTGGTGAATTTAAATACTTGACCGCCTTTAGAGGGTCTCAGTTTTTTGCATCCTTAGACTGCAAACTTATACTTAAATAATAGATTTTTAATCCAATTATGGTTAAAAGCGGTACCTAAAGGTTAAGAGCTGTTTTCAAGTATTATTTTCAAATCAACTTACAGAACGTAGGCAAGTACTCCGGTGGCCCACATATCAGTATAGAAGCCAACGGGTTCTCTGTTGACAATTTCCGGAGCAGCAAATTCAGCTGTTCCCGTCGTGATTTTTACCATTTCATTTGGATCCAATCGTGTGGCTAATCCGAAATCAATGAGCTTAACACATGTGCTACTACGAGTCTGACACATTATATTCTCAGGCTTAATATCCAAGTGAATAATGTTCTTCTCATGCATGTGCCGGATGCCTTCACATATTTGTCGCATATAGTTGATAACTTCAGCTTCGGTCATCACATAGCCTTCAGCCGTAATGCGCTCAAAGAGTTCACCACCGGATAAACTAGTCAATAAAAAAATATTTGTTAAGTATGTACATAATAATTTTGACTAAATCAGTCAAATTTTCAGGAATCATAATTACTATTGTTATTATTGTATACACCAAAATTCGATCTAGCTTTGAAATTAAGCTTGTTATGCAAAATTTTAAAACAAACTTGATCTGCGTGCAAACATTTGTATAATTATATATTAATTGTATATATATTTTCGAATTATGATATATATGATTTTGGATCTAAAAAAATATACAGCAAATTAATATTCGGAAGAAATACTAAAGCATCCCTAAGGCTTGGTACACACGATGAAAAAAACAAGTAAGAAAGTTACAGTCGAGTGTGCTCGACTGTGAGATACCCGCTACCCATTTTTAATAAAGGCAAAATATTGCGGTATCATTTTCAAAATATACCGAAAATACTAAGAAATACTAAAAATATACCAAATGGTATGTTTGGTATATCGATATAGTACACCATTCAAAATATACCATAAACGGCACAATGTGCCAGATTGTCGGCCAAAGCAACTCAGACCCCTAGTAAGTAGGCGTTTTTGCCCATACAAAAGTATTTCTTTAATAACTTCCACAATTTTTATCTGATCGCAACCAAATTTCAGGAATCATAACTACTACAGTAATTATTGTATATACCAAAATTCGTAGCTCTAGCTTTAAAATTACACTTGTTATTCGATTTTTTTATTTGCGGAGGCGGAAGTGAAACAAACTTAATCTGCGTGCAAACATAACAAATGCTGTCGAAATTATAGCTCTATCTCTTATAGTCTCTGAGATCTAGGTGTTCATACGGACGGACGGACAGACGGACATGGCTATATCGTCTCGGCTGTTGACGCTGATCAAGAATATATATACTTTATAGGGTCGGAGATGCCTCCTTCTACCTGTTACATACATTTCCTGCCGGCACAAAGTTATAATACCCTTCTACCCTATGGGTAGCGGGTATAAAAAAATGCAGCAAGTTGATTGCTGTAATCAAATTTGAAGAAGAACTTGCAAAACAAAAACAAATTGCAAATTATTTTTCAACTTGCCGCAAATTGTTTGCATCGTGTGTGAGATGCTTAAGACTACTAGATATATATAATTGGTATATCGCTATAAACTATATAAAAGTATCAAAAATATACCAAGAATCAAAAATATGAAGTCTTTATGGGGTCAAACATGGTACCTTCTGATTGTTGTTAATATTTATAACTATGTGTTATAACTTTGTCCCAGCAGGAATTGTATTTAACATGAGGGATATTTATTGTTAATTTTACCATAATATAATTTTACCATAATATCTATTATGCGGAGTCGATCGAAACAATTTTTTAAGATATTTTCTACTTACAATTCCAGAATGAGTACCATTTCATCATCATCTTCGAAAGCGTCATGTAAGTTGATAAGTTTTTGATGATGCAGCTGATTCATAATATCAATCTCTCGGCGAATCAACTCTTTTTTCGACGGAATGCGATACAGGTATGAATTTTGCTGCAAAAATATTGCCAGTGCTGCGCTCACGGCATCGATGGACAACACCAAACGCTCCAGTTCCGATTTCCTCTAGAATATCGTATTTATCATAAACACTAGTTTGTGATATTTCCACGGGCTGTGGAACAAACTTTGAATAAATATCGAATACATAAGAATCGTAATCCTTAATAGGTCCATCGGCCTTGCCACGAATTCTCTTGCCATTCGCATCCAACTCCCATTTGCGTTCTGTTGGCTTCTTCTTAGTTGCATCTTTCGTTTTGATCAAAGTGCTTATTTCCGATGAATCCGAACGTCCATAAACGTTATCGGCAAAAATACGAAAATCATACTCCTTGCCTGGGCTTAAGCCACTGACAGCCATTGAAGTAAAGCGTGTGTTACCCACACGTATCCACGAAGACAATGGATGCTCGCGGCGTTCTACCAGGTAGTTTGTAATGTCGCTACCGCCATCCCAAACAGGTTGTTTCCAACTTAGAGACAGCGAATCAGTCCCGATACTTTCCACCAACGGGAAACGTGGCGGATCTGGCCTATCACTGATTTGCACTTGGATGTTGGCGACATCGACGCCAAGTTCATTCTCAGCTGTAATTCGATATGGCCCTGAATCGAGGCGAGAGCCGTCGCGTATTGTCAGCACAGCGTGACGATCCTTCACTTCAACATTGTAGTGACCGCCAGATTCGATACATTCTCCTTCCCGAACCCAATGTATGCGAGGCTTGGGAAAACCGGTGAAAGGTATTTTGATAACAACATTTTCACCCTTATCGAAGTAGGCAGTATCTCTAAATCTTGGTGGCACATTTAGTTTAGGGGCAGCTTGAAATACAGATAATTCGTTAGAAATTTATTACACCATCAGTAGAAAAAAAAAATAACAAAAATTAAAAAAAAAAAATATTAAATACCGAGAATTTTAAATCATAATTTTTAAAATGTCTATATTTTCATGTAGCTTTTTCTATGAATAAATATGTATGTATTTAATCTTTAAGCATGAAAATAAATTTTAAGCAAATTGTTGTGTATGTCTACGAAAAGCTTCGATAAAAATAGAAAATAATAATTTACTACTAAATAGATCTTTTGTAATTTATGTTTTTCATAATAGTAAGAAGAGGAAGATTCATTAATACTGTACACAAAAATAAATTAATACTACTAATTGAAACTATTGTTGCACTTTTTAAGTTTTCTACTGGGGACACATCATAAGAACCAATCATATTTTTGGGATTTCGATTTCATTGAATTCTTTTAGACAATCGCATTTCGAGCCAAGACACTCAGGGCAGGGGTCTATTCACTTCACTATTTGTTTACAAAATAGTAATGGAGTTCAAGTCAAAGTGGCGTGTGTGTGGCAAGAGCATATATATTTGGTATTTTTGTACCATTTTTAATGCGCGATTCGAGATAGCTAAAATGTTTACTTACTCATAATTGCGAGTGCAGCACGTGTGGACTTGGCACCAGCTTTGTTAACAGCACGGCAAACATATTCGTCGGCATCTTCACCAAAAATATCGTTAATATTGAGGAAATGACTGTCCCCTTCTGAATAGATGCGATATCGAGCTCCATTTGTTATTTCCCTGGCGCCCTTAAACCAGGATATAGTTGGTCTAGGTACACCAGTTATGGTGCACGTGAACTGCGCATTGTGATTTTGAATGCAATGTGCATCGCGCAGTGGTTTCTCAATAATGGGTGGCGTTGCCGCCTTTGGATCGATAATTTTAACGGTCTGCGATGCAGATGATTCCTTTGAAAGCCCGGCAATATTTTGCGCTATAACTCGGAATTCATACTGACGACTCTCAATTAGATTGTGGCAGTTAATTTGATTGGGTAGACATATGATTGGATTAACTCGTTGCCAAGTATCGCTGCCAATTTCGCGTTTGTCAATCCAATAGCCTTGGATATGGGCACCGCCATCGAATTCGGGCTTGGTCCATTCCAAGTGAACAAAGTCTCCGCCGATTTCGGTAATTTGTGGAATGCCGGGCGGTGAAGGTGGATCAACTGGAGCCTTGGCGCGTATCGGATTTAAGCCTTCCAATGGCAAACCCATACCATTCTCGTTAACAGCCATCACTCGGAATATATATTCTTGATTCTCGAGCAGACCTTGCACATTGAACGACAAATCCTTGCATGAGCTCGATACTGTAATCCAATGAGGTGAAGTAAGATCCTTGCGTTCCACCACATAGTGAGTAATTTTTAGTCCGCCATCATAACTAGGTGGACGCCAAGCCAATGTACAAGAGTGCTTATTAATGTGAGATATTCCCAAAGGACCAGTTGGTATTGAAGGAAGACCAGTAATAAAAACATTAAAATTCGCGTTTGCATTGCCAGAATCATTAGATAATTCAATTTGATATTGACCTGCATCGTTTTTCACAATATCCCTGATACAAATGGCAATATAATCATCGAAGATGTTAAGTCTAAAATGTGAATTATCGCCTGAATCAATTATGGGCTCATTATTGCACGTTAGTCTCACTGACATCGGCTGATCTCCAGAATAATAAACTTTAAATTTGTTATTATCGCCCTCTGGTAAATACAGTTCATTGGGACATCTATTGATAATAGGTGGCGAGCCCACTTTTAGATAACCAGAGGTATGTACAAATCCTAAAGAATTGATGGCTTCACAAGTGTAATCCCCATCATCATTAGCTTGTACATTAGATAAGTGTAATCTAAATACGCCATCCTTGCTATCGCTTGAGATATGTCCTCCGCCCATTTGGATTTCTTTGCCATTGCGTAGCCAACGGGCAGTAGGTATTGGTTTACCCGATGCTGCGCATTCCAAAGTAAAATCTTTACCGCAAGGTGCGACTCGGTTTTGTAAGCGTTTAATCCAATCAGGTTTCTCGCCGCCCAAAATTTCGCACACCTTAATGGGCATGGTGCATAAACTGGGTTCAGAACGACCAGCTGCATTAACAGCAAATACGCGGAACTCATAATCGCCCATTTCGATAAGATTAATGACTGTAAATTCGGTATCTAGCACATTATAATCATTACACTTAACCCAAACTGCACCACCAATATCTCGTCTCTCGATTATGTAACCGGTGATGCGAGATCCTCCATCATTTATTGGTTTTTCCCACTTCAAATCGACATAATTTTTGCCAACTTTCGTCACTTGTGGAGTCCCTGGTGCCGCAGGCACATTAAATTTACCCTTAAGTTTGAATCTCATTGATGGTTGCGACGGTTTGCTAAGACCAGCGACGTTTCTTGCCTTGATACGGAATTCATATTCATTGCCATTGATCAAATTATATAGTTGATATTTGGTATCCTTGATGAGGAACTCATAAGTATTCCATGAAGAGTCGTTCACAACATCTCTGTATTCAATTTGATAGCCTTGAATACGAGAGCCACCATCACTTGTTGGACGTGTCCAGATCAAAGTCACATTGCCTGAGTCCCAGTCTATGACTTTGGGTTGTCCAGGTTCATCAGGCACAGTAAATTGATGTTTGGCTGTTATCGGCTCGGACAAATCCAGTGGATCAGACAGGCCATATTGATTCTCAGCACGCACTCGGAAATTGTATTTATGATTGGGTTCCAGGCCCATTAGATCGTAGTGCGTGTTACGAACAAAACTACTGACTTTTACCCAAGTGCCACTCGTGTCTAACTTCTCTACAACATAGTTAGTAATGGGCGACCCACCATCATCTAAAGGAGTCTTCCAAGCTAACGTACACGTATCCGGTGTAATATCATAAGCATTTAATGGTCCTTGTGGTGGGCCAGGACGATCTACCACAGTCACATGGCAAGATGCCGTGTCCGAACCCTTAGTATTGCTTAATGTAATTGTATATGAACCAGTTTCCGATCGTTTGGCACTTACATTTCTATATATCGAGCTGTAATCATCTGTTTCAAATTTAACGCGTTCATCCTGAACAACATCAATTCCATTAATACTCCAATTCGGTACAGCCCTTGGATTTGAGTGATATGGCACAGTAATGTGGAATTCTTCTCCAGCAATCACAGTGAGATCCCGTATAGATAAATCGGAAGTGATCTTTGGTGCGTGCGGTGGTCGGCGGCAATAAATTAAATCACTGGATGCGCTATACGGGGATTGTCCAGCAGCATTAACAGCCGCTACACGGAATTCGTACTCTGCATTCTCTATTAAATTGGGCACCTTGCACGTTAAATCCGGACATAGATTATGCATTGCCTTTGTCCATTTCTCTTCACTTAACAAGCGCTTTTCGATTACGTATCCAGTAATCGGAGAACCACCATCATGCTTGGGCTTAGACCAGGCAATAGTAATGCTATCCTCGCTAGAATCAATGCCTCGGGGAATACCAGGTGCATTTGGTACATCAAATGGATGGCGAGCACGTATTGGTTCTGTTGTAATTGCTGCTTCCGATGTACCATATTTATTCTCAGCAAACACGCGGAATTCATACTCTTTATTAATTACAAGATTGCGAATTCGTACAAAAGGCACGGTGCAATAACTGCTCACCTTAGACCAAGTGGAGGAACGAGCCTCTTTCTTTTCTATTATATAATTTTGCACTGGTGAACCACCATCATCTTTCGGAGGATTCCAATAAAGGGTTAAGGAGTCCCCAGCAAATTCATCAGCACGCAAATTATGTGGTGGGCCCGGTCTATCCAAAACTTTCACATTTATTGTGGCCGTATCGAACCCTGAAGGATTCTTCAGCTGTAAACGGTATTGGCCTGAATCGGAGCGTTTGGAATTCTTGACAACAAATGAAGCCGCATCATCTGTTAAACGTTGATGCACACGATGATCTAGCACATCATCAATTACAGTATCATTTGAGTACCAGAAAGCATTTGGTTTCGGGAATGCCACATATGGCACATGAATGCTAAAATCATCGCCGGCCCTACAAGTAATGTCGCGTACACCACCCAAATCCATGCATGGTTTATTAGGTTGCTCCATGATTGTGATAGGCTGCGATGGTTTTGAGGGTTCCGAGCGACCAACATCATTTTCAGCAATAATTCGGAATGAATATTCTTCGCCTTCTTTCAAATTAGGAACAGTAAAAACATTTGCATTGATTGGTAATTCATTAACGGGACGCCATTCTTTGGAGTTCTTTGGACGCACTTCAACGTGATAGCCCTTGACTTTCGACTTGCCATCATTACGTGGAGGGCGCCATGAAAGTGTAACGCTGTCTTTTGTGATGCGATCGGCTTTTGGTGGTTCTGGAGCATCAGGACGATAGCGTTGTAGCTCCGCTGTCACTGGTTCTGATGGCTTCGATGGTTTTCCTGGGCCAGCATCATTTACGGCTGTCACACGGAACTCGTAGCGACAACCATCACGTAGATCGGGCACGGTATAGCTGGTATTTGGTGTAGGATAATTATTGCATTTGAGCCACTCACCGCCTCGCTCTCGCCGCTCAACAATGTAACCTGAAATCGGTTTTCCTCCACAATAATCTGGAGGATGCCATTCCAATGAAGCTGAGTTCGGAGTGTATGCAACAATTTGGGGTTGTGATGGCTCACCAGGCGGATCAAATGGTGATTTGGCCACAACTGGCTTACCTTCCAATGCGTCGGAGATACCATGAATATTCTCAGCACGTACGCGGAACACATATTTCTTGCCTTCTATGAGTCCCTTGCAACAATAATTGGTTTTGGGGCAATATCCCGGCACGGGTTTCCAATTGCCAACACCAAACTCACTGAACTCAATAATATAGCCAGTTATATCGCTACCACCATTATCTTTGGGAGGATTCCATTGTAGTGAGATATGATCAGGAGCAGTTTCCGTGTAGTTAAGTGGTCCCACAGGAGGCGATGGTTTGTCCACAACAATAATTTCAATATCAGCTGAATCCTGACCAAATTCATTTTTGGCACTCAATTTATAAATTCCAGCATCTTCTCGAGCAGAATCATCTATACGGAAAATAGTTCTTTCTGAATTTGTATCGCAAGAGATTTTCTTTGACTCCGACAATTTTAGATCACCACGCATCCATTCAATTGACGGCGTTGGTGCTCCAGAAATGGGTATGTTGATATTTACTGGTTCGCCAGCGCGTACCTTAACACGTCTGCCAACCAAGCCATCCAAATAAAGTTTTGGCTTCTCGCGCATAGGGCGGGCCGTAAGTGTTGCTGATGGCTCAGAAGGTTTGCTATTGCCGGCTGCATTGACTGCCGATATGCGATACTGATATTGATGATTTGGTGTTATGCGATTATCGGTATATTCGGTGGTTGGCACTGGTTCACCATTGATCTTTAACCAACGGCCCGTACTGACCTCACGTCGTTCAATGACGTAACCTAATATCGGCGAGCCACCATTGCTAATCGGTTGCTTCCATTTAATAGCGATATGATCCTTGTCACTGTCAATTAAATCAGGTTTACCCGGTGCTCCTGGTACAGTGTATTGATTTTTAGCAATCACAGGCTGCTCGGATGTTAAGGGATCAGATCGACCCTGCAGATTTTCAGCCATAACTCTAAACTCGTATTTAGTTCCCTCGAGCAAACGAGGAACAATCGCATGATTGTACTTTGCGTTCACATAATTCACAGCTGGAACCCAGCCTCCACCATGCGTTAAATCGCGTTTTTCAATAACGTATGCCGAAATTTCGGAGCCGCCATTGTCTTTGGGTGGCTTCCATGATACTGTGACGGAATTTGAAGTGATTTCTTCATACACCAACGGACCTTCTGGTGGTCCGGGTCGATCGAGTACAATCAATTCAAAGCTTCCCTCATCAATGCCTGAATCATTCCGCAAAAGTAAATGATAGATACCGGAATCTGAACGTTGACAATTTACAGTGTGCACAACAGTATGGTGTCCAATTGCAGTAATTGTCGAACGCTCATTTGATTTTAATTGATTACATTTATGCGTCCAAATAGCTTCAGGAGCAGGCTCGCCAATAAAATCAATATCCACGTGAAAAATAAGTCCAGCTTTAATGCGGACCTCGTTAAGGGGCGTGATGATCTTTGGCGCCAAATAACGAGGCTTGGCCATGATGGGATCTGTTGGCTCTGACGGCTCAGACTGCCCAGCCTGATTAACGGCAATCACTCTAAATTCGTATTCTTGTCCCTCAACAAGTTCGGGAACTGTGGCGTTTGTTTTGTTTCCAGGGACATGTAAAACATTCGCCCAGTAAGGGCTACCCTTTTGCTTCTTTTGAACGATGTATTCAGAGAGTGGGGCACCGCCATCAGATTTCGGTGGTGTCCATTGTAGGTCGACATGATCGCGATCCCAATCGGTAACAAGTGGCTTTCCAGGAGCGTCTGGTTCATCAAATTCGTTTTTAGCTATAATGCTCTTGGCGAGCTCCAATGGTTCCGATTCTCCAATAGCATTGACCGCTTTCACGCGGAATAAATATTCCTTGTTGTGGATCAGACGTATGACATCATGAACAGGATGAGTGCTCATACCGGCATCGGACCAAGTGCCGCGGGACAGATCCATCTTTTCGATTATGTAATGTAGTATAGGAGACCCGCCATCATCGTCTGGTACATGCCAGGCCAAGTGGCAGCCATCCCGAGAAACTTTCGATATATCAAGAGGACCCTTTGGAGGAGATGGGCGATCTAGTACAGTAGCATGAGCCGATGCATCAAACGAACCATGTTCATTTTTCAATATCAAAGTATATCGTCCCTCATCGCTGCGACGTGCCGATGATATCTCAAAAGTCAGTTCATTTTGGAAGAGATTTGATTTACCGAGCACTTCCTTGCCATTAAAAAGCCATTTAATGCTCGGCCTAGGTGATGCTTCAATGGGAAGAGTCCAACCCAAGCGTTTTCCAGCGTGCACGGTAATGTCATTTAATAGAGATGCATCGAAATATGGCGCGAGGAAGCGTGGCTTACAAATCACAGTGCCAGACGGATCTGAGGGATCGCTTGAACCGCCACGATTTACTGCAATGACACGGAATTCATACTCACCTCCCTCAGTCAAGTCAGGGATGTGAGCTTTGAGTTCATTACCTAACACAACCAAAGCATTTTCCCATTGTCCAAACTTTGGACGCTTTTCAATAATATAAGAAGTGATTGGCGCGCCTCCATCACGTTTTGGCGTTGCCCACTCTAAATCAACAAAGGTCTTGCCCCAATCCACAGCCTGAGGCTGTCCTGGTTTATCAGGACGCGTGAATGGGTCTTTGGCTGTAATGGCTTGTGATGTTGTCAGTGGATGTGATTGGCCCAATTTGTTGACAGCCCGTACTCTAAAATTGTAATCATGATTTTCGATAAGATTCTCGGCACGTAACTCGTTGCCAGAACATTCGCCGACTGGAACCCAACGCATCGCATCATTATCCATTTTTTCTACAATATAATGAGTGATCTCTGAGCCACCATCATCTTTGGGTGGTCGCCATCGTAATACGATAGAGTTCTTCGTAGCGTCATCGCCACGTAGAGGTCCTTCTGGTACGCTGGGAACATCCAGAACCGTCACTTTAACCGAATGCTTATCCACACCGTTATGGTTGCGCGCCAGTAGCGTGTATGTTCCCGTATCAATCCGTTTGGCGTCAAGAATGCGTAATTTTGTACGATCATCAAAAATTGAAATTTTCACGCGATCCGTATTAATGACAATATTATCGTCATGCGACCAGTCCTTGCTTGGTATTGGCTCTCCACTGACCGGTACATCGAATTCAACAACATTGCCAGCTCGTACCTTAATATCTGCCATAAAACTCCTATCGATTTTCGGGGGCAAATTTTTCGCGCGTGCCAAATGAGGCGCTGTTGGATCACTTGGCGTACTTGCCCCAGCTTTGTTTACAGCTCGCACACGGAATTCATATTTAACGCCCTCAATTAATTCAGGTACATGACCGCTGGTAACATCGCCTTCAATCTCTGCGCATGTTTCCCAATCCGGTGCATATTTATCACGCTTCTCAATAATATAACCACTAATTGGGGAGCCGCCATCGCTGTTTGGCCTCTCCCACTCCAAATCAACAAAGTTTTTATCAAAATCTTTAATTGAAGGGGTGCCTGGTTTAGTTGGTTCATCGTAAGGATTCTTAGCTTCAGTTGAATGGGGTGTAGTTAGTGGATCTGATGTGCCTTGACGGTTCTTAGCACGCACTCTAAACTTATATTTGTGTCCTGGTATCAAGTCTTTAACGTCCAGATTTGTCTTAGGTCCATCTGTTTCTCCAGCCGGCACCCAACGTCCAGTTGCTTCATCGAATTTCTCAACAATGTAACTGTCAATGGGCTGACCTCCGTCATCGTCGGGTGGACTCCATTTCAAAGTGCAACCATTGGCATGTACATTTTCCACCTTAAGCGGTCCATTGGGTGGCGATGGCTTATCAATAATGATGACCTTAACGTCAGCACTATCCTCACCGTTAATATTCTCTGCATGCACTGTGTATAAACCGGAGTCAGAGCGTGTTGCATTTGTTATCTTAAGTTTAGTATTGTACTCCAAATGAGTGACCTTTGCGTTGTCTTTCGTATAGACTTCCTTCTTTTTTAGTAGCCATTTAGTTTTTGGGACTGGCTCGCCCGAGACCTTGCAATCAAAACCAAACGCTTGACCCGCTTTAATGCGAACCTCAATTAAACTACTGCGGTCAATGACGGGTGGCTTGTTGCGTGATTTGGCGATAATTGGGCCTGTGGTATTCGACGGTTCCCCAGGGCCGGCAGCATTAATAGCGCTGACGCGGAACTCATAGGCTTGACCCTCGATTAAATCGGGTACAGTAGCTTTACATTGATCAGCTGGAACTTCCAATGCTTTCTCCCACTTGCCATACTTATCTTTTTTTTCTACAAGGTAGCCAATTATAGGAGAACCACCATCATTTAACGGCGGAGTCCAGGCTAAATCAATGTGATCCTTATCCCAATCGACAGCACGAAGATTCTCAGGCTTGTCGGGCTCATCAAATGGATTTTTAGCAATAATGGATTCGTCACCAACTAAGGGAGCGGATTCACCCTCGGCATTTACAGCAGATACTCTGAACTTATACTCACTACCAGGTGTTAGACCATTAACATCGGCTTGTGGCTCGGAAGAACGAGCACAAGGTGTCCAATTTCCAGTTTCCGGATCTAACTTATCGATTTGAAAATATTCTATGGGGGTACCACCATCATCATTGGGGCGCTTCCATTTCAAGTGACACCCTTCCTTGTGAATATCCGATATCTGAAGCGGTCCATTGGGTGGAGTTGGTTTATCCGTTATGTTCACGTTAATTAACACACTGTCTTTACCCGAACTATTTGTAGCCGTAACTAAATACTCGCCAGAGTCGGCGCGATGTGTCGGACGTATCACTAATTTTGTAAAATAGTCGGGAGTTTCAATTGTAACGTTTTTACCAGATTGCAGTGGATAATCCGAAAATTTCCAATTTACTTTCGGTGCTGGCTCGCCAATAATATTTGCATCAAATTTGAGAGCAGTTCCCGCTGATATAGTTATATCTCGCAGATTTCTGCGGTCGATTTTAGGAGCCAAATACCGTGGTTTAGCTACAAATGTTTTGCTTGCTTCCGATGGCTCGGATTGTCCGCCCTTGTTAAGCGCAATTACGCGGAATTGATATTCATTGCCTTCAATTAATCCATTGATGGTTGCAACTGGAGTTGCAATGTCTGTCTCGAGTGCTTTTTCCCATAGTGGACTATATTTATCCTTGACTTCAATAATGTACCCGGTTATTGGTGAGCCGCCATCAGTAGCTGGTTCTGTCCACGCCAATTCCACCTTATTTGCAGTCCAATCTGTAGGTTCTGGTGCTCCTGGTTTCGATGGTGTAGCTAAACAGATGACAGTAAATATGATTTTATAGTCTCTAGCATAACAAAATTGGATGTTATTGTCAGAAATCATATATAAGAAAAAAATCTACAATACGTTATTGTTTAGGGAATAGATCTTTTTCAATTTACAAATAATCTTTTTTCAATTGAACGATAGCAAAAATATGTTTTAACAACTAAATCTTGGGAACTTATGGTTTTATATTTTTCAAATTATTTTTTTTTATTACAATAAAACTTCATTGTCATATTATTTTAACTTAAGTTTAACTTTAAATGAAAATACAATACTCACTGAATGGATCTTTAGCGATGATTGAGCCTAAAGTCTCCAATGGCTCAGATTCGCCTTCTTTGTTAACGGCTTTCACACGGAACTTGTACTCTTGACCAGGTATCAATCCATCCACATTAATTTCAGGTATATCGGTCTTACCCACAGGTAACCAAATGCCAGTATCAGGATCGTATTTTTCGACCAAATAACTATCGATTGGTTCGCCGCCGTCATCCTTTGGTTTTTTCCACTTCAGTTTGCAGCCGTCCTTGTGAACGTCAGATACTTCCAAGGGACCTTCAGGTTTACTTGGCTTTGCTGAAATGAACAGTCGATCGTTAGTATTGATTCACATGACAAACCCCGCATACTCCAGTAGCATTCGCGAATTAAATACTTACTTATTATATTTATTTGAAATTCGACTTGGTCTTGCCCATAAAGGTTATGAGCAACAATTTTATAAAGCCCTGTGTCTTTGCGTTCTGGGTTATTGTTTATATATTTCGTATTGTAAGGCACGTTTTCGATGTGGCATACAGATGTGGGACTTATTGTTTTGCCATTTTGAGTCCAACTTATTTCGGGAGCTGGTTCGCCGCTAACGTTAATATCCAAGAATATTGGCTCACCACCTTTCACATTATACGTGCGAATATTGCGGCGATCAATTTTGGGTGCAACTGGGTAAAATTAAAATAAAATTAAATTAATACACACAGGACATTCCATTCAATATGATTATAGGTAATAATAACTTTTAAAACTAAAGGGGTGACTCAAAATTCTACTCTTGAGTACTTAGCTAACGAACAGAATAATTTTAAATTCATAATTCCTTTCTATTCATTCGCTTAAATGTGTTGATGTACAGTTGTTCACATTTTTATTTAGATCTTGTTTCTGTTGATTTGCTTAGGTTGATTCTTGTACAGGTGAAATTTGTAAGTTTTTTATGGTAATGTTTACTTACGTTTTCTAGGTTTTGTGACGACGGATCGACTAGCATCGGATGGTTCTCCCGGGCCAGCCGCATTAACAGCTTTAACTCGAAACTCGTATTCACAGTTTTCGTCCAGGTTTGGCACCGACGCCTTACACTCTTCACCAAATTGCGGTGCAGGTATTTCAGCTCCTTTCAACCATTTATTATTTCCGCCTTTCTCACGTTTTTCAATAACATAAGACGTTATGGGAGAGCCACCATCATTTAATGGTGGTCGCCATACCAAGTCAACGCGATCCTTATCCCAATCAACAGGTTCTGGAGTGCCGGGCTTGCCTGGTTCATCAAATGGATTCTTGGCAATAATTGAATGATCACCGTTAAGTGGCTCCGATTCACCTTCCGTATTGACTGCCAGCACTCGAAATTTGTACTCGTGACCGGGCTCTAAATTATTTAATTCAGCAAATGGCTCTTTAAAGCGACCCGATGGTAGCCAGCGACCAGACTCCAGATCCATTTTTTCAACCACGTAGTGCTCAATGGGCAATCCACCATCGTCCAGAGGTGGATTCCACTTTAGCTTACATCCTTCCGTGTGCACATCTGAGACACGCAATGGACCTTCTGGTGAAGCTGGTTTATCTAAAACAGTTACCTCGAAGGAGGCCTCATCATGGCCCGATTCATTTTCAGCTTTGATGGTGTATTTGCCGGTATGTATTCTCTTGGCATACGGAAGTGATAATTTTGTGCGATGCGCTTCCATATCAATGTTATACGCATCATCTTCGATTCGAGCTTTATTATGGAACCATATCTTGGATGGGACTGGCTCTCCTGAAATTTTAATGTCGTATCGTATATGCTGACCAGCCTTGATAGTAATATCCTTAATATTGGTTCTATCAATTTTCGGTGGTGCAAATCGGTCTTTGGCTATCATTTGATCCGAAGGCTCAGATGGCTTACTCTGGCCCGCCTTGTTGATAGCCTTGACTCTAAACTGATATTTGGTGCCTTCTATCAAATCGTTAACACGGGCCTTGCAAGCAGGAGTATTTGTTTCTAATACTTTTTGCCATTTGCCGGTATTATTATCCTTCTTCTCAACAATATAGCCGGTAATAGGAGTACCACCATCATCTTCTGGCTCCCGCCATTTGAGATCGGCATGATTAGCCGACCAATCAGTAAGTTGTGGCTTACCAGGTGTATTGGCTGCATCGTATGGATTTTTCGCTGTAATTGGCGTATCAGTGGTCAAAGGTTCGGATTCTCCTTCGCTATTGACAGCCTTTACGCGGAAGAAGTATTCTTTGCCTTCGGTTAAACCGGTAATATTGGCTTCGGGCGTTTTTGTTGTCGCAACTGGCACCCAACGACCAGTTTCGGTATCCATACGTTCAACTACATAATGTTCAATGGGTTCTCCACCATCGTCATCTGGCTTTTCCCATTTTAGGTGTACACTTTCAGCCGACACGTCGGATACAGCTAAAGGTCCCTTTGGTTTGCTTGGCTTGCATAATACTTCCAGCTCAATCTCTACCATATCCGTTCCAGAATCATTTTTAGCTGAAACCACATACAAACCTTTATCGGCGCGTCGTACTTTAGGCATTATAAACGTCGTCTTATACTCTTCATTTTCAATTTTAATTTTTTCATTGCTTACAATTTCCTCTCCATTATATGTCCAGGTGATTTTCGCTGGAGGCTCGGCTTTAACTGCAGCCTCCATATGTAACATTTGGCCACTGCGCATGATCTTCTTTTGTAGATTCTTGCGATCAATGTGTGGTTTTAAGAATCGTGGTTTTGCCACCACGGACTTGGAGACATCGCTGGGATCGCTTGGACCAGCTTTGTTTACAGCAACAACGCGGAACTCGTACTCATGTCCTTCCTCAACTCCAGTAACCGTCCCCTTGGTTTTATCACCCGGAACAGTGGCCGCATCCACCCAAGCTCTACCAGACTTATCACGCATTTGTATGATATATTTTTGTATTGGCGCTCCCCCATCATTTTTAGGCGGCGTCCATGCCAAATCAACAAAATCCTTGTCCCAATTCGTAGGCTCTGGGCGTCCCGGTTTGTCGGGTTCATCATATGGATTCTTTGCAATAATCGATTGTTCCATTTCCAAGCTCTCAGATTCACCTTCCTTATTAACAGCCCGCACACGGAATTTGTAAGGCTTACCTTCTTGAAGTCCAGTTACCTTAGCTTCGGGCTCTGAGCTTTTGCCACATGGCAACCATTGTCCCGTATGTGGATCAAGTTTTTCAATTTCATAATAGTCTATCGGAGAGCCACCATCATCATCAGGCTTTTTCCATTTCAGCTTACAGCCGTGCTTCGTTATATCGCTTGCTTCGAGTGGGCCCTTTGGTTTTCCTGGTTTGCCCAACACTGTCACTTCTAATTCTGCAATATCTTCGCCCACTTCATTTGTAGCCTTTATGGTGTATTTGCCACTCTGCGGGCGTTTGGCTCGCATTATGAAGAATTTGGTATTATAATCCACGTTATCAATCTTAATACCCTCTTCCTCGGTGACAACGGGCAAACTATTAAATAGCCACTCAACCGTTGGAGCTGGCTCACCTTTCACATTAACATCCAAGCTAATTGACAATCCTGCTTTGACAGTTATAGGCTTCAAATTCGTTCTGTCAATATGGGGTTTCACTGCAAACAAAATATAATTTGTAATTTGTTTTTATTTTGAATAAGTGAATGTTTTTTAAGTTTATTAACTTACAGAATCTAGGCTTTGCAGTATGCCAATTCGTTTGCTCAGATGGTTCTGACGGGCCAGCTTTGTTGATAGCACGAACCCGAAACTTATATTGTTGACCTTCCTCCAACTTCTTGACAACACCTTTGCAAATGGGACCATCGGTTTCGGCGGCTTTTACAAATTCTCCGGAATCCTTGTCCATTACTTCAATAATGTAGTTTGTAATTGGTGATCCCCCATCTCGCATAGGTGGTTCCCATTTCAATTTAACGTGATGCTCATCCCAATCTTCCAGCTCTGGTAAGCCAGGCGGTGAAGCTATATCAAATGGATTCTTCGCTGTAATTGCTGATTCCGTTTCTAGTGGTTCCGATTCGCCTTCCTCATTGACAGCCTTAACACGGAATTGATAGCGATGATTGGGCTCGAGACCCTTCACATCAATCTCAGTTTTCGCAGGATCAACAGATCCAATAGGTACCCATTTACCAGTCGCTGTATCCATTTTTTTCGACAACATATCCAGTAAGAGGTACACCACCATTATCTTTTGGTTTCTTCCATTTCAGTTTGCAGCCTTCTTTATGAATATCGCTTACATCCAATGGACCTTCGGGCTTCGAAGGTTTATCTAATATAATAACTTCCACTTCCGCCTCATCAACACCATTAATATTCTCAGCACGAAGTTTATAGACGCCACTATCTTTGCGTGTCGTATCTAACAATGTCAGTTTAGTATTATAGTCTTCATTATCTAATCGTGCTTGACCACTAGGCGTAATTTCTTTTTCTTTAAAGGCCCACGTTAACGTTGGTGCGGGCTCTCCTTTGACATCTACATCAAATTTAACTGGTTGACCCGCTCGAACTTTAATGGGTTTCATTTTCTCTCGGTTTATGGATGGTTTGACTACAAAAATTTACAAACGTATTAATGAGTATCAATTGGAGTTAGGCACATTAAAAACATTACACGACCGTGGCTTGGCTTAACACTATAAATTATTATGTGTATAAGATTGGAATAAATCATTACGAGTTAAAGATCTTCAAAGGCATTGTTATTTTTAAATATACCCAACAGTGAAAGCTTAACAAAAAAAAAAAAAGTAAAAACTTATTAATTATGGAAAGCAATTTTGTTGATATTGAAGCTGAAAAATTAGTATAAAACTTGTTATGTATCAGAAGAACAAATTCTAATTAAAAATTTCGCAGAAGTATGATTTAAATTTCTTACGGTTTCTTGGCTTGGCTAAATGAGGTGCAGTCGCATCACTTGGTTCGCTAGGGCCTGCCTTATTAATAGCTCGAACACGGAATTGATACTCGTTTCCTTCGATAAGACCCTCGACTGTTGCCTCTGGTGCAGGTGTCTAAATATCAAAGAGGTTATTTATTTTTTTTATCGTTATACAGTGTTTTATATTTTTATGACCAGTGAACACCATACTATCTTAAGAAATACTATATTAGATCGTCTTCCTCAATTAACTTACTTATTTGCGATATTAATTTCAAATTGGAAATATAAGTCGACCCAATTGTTATAATAGTAAACCAGAAATTATATTTTTTTCAATTCACGTTAATGACTTCAATTCTAACAAAAAAAAAATTTGCGTAGGCAGAGATTACATCTGTATGAGAAAATACTTACGTTCGTGGTAAGAACTTCGTCCCATATCGGTGCGAATTTATCTTTTTTCTCAATAATGTAACCTGTGATGGGGGCACCACCATTGTCTTTTGGTACCTCCCATTTTAGTTTGACCATATGTTCATTGTAATCCTCGATTATAGGTGTACCTGGCTTACTGGCCGCTTCATATGGATTTTTAGCAATTATGCTGCCGTCGGTCTCGAGAGGTTCGGATTCGCCCTCCTCATTAATGGCCTTGACCCGAAACTGATACTCATGGCCTTCCTGAAGACCTTTGACATCAAATTCGGTATCATTACCAGAGGTACGTCCGACGGGTACCCAACGACCTTGTTTTTTATCGAATTTCTCGACTTGATAGGCCGTTATGGGCTTACCACCATCATCTTCTGGTTTCTTCCATTTTAACTTGCAGCTGTCCTTGGTAATATCGTTGACCGTTAACGGTCCCCTTGGCTTACCAGGAGGACCCAAAACGTTCACTTCAACAGTTGCCTCATCAAAACCATGGTCATTCTCAGCGCGAATCTTATAGACACCAGTGTGCTCTCGTACCGCATCTATTATCGATAATTTAGTATTATGAGGTATGTTTTTAATTTCAGCATTGCTTGGCAAGTTTTCTGGTTTGAGCTCATTGTCGTTTTGATACCATGTAATTGTTGGAGCTGGTTCACCACGTACATTGACGTCGTATTTTATAGGTTTGCCAGCACGTATTAGCAAAGGCTTTAAGTTGGTGCGATCAATTCGAGGTTTCACTGTAGATAGTAAAGAATATTAACAGCATTAATCGATATTTGCAACAGCACTTATAAGGATTTCTAATCTCTAGTTTCATTTAATAAGTTCAGAATGTATCTAATTTGAATAGTTAAATATTAAAAAGAAACAGCGAAGATAGAATGTAAAGGGTTTTCAGGGCGAACACAAATGCGTCATGTTTGCTGGTTAGAGAATATAAAGTATTTTCTTAAAAAAAATATCAGTGTACGATTTTTATACCCGCTACCCATAGGATAGGATGGTATTACAACTTTGTGCCTGGAAGCGGTTGTGTTTGGTATATTTTTAGAATTTAGAAAATGAGTAGCGGAAATCTCACAATTAGGCATACTCGACTGTAGGTTTTTACTTGTTTTATAGAATATAAACAACTTTTACGCAAAGAGTTTGCTTACGTCATACTCACATTTTTTATATTTGATGATCTGTGGCAGACTTGCGTCTGACGGTGGAGATGGGCCAGCTTTGTTGACGGCAATTACTCGGAACTCGTATTCACCATATTCCTGAAGACCGGCAATTGTTCCTTCCAAATGATCACCTGAAACTTCCAAAGCTTTTTCCCATTCTGGTTTATTTTTATCTTTCTTTTCAATGATGTACTTTTGAATTGGAGCACCACCATCATTATTTGGTGGGGTCCACTTCAGTTTAACACTTTGATTGTCATAATCGACAACCTCTGGAGTACCAGGTTTATTTGGCTCATCGAAGGGATCTTTGGCGACAACGCCTACAAGTGTTGTTAATGGTTCTGATTCGCCCTCCTCATTGACTGCCGACACACGGAATTTATACTCTGATCCCGGATTTAACCCAGTCACGTCAAAACTGGGGGGTTCTTTTTCACCAGCGGATCTACCAACTCGAATCCATTTACCAGTTGCAGTATCCATTTTTTCAATCACATATTCCTTAATCGGTACTCCGCCATCGTCATCCGGCTTTTTCCAATGCAGCTTACATCCAGTTGCGGTAACATCGTCGACAACGAGTGGTCCCTTTGGTGAGCTGGGCTTACCTAAAACAATTAACTCAACCGTTTCGCGATCAACACCATTTCGATTTTCAGCTTTCAATGTATAGAGCCCACTATCGTTGCGCTTTACATTTGTTATCACAAATTCCGTGTGGTAGTCAACCTTTTCGATAGTAATTCGATCACCGCTCGTTAATGGAACATCATCTCGCCAACTCCATGCCAATTCCGGTACGGGCTCACCGCTAACGTCCACCGACCATTTATGAGTTCGACCACTCTTGAGAGTAACCCGCTTAAAGGTCGTTCGGTCAATTTGTGGCTTAACTATTAAGTTTTGATAAATAAGGTAGTGATAAAAAATTTTAATTTAAACATAATCCGATATGAATAATATTGCAATTGCATACGTACTTTGAAAAAGCGTTTCACAAGCTTAAAGCATGTTAATTTTTCCAAACCACATTTTATTTGTTAGGGTAACGATATTTATAAAAGCAAATTACAAATATTTTATTTATTGGGACCAGTTACGATAAGCTTAAAGCTTATTTAAAATAAAAAATAATATATATTGCATTTGTATATTTGCAGTATGCTTAAATAATTTAAATTTATTATTTATTTAAAAATAATTTATGAAACAGGAAAAAAAGCTAAAATAGTAATCGAAATTCGAACCATATACACAAATTTTGAAGCACTCGGAGCCTCCAATATCATCAAAGGCATTTTAAAACAAGTATGAAAGCTACAGTCGAGTGTACTCGACTGTGAGATACCAGCTACCCATTTTGAATAAAAGCAATATATTTTGCGGTATTATTCTCAAAATATACCAAATATACTGCAAAAATACTAAAAATATACCAAATGGTATATGTGGTATATCGATATAGTACCGCATTCAAAATATACCATAGACGGCACAATATACCAGATTGTCAGCCAAAGCAACTAAGACCTCTAGTAAGTAGGCGTTTTTGCCCATACAAAAGTATTTCTTTAATAACTGCGACAATTTTTATCTGATCGCAACCAAATTTTCAGGGATCATAACTACTATAGTTATTACTGTATATACCAAAATTCGTAACTCTAGCTTTAAAATTACGCTTGTTATTCGATTTTTTTGATTTGCGGGGGCGGAAGTGGGCGTGGCAAAAATTTGAAACAAACTTGATCTGCGTGCAAACATAACAAATGCTGTCGAAAAAAAATTATAGCTCTATCTCTTATAGTCTCTGAGATCTAGGTGTTCATACGGACAGACGGACAGACGGACGGACGGACAGACGGACATGGCTATATCGTCTCGGCTGTTGACGCTGATCAAGAATATATATACTTTATAGGGTCGGAGATGCCTTCTTCTACCTGTTACATACATTTCCTGCCGGCACAAAGTTATAATACCCTTCTACCCTATGGGTAGCGGGTATAATAAATAAAAGTGTAGTTAATCGAGCAATGAAGAAATAACACTACAATTAACCATTATTAGATTTACATTTTTCTATTTATATTGTGTATATGAATTATTTGATTTTCTGATAACTTATTTACAAAGATTTTATATAGCTTTTAAGTCCTATAATAGTTTTATTAAATAAATTTGATTGCATTTGGTAAATAAAGTAATTACGCTGTTTACTACAAAATAAATTGCTAAGTAAATACGTTCCACAGTAAATATATAATAAATAAACATATATATATGAAGCACAGAAATATAATTATACACATTTTCATAATTGTGGAAAGGTGTGTTAAGCCAATGCCAAGCCAAAAAAAAAGCAATAATATACTTTTAGGATGATCATGATCTTGAATACCTATTGAATTACTTACGATTTTTATGCTTGCACAAATGATTATCGGTAGGCTGTGATGGCTCTGAGGGTCCAGCCTTGTTGACAGCACGTACTCGGAATTGATAGATCATTTTTTCCTTAAGTCCTTCAACTTTGCATTCGGGCGTTGGATCCTCCGTTTTGGTTACTTCCGTCCACGTTGGCGAAAATTTATCCTTAATTTCAACAATATAATGTGTAATTGGTCGTCCACCATCCGATGGAGGTCTTTTCCATTTAAGAAGTACACTTTTATTATCATAATCATCAATGACTGGTTGATTTGGTGGACTTGGAGGATCGTATGGATTCTTGGCAACAATCGCATCAGTTGTTTCAAGCGGTTCGGACTCGCCTTCTTTGTTAATTGCCTTGACACGGAATTTGTATTTTTTATTTGGTGTGAGTCCCTTGAAATCAAATGACGTCTCTTCTGGGCCAACTTCTCCCGCTGGTATCCAGCGTCCAGTTTCATCATCCATACGCTCCAACGCATAGCCGGTGATTTCACAACCGCCATCATCAGCAGGGCGCTTCCATTTCATCTTAATATGATGAGCACGAACTTCTTCTGGCTCAAAGGGACCACCGGGTGCCAATGGACGATCAAGAACCACAACTTGTGCTTCCGATTCAATTGTACCTGAACTATTCGTCAAAACTAATTTGTATTTGCCGGTATCCTTGCGCACCGCCTTCTTAATAGTAATGGACGAGTTACGCTCGAGTTGCTCCAGACAAGTGCGCTGATTGTCAAACTTTAGTACTTGTGTATCCTTCAACCAACTAGCCGTTGGTTCCGGTTCACCGTCATACTTTATATCAAAGCGCACAGTTTGCCCTTTCTTAATAGTGATATTTTTAAGGCCATCGCCAATGAGGAATGGCTTAACAAAACGGCATTTGGCAATAATGGCTTTCGTCTTGTCGCTAGGCTCGCCAGGACCAGCTCGATTAATAGCACGGACTCGAAATTCGTACTGTTGGCCCTCTTTGAGATCATTAACGGTTGCTGTTCTAGCATCTCCGGGTACTTCTTTGCCGGCCACCCAATCATTGGAGAATTTTTCCTTATATTCAACAACGTATGCTGTGATGGGATCACCACCATCGCTGTCGGGTGCCTCCCATTTCAAATCAGCATGATCTTTATCCCAATCGACCAGATCAACCTCTTTTGGTTTACCAGGCTCATCCCATGGATCTTTTGCGAGTATTGAGTTTTTGAAGGTAGCCGGGTCAGATGGGCCAATTTTGTTGACAGCACGTAAACGGAATCTGTACTGCTTCTTTGGTACCAAGTCGTCAATTTTCTTAAGACATGGCTCGTTTGGTAGAACCTCAGCGACAGGATCCCAGCCTTGTTTTTTGCTCAAGTCTTGGCGTTCGATCACGTATTTTGTTATAGGACTTCCGCCATCGTCCGCTGGTGGTTTGAATTGCACGACACATGAAGTTTGATACACATCAGTAATATCTATATCTCTCGGAGGTTCTGGGACATCTTGGCATATAATGTTAACATTTTTCGTATCTTCACCCTGCCCATTGACAATTTTTATTTGATATGGTCCTGACAAATCTCGTGAGGGTTTTTTAATTTTAAAGGTAACCTTGTCATCGGTGACCGCAACTTCAACATCCTTGACGGGCAAGGGTTTGCCATCTTTAATTAATTTAGCTTCAATCGGAGTTTGTCTTGTACCGCAGACTTCATGAAAGAGACAAAATAAGGAATATACTACTTGCAATAATAATATAATAAGGCATCTTAATAAGATTAATGTGTTTTAACACGATAAATAAATGGATTTATAATTACAAAAAAAAAAAACTATAAACGGCCTATTTGTACTGGAAGTCAATTAACTTAGAAATTACAATGTAAAAGTTTAAAAATGACCCATAAATAAATAATTAAAATACCTTTGTAGGGCACTTCAATAATTACAGCTGCACTTATAGGACCAGCGAACTCATCTGGACAATCGATGTTGGGTCTACTCTCTCCTTTGCGTACAGAAAGTTGGCAGGTTGAGTTCAATTGTCCCGACTCACAGGTTATCTCACCAACATCGGTTAATTCAAGACTGTTAAAAACCAATTGATGTTTACCACCGCCTAAATTTTTAATTTCAATACGTTCGTTTGGCACTATGGGTTCTCCATTAAACTTCCAATCACATGGAGCTGTTTGATCCTGTAGCTCTACATCTAATACCAATTTCTCACGCTCCACAGCATCAGTGTCTTTAAGTTTCTTGTTGAATCGATTTTGATCTTAAATAGTTCAAAAGAAATATATAATATAATATATTTTCAGGCAACGCAACTAAAAAAAAAAATGAAAATATATTATTTTCTTACAGTTTATGATAATTTCAGCGTCGGTCTTATCAGCGTTTGTTGTACACCTAAACTGACCCGCATCAGTAACTTTGCAATCTTTAATCACAAGCTTTCGCTTACGGCCGTCTTTAATAATTTGCATACGTTTATCGGGCTTTATTTCCTCATCATTACGGAACCATTGAACATCACCTTGGGCATCGTCAATTTCACAAGCCAGGGTAACAGTATCCTTCTCTATACATTGCTGTGATTTGAGTACTTTGACAAACTTGTAGGGATACTCCACAACATTAAGGGCACATTCGGTTTTATCTGGTTGTTTATCTAATTGACATCGATATTTGCCCGTGTCCTCCAATAGAGATTCTTTGATAATGAGCTTTAGATTACCATTAATATCTTTGGAGATCAAATAACGTGGATCATCCGATTCAATTTTTTTGTTATCCTTGAACCAATGCACATTGGCCATGCTACTGCTAACAGCACATTCCAATGTCGTCTCATGTCGCGTAAATCCTTCAAGTTTCTTTTTGAGTGGTTTTGTAAATGTGTAGGTGGGATCGGCTTCCTCAACATTAAGAAATGCGGTGCTGGACACGCCGCCAATTTCAATTGTGTATTTGCCAGTATCCTCCACCTTAGGCGTTGTTATTATCAACTGGTACGTATCATTCTCTTGCTTGAATTTGTATTTGCTGCCTGTGAACACCTCCTATAATATGGAGCCCCATTTAATAATAGAAAATTTTAATACTAGGTATGTAACATATATTTTATAAATGATTAAAATATATCTGATCTAAAACGTGAGAACGTTTAGGTAATCAATGGAAAAGAAAATGTTACTTTTCTCATATTAAATTAATAGTCTTTAATATAAGCCGTTGTTTTGTAATAATAAATTAATAATTTTTCAACTTGTGAATAGTAATATTCTAATTGAATTTAGGAAATAAATTAATTTATTCCTCTCGAAAAAATTGGATTGATTAACGAGAATCTAAAAGCAGTCTAAGCTTACTTTTACATACAAATGTAACATTGGCTCCTTTTTAGAATTTAATCAATCGATTTTTCACGGCAAATTTTTTATCACACCAACGCACTTATTTGTATATAAAAACTTGTAATATTGATTACCATTTTTAAAATTGATTAAAAAAACAAATAAAACAGAAAATAATTTACAATTATTAATTAATACTCACATCTTTTCTAAAAAGCCATTTCGGTTTGCAATTTGGCTTGCTGAATCGCGCTTCAAATACAACTTTCTTATCTTTTCCTTCCTTTGCGAACTGGTCTATCAGCGGGCTAAGGAATGACTCAACCTTCTATGCTCATTTATCGCGATGTTGTTGTTAATGATTGAATTTATTTGCGTTGTCAAAAATGGGTAAAGAGGTCAAACGACATCAATATTGATATAGGATTACAATTAGCATTCACAATTAAAATAGATGCACACATAAGATCGACAAATGTGTACTATTTTAAATCATCTCTCTATATATATTTTATTTAATTCTATTTCACTCAAGTTATTTCTAATACTGAGTATGATTACGAACTATGATAATTTTAATAAAACAAATCAAAAGCAAAAAATACAAATCAACGCAAAAAAACAATTTTTAATATACATTCATAAAATATTTATAGCAATTAAAATGAGTTGTTTCTTCGAAACAACAATGATTATTAACTGCTGTTTGTATTACTAATTAAATTTCTTATATTTTCCTTCATCGTTTATTTTTAATCGCAATTTATGAAGGAACATTTTAAATATGTATTTCAAAATTGGAGAAAAAATGTAGTTAATT
This sequence comes from Drosophila nasuta, assembly GCF_023558535.2. Classification (NCBI taxonomy): domain Eukaryota; kingdom Metazoa; phylum Arthropoda; class Insecta; order Diptera; family Drosophilidae; genus Drosophila; species Drosophila nasuta. The sequence goes on along the minus strand of NC_083458.1, from coordinate 1,736,597 downwards.
TCAAAGGATAAATAAACGTTCATTGTATATAATTAATGTACTATATATATCCGTTTGAAATTTTGATAATCATAAGATCATTGTAGACGTCCAATATCAAAACTAACAAAAGGAATTGAAGACAAAAAGAAAATATCAACCGAACAATAAAAATATCACTTTATATGTTTGTCTAATATTGTACAAACAATGTCCATAATATGAGGAAAATAAATGAATGTGCTCCCAAATCTCATCTCAAGTATAGCACAAGCACAGTTAGTCTGTTAAAAACTACAAAAATCAGAGTATAAAAAGTCGATGGAGGGACAAAGACGCCAAAAAGCAAGAAAACCTGTTCATCAAAAAAAAAATTTTCTTTTATTTTTAAATTTTGATTTATAATGAAATAAACTCTGTTATTTGAAATCGCACCTCCTCGCGTCGAAATGGATGCAACGTCGGCCAATCGGGGATCAGCTCAGCTAGGGATGGCCTACGAGATGATGGCGCCTGTATATTACATATTGTACATTATAACGATTAAATATGTTGTTCTTAGTGTTTAACAGTCCCAGAAAGAGAAATTTCATTACCAATTGCCACATCCAAGCAAAAGTATTATGATTAGGACAACTAGTAAAGTTAGTTGAAGAATTTAAGGTAAAATTCGATAACTGGACAAGCCATCGTCGTTTTCTAATTTTTTTTTTAGCTGAGAATCGATATCTTGTCAACTGTCGATATTGGTCCTATACCTGTACCTTATTTTTGCATTTTAACATTCAATAGGGTGTGGAGAATTTTAAGAGTGATATAATAATTATATAAAATTATAACAATGATACATTACAATTGAAAGGGCATTTGAAGATTTGCATGAAATTCTTCGTTTTAAATTAGATTTTTATATAGTTTTCTGCGCTCACTTAACGTTTAAAGAATGCAATTTGCAATCAAAATTTAAAATTACTACAATGTCGTGATGTGCAGTAATTTTGATTAAAATTTTGTTTTGGAAAAAAATTGTTAGTTTTGTAAACCATATTTTGTTTCCTTACCCTTTCGACTTTTTTTAAAGCGGGCAACGGTTTTTCAGTTTCTTTAAGATCGCCCCAATTAGGGTCTTGTTCTTCTTTGTCCCATTTTTGATAACGACGTTTTTTAAGCATGGCACGGAAATCCATACCACTTGAATCGGAGACATATAATTGCATCTCCGCGGAGTCCTCACCATGTATATTCGAAACAACAACCTTATATTTGCTTTCATCGTTCGGTTTGCACTTACGCATACACAATGTAATTGTGTTCGTTTGCCCATCCGTTAGGAATTTGTAGCGACCGCCCTCAAGTATTTCACTAACGCCTTTGTAGAATTTAAATGTAGGTGCTGGGTTGCCCTCGACACCAACCGTAAGGTAGGCCGTCGAGTCTGTCAATTTCATGAAACATAACAATGAAACAAACATAGATATATATATATGGGTAAGTATGGGTACAAACAAGCTCATGCATGAAAAAAATTGTTCGTCCTACCAAAAAAACTAAAACTCGATTGTATTAAAGAAACCCAATTTTTTGCTCTTTAAGTAATAGTTTCATTCTAGTATATACATCTTTATGGTAACCAAATTTATATTGATATGATGAAGAATTTTATTTTAAAATGCATAATTGCAAAAACAAACTAACCGTAGTGCAAGAGATTTTGCCATTCTAGGAGTTCATAATTCAAAAGCAGTTGAATTTTTGTGAGTCACTTTAAATTTGGAATGAAGTTCTTCTATCCCTAAACAATTTTTCAGGATTTCAGAAACAGTAATATTTGTAAAAGGTTAAAATAAAAGGTTTATTTTAATGTGCAGTGCAATTGCAAAGTCTAAGCTTTGACAATTAAGAAAAAAAAAACACCAAATTTATATATTTTGAAGTTAGTTCATAGAAATATTAATTAATATCCCTTAGCTTTGACAAATTATACACTCTGGCTTTATAATGTTACACTTTAACTTCACTACACTTTGCGCATCACTAAATGCTGTGCAGCCTTAGAAAATATGTTAACATGAATTTTAGATTATTATTACTATAAAATAATTGTAATATGTTTATAGTTGTCTTTACTTATTTGAAATAGTTTTTTTTTTTATCGATGTAAATAGATTTTCAGTGAAATGGAAGTAAAATTAGTAGTAGCTGGTGGTACTAAAAAGAATCTCATGAGTTGTGTAAAATTAAGAATAACACTACTTTTTTAATTTTTTTTTATAAAATACCTAAAGGATAAAAATTTATCCCAATTCTAGCTTTAATACATTAGTGAACAACTATAGTACATAAAAAACTAAGTTTTGAAACATTTTCCACTTGGACATTAGTTACATTTAAGATAACATTTATTTTAGGTTGACAACATACCTTCGACCACGGAGTATGACTCCTGTACATCGATAATTGAGGGTGGACCTCCATCACCAACATCACGCAACGGAGTTGAAGGTTTGTTTATAAGGTCTTCCAGGTCTTGAACACTTGGTCTCCGTACATCAATGGAAGGACGTCTCCGCTTTTATTGGACAAGCACAATAACATCACGAACACATAGCAACAAACAAAATTATCAAATATACATATGTCAGTCGATATTGGTATTCTTGAAGCGTAATGAAGAAAAGTAAACAGTAAAGATTAAACCAATTTATGAAATCATTTATATTTTCAATGGAAAATGGAAAACTACAATTCAAAGTATATAATATACTTTATTCCGTTATAATTCGGAGTTGTTAAGAACCAAAACACGAAAAATATTAATTTCAAAACTACAGATATACATACATCAACTACTAAAAAATCTCAAACTTTTACTTAACAGTTATTATGCATGACAAAAAGATTGTTTGTTTAATTAGTATATATGTGTGTATATGAGCGTTTTACAAAACGTGTAGATTAATTAATTCATTAAGTGCACATTGATATTGAATCAATCTTGTTTTAATATGTGCACGTTTAAAATAAAAACCATTTTATAATATTAATTTTAATTATGTATTCCCAAATGATTCTTCAAATTTCCAACAAGTGACTAATAATTAGTTTACATTGTAAACCCATTTGTAATAATAACACCCTTATAGACCATTGCCGCCCCATAAAGTACAGCTGTATTTAGATCACAAGTGCAAGCATAGATAAATAAATGCAAACAAAATACATAATAGAAGAAAATCATAATAATCATAATGTCATAGTAAAATAAACATTGCAGAACCAGAATAGGTTGCAATATACTAATGATTATGATTAACTTTAAAAATATTTTAAAAACTGTATTATTCCTTCTAACAAATTTGTATATAACAGCCAATTGCAGTGGTTATTTATCTTTAGAACTCCTAATTAAAGACAACGAATAATGTATAATATTATTTCACACTACTACTTGATGTACAAATAAACGACTTAGAATATATTATTTACAGGAATGTGAGAAGGGCTAATGCCAGTCACAAATTTAAATAAAGTATTGATGTGAATATACAGTCGGATATCTATGTAAATCAATATTTACAAAACCTTCATGGTACGACTATTCTGAATTTAATATAAGTAATCAACACAAACAAAACAAGCGATAACAAATATAAATATATATTTAGACCTGTTTTGTGTCCCCCCATTTCGCCTGGTCTTTGCTGCTTGTGCTATCGAAACAAAAATAAGTATTTTAATGAATAATTTTCAAAATAATATCAAATATTCAAAAAACGACACACCTTTGAAATGCCCTTGAAAGTTAAATAATTATAGAAATGAACAATTTTTATATCCCTTCCTGAAAAATGTTCGGTTATATTGCTTGCATTTTATACGTCCTCTTTAATTCGAAGTAATAATAATTTTAATCATTACGCATCTTAATGGGGGTTAAATGTATGTAAAAAGTCTAATTTCAATAAGAAGTAAGAAAGCTACAGTCGAGTGTGTACGACTGTGATACACCTGCTACCCATTCAATAAAAGCAAAACAGTGCAAAAAGTATTAAACTATATCCACGTAGCAAATGATTGTATACCGAAATCCATATTTCGTCTTCACAACAAACTTCTACATACTATACTACCTTGTTTTTTTTTTTCGAAATCCACAACAAACTTAATCTGCGTGCAACAACAACAAAGGTGGTGTTTATATCTTTTATAGTCTATGAGATGTCAGTGCTCCACGGACGGACATGGCATTTTGAGTCGGATGTGCATCGTCTTGCCTGTACCTACATTTATTTGTGCAGGCACAACTTTATAGAATTCTTCTACACTATGGGTAGCTGGTAAATTATATTAAATTATTATATTAAAATGTTTTAACATAGTAATAAAGAAAATCAATCAACGAATCATGTGTATGAGTATTCATTCTCGTATTGAGCAACTACGACTTTTGATATACATACTACTATATGTATGTAGTTGCATACAAATGAACCTAGCAATTCAAATGGAAGTATTATGCGTAAATATGAAAGCATTTAAAAAAAATTAATAATTAACTAAATCTACATACTTTGATTTAATGTAATGTAACCAAGGCTGCAAACAGCTTATCGTAATTTTTAATGATTGTATTATACAAGATTGATTAATTGATTAATTAATCTCCCACCACTCTATAATACAAGTATATCTAATCATTTATTTGGTGGCAACATCAAAAAATAAATATTATGACGTCAATTAAAAGTCTAAAAATACAATATTTGATTATTACGTTTTGTTATGCTTTTGAATGTTTAAGTACACTAAGTCTCAAAACCTTTGTAAAAAATGTGGCTAGTTTGCAGCCCTAGTGCTTGTAGTTAATTTATTGGCATTGGTAATTATTAATTTAATGCAGGTGAACGAATATTTGGAAATTGGATGTCTGATAGGGGTTTCTTTTAAAAAAATGGAATCGACCAAAATACTACAACATAAAAACGTGAGGGAAAAAGCACAACTAACTCTCACCTGTCCTTCACCAACCTCGCCTGGCCTCAATAACTGCAATATGTGTGTGTTTTAATTAAAATCAATAAAAGGCCGAAGAACATTCATTTTGCGTTTTGACTATTTAACAAGATTGATAGTGATACAATGTTGAATTTATATGGATGATAGTGAAGCGTACTGCACATGCCAAAAAGTATTATTTCTATCTCGACCTTTCTATTATATATTTGTTTGTGTAGTAAATAAATATTATTAGTAATTGAGATATATTTAATTGTTTGTAATTAATATATTCTGTAATTTCTTTCTATTTGTTATCAGTTGTTGAAATTAATAAATTGAAAATTTATATTTTTTTAGTTCTTATGTCTTTACGTTAACACCGAACACGGCCTCGTCTCTACACTCGCGATACACTTAACCAAATGCACCTTCGCAACAAATTTTTTTGTTTAAATGCTCATAACGAATACATAATGTATATTATTGTTAAGTTTTGTTTTTTATATACACATATGTATGATTATAATAATGCGGTTTAGCTGTAGACCATTTTGACCTGTCAGTGGTGCCAATTAACAAGCAGGAGAAATATAAAACAGCGGGAAATATATAAATAGTTCCAGTTGTATCTGTGTAAACAATATCATAAGTTAAAGAACTTATTAAGTCCGATCGACTTTTGTTTTTATGCTTTTGAATAAAACTAGCTTGGGCGTAAAAATTGTATTAATTTAAATTTGTTAAATTTTTTTTAATGATTTTGAAAAATATTTCAGTTAATGCAATGATATAAATATTTAATAACTTTGAATGTATTTTTAATTTCTTTTTTTTAAATATATTTACTCTTGTTTAATTTAAATAGCTTTTTGTTTGCAAAAGTTGTCATCACAACTGTCAATTGAATATACATATAATTTAATATCCTAATGCATAAGACACGTGCAGTCTATTTACGATGCAGTATGTCTCTTTTCTATTATTGTGGTATATGTGGATGATTAAATAATACGCAATGATATGCAAATATAAATAAAAATCCCACATAATAATGTAATGCATATTTACGCATCTAACAAATCTGGGCATTATATATTTCTTTATTTTTATTTTAGACAAATTTGTGTGACTTGAAAATTCGTCTATTATTAGAAAATGCAATATGGTATATGTACAAAGTTGAATCGCATATATAATTTAGCCGTAGATGAATGTTGCAATACGAATGTCAAAATCATTCGGAATTAAATAGTTTTCGAGCAATGCCATCTATTTTAGATCGATAAATATGTTTAAACAATTAACCGATAAATGTAAACGTGTAATGTTAATTCCATTTATGTGTATTCACTCATTTCACTTATATAAATGTAATCTAGTATTGGGGTAGTCCTAAATATATTGTAAAGTTGCACGAAATTATTCAAATTATTTTTAGCTTCTAACACTTCAAATAAATTTATAATTACTTATTTGATAAACTAAAATATTACAAATTTTACCTTTTTCAAAATTAGAAATGGGCTTATTTTTAATTTATTTAAAACTTATAATTTTGTAAAACTTTACCAAAATTTAACAATAAATAAAAGAAAAGAAATGTTCAAATATGAATTTAACCTCGCTATAATTGCTAACGACATAAAAACAGAGGGTTTTAACAAGATAACAAAAGGTTTTTTGGATTGTCTTACCCGCGTATCCATAACTTCGCCGGGGCGTAGTTTCTTCTGAATTTGTTTATAAATATATTTATATTTATATATATATGTATATATATAATATATATATATGTACGTATATATACGTGCACATGGGTGTGGTGAATATTTATTGCATTGTGTTTATACCAAGTGGAAAATGGGTTTGTTGTTGTAGGTAGGAAGTGCGTTGGATTGCTCGATCGGTTGTAAAGTTGCGATTCACAGGCATGTCGAATACAATACAGTTTTTGTTTTGTTGAATCGGATATGTTATATGTATTGGTGTTGTAGTGATTTTTGTTGTTGTTTAGTTTGTGAACATGGTACATAGAAGGGACATAGGAAATATACATGAAATTAGGTACAATTTTGATAACAAGGTGCAATACAATTAAGTACAAGACATTCAATTATTAAACAATGTATAAATATTATATATATCAAAATATTGTTCGAAATCTCTTCCTTTGGTTATATAAAATTTATATTGTGATATGTATGTATGTATGTGTTCCCAGGTCTACTAACTTAATATATTCAAACTGTTTTTCGGTTGATTGATATTTATTTCTAATTTTTATCTGTATAGAAAAGCAACCGCAGCGTAAAAAAATATATAAACAAACAGTATATCTTAAGGATTATTAGAATTTAGTAAGGGTTCTCACTAAATAAATTATAATTATACTACTCGGACTATTAATTCTTATTAATTATCAATTTTGGATTAGCAATAATGTTTGCTATCAATTAAGGTAGTTGTCGGTTGTTTAAAGACGCAATTGTATGACATAAGTAAGAAATAATAGCCAAAAAAACAGACGAAAGCAAGAGTTTATTTATACATATATCTAAGAAAGCAATGATATTTTATAAAAATTTGATATAGTGATCAATCAGTTCAGTTCTAATGTTTTGATCTGAATTAATGTGCAATTTATTTACTTTTTACTTTTAAACATGATTTATATATGAAATTTATTACATAGGACTAGTTCATGTTTAATTTTCAAGACGGCCACAACAATATAATTGACATTTAAATCTTTTTTAAATCCCTTCTTTCCTTGATTCTCTTTTCTACTTATAAAAGAGTGGGAAAGAAATAGAGTGATAGACAGAATTACAGAAGACCGATTCCTTTTTTTACCTTTTACATTTACTTATACCTGAACTCTGAACATGCCAGTGATGAATGTCTATTTTGATAGAAAAAGTCTAAGCATTTACTTTACTAATAACTTTCTTATGCGAACCCAAAGTAAGTAGTTGCAAACATGTACTCAGACTTGCACGCCACTGTATAATATGCATAAAATATAATTATGCGCCTTCAATTTAACTCACGGTCAATTTAAATGTTTGACAATCTTGCCACGACAAAAAAATTAAAAGAGGTGGCGGTGGCATACTACTTCAAGAGAATGAATTATTCAATATGTAAAAAGACGTTAAAAATTTACCTCGTCATTAATGATTAAGGATGGTCGACGGCCCATGTCGGCGGGAGGAATTAGGGATCCTCGTCTACTCGGTGGCTCTGGAGCAAGTGATGGACGCTTCTCCCGAATTACCTCAATTTTTGGTGGCTCACCGGGCGCAGGAGGCTGCATTCTGGGAACTTTCGTTTTGTCTTCCTGAATAAAAAAAAATGAAGTCATAAAATCAAACATTTTGAATTTAAATGAATATTATGATTAGAATATATTAACTTTTTTCTGTAGATTTTTTTTTACTTCCCACCATTTTTTAAAATATTTAATAATTTCGGATACACTTGAATTTATATTAAAATTGAATGTTTCTTAAAGGAAATCCAATCAAGCAATTTTCTAAATGACTACTGATACATACCGCAGTAACTGACAATTGAAAGGTCGCCATATTGCTATAAGCTTACAAATTGATCTATGAATATATGTATGTACATATGTATGAACGCTTATATACAATATTTCTTTAATTAATTCAGATTGCACAGCAGTTCCATTGCAAATAGTTTTTTGTAATGGATGTTCCGATTATTATTTTTTATTTAATTTTCTTCACGATATACTAGTTTATATATATGTATATATATCTATTATAAACATATAATTCAAACCGTTGGTCAAGAACGACAAGAGCAGACAGATCTCAAACATTTAAATTGCTATATTATATATGTCGAGCAAATTTTGCGCATTAAAATACATATACTTATATATAACATTTTATATATATGAATGTATATTTGTTAAATATATAAAACACAAAAATTAAAAATATATTGGAAATGCTTATGTGTCGGTAGAATTTAATACTCATACGTAGTGTGTGTTTACATACACATACCTCTTTTATCTGGATGCCTTTCGTATAATGTCTATGGGTATTTTAATTTTAACTACCACGAAACATAATTTTTTTGTTGAATTCTTTTTTAGTGGAACGAATGATAAAATAAAATATTTAAATATATTGAGTATATGAAATATTATTAATATATGTTTGAATATATGAACAAATATTATTATGTATGATAAATGTATACCTACACCTCTGTCTTCATATTACGCAATCTATGCACATTTTTAGTAAATATATTAAAATTTCTAAATATATTATGAATATCTGAATGTATGTGTATATGAAATATTAATATGTGTATAATTATATACTTATATACATATAATATAATTATTTAACAACTTGTACATAAGTCGATTCAAAGTATAACAGAGACATTGAAGTTTTATATATAGTATAGATGAGATATTTAATGAAAAAAAGAAAATCAAGTGAAATTATTTCAGTCGCTAAGTGTATTTTAAGCCCTTACCTTCAAGCTGTCAGCAGGCACTTGAACGTCAGGTTGCTTGTCCGGAGTGTTAATGACTGTAATGGGCTTCTCAGGTTTCGGTTTAACTTTTTCAATTTCCACACGTTCATAATTATCTAACTCAGGTCGTTCATTATTATCCACAATGGTTGGTATAGGTTCAGGTTTTTTTAAATCAGATATTTTCGCTTTGGTTGCATTCGTGGGAGTTAATTGTTCCGTCACATGTGCCTTTTTTTGGTGTGGGTGAATATGGGACTTTTATTATTGATGAATAATTTTCGTGTTTAAATATTATGAATCATATACAAAAGTTAACATACATATGAACATTATTCAAAACAGATTTTTTTTCATTCAAATAATTTGAATCGTATTATTTTTTTGATCGAAATTTTATTTGGATTATTACAACAATAATACATTTAATAATATGTTCAATAATGGGCGACACATTCCCATATTTCTATTTTCAAAGGTAAATTGAAAAGTATGAACATATAAGCTACTTTTGTATATGCATAAATGCAAAGATTGTTTTTTTTTACAGAATTCTAGAAAAGGTACGTATAAAATTAGGCTAAGCACATAAAGTTCCAAAGAATAAAGAGCTAAAAAGCGAGTAAGAAAATTTAATATAGAATAAAGCAGACAAAGATATTGAAGAAGTAGGAAAAAGATGTTGAAAAAGTAGAAGAAGTAGAGTAAACATTCGGAGGCTATAACCTCCTCCATTGATTACAAAAATGGGAAATTATTCGCAAGAAAAATAGAAAAGATTTTATAGTATACATCTGCATATGTAGAAATTTGAATTAGATAGGATAATATTGTAAATCTCAAGTACCATTTTACCTTAAGTAACTCTTTAGCTTGCTGTGGCTGAACTATTTCTTTAGCGTCCTTTACTACAGGTTTTAAAACTATTCCAAGGAAAGATTCGTTCTGAATGGGTTCCTTAGTCATTAAGCTTCGGATAGAGGAACGACGTCGTTGTTTTACAATATCCATCACAGATGGGGTATTTTCCTAAGAGGTTGGTTTTAATGCCGCATTATACAAGTTACTTAAAACAAAATCTTTTCAAACTTCAATGAGTCTCCCAATAGGTTTAATTACATTAAAATGAGATCAGTAAGGCAGCATATTATACATTTTTTAAGATATACAGGGGTGCACCGGTTTTTACTTTTCATTTTCGTTATGGGACCAAAACCGACATTTTTGTTTTTAGGTGCTCCGGATTTCACCACTTTTTGGTCATCGTTTTACTATCATTTCTTACTGCTGAAACAGCTGACTTGTGTTTTGTTCAGAAGAAAACAACGCGAAAAAATGCATTTTGTATTTTAAATTTCCTGGATGAATTCAGCTCACATAAGAATGATTTCATCCTCTATAGAAGAATTATGTTTTGCCTTTTCTCTTTTCCGCAAAGAGTTTTGTAACTTACTTTAAAAAAACAGTTGAACGGAAATTAGCTATTTCCCACAGAAAGGGAATGCCACCCTTTTAACCGATTTCATTCATCTGATTTCAACTACTTTTTTAAGCCACTTTTTGCATTTAAGTAATACAATAATAATAATTCATTATACGGATGTATAATAATAATTCATGTGACGGATTTATTGGTCGCTCACCAAAACGAAAATTGGTGTTGTCGACGGCAACATTTTATTTCCAAATTTGGGGTGGGGTCAGAAATAAGTTGTGAAAAAAATAATTTCATTCTTTTTCGATCTTCTGGCGATCTTAAATTAATGTCAATATATCAATGATTCAACTATTTTTTGAAAATGGGTAGCGGGTATTCTACAATCGAGCACACTCGACTATAGTCTTACTTATTATAGGATTGTTACGGGGGAATTACTACTTACCTTTTTTCCTTTTTCGGCGCGTTCTATTGGATTATCCGTCTTTTATTGTGTAAGATATATGAATAAGGAGAGACCAAGACCATGTTAGAAATAAATTTTTGTTTTTGAATTTAGTATGAATCAGACATCAGACACAGATTTTGAACATATAATGTTTTTTTACCGTAATCTTACCTTTGGTTCGACTATTACGGGTTTAAGTGTTGCGCCGTCTCTAATATCCTCCTCAACCGGAAGTTTACCTTTGCCAATTTTAATACCTTTTGGTTGTTCCAATTCTTCTTCTATAATTTTATTTTTCTGCAATGCAACACAAAGACAAGCATAAACAAACACGTAAACTTTATCAATAAAACACTAATAACAATTACAATAGTGAATAACGAGGCGCTACAGTTGGTTGGAGGTTTTTTTTTCGGAAAATGCATGTGATAGATAGAATAAGGCCTATCCGAAGTGTCTCTAGCTAAGTCCGCTGACGTCAACGGACGAGACGGACTTGACTTAACTTTTTTCATCTCAACTATTGACGATTTTTTATTTTTTATATACATTTTCTGATGGTCAAAGTTTTAATACACTTCTACCCTATGGTTAAAAATTTATGTTGAGCATAGTTAATTCCAATTTAAAAAGATTCCAGCTGATGTCTGAGCACTTGAGTCTAGAGGCTATTGCCACCACTGAGTATTAACATTATCAAGAGTGTTTTCTTACAAAGCTGTAGAAATTACATTAGGCCTGTAAAATTTTAATTATGTTTGCAGTTTATGTGCTTACCTTAGCAAGCCCATTATTATTCTGCGCCGTTTCTGCTTGCTTAATGGGTAGTTCTAAAACTGGTTTCTCCATTTTATTGGGTATTTCAAGATCACGTGCAAAATCAGTGGGTTTGAATTCCGATTTTTCGTATTTTTCAAGGGTTGGACGTTCGTAATCTGGAATTTCTGGGAGCTCTTCGTACTTTGGTTTTGCTTTAGGTTTGGCTTTGGCCTTTGGTTTAGTTTCAGGCTTCACTTCCTCTTTTGGCTGTGCAATCGATGTTTTTCGTAACTTTGGTAGTTCCTCGACTGGTTTTTGCTCCTCTACTGTCTATTTTATATATATGAAGACAAACACGACATTGAAATGGGTTGTTAATCATACGTTTACATAAGTATATTAGTTTTGTGTCAAATTTCAAAATTGATTAGTAACTTAAGTTTTCTTATTTAGGAATTTATGTATATATTTATTCCAGCAATAAGACAGCTTACCTCAACAGTTAATAAATCTATCTAAACATATATTAGGTATACATATTCAGATACATGAATAGATTTTTATAGATAGATAGATTTCTTAACTTTAAAGAAAAGGGTTTTTATTAAGTTCTATATAGCTAAACACATGTTATTATAAAATAAATATATTTAGAAATATATGTAAATTAAAGTATTACAAATAAATTATGAGGTGGTACAAACGTTGTTTGTACAATATATACATATATAGTATGTTATGTATATGTATATATACATACTTAAAAAAAAAAGATATCACATAAATTGCAGTTTAGCAGAAAGAAAGAAAATAGAAAATAGAAAGAAGTAGAATGATGAAAGTTTAGTTTAGAAAATCGAAGAGCGGCTTATAGAAGCGATGTTCCATTTTTTCAAATACCGTTCATCGCTCACCTTTGAAATTGGACGTTTCCCCGCTGGTTTCAACTTCGGAATTTCTTCTTTTATGGCTTGAGGATTACTGTTGGCTTCAATTTTGTTGTTGTGAACAACAACTTCCTATATCGGAATATACATCTCGTCTTATAATAATATATTCGATTTTTTATAACTATACATAAATAACTTGTTTCGTCAAATCACTATCAGAAATATACTAATATTAAATAACATATATTACGAGAATAAAATTTTATTAATGTATATTGTAAATAAATTTTTTTTTTTTGGTAATTTATAATTTTGAGTAATGATACAAACTTGCAAACTACATTTTTATTGAACTATAACTCGTAAACCACATAAATTATATACGTACCTCCAATGCTTTCTTCTCCACAATAGAAGTACGCCTAGACTCAGATGCGAAACTCTCCTCCTTGGAAAACATAAAACATAAAAACAAACTCTTCATAAAATGCGAGAAATACCTACATATGTATATGTATTTGAAAACTGTAAAATGTGCTCTAAACTATAGACATTATACATTATCACACACCACTCACTAAACTTAAAAGCTCTTTTCCCTTTTAACAAGAAAGGTACAATTAAGTGTGTTTGAATGATACCCATTTAAAAAAAATGTTTCTTTTATCGGTATACTACAACAAGATATGCGATGGAGTTAAAATATATATTCCACGCTTGTAGAAAAAAAATTCACTTAAGCTTCATATATTTATTGTAAACAGGCTATAAAATACAAATTTCTATTATTTAAAAAAGTTGGAGTTATAAGTAAACTCGTGTTTGCTACCCAAAAACCTGCTTGTCATGTGCACTCTATGGAAACGTATTACAAATTTCGGCACATAGTACATGCCGATCATATTAAATCAATACGCTCTTACCACAAGTGAAGATCTTCTTGATGAAACTGAGGAATCGTCTTCGTGTGCCTTTGCTATTGACTTTCGACGTACCTCAGATTTGGATTCTTCTTTAACAGATACAACACTGGCCTGACCATACAAATATGTAAACAAAACGAAGATATTAAAATGAATAATGCGGTTTGTTAAAATTTAATTTTCCATTGAAGATAATTTCTAACTTTATGAAACATATGTTTGTGTGCCATGTGTATTATAATATGTACATACCATGACGTAGTTTATTTGCTTTAAATATTGACCTTAAATAAATTACATGAAAATGTTCATTTCGGCGAAGTATTGCAATATTTTTCGCGCAGAGAGTTTTGCTTTTGCTTTTGTATTAAAAATATACACAACTGCAAAGTAATTCCACTTACATAACATATGTAACTAAACTTAATACAAATATTGAATAATAATTATGATTGTCACATAGTTCAGGCAGTCAATACAAATAGACATTTACTGGAATTTGTGAGTTAGGAAATTCAACAAAATAATTTTTCCACATATTTAAGGTCACTTGTCTGCATTTTATATTATTTTATACATAATATAGATAATGTAAGCTAAATATGTATCCGAACGTTTTATTCAATTTTTTTTAATATTTCTTATTATAATTTAAATTATCATTAATAACTTACTTTGCGTTCAATTTTCTTCAGGGCCACTTGTTCAGAAGATTCTTGCTATAATGCATGAAAATATATATTAATTAATTTCGCGTATAATCAATTATCTTCGTTAGTTTTAATATACAATGTTAATAATATGTTAATATTTTATATTTAAGTAATATTATAAATTGTTTCCATGCAATTTAGGAAAATAAAATTTGTGTAAGTTTTTGTTGTCGATTATATTAAATTTCGGCGAATAATAATATCTTCATTTTGGTTGTCACGTTTTAAAAAATCCTTACCTCAGGAGATTGACCTGCAAAATTATCATTTTGTTTCACAGTCAAATCGGAATCTTTTTTATTTTGTTTCTTTTTTTGATTCTTCATTCAAAACTGGCTTATTTTTAACCGAATCTAGGTCATCGACATTAATATCGAGTGATTTCTTAACTTCGCTGCTAGATTTGTCTTTTGGAACTGCTTTTTCTTCTTTTTTATTCTTCTCCACAATTTTTTGTTGTTTTGCGGGATGCATATTCTCTTCCAGCGAAGGATCGTTGTTTGGCTCTTTTACGTCTTTTTTTATCATCTAAAGATATAATTTTATTTCTATCTGATGCTGATTCATCTGAAGATTTTAATATTTTCGAGTCGGGCTTTTGAGCATTTTCCTTTTCCTCTTCAGCTTTGTTTTCGTCTTCTCTTGATTTACTTGGTGTTTTCTGTTCTGTATTTTTGATTTCATGTTTTAAAGGATCTTCAATTTCATTACTTTCGCTCTTAATATCATGTGCCGCATTGTCATCTTTCTTTTTCTGTTTCGATTTATCTTTGATTTCTTGGTCTTGATTTTCTTTAATGACTTCTTCATTCTATTTTTGTTTTTGTGTTTTGTGTGTTTGTGAGTTTTTTTTTGTTATTGACAAGTTCATAGAAAGAAAAATGGTTAGTTTAAGAACATGGAATTTATGTAAGTTGTTCATTTACATACATATGTACTATATGTGTATGAATTGCTCTCAATAAAAAATATATATTAAAAATGAAAGCTATAATGCGCTCAATACAATAAATCCTCTGCCGTTCCCATTACAAAACAACTCAATAATCCAATTTATTAGCCCTCTACCTAAAAATGACCGAGCTAAGTCTGTCTTATTTGATAGAAAGTTTTACTTACAAGACTTATTACTTCTCAAACAAAGCTGTATCTTCGGTTATGTAACATTTTAGATAAAATGTGTGCGTTAAGGCCTTAACACTTATTTGTAATTTCGTCTAAATAGTTTTTCAATGTTATTTACCTATTATTTATTTTCGTAAATATGAAACTACCATATAGAAATACTAATTAATGGGCTCCAAAATAGCCCATGACTGTACTGTATTTTTAACTTCAAACAAATAGAAAAATTAGGATTACATTGTTTTTGTTTTTGTTTATTAGTAACAAATAATATTTACTTAGTTTTATAGAAATAGAGATCGAAAATAGAATAGGAAATAATTCGAGAGCAAAATTTCAGATTGAAAGAGGAGAGAAAATGTTATCAGACTTTAGAACTGTGTTTCATTAAATCTGATAGAAGTTTTTAAACAATGACAAGAGAAAATAATAAATAATCAAATTTCTAAGAAAGTGCTTATTGCAAACCTCTTCACATAAAACATATTTAACTGGGGCTAATTTCACACCAAAGATGGTTTTCTGTTCGTTATTCGGTAGAACAATATCCGGTGGATGAAGCAGAAGCTTATGATGTTTGGTTTTTGGCATCTGGTACAAAGTGACTCCCGACTGTGGGCGAAATAGTTAGTTCTACTGTTAAAAATTAAAAACTTAAAAACCTTTCCGGAAGGGAAGTGCGTGCAAGGAGAATAAATTGTCTCATTTAAGTGAAAGCTGACTGACAGCTATATTTAATTTGAATTAGGAACTTGGAAAAATATAGTACTGCTAAATGGAAATTTAATGACCAAAATTATAAACTTTATAATGTATTGAACTAACCGTTGTGGAAATATCAGAAGTTTTCTTTTGTAGATTAGATGAAATTTGCAAATGAAATTCCTCTTGTTTTTCCAAACTTGAAAACAGTTTTTGCGATTTTTCTACCACTATTTTCTCATCAGTCTGTTGAATTATTTGATGCTCTGTTGAAATCTGAATACCCTGTTCTTCAATCTGAACCTTTTGTTCTTGAACAGATTCTTTTCGATTTTTTTAATTTTTTTCTTCGCCACCGATATTTTTGTCATCAAATGTTTTATTTACCTTTGTTTTCTTTTCGGTTTCTCCTTCCTTTTCCTGTTCAACCTTTTCATCTTTCTTTTTGCTCTTCTTTTCAACAGTAATTTTGCAAGAGGACTCATCCTTGCCAGCCTCATT
This sequence comes from Drosophila nasuta, assembly GCF_023558535.2. NCBI lineage: Eukaryota > Metazoa > Arthropoda > Insecta > Diptera > Drosophilidae > Drosophila > Drosophila nasuta. Next base: position 1,719,597 of record NC_083458.1, on the reverse strand, counting down.
GACGACAACGACCTTATAATTTGACGTATTCTCTGTTTTCGCTGAACTAAAAGTCAATCTGGCAATCGTGCCATCAAATGTTGTTGTAATATCCTTTGTTTCACGAATAAGAGTGCTTCCTTTATACCACTCTACTTTGCATTTGCGATCAGATTGCTTTAGACTTATCAAAAGTTCAAATGTATTTGTTTCAGTTATTTTTTGATCAACAAGTTTACGGGTAATTTGCGGTTTGGTTGGTTTACGCTCTTCCTCTGGAATGTCAACTAGATTGACCACTTGGGATACAGCCTCGCCCTTTTCATTGCTTGCCACCAATTTGTATGCTCCTTTATCACTATCTTCGACTTCATTTATTTCAAGCTTCACTGCAAATTCACCTTCTTTCGTTTTTTCAATTAGATACACATGTCGGCTGCTTTCTTGAACCGTATTGCTTTCCTTGTACCATGTACATTTTGGTTCAAATTTGGAAGCAACTGTGCATTCAATGACAACAGTTCGTTTTTTTATTATTTTAATGATTTTAGGTTTGTCCTTTATGACAGGAACAACTGCAAGAAAATCAAAATTAAAGGCAAGGTTAGGAATTTCTATAGGTAAATATACAAATTTATTTATTTGGACGTTGACGTACTAATGGCAATACCATCAAGTGGCCCAGCGATACCAAGCACGGGCTTGTTGACGAGCGAACAAAACAAAATAAATTTGTGAGCAGCGTGCATTAATCCAAAACCGCGAATAAATATTAAAAGACGCTGGACAGCTAATAAATACACTAGTAATACTATATTAATATGGAAGCAAAATATGTTAGGATACTCGATAAATATGCTAATAATGAGGTTTTAAGCAGAGAAGATTTACTGGAGCAAACTACGTTATTGAGATTATTATAATTCACACACAGACTACGGAAGGGATTATGGCAAGCAAAGTTAGTAGTTCTACGTGAAATGAGAAGAGGAAGACAATTTCTAGTGATCCTGACCGGAACCGCAAAACTAATTTTACTTAACAGCTCCAAAGATTCTATTTCCCCATTAATTAGTCTCTGTATGAAAATAGCACCTTGCATAGTTCTACGGTCAGAGAGAGAGAGAAGAAAGGTTTAGTAATAAAAGTCTACTACGATAAGGTGGTAATCTAATATTATTGTTCCAATTTAAACTATGAAGAACTAATATCAAAAATAGTTTCTGCACCGACTCAATCCTATCTTGATAAACCCTATACTGGGGATTCCAGCTGGGTAAAACCGCTACAGAAGGTTATAAGCTTACATTTTTTGCAATTGAGAGGTAACATATTTACTCTGCACTAAGATTCTAAACCATCAAAATCACATTGCAACAGACTATCATTAAATGTCAGACAAAGCTTAACGTCATCAGCGTACATAAGAACACGGGAATGCTCTATAACAGAACGAAGATCATTTATGAACAAAGTGAACAATAGAGGACCCAAATGACTACCCTGGAAAACACCAGAAGTATCTTGGACACATTTAGATACAAAGCCATTATAATAAACATTCTGTATTCTGTTGGATAGGTATGAGGAGATCCACTCAATTAGGCTATGAGGAAACCCTAAAAGATTAAGTCTGTATAATAAGAGGTGATGACTTACTGAGTCAAAAGCCTTACTAAAATCGGTGTAAATGACATCCGTTTGCATTTTATTCTCGAATCCTTTAATTACAATAGAGGCGAACTCCAATACGTTAGTAGAAGTGGACCTAGATTTCAGAAACCCATGTTGGTAAGGTGAAATTATAGATTTACACAGATGTTGCAGTTGAGAAGTTACGATCTTTTCGGAATCGCATTTAGATATACCGCGATAATTTTGAACTTTAGTTTTGTTCCCTTTTTTTAAGGATAGGTATAATATATGATTTTTCCAGATTTTTGGAAAACAGCATGAGTTAACGGATAATTCAAACAATTTAAGAAGCGGTTTATAGATACTACCGGCGCAATACTTTAGCACACAACTAGGCATTCCATCCGGGCCTGTCGAAAAAAACAGGTTTTATAGCCAATAGTTCCGTTAAAGTAGAGCTTTTAGTAATTAAGGAACCAAAAATACAATTAGATTCATTTACCTGATAAGGATAAGAGAAGGAATTTTGAAAACTTGGAACAGAATATGTCGTTTGGAAAAAGTCCGCAAATAAATCGGCAATACCTTTAGATACTGTCATATTCTCCAAAGACATGAAAGCTGGCGATGACGCGGATCTACGCTTCGAGTTAACGAAGTCGTAAAATCGTTTAGGATCACGCTGATATCTTATTCTGCACCTACTCAAATAATTATTATAACACTCATTGCTATCCGTGCGAAAAGCTGCTTGAGCATCGGAATAGCGGAGAAAATCAAGAAAAGAGACAGTTTCCTTGAAATTTTTGTAAAGACTCGACCTACGACTTTTTAAGCTCGATAATTTCTTAATAAACCATAAGGGTTTATCAGACAAATGTCGAATTCTTCATGACGCAATATATGGGAGCTCCAACATAATTTCCAAAGTGGGATGGTAAGGGTCTTCAGGCGAAGATATAAGAGATGTTTTCGATAGAGAACAGGAATCTGGGTCTAAAACAAAAATAAGGTCTAGAGAGCTGTTTAAAAAATTTGAAATACCATTAATCTGAGACAATGATACTCCGTAAAGACTATCGATAAAAACATGGGATGTAGAGGGGCACAGTCCATTAAAATTCTTGGCGGATGCCATTAGACACCAGCAATATTAAAATCACCAAGGGCTTTAAAGTAATCACAATCAGAAAGCATGTTAGAAATGTTATTAATTAAAGAAAAATAAGCTAAATACAGAGCATAATCTCAAATATTGAGAAGAAATCTGCAGGAGAATTTAAATTATTTTATCATTATTTAGCGGATGCGGCAGTCGGGTCTTATTTGCTTTGGTTAACAATTTTGTTTTTTACTTTTTGGTATAATTTAAATGCAATCAATAGTATATCGATATACCAAATGAAGGCTTAGGTGCAGTTTTTAGACTTTTTTCAAGCACACTCGATTGTAGCTTCCTTACTTGATTTCTATTTCAATACTTACTTTCAATATTCAGAGTGAGATTCGCATTCAGTTCTCCCAATGAATTTTTAATGTTGCACTTATACAGTCCCGAGTCCTCCAACTGCGGGTCAAGTAATTCCAATTTAATGTAGTACTGATCACCTCGCTGTTCCATGGACATTTTCAGTTTATTGGATTCCTGAATAACATCTCCATTGCGGAACCAAATAACATCTGGCTTTGGATCAGCCTTGACTTTGCACTCCATAATGACAAGTTTACCATTATTTTCAGATATAATGCGGGGCTTTTCAATAAATGTTGGGCCTTCACCTTCGGGCTCAGGCTCTGCTTCAATATTTAAATTCAAATTCGCATTTGATTCACCGAAATCATTTTTTACATTGCACCGGTAGGTACCACCGTCAGTTGCTCCGGGATCCTAAAGTTTTTAAAATCAGTACCATAAAATTTAATAAAAATTAAATATAACATGCATACCTTAATTTCCAAAGTCAATTCATAAATATCTTCGGAGATTATCGTGCTGTTGATTTTAATTTTTTTACTTTTTGTGACAAGCTCTTGTCCTCTGTACCACGTTACTGTTGGTTCAGGCTTTGCTTTGCATTTACACTTCATTGTTATTAAAGTGCCTGTCTCATTTGGTATTATCCTAGGCTTCTCGATGAAGGACGGCGCAAAACCATTTGCATCATTCGCACCTACAATAACATAATAAAACAATATTATCTTTACGTTCAAATCGATCAATTTATTTTTGTTCAAAAATATATTCTAAAAAAATTAAAATAAATAAGTATTATTGCGTTATTGCAATAAATGTACCAAAAAATCATGGACGATAATTACTCATTTATCAAGCATGTAAAAAAAAAGTTGTTGATTTTTTAATTAAAAAGTAAAAGGATAAAAAAAATAGAGTAAAAAAAGAATTGTAAAGCTTGTTGCGAGTTTTTTGTTAAACTTGTGAGTTGGCCGTTATACTAAGCAAATTATGACATTTTAAACGTGGACACACTTATATTTATTTATAAACATTAGAACTCTAATGGCATAAATCGAAAGGTATGACATTTAATCTGTGCAACATAAAATTAAACATCTGGGTTGCTTATGATACCTTTATGTGCAGCAATATAAAACAATTGTTGTACAAATTAAGGCAAAATTACTTTGCCTATTAAATACTTATAAGCAAAATTTGGCTTCAATTGAAATTTATATAATGCATTAATTTAAATAATTCTTATCGATAAGTTGTAGTAGGTTGTAGATATAGTGTAGAATATTTTGCGGGTTCTGTTTAAAACTATTGTTTTAAATTCAGACTATAAAAATGGATAAATATATACCTTGGAAATTAAGCGCAATATTTGCATTACTTTCTCCATACATATTAATAGCGTTGCAGCGATAGTTGCCACCATCATCTTTAGTGGGGTTTTGTATTTCGAGCGTTAAAATATAGCTGTCTTTGGTAATGGCCTTTCGTGTCATTTTAGTTCGTAGAGTGTCTGTGATCTGCTTATCTGAGCAATACCAGGTTATATCCGGAACTGGATGTGCCTCCAAAATGCATTCCATTAACAATATATCCTCCTCTTGTCGAATTGTTGGTTTTTTTGGGAATCGTGGAGACTTACCGTCCGGAATTCTATATAAACAGCGTTATTAATATATTGTACAGATGTACATTTTTTGATTTGGAAGTAGATGCCTTACTTTTTCGAGCCGCTTTCAAAGCTTAAATTAATCGTTGCAATGCCGGTACCATGTTTATTTTTCGCTTGGGCTCGATATTCGCCTTGGTCGCTTGAGACTACACTGCTAATCTCTAAGCGTGCCATATGGTAGAGTTTTTGATCCAGAGTTAATGACATTTTGTAGCGTTTGCCCTCACTCAAGACTGTCTCGCCATGTGACCTTTTTATAATGTAGGATTGTAGTGTACATAAAGGAAACGGTTATTACTCAAATTTCTGATTTTTTTCTAATCATCTCAATGGTGTCAACATTTTGGTCTTCTCCATAAACAATATTATGTCAACAGATTAAAAATGAAAATTTTTAATGGGACTCAAGAAAATTTATTTGGGTGCTCAGGAAAAGCTGAACAGTTGCGTACCATGTAACCGTTGGTGTTGGATCTCCAACGCATCTACATTCAAAAGTAACATTTCCACCATCCTCGCTTTGACAAATAACGGGACGTTCAGTAAATGTGGGCTTAATTCCATCTGTGCTCTCCGGCATGGGAGCCTCGTCGCCTATGAAGTTGAAGTTTCCATGTTATACGAGTTATTGAAATTACAAGAACTTAGTATGTGAGCTAAAAGCTAAAACAGTTTACATACAATATAGAACAGTTTATTTATAGAATCGCTTACATTTATACATTAATACAATATTCGTGTAGGTAAAGATTTGTTTAGAATTTCAACCTTAGGGTTTTCAAAATCTAGAAAAACGAATATTGATGAAGATGGGCTCGAATCTATGAATGTATGTAACTATGTTATCGTTGAAAAATTGTTACAATTATATTACAAACTTGCCAGCTAACAAAAAAATTATTTTGGATATACAAAATCAGATGCCCCGACTCATTTGCTTTAGTCGAAACTATCACCATTTTTTATAAAATGAACTAAATATAATTTTCTAAAGTATATTTTTGATGAGTAGTCTTAAAATCTTAACTTTGAAATTCGCAAAAATTAAATGACTTAAATGACATTATCTTCACTCTAAATTAGTGATTTGAATATTATTTTCGATTGTATTTAATTGTGTTGCGCACGAATCAATTGTATGGAGTAAAAATCAAGCGCAGCATCTAAAATAAAATGATTTGATTTTTTTTTGTTGGATGCATTTTAAAAATTATATTTATTTTAGTAGTAGTATTAAAGCATGCGTTAGATATATTAATAAAAATAGCTCTATTCTTAGCGCCAAACAATATATAATTTTTACATTTGGAATTACTAGTGCATAAATGTGCGTTTTAGCAGAAAATACCAAAACTTACTGTCAAAGTTTAGGCTGATAGTTGCATTACTCTCGCCAAGCTCATTTTTTGCATTTACTTTATATTTGCCAGCATCCTCAACTGTGACATTTTGAATTTCAAGAGCTGCAAAATACGAATGTACATCCTTATCGACGATAAGCTGAAATTACAGAAGTATTAACATTAAACTTTTTATACTCAGTTTACAAGATAAAGTTCTACAAACACTTCATAAGTAAATATATACTTATGAATGGTATTGGACTTACTTTATGTCTTGTAGATTCCTTAACAGGCGTGCCATTATGAAACCATGTGATTGTTGGTAGAGGATCGGCATTTACTCGGCATTCAAATAAAAGACGCTTTCCATCCTCTTCTTGTCGTATGGTGGGTTTTTTCGCGAATGTCGGGGCGATGCCGTCGATTTGTCTAATATAATTATAATATATGTTAATTGGGATGTCGAAGCTTAATACTTAAAAAAAAAAAACAAAATGAACATGCTATGAAATTTGGAAAACACTAACATCATACGAGGACAGTAAGATAAAAATAAAATGATTTTATAGTAAAATAGTAAAAATAATAAGTTGCATGTGAGAGTCTTTTATTTTTATTTGAATAAAGCGCTGCTTCCAGATAAGCAAAATCATGTTCTGCACAACTCCATATAAAAACCTACAGCTAAGAAAGCTACAGTCGCTACCCATTTTGAATGAAAGCAAAACAGCGCGGCATTATTCTTAAAATATACCATAATATACTGATATCTAGGTGTTCAACAGACTGACGGACAGACGGCCATGGCTCGTCTCGGCCTGTGGCGCTGATCAAGAATATATAAACTTTAAACGGTTGGAGATGCCTCCTTCTGCCTGTTACATACATTTCCTGCCGCACATAGTTACCCTATGGGTAGAGGGTATAAAAAAAAAACGGCCGTGAAAAATCCTTGCGGCATCAAGGATGCTGTTCGCAGCGCAAAAAAATGTTAACGTACTGAGACTGGAATGTATGTGAATGTCAAATCAGCAGTTTCACATACGAAAAAATAGACAACTTATTATTCTGCACTTAAATCGACAAAGTGGAGAAAACATCAATTTAAATAATTTATAATACAAAATTAAAAAGAAAGAAAATTTAAGAAATATTGGAGCCAAATTGCAATATGTGCTTGGTAAATTGTCGCCAGAAATAGGCAATGAATGTGATTTCATCTATTTTTTTTTAATATAACGTTTATTAAATAGGCAGTGATGGCATTTTTTTTTAGAAATATTCATTAGCAACCTGAGGGTATAGTACATATTTCAAGAAATACTTTCCACATCGAAAATAATTTTTTGAATTGTTGTAACAACGGAACCTGATTGGAATGGAACACTTATGTATATATAGTATTACATACATATATAATTAGACAATAAATTTATTGTCTGAACAGCACAACATATAAATATCTGCGAAACATTTCTCAACTCACCTTATGTCTTCAAGAAGACAAAACTTTCCCACTTATAAAAAAAGTATTTGAATAGCATTAATAAATTAAAAATTATGGTAGATTAGTTTATATTTTAAGCAATGACGGAGGCAAGCACGATTTTATTATTCTTAAATTAATATTAATATTAAAAAAAATATTGTTATAAAGGAATTATTAAAAACAAAAAATGTTTTAAAACAAATTGAATTGAAGTTGCTTACTTTTCTTTTGGTTCGTCAGCAGCTGTACAATAATGTGGGAGGAGCATAAATACATAAAAATATGAATGAAATATAAAATGTTTGGAGTCTAATTTAGAATAACAGAGTATACGGCAACTTTCATTATATATCAAAATGTGAAATCAAACACCTAAATTGAACTGAATAAAATGTTCACAAAAAAAAAACTTTTCAAAAAATTTAAACTAGCTTCGTGGCTAACACCATAAAGCATTTTTAAATATGTGTTAGGCCTCAAGATAATAAATTAATTATTTCCATTTTCTTTGCAATTCTATGCAATTCCAAATTTATGCTTTAAAATTTGAAGATCAAAATTCTTGCATTATGGTCTGGATTGTAAAGAATTCAAAATTGAATTTATCGTTTCATAGGGTTGATTTATATTTAACATTAAAAATGATTAATTTTCGATCTGTTAGGTTACGATAAATGGCCCAATAAAACTCTAAACAAAACCAAACCCCATGGAGTACTATATATAGCACATATTTGACAAGTTTCAACACTTGATATACATACTATGTACATGTTCATTTGTGTCTGTATTTTATAAACTATTTGAGTATATGTCTTCTGCAGCTCTAGTTTATTTTAACAATTTTAAAATGTTGACACCACTTTAATTTAATACATAAAGTGTCAATACTCCATAAAATCACGAATTAATAAATGAATTTCTTTTATGTCATTGAAGAGAAAACCTGAGGAATTTGAAATTACATATTAAAATTGGAAAAAAAATAGGTTTGCAATGATGCTTTCTGTGCCCAGGCAGGTAAAAGGATATACGACATAAAAATTTTGAAAAATTTATATGAGAATATTTTTTTTCTCAACAATAGCATGAAAATGCAATTCTATTTCTTATACTATACATTGAAAATATAGCGAATGTTTTTTTACATACCTTAAAATAGAAAAATTCGAAATAAGAATACAGAACATAGCGACCAACACTCAACTTTCAAGCCAATTCCCGAATTTAAAAATTTTAATATGAACTGAAATTTTGTGGGTTTTAGTTCTAACTTCAAAACTAAACCACATGGAATATATGTATGTATGTATATTTAATTCAACTCTAACTTTAGTAGTGAACTTGTCAGAATTGTGCAGTATAAATTTGCAATCTACTTCATCTTATGGTTTGGACTTTATTTTATAGTTCGGTCAGTTAGTTATATTTAGTAACTTATGTATATGTGAGAAAACAGAAGCCTAAATGGGATTACAAAATATAAGAATATTATGCTTTATATGTTGACTTACGTGTGAAGTTTAAATTAATTGATGCGGATACTTCTCCCGATTTATTTTTTGCTTTAACCTTATAAAGGCCTGCATCTGTTTCAACGACATCGTCCAATTCTAATACTACCGTAAATTTGTTGTCTCCAATTGGTTGGATTTTGAATTTGGTTCGACCATCCTCTGATAATTTGTTATCACTTCGAAACCATTCGATATCCGGTTTTGGAGCCGACAAAAGTTGGCACTCGAATATCAAACGATTGCCATCGTCTTCCTGATGCAATTGTGGCTTTTTCACAAAGCTGGGAGCGAAATCTTCAGCCACCCCCATGCTGAAGGTTCTCTTTAATCGTCAACGGGTCAGGCCCTTAAATTTTTTTAAAAATAAAATTAATGAACGTCGTATTGCCATATTAAAAGTTAATTCTAAGTTATAAACAAACATAGCTTAATTTAACAGATTGTTAATAAACGTTTTAGTACGTTTCTTTCGATAAAATTGTGTTGTTTTTTTTTGAATCAATAATACAATTCGTACCTATCGATGGGTGAGCAGCACTGCAGTCTCGATAGTTATCGTCGGTAATCAATATTTTAATGGTGATACCACTTACCATATAATACATAGATGCTTTAACTCTTGAAGCAAAACGTATCATTCGCAACAGAATTATTGCGACCCCAGAAGAGCCGAGAGCTGTGATTAGAACCCCAGAGCCTCTTCAGCTCATTTCGAAGTTCTAGCGCAGCGCGCAGCGTTCGTCACACACTTAGTTCAGTCGTAGATCGAATGCGAAACAATGAGTACGAGCGCATTTCGTTGCGCTGTGCTTTCGTTTGTATGTGTCTATCTATCTACATGCTCGCCATGTACGTGGTACGTGTATGCATGTGAAGTTTTGCAACGTGCAGTTGCCTCGCAAGTCTCGAAGATGAAGACGACAGCAATTGCTCGAGTCTTAGATGTTTGCAGTTAAATGGCGCCTGAACAAGGTCTGCATTGGCTCTGCTGATAGTTTGCAAGTGGTGTGCGAGTTCGATTCCGGATCGAGAATAATTACATATACATACATATTTGGTTTTTAAAATTACAATTTTAATTAATGAAGCCGTAATTCTTTTTTGCACACACTATTTAAAACTGTCATGCGACTGAACGTTGCGTGCAGCGTTCGAATTCGGTTCTAATTGCAGCATTCGACGATTGATACGTTTTGCTTCAAGAGTTAAAGTATCTACATATGTAAGTATTATATGGTTAGTGGTGATACCCTACTTAAGCCTAAGCTCAAAAACTTGAATAATGCAATTCAAGCACCTGTTTTTTAGACAAACTGATGCAGGAAGAAAAATTTCATAGGTAAAATAAAATCAACGGAATATTAGCGATTTATTAAACAATGCGACACTGGGTGCATTTAAAAAGTATTTTGGTCTATATATTTAACAACTTATTAATTAGTTGATTATATTTATTTGTGTTTTTTATTATATTAATGAACTCGTTTTGAAAAGATCAATGTGGTGAATTTGATCAATTCGGCTATTTTCTCTAAACATTTCCTCTATTTTTTTGCTTTTGAAAGAATGGCAAGCAATTTCAAAATCACTATGAAAAATTTATGGCCACACCAGATAAAATGGCATTCATTACCTAGCACTTATTATTGAAATAGCTGATATGATATAGCTTTAAAATTACGCTTGTTATTCGAGTTTTGTCAATTTGCGGAAGTGAGCGTAGATAAATTTAAAACAAATTTTATCTACATACATACGTGCAAACATTACAAGTGCTATTGAAAAAAATGTATGTATATATCCATCTCCTATAGTCTGCGGTCTAGCTGTTCGTACAGACGGACATGGCTATATCGTCTGGGCTGTTGATGCTGATCAAGAATATATGTATGTATAAGTATAGGGTCGTATAGGGTCGGAGATGCCTCGTTCTACCTGTTACATACATTTCCTGCCGGCACAAAGTTATAATACCCTTCTACCCAATGGGTAGCGGGTATTTAACAGTTAGAAATTATTTATGAAATGTGTCTGTGAGTATAGAAGGTTAAGAAGGGTAACTCACATTCCAGCATCTATAGCAGGTTTACTTTTTTTTACGATTTTTATTCGAGTTTTTCGATGAACAGAAACGGAAGTGGGCTTGGTAAAATAAAATGAAAATTGATCTGAGTATATTTGTATCTCTCTCTTATACTTTTGGAAATCTAGTTGCCAATACGGACAAACAGACGTGCAGGTCTAAGTGTTCTCGGCTGTTGATGAATATGAATATATGTATGTATCCACAATAATAATACCCTTCTACCAGACCTTCCTGTGTGAAACATTTTTTAATAATAAATAAATTAATTAGCCAATAAATGCAAATCTGCACATGCAATACACATAAATTTATGTACATATGTACACATGTATATTTAGGTCTAGTTGAAGTATTGCACACGACTCATCAATATTTTTTGGAAAATGGAAATTTGATCGTTTTCTCTCTATCGGTTTAAAAGTCGAAAAGCTAAAATGAAATTTTTAATGAGTTGCCCGTTTATTTTTAGACATCCGCCGTCACCGTACGCTATACAGACAAACTACACATGCATATATGTTTGTACATAAATATTTCTTATGTATATAAGAATAAATGAAACCTGAACATAGACTGAACATGGACATACGAACCCTTCCAAACTTCCAAAATTGAAGTTCAAGAAGATAGTGATGATTTTGTACATGCATTTTCCCAATATAAAACAAATTTGTGCCATAAAAAAAAATGGAATAGAGGCAGAAAACCGCTAGTCGATGCACTCATTCATTTATATTGTTGGACGCTAAATACACTTATGGATATATTTGTTATAAATGTGGTCATCTCCATAAATATAGATATACAACTAAATATACATAGTAATTACTTAGCTGGTAACAGAGCTTTTTACTTTTTCTGGGGATTTTCGTATAAACGACGAAACATTTCTATTTATAAGCCCCACAACCGTTACACAATTCCTTGAATAGACGCAGCTGTTTAGATTTTAATATGTATGTACATATACATACATATATACAGATACCGCTACGCGCATATATGCGTATTCCTTTACATATAAAATTTATTTCTTATAAAAATCATTGAAGACATAACAGTTGAATTCTATTTATTTTAAAATTTATATGAGATCACTTTATTGGCACTCTCACTTGGTAAATATGAATTCACAATTTTTCACACTCATATTCTTATTCATATTTATGTAAAATATGTAAATTATTGAATAAATAAATATTTATGTATGATCATTTGCATTTTAACTATGTGTAGTGTGTGTAATTAAGTCGATACGTACAACTTGACTACAGATAACACGGTGCAATATAAAAAGCACAAAAATTATCCTTGCGTGCAAAACGAAGCGAACTCCCCGAGTGTTAAACTATTACTGAATTTTCCCTCAATAATCAAGATACGACTTTGAGTCAAAATTTCATTAAAAAGTTCTCAATATCTGCTCTCATTTTATTCTATTCATTCGTTCTCTTTTCTACATGTACATATGTACACATCCAGCACAATACATGCACACACGACCGAATAGACAGGCAGTTAGGTGGTTTTAAGAAAAATATAAAAAAAGTTTGGTATGTATAGTTGCGTGAAACACTGATTACAAACGATATGACAAATTAAGTACACAATTTATTCCCGCTACCCGCTATATATTATATATTTCTGGCCTAATAATGAAAATGCAAATATTTATCATCAAAAATGGATTTATTGTTTTTCAAACTATTCTTCAGCAAGATTTACATATATAGTACATACATGCTTTTGCATGCGCTCAAACTAATTGACGAAGCACTTTTTACCACTCCGATTGCGGCACTTCCAAAACATGGTGATTGAACGCTTCAACAGCATCTTCTGGCGATGAAAATCGGGTAGAAGGGTATTATAACTTTGTGCCGGCAGGAAATGTTTGGAACAGGTAGAAGAAGTCATCTTCGACCCTATAAAGTATATATATTCTTGATCAGCACCAACAGCCGAGACGATATAGCCATGTCCGTCTGTCCGTATGAAACACTGGATCTCAGAGACTATAAGAGATAGAACTATAGTTTTTTTTTCGACAGCATTTCTTATGTTTGCATAAAAATTGAGGAAGTTATTAAAGACAAAAAACGCCTACTTACTAGGGGTCTTTTCTTTTTGGTTTTTTATTGTTGCGAAATGCCGGCAGACTCATTTCGCCAAGGGACGGAGCCCTCATTTGAGTTTGTATATCCATTCGCTATATTCCTAATGAATTTTGGATAGTCCAGCTGGCGTCCATTTTTTTCTGCTGACGGAGATGTTTCATTTAACATCAAATTTGATATACAATTGCTTTATAATCTGTAGGATTCAAACAGATCAGAAAAATTTTCAGAGGACAGCAAGCAGCAACAATCTTTTGAGCTCTTCTGAGTAACAACGCAACTTTCTCTGGACCATCATGCACTTCGTTCTTAAATTACGAAAAACATTATAAATGCAACAGCGAGCTCTATTAAGCCTATAATTAAAAATTCGCTTAGCTGCAGTGAGCGTGCGCGATCAAACAGTTTGTGAAAAGTTTCACTTAGCCATGAACTCATCTGTCCACTTTTGCATATTTGCCTCCGTCCATAGGCCTTCAAGACGAGTCATAATGTATCGACCACCATTTCAATTATATATATATACCACTGACGTGACATTGCAAATCTCCGGTTGCTAAGAACCTAAAATAATTTATAATTTATATTATATTTACACTAAACAGAGCAAACTTGGCTTGAAGTGGAATAGCGACTTGGCGTGTATCCCTCCCCATGAAACCATGCGTCTCCACTAATTAAGTAGCCAATTGAAAGAGTGCTCATTCATATGGAAATTTTGGTAAAAAAAAACATTTGTTGGCACAATTGGTTAAGTTAATTTAAGAGCATCAATGAAGTTGATAGAATTAGGGCGAAGCGATAGCACAATAAAGCTCTCATGTTGTTCTCTGAGCGAATTCGCCTCGCTTCGCTTTAATTAAGTTAGGCTTAATGTAACTTAACATTGAAATTATAAAGCAGTCGAGTATCAGAAGTTACAGCGCGTCGTCATTCTTGTCGTTTTCGTTTTGCATAACAATAATTATCCATATTTTTGTTGTTGTTATTTTGTATTTATTTTTTTTTTTTGTCTTTTATTTTCTCGTCTCGTTTAATAGTTTAATAATGAATTCGAAATAATCTCTTGAAGGCTCTAGGAAGCAACTTGCTATTTGCGTGAAGAGCATTTGACAGAGTTAGAGTGCAGGCTCGAGATATCTTCGCATTTAAAAATGATCTCAAATATCAAAGCAGGATAGAGACATTTGACAAATATCGTTGCGAGTTAAAAGAGATTTGCATTTCTGCAAAGGCAAGGCTGAAGGTGAAATTGTTGGCCGATACATCATCCGCCAATGTATTGATTCAGCAGATTGCCGCTCCTCGCACCCGTCTGCCTAAGCTGTCATTGCCGAAGTTCAGCGGAAAGTATTCCAAAAATTTTATCAGTTTGTTTGACAATGACCATTCGATTCCGCGCATTGAGAAATTCAATTCATGTCTCTCTGGTGAGGCTTTCGGAACGGTGAGAGCGTTTCAAGTCACCGAGGACAACTATAGTATGAGAAAGTAATGGCAAGTTTTAAAAGAGTATATTACAATGATTGTTTGATATTTAATGAAAAAATGTAATGAATTTAATGAAAAGATTTTGCAGCCTTCCTCTTCAGCATTGAGAAACTTGATTGACCCTGTCTCTGCGATATACGGATCATTATTGTCGATAGGTGATGTTAAGAAGATTGGAAATACAATTCTTATTCACCTGGTCATGCACAAAGTTGATGAACATAAAAGAAGTGGGATGAGCAGCAAGATTACACGAAGATTCCATTATAAAGTGAGTTTGAAACTGCGTTTAATCTCGATATCAGCACTTGTCAGCTGAGAATTCGACCAAGTCTGATAGTCAAGCCGATTCGGCCAAACAGTTTAATAAACCACATCGTCTATATGCATCGGATCGGTGCGCCTGCACCACTTCTCTCGTCGCACAAGCGTAGATACTCGGAGACCCATCTTCTCCAGGATCGATCCCTCATCATGCATTTGTCAAGCTTCAGTTCCTCGACGACTCTCGTATTTTGGTATTCGATACGCCCACCACAAAATCGTTTGGTGTCAGTGGCGCCTCCTAATCCGCTAGCGGCAAGTGGGTAAGCGGACGAGAGTTGATGATGTTCTCCCACTCTATTAAAAAGGCTCTGCAGCACTTGCTCCTTAGGTGACATATCCTTTAACGTATGTCGCAGTACTCTATTGACGGTCTGCACCATACGTTCCCATACGCCTCCTCCAAATTGATTGGGAGGTCAATTCGTCTTGAATCTTCTCTGGCTCCAAGACTTCTTCGAATTTAATGGGCTCTCGTCTCTTAACTGGTCCACGACGACACATAAAATTGCGCATTGCAATTATGGAGGTATCCGTCGACAGGTCGTATTTAATCTTCAGATGAATCGATCTTGTTTTCAGGTATGTAAATAAGGGGACCCATCTCTTCTCCTTACGGCGACCGGCTACCAAAAGTACCGGTCCAAAGGTATAGACTTTGAGGCGATCCTAGGGCAGAGGCGCCATCCACGGCTATACTGGATGCGCCCTCTAGCATGTAAAGCATGATAACGTTCAGTAGTTCGTCACCTAATACCTTTTGCGAATCTCGCTAATGGTTGCATCCAGATTCAGATGATTCATCTTCAAATGGTTATGGTGTACAATCATCTCCGTCAATATGTGACGATGGGAGAGTATGAAAAATCGGAGGTGTGCACTGCTTATCCAATGCAGCACTGTTTGAGAATCGGACCAGAGCATGGTTGCACTTATTGCGATGCTATGCTCTTGCCTAACAGTGTTCATCAATCTCGTGCCCAGAACCCTCTTCGATAAATCTCTCGCAGCAGCCATTTGGCGGTAATCATAAAGCAGCACTCCAGCGTATTTATAGTCTTCACGTAGTATGCCGCACTCTGTGAATAGGCTGGCGCCATCCGTCATTACAGTCATCATCCATTACGCCATAGATATCGTTGTGCACATCTATCCCTTGCTCGTATAACGATCTGGTAAAACATCTGCTTGATATCGCCGCAGACTCCGATGGTAACGGCTTGTAGTGTTGACCCTTGTCCAGTACCGAATTTAGCGATACATCGCCAATTTTCGCCGCTGCGTTGAGGACCAGTAGCAGCTTGCCTGGCTTATTGGGATTCTTTGCAGCAAAGTAAAAATACTATAGTTCGTTTTCGTTGTCTAAATGTATCTCATTCTTCTCCAAGCTCCAAGCGTAATATAAATTTATAAACGTAATCATTCATAATTTCCCTGTGCGCTAGGCCAAATTGTGGATCACATTTAATTTTTCTTTCAATATTCACCAGTTTCTTTAACACCATATCATAGCTCCGTGGCATTACAATGTCATTGCGTTTCCATAAGAGTCCTGTCTGGTATCTCTGTTTAAGTCTCACCGTGGTCTCTTCGAAAATCTTTCGGGCTCATGTGTCCGTACTGGCTGCAACAGCCGGTGCGAGCTTCACGCAAAATTCTCCATCTCGAAGTACTCGGCTATCGGTGAGGACACTACTCTGCAATCATTTGTTGGACCAAAGACCAGCCACCGCACCTTGGTGGCCGATGCATAGGGCCCGTTGTTGTCTACTCTCTATAGACCATCCTAAATAAGCATGATCCAGTCCAAGCAAAAGCTTCGGCACTGCATTATCAAATGTCTTAATTAGAGTCATTAGGATCAACTCTTTGCAAATCTCTTCAATGCAGGCTCTGCATCGGTAAGCTTAGATTACGCACTTCATGTACGTTTTCCAAATTGTAATGCTGGCGTTTTTCCGCTCCACTGATTTGTAGATCGACTAAAGTTGTAGGTTCTCTGGCAGATCTATAGCGTGACGGGCATTATACAAAAGAGTAATCGTTTCCGCTTTTAGTCGACGCAGCTCAGATTCCACTCCGTGGACCCCTGGACAGCTCTCGTTGGCTGTGGCTCATTCTCACTTCTGTTTTCGTTGACTGTTTTGGGCGTTCTCCTCGAAGAATTCCACGTCTCGTGCTGCAATCTGTGATGTCGTCCTTCACATCCACCCACCTAGCATTTGCTGCACGGCAACTACTGGCACTTAGGCACGAGAATCATAGACGATGCTCTCGTACAAGTCGCTTTGATGAACAGCACTTGGCAAAGATCGTTGTATTTGCTACCAAATGGAAAAATTTATTTTGAGCAACCCGACGCTAATGGAGGAACTGGTTGCAAAGCTGCCACCAGGAAGGAGAGTTGAGTGCGCAAGACATGCCAGCACTCTGTAATTTTATCCAAATGTCACGCATTTCAATAGATGGCTCACTGAATTTGCAAATGTTGCGTGCACAATAACTGACGTCGAGATAATGGATACGAAATGACACAGACCGACAGGAGTAACGTTCCAGCAAGCAGCGTTCAATATGCGATATGCAACATAATGTTCCAAATTGCAAGGAATTCAAGAAGGCGACTTGTACGAGAGCATCGTCTATGTTTCTCGTGCCTAAGTGCCAGTAGTTGCCGTGCAGACAGCAAATACTAGGTGGGTGGATGTGATCAGCCTGCAGATCTCGCACGCTTTGAACAGTAGCTGCTCTTAATCTACGTTTACGTTTCTTGGGTGGATTAGCAATGACAGTGTCATGCGCATAACCTTTTAGTGCCTTCTGCAGACTCTGGTTGTTCTCCAGGTTTGTGCAACCATACGACGCTATGGTTTAAGTAAACGCGTAAGCAAATATCGGCCTAATCTTCTGATTTGCCTCCAAACTCGGGCAGTTCCGGCAGTTTACGAACACTTGATACTGAAAATCTAGGAACCATAGTCGTTGATTTCGATGGAGTGATCCCTCTTGGGCTGTACTATGGTACAACTTCCTTGACTTGTGTGTAATGAGGCCTTGAATTACTGGCGGTCATAAAACAAGATGGCGCTGACGATGTCAGCCCAATTACACTTGCAATTACTTTTGCAGGGCCAGGGTGTAATTGCTACCAATTGCAACTGGTGCACTCGTGCCTCCACCGGCTGCGATTCAAGCAGCCACAGGCATCCCTGTAGGTGTCGCAGATGCAGTTCCTGAAGTAGCCGGCAGATACATAGTTTGCTGGCTTCTCGTTTTTCTAGGGGAATGCTGAGTTGACATTCTCAACAATGCGTCGTTAAATTTTCTGCTCAAGTTGCCTTTCCACTAGCACATCAATTCAAATGACCGATTTGCCCGGATGTGGTATGCAAATAAAAGAAAATGGTCGTCTCCGACAGAATTAGAAGATGGATTAGAATCCGATTTTGCCAGGATTGATAGGATTTTATGCTGTGAGAAATCCATTAAAATATACATATGTTAAATCTATGACTTACTTCTTACTATAGTGATTTCCTCTAATTCTGAACAAGAACGCACAATTTTCAGTCATTTGCTTAAATACTATAGGATGAGACCAGTCAAAATAACAAAATACTAAAAACTACTAATCGGGATTTAAACTTATGTGCACCCTTTTTTCATCTGCGCTGGAAATATTTGTGTACCTAAGAATTACGGCGCTGACGGGCCCGGTTTCTCTTATCATTGGCAATCCTTCTTCTCCTTAGCATAATATAGCTCAATAGGGCAACACAAAAACCTTTTTTGTGCACGAAAACAAGCAATTTAATTTAGGGTCATAAAGGTTGCCAGTAACGGTGACTCTAAAATTTGTAAAAATTGCGAAATATATTGCTTTTTCGAACGTCGAGTGTACTCGACTGTAAGATACCCGCTACCCATTTTGAATAAAAGAAATATATTTTGCGGTATTTTTCTCAAAATATACCGAATATCTGTAAATATGTATCGATGTAGTACCGCATTAAAAATATACCATAGAGGGCTTGTTATTCGATTTTTTTTTATTTGCGAGGGCGGAAGTGGGCGTGGCAAACATTTGAAACAAATTTGATCTGCGTGCAGACATAACAAATGCTGTCGAAAAAAAATTATAGCTCTATCTCTTATAGTCTCTGAGATCCAGTGTTTCATACGGACAGACACACAGACGGACAGACGGACATGGCTATATCGTATCGGCTGTTGACGCTGATCAAGAATATATATACTTTATAGGGTCGGAGATGCTTCCTTCTACCTGTTACATACATTTCCTGTCGGCACAAAGTTATAATACCCTTGTCTTGAAAAATAACAATTTATTAAGTTCATTTTTGTTTAAAAGAAAAACAAATGTATCAAAAAAGAGAAAAATTTCGAAAAAATAATTTATTAAGTTCATTTTCGTTTAAAAGATAAAGATTTCCATTATTTTATCGTTATCTCCTTAGTCTGTCTAGGCACTAACAAATGCTGTCGAAAAATAATTATAGCTCTATCTTTTATAGTCTCTGAGATCTAGGTGCTCATACGGACAGACGGACAGACGGACGGACGGACAGACGGACATGGCTATATCGTCTCGGCTGTTGACCCTGATCAAGAATATATATACTTTATAGGGTCGGAGATGCCTCCTTCTACCTGTTACATACATTTCCTGCCGGCACAAAGTTAAAATACCCTTCTACCCTATGGGTAGCGGGTATAATGAATAGAGTATATCGATACGCCAACACATTTTCTGGATTGTTTATAAGTGACTATCGTAAAGCTGCCACTTTTCCATATTTTGTACTTTTCGTACTTTTGTGTTAACAACACAAAAAAAAAAGTTGGGAAAAAGCCAACAGAATTTCTAAAAAAGCCAGAATTCCCGCTTTTCACAATTCCCGCAATTCACAAATTTTTCCAGTAGTTAGCCGTCAAAGAAGCATGTTTTGACGGGAAAAAATCCAAATTGGCAGCACTGGCCATAATTCAGTTTTAATGACAGATTTTTTTTTTGTATGGGATGACGCATCTACATATGTATCTAGTGCTTATATCACTAACCATATAATGGCAGCTCTTGAAGCAAATCGTATCATTCGAAACAGCGACCCCAGAAGAGACGAGCTCTGCGACTAGAACTCCAGAACCTCTACGGCTCATTCGAAAATTCGAAGTTTTAACGCAGCGCGCACTGAACGCAGTGTGTATTGCGCTCTGCTTTCGTTTCTACATGCTCGCCTATATCAGTATGTGTATGCATGTGAAGTTTTGCAACGTGCGGTTGCCTCGCAAACAAGCAGCTAGCGCACGCCAATTTTGTTTTGCCGCGACGAAATATCTTGAAGATGAAGACAACAACAATTGCTCGCGTTCTATATGTTTGCAGTTAAATGGCGCCTGCACAAGGTCGGCGTTGGCTTTGCTGGTGGTTTGCAAGCCCAACATGTTGGGGGTCGGGGTTCAACTCCCAAACGGCAATATTTTGTTTTTTTAATGCGATTTAAATTTGTTAATTCCCTTTCAAGTTTACTGACAGAAGTAAAATCTAAAATGAGCCGAAGATGCTCTGGTGTTCGAATCGCTCGGCCCGACTGGGGTCGCTATAATTCAGTTTTTAATGATACAAAATTTTGTATGTGATGACGCATCTATGTATTGTATGGTTAGTGGTTGCGCTGTGCTTTCGTCTATGTATCTACATTGTAATATAATAGGCCGCTTATCGAAGCCAAAAATTGGCACAGCCGCAAAGTATGCAATTTTTAAAATTTTTTTTTATTTTAATAATTTGTAATATAGTCGTCATATTTAAATTCTACTATTTAGTTTCAGAAAATAGTACTACATGTTTTGTTGTGTTTTCTATAAGTGGATGTACCTTTGTCCATGGTTAGCATTGTTGGGTTCTGAAAGTTTAAAATAGCGTCATCTATTGGTGGACCTTGTTACTGACAATTGAAAAAAAAAACAAATATAAAAGTACAAGCTATTGCCTTTTTCAGTTGGATTAAATATCAAATAGATTTCCGGAAAAGGGTTTTGACTTGTAATCGTGATGTTGGCAGGTTAGGAAAAAGTTATTAGTGAAAACAAAGTTAATAAATTAAAAGCAGTGAACGGGTTCAGTAAAATCTACCCTGCAGAACTGGAGGTGTCGATTGGCCATGGGTAAGTGCTTACCTCGCCGATCACTACATGGGTACTTACTAAAGTGGCCCTATAGTAATCGAACGTCGAACCACCGAGTCGACTCGAGTTTGCGATTGGCCCTGGATAAGTGCTTACCTCGTCGATCACTACATGGGTACTTACTAGATTAACCCTATAGTAATCGAACGTCGAACCCCCTAGTTAATAAATATATGCGCATTAAAGCATAAGTACTAAATAACGGCAAACATCGCTTTTGTTTTTGTTATTTTGTGGAAAAAGCATACACAAGTTTAAAGACAAAACTTCGATTATGCTTTACTTCACTGTTGTTTTATTTTGTGCTACTAAATATAAAGAAAAGTTAAGTTCCACAGTGGAGAACAAAAATGTGCCCAAAGCGGAAGTGGAAATTATTAGAGAAAATTTACATTATGGAAATAATGACAGTGAAGCGAATTTTTTGGAGGCAATAATTTATGAAGACAATATTGACAATGAACTAAAGACGAAAAGAAACGACGGTAACAATAACTTAAATGACGATCTTAAAAAATGGTTTCTAAAACATAGACCAACACGTGACTGTGCAATTGATTTAGTTCGAATACTAAAAAAAATAGTTTAGATGTCGGACCATTTTACAAATACAGTGTGCCTAAAAAAGCTGAAATGATGCAAATGAGTGGTGGCCGTTATTTGCACATTGGCATTAAAACTCAGATTGCTAAGCTTTTGAGTTTAATTAATTTTAATGACGACATAACTATTGACATAAACATTGATGGAATTCCGCTATTCAAAAGTTCAAATTCGCTACTATGGCCAATTTTGATAAAAGTAACAAATATTAAAAATTCTCCTGTTGTGCCTGTTGGAATATTTTTTGGAAAATCCAAGCTCAATAGTCTGTACGAATTTCTAAGCCAATTTACTTGTGAGCTAAAAGATCTTCTTCAAAATGGAATTGACACAGACGAAAGAAATATTCAATTAAAATTAAGGGCTATTGTTTGTAATGCCCCAGCTAGAGCTTACATCAGTGCACTGAGTCCACTGCAGTGGGACTCCCGGACATACATCTTCGCATGGATGTTCAAAATGCTTACAAGTCGGACAAAAAATAAATAGTGTTTTAACATACAGAACAAAGAGTGAAGACTTAATAACCGACGAGGACTTCAAAAGTAGGAAATATTCCGATCATCACTTAAAACAATATTTGACAAAAATGACACCCTTTGAAACCGTGAATGTAAAAATGGTTTCCCAAATTCCACTAGACTGCATGCATTTATTTGACTTAGGAGTCATGCGTAAATTTCTTGTTCGATTGATGACAAATAAGACTTATAATAAATTGACGAACGACAAGAAATCTAAAATATCTCAAAAATTAATTGACATACGCAAAAAGATGCCTAAAGAATTCGCAAGAAAGCCAAGACCCTTAAGTGAACTATACAACTGGAAAGCCACGGAATTTAGACAATTTTTACTGTATACGGGAATATTTGTACTCAAAAATGAATTATCTGACGACCAATATTATGTGTTTTTGTTGTTGCATTGTGCGTATAGGATGCTTTGCAGCCCATATCAGCGATCAATTAATTTGGAAACCTGTCAGCGAATGTTGAACCTATTTGATTCAAATTTTCCAATTATATTTGGAGAAAATACTGTTTCATATAACATACATAGCTTACTACATGTAAAAGAAACGGTGGAACAGGTTGGCGATCCAGTTAAAGGCTCTGCTTATGCTTTTGAAAATTATTTGTAACATTTGAAAAATTTTGTCAGAAAGCCAACAAACATTTTAGAGCAAATTCACCGGAGAATTGACGAAGAAAAAAATTTACCTATCCAAGAGAGATTAGAGACCGAAAAAGGAAAAAATTTAATAATATTTAAAGGAAGCACATTAATCCAGAAGGAACCAAACAATTATTGTTACATCGAAGGGGATATTCCGATTAGAATAGAATCAATTATGGAAGATACATTTAGAGGAAGACGATTCAAGAATGTGCGGAACTTTTATACGGAGCCTATATCCTCTGACTTGGGTATTTACGTAGTAGATGCGGAGCCCTTATCTTCTGAAGAAATTTTTGAATTAAACCAGTTGATTTATAAAGCAGTCGCAATACCATATTTAAAGGATATGATTATAATGCCGTTACTTCACCATATTGATGATTGAGGATATTGTCGTACTTTTATCTGTTTAACCCTAAATTATGTCATATATATTATATTATACAAAAGCCCCAAGAATCAACATACGAAACGATGTCGGACATCCCAGCCAGGAAAATTCAGCGATTGGAGTTTCTTAACAGCTGAAACAAATTATGTATTAAACCTGTTGTTTTTTTAGATAAGAAATCGTGCAAATGTGAAGAGAGTATTGAGCTCCTTGAGAAGATTATTTCGGATCTCACCGAACAAGTTAGTTCCTCTCGAGTTCTCTTTCCCTCTCGAGTGTCTAAGTTATTTTTTAAATTCGGCCAATTTGAATTTGTTTTTTATTTGCAGTCGAAACAAAAGATTCTCTCGAAAAAGTTGTGGATGAAGTAAGGACCTTAAAAGGTATGAGTATTTGTAAGTAGTGGTGGTCTGCTGCCCTGCAGTTCTGAGCGCTGGTTCGTGGCTGGTGAAATAAGCACTTACCAGCAGACCAACACTACTTACAAAGTGGACCACCACTACTTACAAAGTGGCGTCTAGCAATGCTTTTTTTTTAATTTCCGTTTTTGTATGAAATGTCCGCAAATAGGGTCAATCGCCACTGCCTCGATTACCCACGAACTAGTGAAATAGTGCAACATATTAGGGTCTTTAAGGAAAGTACTTACATTGGACCCCATGGAACGGCTGGTAAAGTAAGTATTAAATGGGACCCCATTGAAGGGTCGGCCATTATAAATTTAAAAAAAATGTGCAATTACAATTACAGTTTTTATTTTATTTTAATTTTTCTTTATTTTAATAAGTCGGATACTTTTATTACTTAAAGGCAACTTGAGTTTTTAGAATATCGTTTTTTTTGAGCTGTAAGGCTTTTGTAAAGTGGTCCTCAGTTATTGAATCTGGAAATAAAAAGGATTAAAAAAGTTATAATAAATTGAAGTGGATAATAATTATTTAAAATACTCACCGATCATAACACCAAAGAAACTGCCTTTTTTTTTTAGGTCCGCATTCCCCTGTCATTATTTCCATAACGTAGATTTTCTGTCATAATTTCCACTTCCTCTTCTTTAGGCACATTGTCTTTTTCCACTGTAGAGCAATACATTATGCTAACTGCTTGTCGTCCTTTTATTATCTGCTTATTTAATATTTACACATTAGTACACATATAATACAAACATATATTTTTTTTTTTAAGTCACTCACCTAATAATCGATTGATCCGCCTTGCACTTCTCAACTCAAATGCTTGCAAAATTTCGTCAGCCAGCAAACACAGCTGCGTTTGACCAAAAGAGTAGCACAAAATAAAACAAAGACGCGTAAACAAACTGCGATGTAAAGCGCAATCGAAGTTTTGTCTTTAATCTTGTATATGCCCTTTCCACAAAATAACAAAAACAAAAGCGATTCTTGCCGTTATTTTGTACTTATGCTTTAATGCGTATACATTTATTAACTATGTGGTTCGACGTTCGTTTACTATAGGGTCAATCTAGTAAGTACCCATATAGTGATCGACGAGGAAAGCACTTACCCATGGCCAATCGCAAACTCGAGTCGACTCGGTGGTTCGACGTTCGTTTACTATAGGGTCAATTTAGTAAGTACCCACGTAGTGATCGGCGAGGTAAGCACTTACCCATGGCCAACCGACACCTCCAGTTCAGCAGGGTGGTAAGTGCTTATTTCACCAGCAACGAACTAGCGCTCAGAACTGCAGGGTCAGAACTGCAATTGCATTCAAAATATCAGTGAGTATGCAATGATAGATTAGTAGTGGAGTCATTTGTTGATGTTTCTTTTTCACAAAAGTGCCCCTAACCTTGTCCACCATAGGAGAGCCCCATTATTTTTGTGAAGTGCCGTTTTCTATATTAGGGTAAATATCTATTACTAGTATTTATACCCGCTACCCATAGAGTAGAAGGGTATTATAACTTTGTACCGACAGGAAATGTATGTTACCTGTTACAGGCATCTACAATCCTATAAGGAATATATATTATTGATCAGCATCAACAGTCGAGACGATCTAGCCATGTCTCTCTGTCTGTCCGTCCGTCCGTATGAAGCACTGGATCTCAGAGACTATAAGAGATAGAGCTATAATTTTTTTTTTTTGACAGCCCACTTCCGCCCTCGCAAATCTAAAAAATCGAATAACAAGCGAGTTTTGGTGTGTACAATAAAAACAATAGTACATATTTATGATTCCTGAAAATTTTATTGCGATCAGATAAAAGTTGTGGAAGTTATTAAAGAAATACTTTTGTATGAGCAAAAATGCCTACTTATGATACTAGGGGTCTTAGTTGCTTTGGCGGACAATCTGGTATATTGTGTCGTCTATGGTATATTTTCAATGTGGTATTATATCGATATACCAAATATACCATTTGGTATACATTTTTGTATTTTGTAGTATTTTCGGTATATTTTGAAAATAATACCGCAATATTTTGCTTTTATTCAAAATAGGTAGCGGGTATCTCACAGTCGAGCACACTCGACTGTAGCTTTCTTACTTATTTTAGTTATTTATTATTCCAAGTTAAGTTTTTTTTGTGTATCTATTTTGTTAACAGATTCGGCACCATAGTATAAAATATTAAAACACCAAGTTTCATAGTAAATAACTAAGAAAATATTTTTTATTACATCAGCAGGCACATCATCAGTGCAAAACTTGATGCAATAATTAACTCTTGAACATGTTGTAAATTATTAAATGTACAATTAAATATCTTACGACCAAAACAAAATCTCGTTTTCACAGCTTTTCCTGGGCGCATCATCTGTTTTGGCACCACAACCAGATGATCTGGTGTTGACAGTCTTTTGACTCGCTAGCGTCTGAATGACTTGCAACGAGCGAGGAGACGGGGAAAATTGCTTCCGAATACACTGACGACAGCAGAGTATTCTAACGGATAAATCCATGTGTCCGAAAGCACCATCTATTGCTGTCTTCATACTTTCTGCGACATCGTGACATCGACACAATTACCACTAAACTATTGTGAAAAATATCAATGACAGTTAATTCAGAATGCATGTCAAATTGTAAATTTAATTTTTGTATTTAAAAGTAAAATACATGTTTCTTATTGCACTCAAAAGCAGGTGAACACATATGTACCTGCATAAATATGAATGCATGCATTTGTATGTACACTAGTCGGCACAATTAATTGACGAAACTCTTTTTTGACTATTGAACTTAGCTTTGCTTGAAATCGTCAAATAACGGTGGGAAAATGAGGCTCAAAACAAAGAATCTATTTTTAGCTATGTGCACGCCAAATTTTATATCGTTTACCTTTTGCATTCTCTTTCTGCTGATAAGAATGCATGCAGACAACGGCTTTTTACGTGCCACAAGTATTTTGACAGCATCTTTATGGAAATATTTTCACACTTTTAAGCACGCGATATAACTTCATTGAGCAATATTCAACGTTGTTAGTAAAATAGAAAGTTATTAAAAATTAATAAATTAATGGGTATACCTACTGAGCTAAGTTTGGTTACCAGATCCTCAATGGTAGCAAAGTTTTGTTGCGGACTGGTTGTCTTCCCTGGGGCCGTGCCGGCTGGCTCATCGGTACTCAGGTGGAGTTCCATCCCTGGCCCGCAGTCCGCACAATCGATAAGTCCACCGATATTAACAGCTGTTTTTTTAAACAGAAAAACACACCACTAACAGAAAAACAAAACAGCTGCCGCGCAATTAAAAATTGCGCTAAACAAAAAGGAAATCCAAAACAAACTGTTGACGACAGTAAGTAAAGAAAACGACAATAATATACGACTCACTGATCCATTTGTGTTTGAATAGGGCCACAGCTGGACCCCGGCGTACCCACCCTGCCTGAGATGGCCACATCGGCGCCATCTCCCTTGCGTTGGCCACTATATCAGTGGCCGCTCCTCATCCGGCGTAGCGCTGTCGAATCCCCCTCCCCACCATGCTGAGAAGACTCACACGACCATGTTCATCGTAAGTACTATTGTATTATTCATGAAGTTTTCTTAATCACTAACATTTAATTTATTTACAGGTATAATATTAATAGATATTCGAATTTCATTACAGCTACACGGAACAGTATTCGAAGCAAAAGCAAATAAAACAAACAAGGCGGAACAACAAAGAAAATAACGGAGTAGGGACAATTATATATGTATGGTATGTAAAGAGATCACAGATAGGTATATTTATGTATGTATGTATACGCATATTTGGGTGTATGTATGTATATAAATGTATGTATGCTTGATTCGCTTAAATGTCTACCTTGACCTGCCTAAGAGCTCTTGAGGTTTGGTGAAGGGGCGATAGGTGATACTTTAATGCATATATGTGTATATCTTTATAAATGTGTATACATCTATTCCTCCTCAGATGCGAATGTTGATCTGAATGATTTTTCTGTCTATCACCTACTCTGTCGTTTTACAGCAAAACATTGATCTACTTTAATTTAAAGTTGTACTCTATTTTAATTAGCTTTCATTCGTGGCCGTTTTTTTTTTGTATATATACTGTATTCTTCGAGTTTTAAGTTACATTTCTGTTTAGTTTTTTTAATGCAATCTTTAATTTTGATTTCTCTTCGATTTTCATAAGAATTCAATTTGGTTTTTTTTAAGGTTCACTCACAACTTCTTTGGCCGAGGGAGAAATCTATAACGTATTTTTTACGTATTGCACCTCGTTCAATGTGTCACTCCTCGCGGTATAGTCTCGCTCAATAGATAAGAGAATCGAAGCGCAGGCGTTTTTACTTTATTTTAATACTTTCATGCTCGTTGTTGCCATTAATGGTTGTTTGTCTTTGCTCACACTGTTGTTGGTTTACGATCTTGTAACGGAATATTGCAGCAATCTCTTTTTATACACTAAACAAATCTTTATTTTGTGTAACTTCGTATTTAACATTTATTCTACGATACAGCAAACACGTGGAGTCGAGTCTTCTCTTCTTTCTTGTCGACCGTCTCCAACCTTCATCTAAATTCAACTCTCGACCCAGAAAAATCCACGTTCTAACCTCTCGTGAAAAAAAGTTGACTTTGAACAGGAGGAGCAATTTTCAAATTTCCCCCCCCTGGTGTTGCCATTTCCTATCTCCGATACATCGCCTCGCGATATATCGATAAACCCCCCCACAACATTGCTGGCACAAACGATATCCAAAACGTAACAGTTTAACGCTGGAATAGCAGTCAAAGACATTGCCAATGAGTTTAAAGTGTCGCGCCAAACTGTGTACTACCAAATTAAAAAGTTTAAAAAGCATAATGACATGCGTAATTTAAGAAGATCAGGTGCTAAGCGCAAAACAGATCTCAGTGAAGACTGAGCCCTTGTACGGGAATTTAACAAAATGTTTTTCTAAAGCCCCAATCCGCAGCAGATCAATTTAATTTGACAGCTAAAACACCAATTAGTGAGCGCACAGTCCGTCCACGATTAAAATAATGTGATTTTAAGACTTATAAAGTCAAGGAAGTACCATATATAACAAAAGCAAACAAGCTTATAAGACTGACTTTTGCAAAGGAAAGCAGTTCTGGAGGAGCGTTCTATGGACAGATGAAAGCTTCTTTGAGTATAAATCATCAAAAAATAAATTTTTTGTAAGATTATAAAGGCAGAAAAGCCGGTCTGTTTGCCAAAAAGTAAGCCATGGTGGAGGCTGTGTGTTGTTCTAAGGATGTGTAGCGTATAATGGACTGGGTGTCTTCGTTCCTGTCACTGGCCTGATGAACCAAGGCCAATATTTACAGGATCTAAATGATAATGCATTTACTTCTGGACAGGCTTATTGGTCAATCCTTCATTCTGCAACAGGATAACGCCCCATGGCACAAAGCCAAGATGATTACAACATTTTTGAAGGATGTTAGTGTTACCACTTTGGACTGGCCACCTCAAAGTCCAGATTTAAATATAATTGAAAGCGTCTGGTCTCTTATGAAACGTAAAAGAACAGTATCGTTGAATAAGAGACAGATTTCTGATAGTTTGTAATGAGCATTTTGTATCATAAAGTGCCCAAAAAGATCCCGAAAATTTATTACTCTGTTATTACTTACCTTAACTACGACTATGCTCAGAATTTTATGAGTCGATGTTTAGAATGCACTGATTGCGCTCCGAAATCGATCTCAGCTCTTTTCGGACACTTAATTTAGAGCCCTCCTAACTTTGCTTGCTGGCTACTTGCTTTGAGTGACAGCCATTAGCTGATCCCATGTAATTTGTTTACGGAGAGCTTTACGCACTGGAAGATATTTATTTAATGTTTGCTATATGCTGTGGGCTACTCCATCATTCTATCTCCAATGATTTAAATTAGTCCGTTTTAAATTATCATGTTGCTTAATTCTTAATTTGTTAGTATTTATAGAACCAAAAATAATTATTTATATTATATTTATGCAAGATCATAGCTGATATTTATAGGTTACTTTTTTTTATTGTTGATTTATCATTTGGCCTTATTTGATACTTATCATGTTAGTCCTTCAAAATATTTATTTATTTATTTTTGTGAGTTATTTCTGTAGTAAATTAAATATGTTCACTTAATTTTCTATTTTATTTGGAAACATGCATCACTGAGCAAGAGTACGTTAGCCGACCCACTTTCCTTTAGCGATCCTACTAGCATTTATTTTTGGGATTTCGAATGCAGGATCACGGTAGGGTGGACGGCTGCACACAACAACACCAGTGTTGCACTAGACAGTGGCTCCATCTTCTTTGTTAACCTACCTTTCTCTCCTTCCCCTCCCCTTCTCTTTCACCGTTTTTGAATGTACCCTCCACCTTCCACTCCTCTTACTCTGTCTACCCATTTGTATGCGATTTCTTAATGTTTTATTGTTTTATAGTGGTGCGCAATATCAGTTGGCCCTTTTCATTAACCCCATCCGGAGTCCAAAGTTACATTATGCTCGCCTATATTGGTATTGCCTATATTTTGGCAACCAACTAGCGCACGTCAATTTTGTTTTGCCGCGACGAAAGTGTCGAAGATGAAAACGACAACAAATGCTCGTGTCTTAGATGTTTGCAGTTTGAATGCGTAAAAATGTCACATTCGATATCGGAGAATTGCCCAATTGTATTATTACCTGATTACAAAAAAATGTATTTATTTCTTAAAAGTTCAAACTTTTTTTAAATAAAGTTTTAAATAGTGTTTGCAAAAAGGGAATAAAAAAATATGAATTGCATAAAAAAACAAACAAAATATGCATATATTCTCGATCGGGATTAGAACTCGCATACCACAATATGTTGGGCTTGCAAACTATCAACAGACCAATGAGTCCTTGTGCGGGAAACATCTAAGACAGGGGCAATTATTGTTATCTTCTTCTTCGTCGTGGCAAAACAAAATAATGTGCGCTAGCTGCTTGTCTGCGTGGCAACCGCACGTTGCAAAACTTCACATGCATACACATACCAATATAGGCAAGCATGTAGATACGTAGACGAAAACATACAAACACAGCACAGCGCAACAAAACGTGTGAAGTGTGTGATGTACGCTACGCGATGCGTTAAAACTTCGAATTTAAAAAATGAGCCGAACAGGCTCTGGGTACAAAGATCGCCTTGGCGGATTTTTCTAAATATCATCTACTGTTTTTGTCAATTTCTTTTTATTTTCTGGATATACATATTTTTTAAGGAATCGCAAATCAATTAAAAAATATTTTAAAAAGGCACCAGCCACCATAAACTACAAGATTTATTCTTCGGATAATCTTATACTTAGAAAAATTTGAAAATCTGTTACACCAAACTGAAGATCCGTCAATATTTTTAGATTTCAATATGTCGTGTTTTTTGCCGAATTAATCGGTAAATCGCATTTCCCTGATAAACGGGATAAATGACATGCGAAAACTATATATTCCGTAAATAAATGAAAATATGAAGTCAAATTGTTTGCCTATTTCTATGACGACATTATCCCAAGGACAAAATTAATGACCTGCGAAAAAACCTTTTTTTTTTTGAAAGCTTCACGAATTTTAGAGTTACCGTTTTCAACAAGCTATTTCTCTTAACGAGAAAATGCTACGCTTTTTTCCAATGGTTTTAGATTTATCATATTTTTGCAAGTGACCGCTTTGCCGATAGCAGTACGATAAAAGAGGTTGTCAATTTTTTCGTCTGTAAAACAGTCGATTTGACATCGATACCCTTAATTTATTTTGTACTGGGAAGGGCGAAAAAAAAGTGATGTTGCTTTTAGATTTATTTGTCTACGATCTCTTAAAGTTGGTGGTCGGATGAATTTCGGTTAGTTTTGATTTACGTAAATGTTTCATTACCTAGTTTGTGTGCATCAATCATCATCGCGAAAAACTTTGAAAGATTTTTTCATTTATATTGAAAATTTAATTCATTTACTTCTGATTTTCTGGGAATTTAGAATCGGACATCAAATATATATTTTTCAATCAGTTTCGCTTTACTATATATTATTTTAGTGTCACCGTCTTTATTAACATTTGTGTTTCCAAATTTGGCTTTGTGACCGTCACGCTACATTGCATTTTGTTCAATGGAGTTGCGCAGAAATAAAGCGACTTCATTTATCTGGGACCAGCGCTTTATTTCTTAAATATCAAATATGTATCCTGGAAATGTACGTATAAACAAATGCCTGTTATAAGAATGTACCAAGTATGTTATTTTTTTACGCAATTTCGCGGAAAAATTGCGTTTAGTTAAGCTCGCTATAAAATATTTCATTCATTTCATATTGTTACGATTTATTGCTAGAATATGATCTATATTCTAGACTTATGGTTAAAATCCAACCTCAAATATGAAAATCCGGCAAGCGATCTCAATCAACTTTCACATTATTATTTACGTTGTTTTATTATACAATTTTGTATTCTTAAATTATACATGTTGATAAATTAATATTAATAGACTGAGCCCGTAATTTAAGAGTGCACCTGATAAAACGCTGTGATTTGATTAACAGAAATAATTTAAGTCTTAAGTTTAGCTAAATTAATATTATTTAATCTTTTCAAAAGTATTGAATAGACTGAGGGCATGATTGGGCGGAGATTTACATATTTGTATTTGACTACTTCCATGCTTATGACAAAGAAACGGAGTTAGAGATATGTAAATTCGTTTTTTTTCATGTTTTGTGAGTTGGGTGCTAAATTGTTCTACCGATATGAAATGCCTTTACATATGATATTAAGACTATTTATGTAATCTTTAATTGATGGAAAAAAGTTATATAGTGCTTTTGCTTTGCAAGAAACAATCTTAAACCCAAGGTGAATAAAAGCAAGATGCAAAAAACTGTTGTTTTCCGGAAACGTGTGAGTTATTATGATTGCTATCCGATGGTGCTACACTGTTAGCTGCAGCAGCCGCTGCTGCATAGTTGTAGCTCATGTGTGCATATGACGGTATTGCATGTGATGTACTATCGTTAGCAAAACTTTGACCATGGCTCATTTGTATGGGACTACAATTCGATTGGCGATGATGCTCCATTTGGGGGTGGTGGGCGGCAGAGATGCTAAGGGAATTTGGTGCCGTTGGTGGTGCTATTGGCAGTGGAGGCGGTGGCAATCCGTAAGTCAAATTTGCTTCGTAATCAGCTACATCATTATTAACACTTTTTGTCCCATTCGAGCCGTGTGGATTTGATGCTATATTTGGACTGCTGCTGACATTTGCAACTTCATTTGAAGATGTTCCCAGACCTGCACCGACACCCACAAGATTATGATGAGATGCTAAGGGCGGAGGACGTAGTGGCATATGGCACGGATACATGGATACGGATGGTGGTGTCAGGTCTCTCTGTTGCAAAATCGGTGATGGTGGTGCTAAGGATCCCATTGATGAATGACTGAATGTAGGTATTGATGTCACGGAACTGAAATTAAAAATATTATTTTATAAATTTTTTAATTATTTGCAAATTCAAACTTAACCGACACAACAATTAAATGCATGTGAAATTATCCGTTTCCCTTAAAAAAAATCATTTACATATTTTATTTTATTTTAATTCAAATTTAATGAGTATAAGCTTCATCGATTACGCTAGCGTTCTGCAAAACTATCATCACAAACCATATAGTAAGCCCAGCATACGAGCTTACAAATTATCAGCAGTGCCAACTTATAGCCTATTTCTTCCCGTTCAGTTCAAATGTTACGTTCACCCCATTCAAAACCCATAAGAAACAAAAAAGTTTGAAAGCTACAGTCGAGTGTTTACCCGCTACCCATTTTGAATACAAGCAACATAATGCGGTAATATTCTCAAAATATTATAAAAAAAAAATGTGCATGTATTCTCAATCGAGATTTGAACCCGAGCATCATAACATGCCGGTCTTGCAACCTTTCACTAGAGCCAACACACAAAAGAATTTTGTTTTCCCGACCGGGACTCGAACCCGAACACCACAATTACTATAGTAATTATTGTATATACCATTAAAAAAATGTTTGTACCTCGACCGGGACTCGAACCCGGACACCACAAAATGTTGGGGTTGCACCACTAACCATACAATACATAGATGCGTCAAGTCATACATCCAAAAGGTATCATTAAAAACAGTATTATTGCAGCCCCAGTCGGGCCGTGCGCTGCGATTCGATTTTGATTTGCCGCGACGAAAGTCTCGAAGAAGAGGACAACAACAATTGCTCGCGTTCTATATGCTTGCAGTTAAATGGCACTTGCACAAGGACCGCGTTGGCTCTGCTGGTGGTTTGTGGGTCTGGCGCACGGCCCGACTGGGGCTGCAATAATACTGTTTTTAATGATACCTTTTGGATGTATGACTTGACGCATCTTTGTATTGTATGGTTAGTAGTTGCACTCTACCATGATACAATTATAGAAGTTAGTCTCGTCGGCAAAAGCTTTCGTCAGTGCGTTTTCGTTTTTCGACGCAAGAGGTTGTCTACGGACGAATTTTTTTCTGCAATTAACCCTTGTGCAAAATGACATTTTGCAATGTATGCCGTAGACACGGATAGAATTAAAACATTTAGAGAATTAGAGAATTCTCATATATATTATTAATATTGTTCATAAACAATTTACATTTTAAAAATATGTCAAGGAGACATTAATATTAGCTTCAAAATATGTAAATATTAATATCATCGTCTAAGGGTTAATGCGCATTTCATTGTCGTCTTGTTCACACTACCACGCTGTGCCTCTTTCACTCGCACTCATTGCTAACATAGACAGGGTACCAGCTTTTTGCCGACGAGACTACCTTGTATAATTGTATCATGATGAAGCCGCTATTTAACTCTTAGCACTAGAGGTGGAGAACTATCGATGGCACTATCGCGAGTATCGATGGTTGGCCACTAACGACACGCTCTCGATAGCGGCGCGCACTCTCGATAGTGGTCAATAGCTATCGTCGATAGTGGTCGATATTTTTTCAAATTTCTTTGTATACCCGCTTCCTCCGTAGAGTCGGAGAGGGTCTTCAGCAAAGCAGGAAAAATCTCTTCAAATAGGCGTACAAAATTATTGATTGAAATAAATATATAAATAGCAGTTAAGGTAAACCTAAAAAAAAAAAATTAATATTATTTGAATTATAATTAAAAGATTGGATTAAAGATTGGAAAACCAATTTCATACTCTCATACTTTAAACAATATGGATTATTTAAAAAATGAATTAAATTATTTTCTTTTACTGCACTATCGACAACTATCGACGATAGATTTTCCTTGCTATAGTCGATAGTTTGTGGAATCTATCAATAACTATCGATGGCGCAGACTATCGATAGTTCTCCACCTCTACTAAGACACGAGCAATTGTTGTCGTGTTTATCAAAATTACACATACCAATATAGGCGACAATGTAGCAGGCGTTTTTGAAAATACAAAAGTATTTTTTTATTAATAACTTCTACAATTTTTATCTGATCGCAACCAAATTTCCAAACCAAATCGGGGAACCCAAGAACTATAATAAATAGTTCTTATTGTATATACGTAATTAAAATTACGTTTTTTGTTGATTTGCGGGGGCGGGAGTGGGCGTGAAAAAAATTTGAAACAAACTTGATATGTGTGCAAACATAACAAATGCTGT
This sequence comes from Drosophila nasuta, assembly GCF_023558535.2. Lineage (NCBI taxonomy): Eukaryota > Metazoa > Arthropoda > Insecta > Diptera > Drosophilidae > Drosophila > Drosophila nasuta. The sequence goes on along the minus strand of NC_083458.1, from coordinate 1,683,941 downwards.
CGACAAAAAATTATAGCTCTATCTCTTATAGTCTCCGAGATCTAGGTGTTCATACGGACAGACATCATCTCGGCTGTTGATGCTGATCAAGAATATATGTATATACTTTATAGGGTCGGAGACGCCTCCTTCTACCTGTTACATACATTTCCTGCCGGCACAAAGTTATAATGCCCTTCTACCCTATGGGTATCGAGTATAAAAACTCGGAAATATCTAACACACTTTTTGGGTAATCACGCGATATTTTATCGATGTGACAACTGACCATTGAGTGCACCAATGTATGAAAATCTAAAACAAATCTACAGCAATATCATAAATTGACATTCACGAAGAAATGTTGTTGTTGTTGAGTTGCGCGAGGAAAATTTGGCGGTATTGAGGTCTGCGAAGGACGAATGTGTGAGGAGTAAAAAGTAAGTGTATTTATGTAAATATTACATTTCCGTCAGTAATTCTACTTACAAAGGCCCCAACTTATCGCCTATTTTCCATTAGATCTTCCTCCACTTTGTCCAAATCTTCGCCAAAATTTTGAAATTTAAAAGAAATTTACCCATACTTTGTGACTGTGGTTCGCGGCTGTGGAATGCCAAAACGGGACTTGGACGAGCGTAGAAGAACTGAGTGGCTGTGGAAACGGAGTATAAGACACGAGCAATTGTTGTAGTCTTAATTTTCGAGACTTTCGTCTCAGCAAAACAAAATTGAGTTGCGCTAGTTTCTAGCCGCGCAGTTGCAATACTTCACGTGCATATACATATACAGCAATATAGGCGAGCATGTCGATATATAGACGCATAGATACATACAAACGAAAGCACAGCGCAACGAAATACGCTCGTGCTCATCGTTGTCCTTGTTACTTCTGCTACTACTTTTTGGTATCTTAGAACGAATTGTGGTTAATTTTATCAATATGTAATTCTGTCCTAAAACTACATCCTATACGGACGCACGAAGAGCCCATGCTATCTTCCAACTGAAATAAAGCAACGTAACGTTTGGATTGCAGTACATAAGGGACTGTAGCCGATAATACTTATATTATACAGATTTTGAAATAAATCGAGTACACGATATGTAGAGACGCAGTAGACTAAAGTGAGAACTAGAACTTTCTACATACCCATATCCGTCACTCATCGATAAAGTATTATGATGCATACTCGAATACACGGCACTCATTGAGTTACTGAAGCCGTTATTAAAATTAATGCGCGGTGATATTGATTGGACGAGTGTGTGAGCAACGTGATGATGTTGATTAGCTCCAACTCCCGGTGAACATGTAGAGCCCTCGACATCTTCATTTAAACGACATGCATCAATGCCATGAGTTCCAGTTCGAGCATGTGGGGCGCATCCAGAAGTTGAAATGTGCGCTTCGGAAGTCTCCGCTCCGCCTGTTGGTGTCGATATGGGATGTGGTGACACTACAGCATTTAGACCACCTGAATATTTCGTAGAGATTAATAAAATTACTATTTAATTAGATCGATTCATGGATTATTGAGGCTATTGACTGATGGGGCTATTAACGCAACATCAGAAGGTTTTGATCTCAATCATGTATAAAAATGTTGACGAAATTATTTGAAAAACTTACTAGTATAAAATAAACAAGTAAGAAAGCTACAGTCGAGTGTGTTCGACTGCGAGATACCCGTTACCCATTTTAAATAAAAACAAAATATTGCTGAACTTTTGTAAAAATATACCGAAATAATATACTACAAAATGCTAAAAGGTGAGCCAAATGGCATATTTGGAATAATGATGTGGTAAATATACCAGATTGTCAGCCAAAACAACTAAGCCCCAAGTAATTATGTGTTTTTGCCCATACAAAAGTATTTCTATAATAACTTTGACAATTTTTACCTTATCGCAACAAAATTTTCAGGAATCACAAAGACTATAGTTATTATTGTATATGGGCATTTCCACGTTCGTACGCTTTAAATTAAAAATAAAATTGAAAACAAAAGGTTCCTGAAACTTTTTTTTTTTTGCTTTTCGATAGCATTTGTTTAGCTCTTTGGTTAGTGTAAATTATGTGGCTTATCGAGTTTTAATTTTTATAATATTTGCAAAAAAACGTGCGGTGGCGAACGTACGCAAAATGGAAGTGTCTAATACAATTTAAAGCAAGAAATTATTTTTTATTAAATATGAAATATGTACAGAATGAAAGTCGTGTAATGTTTGTGCACTTATAAATCAAGAACAGATTTGAGTGAAAATTGGTAGGGAGGTAGCTTAGAGCCAGGAGACGGACATAGGATACTTTTTATCCCGTTCGACAGAGCAATTTATACTGCACCGAAATGGCTGTACTTATGGTAATGAATAAAATTAAGTAGGATGTGAGCCTAACGTATCATACATTTATGTATGATATTATGTATTTATACATTTGTCTACAGTCAGCAATGCCGCGAGCAAGACGATCAAATCTTAAATAATAAAAAAACTAAAAATAAATAAATAAAAAATAAATAAAATAATGAATGGTTTTTTTTTAGAAAATTGAAAAAGTTTAAAAATCGGCAAAATTTCAGAAATTAAAAATTTGAAAAATTTTGAAAATTACAAAAAAAATGGAAAATTCAAAAAAATTGTTGGATTATGCTGCCTCAATGGTAAAGTGAAATTGAAATTGTCGTCTATCACAAGGTACTTAGGTGAAGAGCAACTTATGTACTAAAATACATAAATAATAATGAATGAAATAATAAAAAACAAGAAACCCATTTTTAATAAAGGCAAAATATTGCGAGTATTATTTTCAAAATATACCGAAATACTAAAAAATACTAAAAATATACCAAATGGTATGTTTGGTATGTCGATATAGTACACCATTCAAAATATACCATAGACGGCACAATGTACCAGATTGTCAGCCAAAGCAACTAAGACCCCTAGTAAGTAGGCGTTTTTGCCCATACAAAGGAATTACTTTAATAACTTCTACAATTTTTATCTGATCGCAACCAAATTTTCAGGAATCACAATTACTAGAGTTATTGTATATACCAAAATTCAGCTCTAGCTTTAAAATTTCGCTTGTTATTCGATTTTTGTTGATTTGCGGGGGCGGAAGTAGGCATGGCAAAAATTTTAAACAGACGGACATCGTCTCTGCTGTTGACGTTGATCAATAAATACTCGGAGATGCCTCCTTCTACCTGTTACATACATTCCTGCAGGCACAAATTTATAATAGCCTTATACCCTATGGGTAGCGGGCTTTTTTCCTTACATACGGGAGTGCCACAAACATCGCTAGCTATTTCGACTCGTGGAGATTTGGAAATCTCCCAAATAAAGCTGTAAGTGCCACAGATTATTGAGAGATTTCATACGTTTTTTTCTTTAAGGTTTTATTTTATAAGTTGAAAATAATAAACTCTTCTACAACAAAAAGATCGAAATTCAATTAATTTAATTGATACAAAATGCATTTGAATTCTGCCGAAATGTAAGCAAATATTCACAGGCAATCGGGTCAGTTTAGAATTATAAGATAGTGCCGCCAGACTACTTCCCTTTTTATAAGAGAAAACAAATTATTTTTTATGTATTGAAATAATGATCACGTTTTATAAGTATTTAATTTATAAAATACAACGATAATAAATGGATATCACACTTAAAACAATCAAATATCAGAAATTATCTCGAGCCATTGTGTTTTCGAAGCCGGGAAACATTTTTATTTTTTTGATTTCACTTTTTACGTAACAAAAAAAAAACTCCGAATAATGAATGAAACTCCTCTCAAAATTCTGTAGCATGTACGGTTTGCTTTGAGAGATTTACAAATCTGCAGAATAATATATATTAATAGGTAAAATTAAAATTTCGATGGATGTTCCACATTAAATTCTACACTATTATTGTAAAAAATGTTATGATGGTGCTTATTAGGATTTACTTACTGCTACTGGAAGAAACCAAAAGAGGAGAACAGCCAACTATACTATTGGGACTGTCTGTAATAGAAACTGTTGCTGACGAAGTAGACGGTGTTGCATTAGTGCCCGTCGAGCTTGGAGTTCGACGTTGGTTCCTTAGCTTTTCTTCTCGACGCCACTTTGCACGCCGATTTGAAAACCAGACTTGAATTCTCGCTTCGGGTAATCCAATTTTCCCAGCTAATCGCTCACGGGCAAAGACATCTGGATAATGAGTTCTTTCAAACTCTGAAATTAAAACAAAGAACATTTTTATTTTCCAATATGTATTCAGGTTTGCTGCAGAAGTCAAAGCCAATAAAATTTCAACCGAAATACAACTTTGGGAGAATTTAGATGCTGAGATAGAGTTGTTTTCGAAATCGTCATAATTGTGCATTGGAATTTTTTCTAGGTCGTCGATATTTAATTTTTAGTTAGTGTGTTCCGAAAAGCACATTATATGGGAATGATCACATTTTTACAATATATTTGTATTAATTCATCTATTGTTTTTACAAAACATGTATACACATCACCACAAAATTTGTCATTCGCAGTTACATTGCATTTGACCATAATTGTTAAGCAAATTAAAAAAAAATTGGGAGTTTTGAATTTGTCATATATATTATTATTATTATTTCTATATGAATAAATTAATACAAAAAAAATTGTAGTATTTATTGACCCTTTTGCTCTAAATAGCTCTAAATATTCGCCAGTTTATTGTGAATGTATAAAAATTACTTCCCACACATATGTGTGGATGCTTAAAGAAAGAAGTGAGGTTAGTAAGATGCCAGAGTGCAAATTTAATTTCACTTTTTATGTCGAAAAAGATACCATCGATGTCATCGTTGATCAGATCAAGTATTGTTAAAAATGTATTTTTAACTACACGATATTTTGTATCTAAATATCTCAAAGCTAGAAATACCGTATGATATAAAAATACATAAATTAAAATCATCCAAGAATTCAAAAGGCGCATATAGTCTTATGTGTATGTATGTACGTATGTATATATAATATAAATATGTCTGCGCATATGCGTTATCAGCAGGTCGAATGAGGCCACTGACACAGTTAACAGATTAGCAGGATATAAAACGCTAATGCCTGGACTTTACACTGTCAACAAAGCCACATATGAGAATATATTTAAAAACATTTTTTGTTTGATTTTGAAGAGGGCATCATTTAATTGCTATTCACATTTTACGTATTATTCTGGCAAAAAATTTCGAATTATGAAATCTCTCATATGATTAAAGTTTTTAAAAGAAGTTGTTCAGCATAGCACGATGCAAGAGTTGTGGTTGATTTGGTTTTAAATGTTTCTTTTTTGCAAAATAAAATTACCTTTTTCTAAACTGTCAATCTGTTCATTTGAAAATGATGTACGATTTCTTTGTAATTTTCTTTTTAGTATCATTCTGGCATGATCATCTTCCGTAGTTCCAGTATTGGATGTGTCACCGTTTGAATTATCTCCTTCCCCGGAGACTGTTTCGTCTGAATGTTGGCCATCGAGCTCTGTAAATAGGGAAATTGAAAATAAAAATACATAAAATGTCTAATGTTTTCAAGCTAAGCGACTGAAAGTCTAAGATAGTAAGATAGCAAACTATTTGTAAGTACAATAAAGTTTTTAATAAACACGATTACATGCCATATGAAACGTTATGAGCATATGAAGCATTGAGAGCTACATACAAATATCAAGTAACATTAACATCAATATTATTATTAAGATTCGCATGCACATCAAAAATGCCGCAGGCCACAACATTTGGATCTCAGCTTGTCACTTTTCATTCATGTATTTAAATGTGTCTGTGTGTGTGTAACTGGCAGTGAGTATTAGTGAATCTGACAGAGCAAATAGATGTTGATAGCTCTGAGACATGCCGCAGGTTCTTGCAGGGCCCAACGAAGTCCAGTTCAGGGAACATGTCACTTGCCAAATAAACTGCAATGTGACAGCCAACAACAACAACGACATGAAGTAAAAGATAGCGTCGATGATATAAGGGAGTATGGAAGATTAAACAAGAGAGCATGAGAATAAAAGACAACTGAAGCTAGAGAGCGACATTCGTCCATGGTGGAATATATTAGAAATACAAACTGATAAGGCGATAATTGTGGTATGAGGATTTCAAAGCTATACGATTTTATAAATATGTATTTTTTTGTTCTTTTTCTATTTATGCACCCCATCATCACTATGCCCTGAACGCTTTATAACCGTACTCCATACTCTCCACACTCGGTTTCACTCCATCCAGCACAACCCTTGCGACTATGGTTACATCCCCCCAATGGTTTGGCGTTTAATGAAGTGTCATCGCCTGTAAAATGAGTCTGTAAATCGTATTAAACCAACTACACGGTTTAGGGAAGACCTTGTCAAGTACGACAGCAAACTCCCGTTACCGTGTTGCCGAAGGCTACAGATTGCGGATTATACAGATACAGTAGCTGCCTTGCACACAAACACGCGGTTGAAATTTACCCACAGAGATTTGGTTCACCAGAATCTTTGTGTTGATGAGGTTAAACTAATTATAAGAGCCTGAGTAAATATACATACAACAATCTCGTTTCGTTTTTTGTACATATTGACGCTTATATAAGAAGTTATATATCTAATCTTGTATTGAAGTCATTAAGCAAATTTTATAGTTGGCGATTTCATGTAATTGTAATTCTAATTCAGTTATAACTAACTCATATGTATGTAGGTATATATCTAAATATTTTGTACAATTTTGTGTGGTTATCATAATATTGAACTATGTTAATAAACAAACAAAAAGAAAAATAGCATTCCATATTTATCACGGGCAGACAGCGATGTATCGCTTATATGAATAGAATTGTATTTAATTATGAAAACGACATTAACGTTACAGCCAGTGACAGTGATTTACTTATATCCAATATTCGCACGATTGACCTCATGCAAGAATAGCTGAAGGTAGAGTACTACGAAATCGTTTTTAGTATTTCCGTGCATATTATGTATTTTTCTATACATTTGCATACGCTCTCACACACTAAAATGAATTATCTGTGCCTCCTTCTTAAGCAACGTCATTCAACGTTTACTTTACTTGATTTTTGCATCGACTACGCAGTCGGTCGACGCTTGGATGAGTATAAAAAATTGTCGTACATGCGTAAATATGAATAGCACGTGACCAAACACTCACTTTTTGATTGTCCCATACTATGAAAGAATTTTATCGCTAAGTTTAGGTTACTAACTCACACAGAACATTTACGTTTTTATACGCCACTTTTCAATTGACAATGTTAGTTTGTTTTAAGTAACTAAAACTTATAAAGTATATTCTTTCAATACGAGCAAACTCTTAAAACTATGCAAAAATATACCTAAACTATATTTGGTACTTTTAATATAATACCATAGAGTATAAAATACACCACAATGTCAGCCAGAGCAATTAAAACCTGACAGCAGCAGTCGTTTTTTGACATATAATAATATTTCTAAAATTACTTATATTGTTATATGATTGCAACCAAATCGCATTAGTTACCATCCCTGCTTTAAAATTACGATCGCTATTAGATTTGTATAGCCGCTACCCATAGAGTAGAAGGGAAGGGTAGGGAAGAGTGCCGTCACGAAATGTATCTATCAGCCCCTTCCGCCCCCGCCAATTGATAATACTCGAATAACTATAGTACTTATGATTACTCTGAATTTTGTTGCGATCGGATAAAATTTTTAGAAGTTATTAAAGAAAAACTTTTGTATGGCGAATTATGCCTACTGCAATGGTGTCGTAGCTGCTTTGGCTGACAATCTGGTATATTTATACATCTATCGTATATATCGAATGTAAAACTTCATAAATATACTAAAAATAGCATTCGGTCGATTTTAGTATAATCGCTGTTATTTGGTATATTATAAGAATAATATCGCACTGTTTTGCTTTTATTCAAAATGGGTAGCGGTTATCTTACAGTCGTGTTAACTCGACTGTAGATTTCAATTCACGGGAACGGAAGTGGGGGTGGCAAAAACTGCGTGCAACCATAATAATACTGTCGAAAACAAACAATGTCTCGTGAGACAATAAGACAGTGTTTCATACGGACGGACGGGCAGACAGACGGTCATTATGGGCTGTTGAAGCTTATCAAGAATTTTATTTGATCTCTTTTTTCTTCATAGTTTTCTTTCTTTAATACACAATTCCTGGTAAGTACACACTTAAGTAAGATCTTAACTCGTTTAATATCTTTGTTTTATTATGCAAGAGAAATAATAAATTAGAAATTACACTCTCGACCACATCAAAAAACTAATATGAATAATACTTTGAAAAATCTTACCTTTTTTAAGTATGGCATCGTCTTCGGTGATAGAACAGTTACTCAAATGGACATTTGGCGCCCCGATATCTATAAGATCAGTTCGAGGGCTTAGAGAATGACAAGGAACCGTTGTAGGGACATTATTATATCCAGTTGTAGACGCTATAACTTCTGATGAAGTAGCACTTTGGCTGTTATTCGGAGGAGATGTATACCAAGATCCAGTAGAATAATGACGAGGTGGCCAGCCCTGCTGTGGATTGTGTCCATGGGGTTGTTGTAGCGAGTGATTCACATGGGGGGAAATGGGACTGAAATGGTGTGGCATGCTTGTAATAAGCTGACCCTGACTCTGGCACTGAACGTCTAATACCGAGCCGTTTTGAGTGTTTAGCAAACGGAGCTTTTCATAAATCGACTCTTGTTCGCTACCCTCTCCAGAGTTACTAGCCCCACCGCTCTCCGATGAATTTAGTGGTGTCGCTGTTTGTATCAGATCGTTTGTAGAGCTTGACCCGGCGCTGCTCGACAGTCCACTAACTATAACGGTATTAGGTGTTCCATTTCGGCTTGGGTTGGGATTGCTATGCGAACTGATGCTCTGGCTCGATCCACTACTTTGTTGCTCTTTTTGGGCCGCCAAGTTTCGTAAAACGCGGTTTATAGATGATACCTGAAATCACAAGAAATTATTATCTAAGATTCTGTAATTTATCAAATTTATCGGTGCTTGTATTTAACTTTTGTTGTCATGTAAACAGTATTCTGCTAACATCATTTAAGTTATATTCGTTAAATCTAGTGAATCGAGCTTCGGACTCCCTGAGGAGTTTAGTAATTGTTCAATGCTCAGCAAGTTGTCGATCTATTTTTGGATGTACAATATGTACATATGTACATATGTACAATATACTACTAATACTAGTACCGTTAGTGTTAGACGGCCAACCCCTACGGGAACTATAATGGCGAATTTGTACCTTATAATTTTAATACACATATGTACATACATACATACTACTTGTCACAAAATTTGAATATTATCGTCGAATAGCAAAGCTAAAATCTATCGCGTCAAATTTACTCCGACGCGGAAAGACAGTTTCTTTCGGTTGCCGCTTTTTTTTAATTTGGGTTCCATTATTATTTTAAGGGCAATGCCTGCGCATGACAACGTTTTTGGAATTAATTTAAAAAGCAAAAATTACGAAGCAGCAGTAAAGGCAACGGAAAAACAACAACAGCAAAATCTAACAAAAAATGAAAAGAAAAAGGAATGAAAGTAAAAAACGAGCAAACACACACAAATGAACGAGTAAGAACAACAGGGAAAAGTGCAGTTGACTGGAAAAATTAGTCAGAATGTCGTTTCAAGGGAACGAAAACCTACGCTTGGTATATAAAATTCAGTCTGAAAATAAAATGGGCGGCATAACTATTATTTGTGTGAACGTCTGTGCGTACACACATACATATAAGTACACTTATGCATATGTATTTATAGTTATGTAGTTGTGTACACTACCGTAAATGTATTTTTTAAAGATCGATTTTGGAAAAAATTGCACTTTTGCAAATAAAAAAAAAATGTTCATTTGTGTTTAAGTCCATATAGATAATTCCCAGGCGAAAATATCGCTCTTAAAGTAAAAAAGCATATGTATACCCAAACATCTTTTTATTTTAAATCAAGATGAGCTTTATAGCTTTAATTAGAGCTAAGAATAAATTTCAAAATCCTCTTCCACAGCTATAAGATTAACATTTACTTTTTTTAATTGTTTGAGTTTATGTTTTTTTTTCACTGAAAATAATATTTTTCGCCAGAAAATTACCGATATATTATTTCGTACTTGATTTTTAGCTTTTAGCGGGCATACAGAACAAACACTCGAACTTTAACACCGATCATTTAATATTATTCACTTTATTATAACATAAACATAAAACGTACTAAGCTTTCTTACAAAATATAGTTTTTTTTTTTTTTGTTACTTTTCGACATAAAGCTTAAAAAGATATTTCGACATTATAGGATTTTCCTTGTTTTACACGTAACTGGTGTACTTTCAAAATATCACATCATAAGCATATCGAACTATTCTAGCAATAACGGCTGCTCCCCTTAACGCATGTACCACAATTTCAGAGCATCGCGTCCTATCTCATTCCATTTCATCCCACCCCATTACAAAAGTCCGTCAAAGGTCTATTGTCGTTCAATCGTCCCATCCATTCTGTTGCTACTGCTTCTGTTTCTGTTTTGAGTTACAAACCAAACCAAAAATTGTAATATCCCCTTACGCGTGAATTTCAACGCCTAACGCTTGTGGTAGCAGCCTGACTTGCTTAGGTTTGTATGTATGTATGTATGTACATGGCACGGGGCATGGTTTGTATTTATTTAATATTGTGCGTTTTTCATATATATTTCTAGCACTGATTTCCCTTTTTGTCGCTTAATGTACATAAAAGATTTCTTTTCCATTTGAATGAGCACATTTTCCACACACAACTGTCAATGGGGAAAATATTCAATGCAGACCATTGGCATCACTGTCACAATTCAATTTTTTTTTTCGTACTTATACAATAAAAGAAAATTATCGCAATGCTAAGTAAAAGTGGAAATAAAAAGAAAGAGGCAGAAAAATGGAGCAAACAATTCAAAAGATTTAAATGGCGATCAAAATTGGTAAGCATAATGTGATTTCTAAAATATAGCAAAAAATTACATACAAATTACTATCTCATACAAAATATTCCAAATAGAGGAATTTCAATTTTTTCTTCGTTCTTTATTTAAATGTATATACAAAAAAGTGTTTGCCTGTCTTAAGAAGTTGATGTGCGTACAATTGTAGGTAAACTAGGAAGTAGATACCACTCGTATCTTAAGTAACATAATAAAGTGGTTTGAAGACAGGTAGGCTTTGTACTTCCGATAAACTAAAAAGTTGTGGAAAAATAACTTTTTTTAAATTATAATATTTCTAGTATATTAACATGCAAAATAAGTTGATGGTGTAAGTCTATAAAATATTAGCATGATAACAGAGGTCTCTGTTTAAACTAAGCACTCACCAACTCAAACTGCTTTTTAAAGTGAGAATAGGTATATAAATATTGCTATTAAAATACTAAATACATTAGTGTGCCATTGACCCGCAAACCATGAATTTGGAATTTCATTCTCTGTGTTCTTTGCTAAAAAGCTCATTAATTAAAAAATAACTAAGAAATTTTCTGGTGCATTTTTTTACTCAAGTTCGTTCATCGTTAAATTACCAAAAATGAAACAATACAACAAAAATGAATATTATTGGAAAAAATACCCAATCAATCTTATCTTATATACATATTAATATGTAAGTATTACGCGCAAATTTATGTTTACTTACACTTGGAATGTTATCATTTGAGCAAACATTTTCCTGTAATAATCTATCTCGAATCTCCCAAGCAAATATGCTAGGACATTCTCGTTTGTACTGGGAAATTTTACTAACAACCTCAGCGGTGGCGACCCTTGGCTTAGAGCCTCCAATAGCCCGTGGTCGAATACTTCCTGTTTCGTAATATCTGAAATCAAAAAGTCATACATTAATAATAATAATAATAATTTAGTGCATAGCTAATTATCTAGCAAAAAAATGTTGCGTGCGATACTATTTTTGAACTTATCGCAACTGAATGTTCATCAAGTCATATCTCTTTTCACTTAAAAAAAAACGACATTTCTTCAAAAGACACAAGGTATAGCAAAAGAATATTCTGTCTCTTGTTGTTTTTATACCTGCTACCCATAGGGTAGAAGGGTATTATAACTTTGTGCCGGCAGGAAATATATGTAACAGGTAGAAGGAGGCATCTCCGACCCTATAAAGTATATATATTCTTGATCAGCGTCAACAGCCGAGACGATATAGCCATGTCCGTCTGTCCGTCCGTCCGTATAAAACACTGGATCTCAGAGACTATACGAGATACAGCTATAATAGCGGGTATCTCAGAGTCGAGCACACTCGACTGTAACTTTCTTACTTGTTTTTTTTTACTTATAGCAAGTATAAAATTAAAACAAGTAAAAAAGTTACAGTCGAGTGTGCTCCAATATATAAAATGTGCTCGAAAATATAACAAATGGCATATTTGGCATATCGATATAGTACACCATTCAAAATATACCATAGACGGCACAATATACCAGATTGTCGGCTAAAGCAACTAAGAGCCCTAGTAAGTATGTTTAGCACTTTTCGGTAGTATTTGGAAACTACTATTGGTATATGAAATTAAGTTTTTTTGAACATTATAAAATATTTAGTATATTTTATAAATAATAGGGTATGCTTTTATTGTTAATAGGTGGTGTTTGTTTGATATCCTGAGAATAGGACACTCTTGTAATATACTCACCTGCCCAAAATTTTGCTAACGCATCCATTAGAGACTTGTAGGATGCGAGATATATCACACGGTCGAGCTCCGGAATGAGCTAACTCGACAATTTTTTGTCGAGTCGAATCGGGTAATGGCCGTCCACCAACAAATACTCCGCCCAATTGATTGACCCCACTGTGGCCTGAAATATTCGAAATTCAGTAATGAATTATAATTATAATGATTATTATTATTTCAATAATTTAATTTTAAAAATCTAAAATAATTCACAGTCTGTGAGTATTTAAAGAAAAAAAAGATTTCCACATTTTATTTTCCAGAATTTTAAAAATAACATCTTTGGTTTTGTCCGACTGTTGCTTAAATTACACTAAGCTAATAATTTCAGACAATCTGTACTTCAGCACTCCAAAACTCAATCAAGCATAGATTTCAATACAAATTTCTTGGAATCTGCGTATCAATTTAATTCTTGCTTGTAGCCAATGGAGCATAGAAATATCTGTCAATTATTCCCTGTTATCTATGGTCTGCATAAAAAAGAAGATAAATAGTAAAGTAGGCATGGCCTAATCCCTACGACAACGGGATCAAATAAGTTCTGTTCCTCTCTACTAGACAACCCGTTTGAGTACTTGTCAATAAAACTGACCACAGCAACAAAACAGTATAACATATAGATATATGTGTAACTTTTCATTACTTTGGAGTTCGAGTAGTGGACAATAAATTTTTCTACAAATTTAAGAAAAAAATATATTTAAAAGTAGATTGCTAATCTTGATTTAAGAACTTTTCGATCCTATCTATCCAATCTTAAATGAAGGAAGATTTCGTTCATTAACCACGTTTTAGGATTAGAACTCAGGGTATAAGATGGAATATCTTTTAAATTTAAGAATATTGTACATGTTTCTTAAAACAAGACTCAAATATGCCATAAAGTGCAAAATTTACCAGGAATCCTAATTACTGTAGTTATTATTATATGAAGTGCTTTAAATTTACACTAGTTGATCCATTTTTTTCGATTTGTGGGACAGAAGTGGACGGCCAAAATCAAGAAGAAACTTGTTCTGTCGAACAAAAATTGTATATCTTTCTCCTATAGCCGCCTCTAGACTTTTGTAGAATTTTGAAATTAACTTCTTGATTTGATTTTGACGTCATATATTATTGATTTTGAATTTTTTTTTGTGTAAATATAAATAAAATGCTGCGAAATTGAAAGCTACAATTCATTTTATATCCCAGAATGCTTTGTGAATTCATACTGCTGCGACTGTTAAGCAGAAATATAATAAATATTTAGTGAAAAATAGTAATTATTTGGGAGCATTTTATATTGTGCACATGTATGCAGTTGCTATTAAATACATAATTGCTATAGCAATAATTATTATTTATGGAATTTTGTGAATATCGGAAAATATAATATGTAATATAAATTTAATATATTCAAAAATATTTATTCCTTAGGTGATTTGATATGTCGCACTCTTGTTTAAATTTGCCGATAAATATCTGCCTATAGAATTAAAAATATAATAAAATATATATTTTTTTTAAAATGAAAGGGGAAAGATTAAGATCCGGGTCCTTATTCAAGATTCGAATTTGTATATCCATAAAAATAACAACATTCCAAATTGATTTTGATTTAATACTATGCATAGAAGCTTTTTATAACGATTCCCTATCGTTCTAATTGTGATTTACATCATTTATACGCACATTTTACGCACACATATGCTACGAATATACACATTCATGAACATATTTGAATAGAAGAATAAAATGTTATAATGCGATGATTTACCAAAATTAACAAGACGAACAAAAGTGGAAAACATCTTTCCAAATGGGATTAACAATGTAAAAGCAACAAAAATCAGAGTTGGCGAACAATACAGTTTAGTGGACAGAGTTCTGGCTATTTATTTGCTATATCTCTCTCTCTCTCTCTCTCTCTTGCTTTCTCCCACTGTCTCCCTTTCAGACGATTGGATTGTTGAGGGGAGAACCTACCACTAGGAACCGGGAATTAAAGGAACAATGAAAATCCGCTAAGGAGGCTCATTTGGGTTTCCAAGTGTTAAAAGAATGAGAGCGCTGTTTGGCGTATTGGAATTTGTTGTTTTACTCAAGTAGAAAATATAAAAATCAACAAAACAATGAGAGTAAGATAGGGAGAAACTTTTGTTTGTGTTTTTCCATCGACTTCGGCTTTTATCGACATCGTTTTTAATTGTTTTCATTTGTAACGACACGAAAACGAACAGAACAATAGAGATCCTTCAAGATCATTATTATAGGTGGAATATAATTGTATTGATTCACATATACACACCTAGCATATCACACACAAAAGCCGAGAGCTGCGAACTGAGACTAAGAGTACTTAACAACACAGCGGGTGACTGCTAGCCGGAACAAAGCGGCAAAGCCAGTGAGGATCAAAAAGAATGGGCTGTGCATCGACAACGGAAGAGGGGAGAGAGTGATCAACTGATTTTCAGTAGCATTTTGTTTGCAGTGATTGTTTAGGCTATGACAATCCGCACGTATTGTTCTTTCGAACTTGCCACTGAATGGACAGAATTTTTGCTTTGGCCCCATTTACGTTGTGTTCTTAAATGTGATTGTGTTCGGTCCAAAAAGCCAGTCACATCTATTTTACAATATAACAATGAATTTGATCTATCTTGCACACAATTAGTGGCGAACTTATCGCAATGTACCAAATTTCTCACTTTATTTTCATTCGTGCCATGGAACAAAGACAATATCTGAGGAGTAACTCCAATGTTACTGTAAAAAAGCAAATGACTTAATTAGTGTGTTTAATATCTCTTCAATAGCTTAATTCAAATGACCCATTTACAAAAGGAGTAAGTACTACTACTTTAAAAAACAGAAATTAATATTTAATTTTTATATTATATTTTTTTTATATTTTTTCTTATAAAAATCGTTCTACGAAAAATTAAAAAAAAAATTCATCATCAAACCACATATATTTGTGTTTAGCATTGACCCAAAATACTTTCTAATTGACTATCGTACCATTAAAGATTCGACTTTATCACCCATGACCATAGCTGTTTATGGAAAGATTCGGAGGAAAGTTTTCAAATATATATATATTATATTTTAGACAGTTTCAAAGTAAAAATAAAAATTACTTAGATATAGTGTCTTCGATTCTGATTTTGGTCGACGCCTACTACGCGTATCTATTGACCCATACACATTGACTTGACAGAATATATATATTTGTATGTATGTACGTATTTAATTGGAAAGCTAGGCTGATATTTTCTCTTAGGTTCAAATCAAATTGAACTTTGTAAAATCTTTTGGCATTATATGCATTAACTAATCTGCATAAATGTAGATACATAATATGTACGAACGTTAGTTCGTATGAACGTATAACGTATGAAGGGGGTGGAAGTCGAGGTAAAAGCGGAAAGTTGAAAGTGGAGACATACATTCATCATCAGTTAAGTGGTAATAAGTTGTTGCAAAGTACGATGATGTGGTATGTGGTTGCTGTGGTACTGTGCCAGTGGTTCCATCAGCGGTTTCCATCCCAGCAGCAGTTGCCTTTGCCACCATTCCGCTTAATCCGGGAGTACTAGCGACACCCAAACACGGCAAATTTCTCATAGCAAGAACATTGTCTATAAGAAAATAAGAAAGAGAAAAGAGAGCAGAGTAAACAGAATATCAGGATCACAAAATCCATATAGTTCATTTGCCATTTCAACTACTTACTACATTTTAAATAGTTTATATGTTTTTATACGTATATATCATTAATACTTATTCATCAAATTTAAAAGAAACGGTATTTTGTGCTATTATAAACCATAAATTGTATATCTTATATCATCAAATAAATAATCTTTAATCTTAAGTCAGGAATATGAGATGTCGACCTAAAGTTACGAAATTAAGAATTGGACCATTTTTTTTATTTTGTGTTTATTAAATAATTAATGGTTAAGGTGGAAAATGTTTCAACATTTTTTTTATACCCATAGTGTAAAAGGGTATTAAAGCTTGGTACCTGCAGGAATTGTATGTACCAGTCAGAGGCAATCACTTGTTATGTTTTGCAGGCAGCTTGTTTTAAATTTGGGCCCCGCCCACTTACGTCCCCACAAATCGACCAAATTCGGAAAAGAACTCCAATGCTATAGCTAGAATTGTAAATACATTAATATCTTTATGACTCCTAAAAGATTGAATGCGATCAGATAAAAAATGTCGAAGATATTAAGAAAAATTTTGGTATGGGGAAAACGACTACATACTAGGGGTCTTAGTTGTTTTGGCTGACAATCTGGTATATTTTGCACTCTATGGTATATTTTAATTGTAACGGGTATCACACAATCAAACACACTCGACTGTAGCTATAATAAGGAAGAATAAGGAATAAGGAAGAATCCTTATTATACCCGCCACCCATAGAGTAGAGGGTATTATATATTTGTGCCGGCAGGAAATGTATATGCCATATAGAAGCAATCATCTCCGACCCCATAAAGTAACTATATTCTCTATCAGCGTCCGTATTTCCGTACATTTTAGTATTTTTGTGGTATAATAATTTGGTTTATTTCAAGAATAATACCACAATGTTTTGCTTTTATTAAAAATGGGTAGCGAGTATCCCACCGTCAGGCACACTCGATTGTATCCTTCTTACATGTTTTTATATACTTTAGTTCTCGCCTAATGTATTAAAATTTAAATTGGGATAATATGCTTTTTTTGTTTTAGTAGAAAAATTGTGTAAAATTTGGAAATTTTAAAAGTGTCTATTAGTATAAATACTTGATACATATGGATAAGAATCCCTTATTGACAAAAACACGTGGGCCTCGCCTGAGCAAGGCTGTCCTTGTCATGACATGCTCTCATAGCAATTTTCAACCAAAACACCAATGCGATTCCCCATAATGTTTGATTTACCCAACTAGGATATACTTGGCATTCAATGAGATATTTATATAATATAGACTCCGTGCAATGCATAAAATCGATGGCTTTATTGCTTTCTAACCATTTCTTTAAGGATAAGGATAGGATGTCCAGTTTCTCGCCTTACTGAGTAGCTCCAAGACCCAAAAGTGGGACTTTTATTACTATACATAAGGTAGGTAAGTAGGTAGGGAGTACCAGCTGCTCCTACGATCGGCGGAGCATAGACCAGTTGAGATCCATACCTGTGCCGTTATAAGTTAACTTTGGTTTTTTTCGCATGAGCACCCAACAAATTTTTTTTTTATATTTTTATTTTAATCAACCATCTGGACTGACTGCAATCCCATTTGACGGCCATCTCGATTAAAACTAGCATTTTTACATGGGAATTCAGGCACTTTATTTGATTTCTATAAGACAATGCTAATAATAATTGCACTATCGGAGACATGCAAAAAATATTTTGAGGTCCACCATTTTGGCTTGTAGGTCAGAAATTGTAGACCTTTTCTTTTAGCCCAACGACAGACGTAATTAACCCGAATGACCGAAATCCATCCTTTAATTTAACGATTCTCACGAGAATATTGTAATTTATGCTATTCTTATTTTCGTCAAATTTAGCCAAAAAAAAATTTTAAAAAAAATCGGCTAAACAATAATCCAAAAAACGTTTGAAGCATTTTCAACATTAATCATTAGTTATTTGATAAGCAATAAAGATTTTGAAACTTTTAGATTTCTCAGATTATTATTGATTAAAAACTCGCTGAACCATTTATAAAAAATTCAATTTGTAAAATAAAAGCATTTTAAAAATTTGAATGAATAACTTTTCCCATGAGTTTTCTAACTTTGCGAGCAAAATGAATATGAAAAACTGTCAGTCTAAGGCTAGATAAAAAAAAAACAAGTAAGAAGTCGAGTGTCCTCGACTGTGAGATACTCGCTACCCATTTTGAATAAAAGCAAAATATTGTTATTCTCAAAATATTACAAAATACTAAAAATATATTTGGTGTATCCATATAGTACCACGTTCAAAATATACCATAGACGGAACGGTACTACATTGTCAGTCAAAGCAACTATTTCTTTAATTACTTCGACAATTTTATCTGATCGCAACCAAATTTCAGGAATCACAATTACTATAATTATTACTGTATATACCAAAAGTCGCGACTCTAGCTTGAAAATTACGCTTGATATTCGATTTTATTGAATTTTGAAGCAAACTTGATATGCGTGCAAACATAACAAATTATATCTCTATCTCTTATAGTTTCTGAAATCCAGTGTTTCTTACGGACAAACGAACATGGCTAGATCGTCTAGGCTGTTGACGCTGACCAAGAATATATATACTTTATAGGGTCGGGTGTACCTGTTACATACATTTCCTGCCGGCACAAAGTTATAATACCCTTCTTCCCTATGGGTAACGGTTAAAAAAACTGGAAAACTGTTGTTTTATTATTAATTTTGCGAGGACTTTATTTTTTCTACATGTGTAATCTGTGCACAGGCGTGCTTTTCCACCTTACATAATATTAAATCTTAAGTTAGATAACTATTGGTTTTACTAGGCTGCAGGGGCAACAGATCGTTTGTCGCCATTTCCTTCTCTAACTCGAGCTAGACCAAATAAAATTGGATACAATTTTGCTGTATAAATCGAAGAAAATAAGCCGTAGGAATACAGATACATAGTACAATAGTAATACAAGAGCTAGAGGCCAGAAAAAAAAACATTCTGAGAATTCCATGGCTTTCAGGCAATATCTATTAGGAAACTTTAAATCGAGCACGACCGACCCGAGAGAGAACTTTTTTTTGTTCTTATTCTGCTGAATGAATTTTTATAATCTAAATGATACTGCACTAACCTTTGTGGTCCTCCAGCGATGGCAGTCGCTCAATCAGCGCTCCTGCTGACCATGGTACTGTGCCTAAGCTGGCCGGGTTTGGTTGCAGCGTGAACATAATTACCAAATCTAATTGATATAATAAACGCACCAGCGTCTGACTACTGATGCTTGTTGGTTAATCTTGTTGTTTAGTTTTTTTGAGTTTTTTTTTTTTTTGTATGGCATTCAAAAATGAATTCAAAATCCAACTCAAATCGTGCTCTTTTCAGAGTTCGCTGCGGGCGGGTACGAATACATGCAGCGACTTGCACAATTCACGCAGATGGTCTCTTGGTAGTGCCGCGCCAGGATAAAGTATGTTCATATATGTGTACTTGTCAATCCTTTATTGTCATATAATTTTGTGACATGAGCAGCACGGCCTTTGTTTATATTTGAGAAATTAGACTTGTTCCTTTTGTTATATTGTGTTAAAAGAGCATTTTAAGCACTGAATTTATAGAACCTATTTATCGTATTTACACTTTTGTTTCATATTCGGATACAAATACGAATTCTATTCGTTTTCATATTTATATTTGTATTTGTATTATATTTAATTTAAACACCGAATTATTTGATTACACTTGGTACTATTTCAAAGCAATTAATTAATATACATATAACACTATATTTTCCCGATTTTCAAGAACTTCCACTGGCCCCCGTCGGAATTGAGGTACTGCAAGCGGCGACGAGTCGCAGTGCGAATGCTATTGCCAATATAACTGTGAATGACAATCACATGCTTCAAATTTTGTGCCCGGGTTTCAAACGACTACGTTAATATAATAAGTGTGAGGTTGAATGAGCGTTCTGATTGGTTCGCTTGACATCGTCTACGTACCATCCACTGCCAAGTCGGGTAGGAAAAGCCTACGCTGATTGGCTGATGGCCAGTTTCTCAGGCTGATGCGCCTCTCTCGCTTCTGTTCATTACAAGTTAGAGCACGGCTGCGTTGAAAGAGAGTAGCGTGTGTTTTTTGGTTGTGGCAAGGAAAAAACCAAAAGAATAACTTAAATTAAATCGGCAATAGAATGGTATCTTTTTTAAGAAATCTAGCCAAGCATAAATATTTAACAATTCATAATGTAAAAGAGTTAATTTAATTTTGCTAGTTTATTATATGCAGTACATTCTTTAATGATTCATGCCTTCAATTTTTATATATTCGACATAGGATTCAAATCTCATGCATGAATGTTGGGCGTGTGTGAATAAGGATGTACGTACGGATGTATGAACATATCTACATATTTAAATTGAGCGATGCGTACACAGTATATGGAAACACACATTCACCCACGAATAACGCCTATACAATTTGCGAATGACTAGGCGAGTGCGAGTAAGTGGCAGTTACCCAATTGAATTGTTTTATTCCGATAGCAAAAAACCGCTACGCTCTTCCGGCAACTAGTACCGCTCGACACTGACTTCCGTTTCGACAAAAGAAACACGAATGAAAACTCGTTTATACAAATGTGTTGGAGGTGATGATGCTTGTTTCATATTTCTCCGTTCACTGCGATTTGGGCGTTTCTTTATTGTTGTGTCAGGAAGCAGCACGAGTAAAACAAGGGACACACCCACAACTATAGCGACGGACATACAGCTTACTCACTTTGGCGTGTGCAGATGTGCCCATTTACCACATTGGGAGATTAGCGACAGTTAGAATAGGATGGCATATTTCATGAAATAAAGGCCTGAAAACGAGAGCCCTTATTTCATACAAATGTTTCGAATAACAAAATGTTTATGGAAATTGATGCAATCCACGATTACGTGTAATTCTATTCAATTATCACTTGGCCTACAACAACATTTGTACAAGACGAAATTAATTTAGATGTTACTTTTGTTTTGATTATTGATTATTATTCGTTAAACCAATACAAACATATATGCATATGTATGAGTTGTATATTTTATTTATAAAATTCTATAAAACGAGCCAATATATAATAGATCAATATTATCAAAACACATAAGGTTATTCCAAAATGTAACACGACAAAGTTGCAAGTACATCTTGTCAGTTTCATATAGACTATACATACACATGTATATGTATGTACAAAAATTAAATTAAAAAAAATGTGTGTGAAGTTTCATTATATAAAAGAATGAAATAATAAAGAAAAAATAATAACAACATATATTAAAGGTTTCAAATGGAAATAACACTAAATTGAAACAAGCCAGAAAACTATAATCTATCTTCTAGCTATCTATCTTCTAGCTACAAAATAGCATTTATTTTAGTTATAGCTAAAACTCTTCTCGCCGGAAACATTACTTTACCTAAAGGAAAATTTCAACAAAAAGATTTGAGTTTTTAGAGGTGGTGGGATACTTTTTTTAATTATCCATATGTGTGTAAATAGTCCGTAAAGTAAGTTCAGTAAGAGACGGTGATTAACAGAACTAAATAAATTACATAATATAATTATTATTTTGTAAGTTAGCTTATTTAATGACGGGAAAAACGAGCTATTCGATCGTAACAAAATTATCAGGAATTTTAATGGTCATAGAACTGGAGATTACAATTTTATTTTCATTTTGCGAGACAAACGAGACGTGATCGAAATTTAAAAAAAAACTTTATCTGCAAGCAACAATAACAACGGTTGCAGAAAATGTAGATCTGTAGCCTCTAAGATATAAATTTTCCGACAGACAGACAAACAGGTAGACTTTAAGTACTTTATGGCGTCGGATATGCAGAAGTGTTTGCTTTCTAGAAGTTTTTGCATTCTACCAGCGTGTGTAAAAAAGTACTAAGCAAAACTTTACAAAATCGGTAAACTCATGAGTATACAAAACTCAAAACCCAACAAAATATTTTTTGAATAACTAGAAGATTTCTATTATATTATATGTACGTTCCAACAAGAAAGTTACGGTCGAGTGTGGTCGACTATGAGATACTCGCTACCTATTTTAAATAAAAGCTAAACTGTGCGGTATTATTCATAAGATATAGCAATTTTTTGTAATAAATAGGCTATTATTGGTATATCGATTTACTACTACATTTGAAATATATCATGCAGTACACAAAATACAAACCAAATTTATAGGATCTATTAAGATTGTAGCTATTACATATTTGCATGTATAATATCGTTAAAATTGCTTCAAAATAAAGCTTGATTTTTAATTTGCGTGCATGGAAGTGGGTTTGGAAAAAAATGTAAAACAACGTTGATTTGCGTGAAACAATAAGAAATACTGTTAGAATAAAATTATAGTCTGCTACGGACAGACGGACAGCCATGGCTATCTCATCGCGGCTGTTAGATGTTGGATGTGGCTGATCGTTCTAAAAATTCGAAACTGAAATGGGTTTGAGTTAAACAAGTAAGAAAGCTACAGTCCAGTGTGTTCTGTGACTGTGAGATACTCGCTACCCATTTTTAATAAAAGCAAAATAATGCGGTATTATTCTTAAAATATACCACAAAAAAAAAACTAAAAATAACAAATAACATTCAAAGTATACCACAGAGTGCAAAATACACTAGATCGTCAGCCAAAGCAATGAAGACTAGTAAGTAGGTACTACTTTGCCCATTCAAAGGTATTTGTGCAAACATAACAAGTGCAATCGAAAAAAAAATTATATCTCTATCTTATAGTCTCTGAGATCTAGGTGTTCATACGGACGGACAGACGGACATGAATAACCGCAGAACGAAATGTTTTGCTTTTATCTGAGTGTATAAGTTAAATTAAAATAAAATCAAAATATTAAAAAAAAAACAAAAAAAATTAAATTGAAAAACATATATTTTTGGACTGTTTTACAAATCAATATACCACTTCGGGTAAAATAACAACTTTTCACCCATGCTTTTGTTTGTTTTTATAATTTAATTAACAAATTTGTAATCAATATTTTATTATGCATTAATTATCAATCCAATTCAACGACAATTAAATAAAATAGTAAGACTTAATAAACGGTTTTATAAAATTGAAACATGGCTGTAACTCATTTTTCGGTAAGCTAAATGAAATACAAATGTCGAAATATTATAACAACTAACGCAACGAATCCTTAATATTTTCTTTAACTTTTTTTTAGCGAATATTTAGTACCAAAGCTAAATATTCGCCAAAAAAAAGAAAGAATAATTCAGATATTTAATTTAATCGGTAATGTGAGCAGATTTGGCAAGAAGCACGTCGTCCTCTTGCATTCGAAGTATTTTAATTTGTAAAGATTAGATCTATCGTGTGTTATGTGCATCTGTTATCAGGTCTTATCAAGCTATGTTTGCTGGGAATATTAAAAAAAAAACGTAACAGCACAAAAATAAATTGAGAGAAAAAAAAAAGAGAGAGAAAGACATAGTATGTACATGCCTAAGGACGCTATTTAACGGGTGAAGTGAAGAAATATATTACAGTATTACTGGCAATCCGTATAAAAGTAAATCTCCTTCTCGGCAGGAAGTTGTGCCCAATCTGTTGAAGACTGTTTTGCCACGTGCCGACACTGGAAATGATGGAAAAGGATATTTTAGGGTTGCTGGGCAGAGCTTTTAAGATTTTGTCTGCATTGAGCCGGATCTCGATACGGATTCGTATCCGCCTCCTGGACCATGGTGTGACGGACGTAGATAGATTCGCTTCAATGATTGTTAATATATGAAAAATATAAAATATAATAATATAACTTTTAGTTATACATGGGCTTTCCAGAAAAAGGCCTACAGAGCAAAAAAAGAGATTAATTC
This sequence comes from Drosophila nasuta, assembly GCF_023558535.2. Classification (NCBI taxonomy): domain Eukaryota; kingdom Metazoa; phylum Arthropoda; class Insecta; order Diptera; family Drosophilidae; genus Drosophila; species Drosophila nasuta. The sequence continues at coordinate 1,659,553 of NC_083458.1, read as the reverse complement.
AGTTAATTAACTCGAAATTTTATTTACGCAATAAAATCCAAAAAGGGAGTAATTGTTGATCTAAACAAATGGCAAAAGTAATACAATACAATACCATAGTTTAATATAAATAGTGTAGTTTAATTCTTGTGTTAAACCACTACAAAGATGTATCGAAATATTTGCAACCAAAAGTCGTTTTCATTTTTAAATATTTTGTTGTACGATTGTAACGTGACGACACATTGGAAATGTCCATAAAAATATACTTTGGAGTCGATTTTTGGTACACTCAAGAATAAAAAATATATTTCAACCGATGCAATTAAGACCCGACAGCAGCAGCCGTCTTTGACCTTACGTAATTCCTTCTAAAATAAGTTATAAGTTATTGTAATAAATTAATAAAAATTTCAGTATATGTATGCTGCCAATTTTACGGTTTAATCAGGGTGCGGATTAAATGTATACAACTAATGTTATTTAGAATGAAATAAAAAAAAAACAATTTAACAATATAATTTAAATAAAATTTGATATCTATGAAAACTGTTTTTGAATGGCTCGTAAGAAATCAAATATTATAGACCTAAAAAAATACGTTGAAGAATACTTTTTATTTTTACCCTATGGATAGCGGGGTATAATAACTTTGTGCCTGTCTCTTGTTATTTTAACACGCAAATCAAGTTTGTATCAAACTTTTGACACGCCCACAATTGATCGAGTAACAAGCGTAATTTGAAAGTTAGAGTTCTGATTATTTATGATTCCTGAGATATTGGACAATCAGGTCTTAGTTGCATTGGGCGACAATCTGAAATATTATGTACACTATGTTATATTTGGAATGTAGTACTACAACGATACTATATACCAAATACGCCCTTTGGCATATTTTTGTATTTTTCGATATTTTAAATTGGTATATTAATGAGAACATGATTTTATTGAAAATAGGTAACAGGAAACAGGCACACTGTAACTTTCTTACTTGTTTTGTACGCTGTTAAAACCTCTTTAAAGTCGTATTATATAGCTAATTCGCTCCACTTAACTTTAGCTTTATAACTGCGAAAATCTGCGAAACAATGGGCACATGATATCCTGTAGACCAGCACGCTCTATTGCTTTCGTCAAATTTCGCTCAAAATGTCACTGTTGCTTGATATGGTCGCCCTTTAAACGAGGTCCTCTGCGTGAACTCTTGCGACCAAGCGATAACGACAATGCCCCATTATTTAAAGTTAGCAGCCAGCTGAAGCTGAAGTCGATCAAGATATTTATGTTGGATTCGACGCTTACGCACCCACACTCTCACAATTTAAACGATACTATTTGCTCTAACAGTCTTTTGTATATTAATATTTAAAGAGGCAACTGATTGAATACTTGATTAAAATGTATATGGCAGAAGGACAGAATTTGTCCCGTGCGAGACTCTTTACAGTGCACTGCAGTGAAAATAACATAAACTGAAACAATTTTAAAAATAAAAGAATGTTATTCTTAAAGCTTTAGATAAGCACTATATTTAGAGCTGAGATTGATTTTAGGAACTTGTTCTGTTTTACGATAATATATATAGATTCGTTCATTTTTTGGTTTTGCGTACGAATTTGTTAATTTTTGCAATTATCAGAACAGAAAACAAAACCGAATGAAAATTCAAAAACCATTCTTAGCTCTAATTGAAGTACTTATCTAGAGCTATAAAAATACCCTTTTCTTATTTTTAAAATTGTTTCAGTTTATGTTATTTTCAATGTAAAGGGTCTCGCACGGGACAAATTCCGTCATGGAATTACCCATATCATGTTGAAGTAAGTATTGAAGCTGCCATAAATATTGTAACTCATGATATGGCTCACATTTCACGCAGAAGGGTGACACTTCTCCAAATACAAAGAGAGTATGAAATAATTTCGGTAATGGTCGTCTACTATCAAGTAGTAGTAGTAGTTTTTAGAGCTCATGCAGGAGTAAATGCAAATTTGTTGATTTTGAATAAAAATGCATGAGCATAAAAGTTATATTCTTGTTTTCAGTAAATGTAAATAGTGAGTGCTTAATACATAATAAATCAGTACAATTATCACACTTTAAAATCCTAGCTAACTCAACATAAAGCGTGTTATATTTATCATCTGAAGCTAAAGCGTTTGTTCCCCTCGGGGAATTCAACTAACGAGCCATTAAACAATTAGAGTATCGTTCACACAACTCGTGGCAGCAGAAGCACCAATTTGGTTGTCAGAGAGGAAGCCGGTCAATTCTATGGCTAGAGGGACGCATTTGACCAGCCAACCAAATGCAAACAACCAAAAACACATATCTGCAATACAAAAAGGAGGAGGGGGATGAGAGATGGAAGATGACAGCGGGATGTTAGCAAACAACAACAACAGCATAAATTTAAAACTCGCATACCGCTCTTTCTGGGTCTTCGCGACCGCTCCCACTCCTATCAAGTATATGAATATGCTTCAATTATTATAAGCATTCCATGTAACCTCCTGAGGTACATACATATGTATGTATGTATGTATACCTCGTGCTCATTGTGTAAAGACAACCACTGAGCAAAAGCCTTTGCTAAACTCCCGCCCCCATACTGAACCGGTTATTTTCCTACAATATCAGTATATGGAAAATTAAATAGAATATGAAAAAGGGGCGTTGCACAGGCCGATGAGTGGCAGTTAAGTATGCGAACGTAATTAAAAGGACCCATGCTGAGTGCAGCCAGTTAAGAATAAAAGTTTACAAATATGTATCTCAATCTCGTATTTAGACCATTCGCTGCATGCAAATTCCTTCCCAAAACTGTATCAAAACTTAGAAATTGTTTTTGAGCTGTTGACACTAATCACTTAGAATATTTTATATACGATAACGAGGTTGGCGTTTTTAATTGTAGCCTTACTCGCAGATATTGTTCTTGATTAAATCATTTATTGAGTAATACATAACATAAGAATAAGAAATGCAAATCTCCAAAATACCAAAAGGTATATTTGTTTTAACGATATACGAATAAAGTCCCAATATGCCACCAGATTGTTAACCAATGCAATTGTGCTACAGCAGCTGTCGTCTTAAAACACTTCTAGTTTTTCTATTTGATCGGAATCATAAAGAACACCATCCATGAATCGAAACTTAGACATTCTTTTCATTTCGTTCCAAAAAAAATTTGATTTCCGTACAATAATAACAAATGTTGTCAAACAAATAGTAGCTCAATGTCATATATGTAGGTCTGAAATCGATTCCTACATGGTTGTAACGTCTAGACTTGTGACGTCGATCAAGAATATGTACATATGCATATACAGTTTATGGTGTCGGTGTCGGGTCGTTAACAGCTAATGTTGCCATAATACAAATATGAAATCCCGTCAACCAATAATTAAAACAAAACCTAATAAAAATAACTGTTGACGAAAAACGGAAGAACTTTTTAAGGTAGTCTCATAAAATTACGAATAGCAATATTCCTCAAATAGCCGAGACAATGTGAGACGTTGTGATCCGATAAAATTTGTAGAAGTTTTTAAAGAAATCATTTTATATAGAAAACAACTGCTGCTGCAGAGATCTGAATTGCTTTGGTTGACAATCCAGTAATATTTTTACTGTGTATTTTAAATGTTATGGTAATATGTAAATTTGAATTAGCTCTAAGAAATGTGTACTATACACGAAGTTTTATTTTTGCTGACTGCAAGTACATAAGCCTACAAAAAGCCAATTGCAATTAGAGTAAATTAATTGTCTATTGTTTTGTTCCTATATGAATCCGACGTTCAAAATCGTCGGCTGCAAACAAATTTAGTAATGAGCATGAGAACAGGGGAGTAACACAATAATACATACAACTAATAAGGCTTTGTAGTATTAATGTACTCATAACATACAAATATTTGCAATTTAATAATGCTTCAAAATGAAACATTTGTTTTAAGAAACATGATTACGGATTGAAGATTTGTAAGTTTTCAGTTATAATTACAAATCCTACAATGGATATTAACAGTGTGACGTGTAATGTATTTGATATACATAAGTCATAACATAATCTTAGATTAAATGTAAAAATATACATTCTCAATCAGCGTCAACAACTGAGAAAAATTTTAGAGTCTATAGCACATGGCAAACTCTTGTTGATGCATACAGCAGATAGCATTATGACACGTTTTGAATGGATCATCATTTAAATTTCTCTTTGTCAATCCCATACGCCAAGACTGCGGGTTATAGTCATAGTCGCCAATGCAAATTTTATGTATTTTCGTTTAAATTTCAAGAGGCTTTAGTTAACTTTTAAGCGTTTCGAGTATTTAAAGTATTTAGTATTTAGATTATTTTATTATTATAATAGTAGGTATATATGTACATATACTTCATTTCTATGTCTTATTAAGGAACGACAGCAGGTAAATACCATATTAAATTATTTTTTGAATGATTTCATCATTATTAATATCAATCGCAACCAAATTATGAGAAATCATAAAAACGGCAGTTATTATTGTGTGTACCATAACTTATTTCGATTTGTGGGGGCGAAAGTGCGTGTGGTCTAAATCTAAAACAAACTTATGTAACAGCAAATACTTTGAGCAAATAGTAGCACTGTCTCTATATTCTCTGAGAACTATGTGTTCATACGCACAGACCGACAGTCATAAGTACATCGTTTCGGCGGTTGACACAGATCAGGAATGCATGTATTTTACACCTATTATGTGTAAAGGGCTTTCTTGATTTAACTTTTGTGAGCTCTTGTTATTTATGCAAAATATCAAACTATTTGATCTTGGAGAAAAATGTGTAAGGCGCGCAGCGTGTGTTGTGAAACCAGCGTGATATTTACTGGATGAAATGATTTTTTTATGTTATTTTAGAAAAGGAATTGCCAATAGAACCATTAAGCATCCCTCTTCCAGAGAAAATAAATTCAAGAACAAGACTATGGCTATCGATTCTCGTGTGAAAACATGCAATTACGGTTTATTTGTATATATTGTTCGGACTTATTGTGTTCTTAAGTTTTCGTGTATTTAATGCATGCGTTAAGGTTACCTGGTGAAAAAAAACAATAAATAAGGAAAACAGTTATAAATGAACCTTAAGGGACTTAAAGCATATTAAATCAGTATAACTATTTTAATTTGATGTTAAGTTTATACGACAAAGTTAAAGAAAACAAGTGAGTAAGTTACAAATGTCCTCGACATTAAGTTGACCAGAGGAGGTTTATCGTCGACAAGCATCTACATATTTCTCAAAATTCCTACTCGATTTTATGTCAAAGGAAAATTGAAAGGCTTTATAGCTACTTGGATTTTTAATCCCTGATAGAACCATTAAAAGAAATTCTCAGCAGATATTAAATTAATTAAAATTCAATTATTTGGAACTTTGATTTAGTAAGCAACTGAAAATGTTAATAGTTAGACAAAGGTCTAGTTGTAATAAAATGTGTATATTTGTTATATCGATATAGTACCACATTCAAAATATACCATAGGCGGTACAATATACCAGATTGTCGGTCAAAGCAACCCAGACCCCTAGTTGGGCATTTTTGCCCATACAAAAGTATTTCTTTAATAACTTCCACAATTTTTATCAGATGGCAATCAATTTCAGGAAACATAAATACTATAGTTATTATTGTATACACCAAAATTTGCAGCTCTCGCTTTTAAATTACGCTCGCTATTCGATTTTTTTATTTGCGGGGCGGAAATGGGCGTAGTAAAAACTTGAAACAACTTGTTCTGCGTGCAAACATAACAAATGAAGTCGAAAAATTATAGCTTTATTTCTTATAGTCTCTGAGATCTAGGTGTTAATACGGACAGGCGGGAAGACAGACAGACGAACATGGCTAGATCGTCTCGTCTGCTGACGCCTAGATCGTCTCCTTCTACCGGTTACATATATTTCCTGCCGGCACAAAGTTCTAATACCCTTTTACCCTATGGGTAGCGGGTATAAAAATATTGGAACCAATTGAAAATAAAGCGCTTTTCCCCGATGCCAGATTAATTATGTATATTGTATCGTGATCTTTTTAGCAGCCGTTGTGAATGGTAAAAAATTCATAGCTACACCAACAAATTGCAGGTGCTCGTGCGCAAATAATAATAGCCCCCGTGCTACCTTGCACTCATCATCTGAAACAATCGTTTATTAAATAAATTAAACAGATAAACTCAACTTCTTTGCCTATTACTATGGCTACAATATACACACAATATTTTATGGCAACGTGGTTGCAATATTTGTTTGATTTTAAATTTTATATGCGTTTCCAGTTTTTTAAACTTCCACATGCTTTTTTCAATGCTTTTAAACAACGTTGTCGATTCTTTCGTCTGTGGAACAGCTGATTTGATCCACATATATTCCTAAGGGGTAGAAGGGTATTATAACTTTGTACCGGCAGGAAATTTATGTAACATGCAGAAGGAGGCATCTGGAACTCTGACTCGGCCTCAACAGCCGCGACGATATAGCCATGTCCGTCTGATCGCCCCCCAATTGTGTTTCGTGTCATGCCAAGACCGAGACTGCAAGAATTTTCTGTAGATCGTTAGATGACTCGTCTTGTAGAATGCTTCTTGCAATGAGTCTTAGCGCAACGCGAAATTTCCCTAACGCCTACTTTTCTCGAACATGTGCAATTTTGTGTATCATTTGTCATTTGTTTTGTGAGTGTTGTACAAGAAAGTTGATTTTTTCCTGCGCGTCTTTTATAAAACAATAAGAGGTAAGTTGTTAATATTTTTAAACTTCTATTCTAATCTGATTTAAATTAAGAAATATATTCGTATTTATATTTACAGTTTTGAGGACCACGAAAGATCTATGTTGGATGATAAAAATAGAAACTACAAGGCATTGTCCAGGGCGAATTAATTTTTTCTTTTAGCTATTAGATTATTTAGTTATAAGTAAAACTGTTTAGATAATATATAATTTTAAGTACTTATTGTTATAGTTTAAATACATTTAATTTGAAGTACAATAAACATTTTATTTACTGCATATATTTTTGAGCGTATTTTTATTTTGCATATTCTGAACTACGCACTAGAATCTAAGTACAGATTTTCGGCAAGAGCTGGACCGCATATTTTCTACAAGAAACGCCGAGTACAAATTCTGCCAGCGCAGCCGAGGGAAATTTAAATTTCCCTCTGCAAGAATTTATACTCGACGTTTCTTGAATAAAATCAGTTCCGCATATACGGCAAACTGAAATGATAAAGTCATTTCGCATCTTGTGTCTACACATGACGGGACTGGAAGAAAACTTGTATATTGGCTACGAATAAAACACAATCGGGCCGTCTGTCGGTCCGCCAACTTCCGCCCCCGCAAATAGACAAAAATCGAATAACAAATGAAATTTTAGAGCTAAAGTCGCGAATTGGTAATTGGTACATACAATAATACAGTCTTTATCATTCAGTCGAAGATATTCAAGAAAAACTCTTGTATCGAGAAATCGGCTTCTTTCTAGATGTTTTAGTTGCTTTGTCTGACCATCTGGTATATTTTTCACTATATGGTATACACTACTATATCAATAGTTTGCGGTGTATTATTTTGGTATATTGGTTGTTGCGCTAGGATTGTAAAAACGAAATGCCACAGCGCACAGCTGTTTTGAAGGAACAGCGCAGAAATAAAGCGTTCTAGTATATCTGGAACCAGCGTTGCCGCGTAGACTTTTTTATATGGAGTTGCACAAAATTACAGTTATTTAGTTTATCTAGGAACAGCACTTAAACAGTAAGGTAATTCAAATACTAACATAAGTTAACATAAGAATTTGAATTAATTAGACATATTTTATTACACATAAATAGTTGATTTTTAATTAATTTTTATTTTCGGCGCCTTGCCCTTAAAATTGCTCAGTGCTGCTTATATGCTGTTTGGACTGACCTGCATCATTGAAATTTCCGTTGAGTAGAACCTTCCCCCGCATTATTTCATAATCGCCTGTAAGAGAGTGTTGATTCTGAAAATGTGGCCGTATTTTGGTTAATATTTTGGTATATTTATCGAAAAAGTGCGATATCGATTGAAATCAGATAACTCCACTTTTAAATTTTGGCGCCTTCAAATTATTCAATATTTTATAGCAATTCTTTAAATAAATTTTTAGTAAATATATAGAAAATGTTAAAAAAAAAATGGACAAAACTATCAATTTGACCACTTTATACAGAAATATAATCATTTCAGAGCGAACCGATTGAAATCAACTGGGTTATTCACTTGCGAGATTTAGCGCCTTAAAATTATTTCAAATTGTTTTGCAATACTTAATAAAAAACCAAAAAAAAGAATGAAAATAGACGGAGGGCTAAAAAAAAATGTTAAAAGACAATAATTAAGATGATCAATTTGACCATCCTGTTGCTTATTATAATGTAAACCGAAATAAATAGAGTCAATTGATAAATAATAAATAAAATTTATATATATATTAATTTTTAAAAATGGCCTCAGTGCCGCATAATTTATTAAATTTTTAATTTTTGGTTGATTTGTTTGAATTCATTTTGATATTCTTCTTCTTCCTGGCTGAGCTTGTTTACTTTTTTCCCTAAACAGCTGTTCAAGTGATGCAGTTTTGGTGCCAAACACTTCCATCGTAGGACTGCATTATTGAAGCAGATGCACTTGGTCAACAATATTATTATTAGCTGCTTTGCCTGACTATCTGGTATATTTAGACCTCTTTGGCATATTTCGAATGTATAACTTCATAAATTTACCACGCACGGCCATCAGTTTAGATTTCAGTATATTTGAGTTCTATTATTTGGTAATATTAGCTTTCCTATTTGTTTTTTATGGAGTTGTACAAAGATAGGCCGATTTAGTTTTTTTTTGCCCTAAAAATTATTTAACATTTTTCTTATTTGTCTTTTAATTCAGTCCTGCGTTCCAACCGTTTTAATAAATGACATTTCTCGTCTTTTAATTGTCTTTAAATTTATCATGTTTCATCATTTATATCATAGCGAAAAAATAAGTTGTCTATTCGTTTGTCTGCGGAACAACCGATTAAACATCCACAATCATTCCAGTATCGGAGTATCAATACCCTTTTTCTATTTTTTGTTTGGAAGGACTGACAGAAATGACGCTTCTAACTTTATTGACGTGCGTTTTTGTTTTTGTCATATGAAGTTACGCGGAAAAACGCGATTTCGCTTATCTGGAAATAGTGCCTATACGAAAGTATTAACCAAATACGGCCACATGCTCAGAACCATTGCAGCATTAATGATGCTGCACCATTAACGGAAAATTCATCTCAACCGAAATTTATAATGATGCTACAAAGTAAGCAGGTATTAGTTTATCCGTTAACAGCGGTTATAGGTGAAAATTAAGCGATGATTGTAATATCGATATTTCTCAGACTTAAAATTAAAACGCTACAAAAAAATGAATTTATTAATTAGGCGAATGTTTCAGTGGTGGTTTTACTATTTCCGTGCCAATTGTAATTGCACAAAGGTGCTAAAAACTTTAGTTTTTTTCGTAGGCAGCTTTAGTGGCAAAACTGAAACAATCGACGCTAGAAATATATGTACCTATTCCAAAATATATTACATTCACTAAACTTGCATTTCAAATTGAAAAGAGTTATGAGTAAACAATTATATTGTGTAATAGTTTTATAATAATTCAGAGTGCATGTGCTGACGAACAGACGTTCGACGAAATTTCTATGGACTTCGACCATTAACCATATAATACATGGTTATATGGTTAGTGCTTCGACCTAATTAATATACAGTATAGACTAGCTATATCATTAAAAAATTCTAAAAAAGTAACCTTAGTGGCATTGTTCGATAAACAGCTCTGTGTTGTATCCTTTTTCCACGTTTCGAACCGACTTTTTTTTCTTATGGGTTTTTACATTGAGCGAACGTAACATTCGACCTGAACGAAGAAAAACCGAGGTTTTCTGGTGCAGTGGAAATAGGCTATAAGAGAGAGACGGTTGATGAAGCCTCATCACTAATATTGCGTTGTTAGATTTATCGAAAATGCGTTATCGATAGCAATCACCTTATTACTGCAAGAAGAAATTGTATACTCAATTTAGATTAAGTGCATCCGCTTTATACTCTATTTAGACTAAATGCATCTGCTTTATACTCTATTTATATTAATATTATTATCATCTAATTCAATGATATGGTTGTACGTTGCAAGGGCTTACTCCAAAACTACGTCATGCGAACAGCTGCTTGGGGGAGAAAAAGTAAACTAACCCAGGCAGTAAGAAGAAGAATTTCAACGTCAATAGAAACAAATCAACCAAAAATTAAAAATTTTATAAAATAGTAGTATATATAGATTTTATTTATTATTCATAAATTGACTTTTTTCTTCCAATGTACATCATAATAATCTGCAACGATCATATTTCTATACAAACATTTCTACAAAAATATTTTCTTATGACGCTGACTATTTCCTTTCATTTTGTTGACATTGGACTATTTTTTAAGAACTGCAAAGCAATATAAATAAATCATTTGAAGGCGATATCTCACAATATACCAAAATATTAGTCTAATACCCTCTTTGCACTGGGCTGCATAATTAAAAGACTGGGACGGCTGCGTAATGATGATGCGAGTGATGATAAGGCAATGATTCTGAAAATGTATCTGTATTTTGAATAATATTTGCCATCGAGGAATGGATTCAAGTTTCGGATTGAACTTGAAGAAGGAACCTGCTGCTTGGACTGCAGACAGTGATATTCCTTCGGAAAGATTTGTCGTTGAGCCATGACGACTAGTCGCTGTTAGACTCGTGACAGCTCGTCCGCTTGGACCACGGTCGAGCTTGGAACTGCCAATTTCCGAATTCTATCGATAAACATGAAAACCTAGGCGGAAGTGCGAAGTGCTCTGCCAAATTAAGAGAACTTACTCAGGAAATCAGGAGTAGAAGGTAACTTGGCGAAGTTACACCTAATCCGCTGCTCCAGCAGAGCCTCCGGAATGGGATTTGGAGATGTTGGCCATTGGTCCGGTTGGAGATGGAGCCACTCTGGTCCATACTACCACAAAGGGTTATGAATCAATTCTTGTGGCAGGACACCTCGGCTTCCAAGATCTGCCGGATTGTGCTCGGATTGCACATGCGACCAATTCTTGGAGTCGCTGGCTTGGACTATTTCGGCCACACGATTGGCCACAAAGGTTGTCCATTTGCAGGGTGGCTTGTTCAACCAAGCAAGAACAATTGTCGAATCAGTCTAAAAGAAAGTCTGGAAACTTTCTGCTGGAAGATTTAGGAGGAGGGCCGAAGATAGCTCAGCCAACAGGACTGCGCCACAAAGTGACTTGGCAGGAGCCACCCACTTGACCCAAATCCACGTACTCCTGGAGAACGGCATTGTACTGCTCCTTTAGAGAATCGGTTCTTGACAAACAATTCTCGTTCTTGAGGAACTGATCCAGCGCTATGGATCTGGAATGACCCAGTTTAATGCCATCGGGCTTCCAGAATGAAAGAGTCACCCGATGTCTGCCACATTTGCTACGAGAAGTAGTCTTCACGAAGTTTTCTTCGCAAACGAAATCTGACTCTATCATCAGCTTCGCTGGAATATCCTCCACTTCCCAAAATTTGGAAATTAGTTTGTCGAGCTGTTCGTCTGCTTGGAGGGCGACTCTTCTCGAAAACGCAGAGACAGCTGTCGACACATTCTGGGACACGGGGCCGTTGAGAATCGACCCAAAAACGGTTTCTTACCCAAGGACTGACGGAAGGATATCCGCGCCACTCTGTGGACGGGATGGTTCAGCAGTCGCGTTCTGTGAGTTGGCAGTTTGTTTCACGTCCTCAATCGCCTCGAGCGTACAATAGCGCTCGTTGAGGAACGTGCTCATGTCCTGCCATGCGAGAATTTTGGACTTGTCCACCAAAGATTGCTCCCTCAACGAGAGTGTGAGCTTGGAGAGTTTGGATGAGCAGAGAAACACTAAGATGCAGTCTGCGAAAAGACTACAGACGAAAATGTCTGAATGCTCAAGAGCGGTCAAGCAACGCTGAATCATGCTCTGCAGCTCCTTAATCGCTGCCCCCGACTCTTGTGAAACCGTGAACAGGTTGAAAAGTATTTTTAGTTGGCTCGTTATCAACAAGAGCTTGTTTTCAACACGCTCGCAGAGAGCACTGCAAGCCGACGCGAAACCATCGTTCGTCAGCGCGGTCATCTGCGGTTTTTGAATTGAGATGGAAAAGTTTCTCAAAGATCACGGAAGGCGGCCACCGCAAGTAATCCCCACGGAATACTTCGGTGTTGACTGGAGGGAGCCGGCAGCCACTGTCAAAGGAGGAGCGGATGCTTCACTCCTGACTGACCCGGAAACTTGGGTAATTGCCCCTTCACACGGGCGAGACACCGCTCATACACTGCATAGCAGTGGTCATATTTTGCCTCCATGCCTTCGTTGTCGACGTCTCGATGCAGTGCATCAGCTCACGAGGCATAAGTAGCCTCGATATTGTCACAGAGGACTTGCAGCAGGTCACGACGGATCTCGTGCGTGTGTACATGGTCGTCTTCAGCTGCAGGCCCTCTGACCCGACTCTCGAAGTGCACCACTCTGTCAGAGACGGTGACGAAATTGCTGAGAGTCATCGCACGGGTTTTGCTAAGTTTAGCCTGGACGGATTGTGTAGTTGCCTGACTACGCGCAGCAGTTGGAAATTTAGGCAACGACGGAGCTTTGGCCGACGAAGAGGCAGATGACGACGGACGATATACTTTAATACGCAGTTGAGCGGCAGGAGTGGCCTTTCCCTTAACGGATTTGGACCCCGAAGGAGCGGGCGAAGCGAACGACAGGCAACGAGCTGTGGTCGGAAGCTTGAGTGAGTGCTTGGAATCTTTCTCACCCTTTTGGCTTTCTTACATACTGTGCTTCGGCAGTCACTTTACAGTCTTTTTCTCGACAAAGACTCAAAATAAAGCAGACAGCCGACAGCAAGCACAAATTGTCGAGGAAATTCGGTTATCACAGGATAGTGAACAAGGCCGACAGAACGCAGACGGAAATATCGCTGTTGGAAAAATGTTAAATAAAACACAAACAGCAGCGTGAATCTTTATTAACTCGATTGATTACAAGTTGCTGCTGTTTATATAAATATATATATGTGTGTTATGGATGTAGATGTGTGAATATCTGGATATATATGGATAAAAGTATATAAATGTAATATATGTATGATATGGATGATGTATGTATGTGCGTGTAAACGGACGGATGTAAATGTGTGGTTGGATATATATATATGTCGTGTATATACATATGTATAAGTTAAGCTTAACAAAACGGTCTGAGTTCGCTGACCGAATACGATACTGGCCAAATAGCTGAATGAGCATTTGACCGGATGTCGTTGCATAGCCGGCAACCACTGCATATTTGCCGCTATGAAGCGATCTCGTAACCATAAGTTGCGGGATTGCTTTGCTTGACATGTTATGTTAGTTCTTTTCTTGACTTAAGCAGAGGCACATCGGCCCTGCAATAAACGATAATAAAGAAAACACTCCGCCTTTTTAACCCCAAAATCTTGGTTTCAGGCGTAATTAATTTAATCAAATTCATTGGTTAAAATTAAACAATTTAATTGGCGCCCAACTAGTGGTAATTTTGATTACCCGCGCGTGGGTGAATATCGCGTTTGTAAAAACAAAACAAAAAACAAGAAATCAACAACGTTGTTCAATCAGCAACGGCAATAACAAAGTGACAACACTGAAAGTAAAAAGCAACAAACACAGTGACAACATTAACAAGTAAGAAAGCTACAGTCGAGTGTACTCGACTGTGAGATACCCGCTACCCATTTTGAACAAAAGCTATATATTTTGCATTATATTTCTCAAAATATACCAAATATACTGCAAAAATTCTAAAAAATATACCAAATGGTATATGTGGTATATCGATATAGTACCGCATTCTAAATATACCATAGACGGCACAATATACCAGATTGTCAGCCAAAGTAACTAAGACCCCTAGTAAGTAGGCGTTTTTGTCCATACAAAAGTATTTCTTTAATAACTTCGACAATTTTTATCTGATCGCAACCAAATTTTCAGAAATCATAATTACTATAGTTGTTATTGTATAAACCAAAATTCATAACTCTAGCTTTAAAATTACGCTTGTTATTCGATTTTTTTGATTTGCGGGGGCGGAAGGGGGCGTGGCAAAAATTTGAAACAAACTTGATCTGCGTGCAAACATAACAAATGCTGTCGAAAAACAATTATACCACTATCTCTTATAGTCTCTGAGATCTAGGTGTTCATACGGACAGACGGACAGACACACAGACGGACATGGCTAGATCGTCTCGGCTGTTGACGCTGATCAAGAATATATATACTTTATAGGGTCGGAGATGCCTCCTTCTACCTATTCCTGCCTATTTCCTGCCGGCACAAAGTTATAATACCCTTCTACCCTATGGGTAGCGGGTATAAAAATAAAAAGCAACAAAAGCAGTGACAAATACTGAAAATAAAAGACCAAAGTGACAAACACTAAAAATAAAAAGCAACAACCACAAACCAGTGACTGCTGCGCGGGAACTATACCCTACAACAATAACCACAAACCGGCGACTGCTGCGCGGGAACTATACCCTACAACAATAACCCCTATAAAATTCTCTTAACAAATCATGTAAGTGGAGTTCCTTGTAGCAAAGTGTTTTTAAGTCTGCAACTTAAATCTGTTAACTAACATTAACCATAAGCCCTATATTTTGTAACTCACAGTTTAATATTCATTGTTGAACAATAAACACCTTCTTTTGGTTGATTGTGAATAGGCTCATATTTATTTTTAACATCAGCAGATTATACGTTCAGTGCATCAACTCATGAGCTCGCCGTTCCGTAATTACAGAAACCGTGAACAAGCAGTTCAGGGTCAGACTCTGAAAGCCACATTAGAATTCTTAGAGGTAGAGTTATTAGAAGTAGGCACAGTCACAGAAACCCTCAGGCAGCCATGGACCCAGAGCAACTTAGAATTGTAGTCGAGGCAGCTATCGCCAACGCTTTAGCTGAGCAGGCAGCCTCAAGCCAGCGGGAGAAACAAGAACTGGTAAACGTTTCGCGTTGAGCAACCAGAAGTGCAGACATATGCTGCAATAGAGATAAGAAACGACATACGTTGCGACGAGCCATTGGATGCCGTCAAATGCCTGCAAGAATTTGCAGGGGTCCAAGAGTCGTTTGTCTCTTGGAGACAAGTGGCGTTGGCCGTCTACGACATTTTGAAACCATATAATGGTAGTTCGCGCTATTATCAGGCGGTAATCATAATTACGAGTAAAATTCGAGGCCCTGCCGATGCAGTTCTTGCCTCTTTTGGTACAGTTTTGAACTTTGAGGCAATCATAAGTCGCCTTGACTTCACATACAGTGGCAAGCGCCCATTGCATGTCATTGAACAAGAACTTGGTACGTTGAGGCAGGGTAACATGCCACTTCTCCAATATTATGATGAGGTCGAGAAAAAACTCACTTTGTTGATAAACAAAGTCAACATGAATTACGATCCAGTCCTAGCGGAGGGCTTACGTGACAAATTCCGTGACGACGCATTGCGATTTTTTGTTTCCGGGCTTAAACGTAATCTCACAGATGTACTTTTTGCTGCCTACGGCTTTGGCCCTTGCGCAAGAGATTGAATCAAATCACGAAAGGTACGCTTTTGCGGCTAACTTCGCTAAAAGCTTAGAGGAAAAAGCCAACAGAGCGGAACAAAAGATTCAAGGGAAAGACCAAAAATCGAACTCGAAACAGTCCAAGTCCACACATTTTAAGCAGCAGCAGAGTAGCAAGCAAGGTGACCAGGCACAAAACAGACCAAAAAGTTCAGACACGCCTGAGCCAATGGACGTAGTCCAAGTTTCGACAACAAACGGCGTTTTCAAAGCCAAGTCCCTCGGGTAATAACTACACCCAAAACCAGAATCGATCCGCTTCTCAGCGCACGTCTGGACAAGCTCAGCGACAAAGAGTCGATCACATTACACCAGACACATCACAGGTACAGACGTTTCCCTCCTACACTGAAACAGCCACTGCAGCCGTCAGCAATTTTTTAGGGGAGAGTCCCTGCTACCGTTCATTCAGCGGGGTCAGCAGAAAATTTTTAATCGACACGGGCGCTCCAAAGAGCTACATAAAGCCATTTAAGCAACTAAAATCCATTACCCCTGTCGATAAGCCATTCTCGATTTATTCAATCCATGGCTCAAACAAAGTTACCGAAAAATGCTTGTTACAAATCTTCGGCGAAACCGCCCCATTTTTTTTTTACTAAACAACCTGTCAACATTTGATAGCATTATAGGCCATGACCTCCTAGCTCAAGCAGGAGTCGAGTTATGCTTAAAAAGCAAACAATTAAGGGTAGGCTCCAAATCCGAGACTATCCAGTATCATAAATGTGTAAGCGTTAATCTCACAACAGCAGCAGATATAGAAGCTCCATCATGCTAAAGCTCAGGGTCAAGGCATTCGCCGACCCAGACGAGGCATTACCGTTCAACACTTCGGTTGTAGCGACCATATGAACGGAGGACGAGGAGCCTGTATACTCTAAGCTTTACCCTTACCCTATGGGCGTGGCCGACTTCGTCGATTCGAAGGTAAAAGACCTCCTTAAAGAAAAAATCATACAGAAGTTCAAATCACCATATAACAACCCAATTTGGGTTGTTGACAAAAAAGGTGTGGACGAAATGGGTAACAAGAAAAAACGTATGGTAATAGATTTCAGGAAGCTGAACTCAAAAACCATTGCCGACAAATACCCAATGCCAAACATATCAATGATATTGGCGAACCTCGGACAAGCAAAGTACTTCACAACACTGGACCTGAAGTCAGGCTACCACCAGATAACTCTGGCGGAACGTGATCGTGAAAAAACCTCATTTTCCGTAAATGAAGGCAAGTACGAATTTTGTAGGCTTCCGTTCGGTCTGAAGAACGCGGGAAGCATCTTTCAGAGAGCCATCGACGATGTGCTCCGCGAAGAAATCGGTAAGACATGCTACGTTTACGTAGATGTCATAATTTTTCCAAAAAACGAAGACGATCATGTCAAACACGTTGGCGGGATTTTGAAAAGATTAAGTGAAGCAAACATGAGGGTCGCTAAAGAAAAATCTAAGTTTTTCAAAACAAGCGTAGAATACCTTGGTTTTATAGTCACTGATCAGGGAGCTAGAACTGACCCCGAAAAAGTAAGGGCCATTCAGCATTACCCTGAATCAAAAAACCTATACGAGGTTAGATCCTTCTTAGGTCTAGCCAGCTACTATAGGTGTTTTGTGAAAGACTTTGCTGCCATCGCAAAACCAGTGTCCGACATCTTAAAAGGTGAAAACGGCACAATCAGCAAATACAGATCAAACAAGTAAGAAAGCTACAGTCGAGTGTGCTCGACTGTGAAATGCCCGCTACCCATTTTGAATAAAAGAAAATATTAAAAATAAATATGCATGTTGGCGTTTTTCACCTTATAAAGGCATCGACCAGTTCTCGGTCGGGTGCTTAAGGAGCGGCCAAATAATTCCCCCCTGCCCATGGGTCGGGTGGTAACTTAAAACTCAAAAAAAAAAAAAATAAAAATAAATATGCATGTATTTTCGATCGGGATTTGAACTCGACCACCACCACCGACCGGGTGGTTAAAAAAAAAAAAAAGTTTGTACTTCGAGTGGGTTTGAACCCGGGCACCACAACATGCTCGGCTTGTACTCTACCACCTGAGCTATCGCATTGCTTATGAACCCCCTATGCATACAGATGCTAATATAGACGAGCATGTATATACGTATACGCATACATACACAGCAGGCGGTTTTGCTCATACAAAATATTTCTTTAATAACTTCCACAATTTTTATTTATAATTGTTGTAAATACGATTAAAAAACTTTGTACCCCGAGCGGGCTCGAACCCGAGTCCGTAGGGGGGACTCCTTCATACGGACAGACGGACATGGCTAGATCGTCTCGGCTGTTGACGCTGATCAAGAATATATATACTTTATAGGGTCGGAGATGCCTCCTTCTACCTGTTACATACATTTCCTGCCGGCACAAAGTTATAATACCCTTCTACCCTTTGGGTAGCGGGTATAAAAAATATGTGTTTTAACGAAAAACAGCGCAACGCTTTCGAAAAACTGAGAAATATTCTGGCATCCGAAGAGGTCATGCTAATGTATCCTGATTACAAGCAGCCATTCGATCTGACCACCGATGCCTCGGCGTACGGCATTGGGCGGTCCTCTCACAGAATGGCCGTCCAGTCACAATGATTTCTAGAACTCTCAAAGACAGAGAGGCGAACTACGCTACTAACGAGCGTGAACTCCTAGCAATTGTATGGGAATTAGCAAAGCTTCGACAATATGAGAAAAATCAACGTCTATACAGACCACCAACCTTTGACCTTTGCAGTTTCTGAGGGTAACCCCAATGCAAAGATAAAGCGTTGGAAAGCCCGGGAAAGAAAACCACGTAGCTGATGCACTATCACGGCAAAACGTGAATTCCCTCGTGATTGAGGAGGCAAAGTACCATTTAACAAGGAAAGTCATATTGTTCCGAGAAAAAAACACGGCATACGCTTCATTTCGTAGACAGGGAATCCTTAATTAGGGAAATGAAAATTGCGGTCAACCCCAAGGTGGTCAACGCGATCCAGTCCCTTCCACACGGGGAATATGTTACACATAGACATCTTTTCCACTGACAAACAATTTTTCCTCACCTGCATTGACAAATTCTCCAAGTAGCCCATTCCGTCAGAACCATTGAAGATCTGAAGCCGGCGCTTCTTCAATTGATGAATTTTTTCCCAAAAGCTAAGACAATCTATTGTAACAATGAGCCGTCGTTGAACTCACAAACAATTTCAACAATGCTGGCCAACAATTTCGGCGTCAACAAATACTCCACCGCTGCACAGTGTTTCGAATGGGCAAGTAGAGCGCTTTCATAGCACCTTGCTAGAGCTTGCTAGGTGTCTAAAAATCGACAAAAAAAAAATGAGTGACACAGTAGAAGTTATTTTGTTGGCGGCAACGGAGTATAATAAATCGATCCACTCTGTCATTGACAGAAGTTCAGGCGCGTTCGGACGAACCGCAAGACCAAATCCAAAACAAAATCAGGAACGCTCAAAACGCGCTAAGGAGCTGGGAAAATGCTTCGCGGCAGAATAGAGTCTTTGAAGTTGGCGAGAAAGTTTTGATTAAATCCCACAGAAGACTGGGAAACAAGCTGACGCCGTTGTGCGAAGAAAGAGCGCTGGAAGCGGACCTGGGGACCACGGTCCTGATTAAGGGGAGGGTGGTCCATAAAGACAACATAAAATGACCCCTTTCTTTCTTTTTTTTTAAGCCACTAGGCATTTATATTTTTTAACCACTAGGCATTTATATTTTTTAGCCACTAGGCACTTGTATTTTTTAGCCACTAGGCATTTATATTTTTAGCACTAGGCACGCTAGTATTAATCAGTAATAGATTCATCAGCCACTAGGCACATTTGTATTTAGCCACCTTGGCATAAGTTCCTTCAATCTTCCATTTGGTGCTGGGTAACCTCTCTGCAGATAAGAAATAGCCAAAGTAAAAATAAAAATAAAACACATTTCACCCTACAGGTTTGAACTCATACATGTCTTTTTTTTTTTGTCGCTGGCTTCGGCGCACATCACCGACTACTCGCACGCCAAGTACATCCCCATCATAGATGAACAGGTCCTGGTTTGGGAAGAATTTGCTTATGTCAAACATTCCGCGAACTTATCGGAGTACGAACGAGTTGTAGAAGAGACAGTCAAGCTCATTGACGTTTTCCCACAGTCTCATATGAAGAAGCTCCTGGTCGTAGATACAGTGCATCTGCAGGACTTGCTGAAGGCCTTGGATACGCACCACAGGGTCGCGAGAAGCATAGACTTCCCAGGGTCCATACTAAAGGTTGTGGCAGGTACAGCTGATGCAGGTGATTTAGAAAGGACTTGGTTCATAGAGATGCAGTTGATAAATTCCAACAATAGGCAGATAGAAATAAACACTAGAGTTCAGGACTAGATAAATAAACTAATCTCCACAGTCAACCAAATTTTAAAAGTAACTCAAAATTCACAAATCGACACAAGCCACCTGTACGAAACTTTATTGGCTCGAAATAGAATGTTGTCGATGGAGATGCAAAATTTAATGTTGGCGAAAGCTAACATAGTTAGCCCTAACATTTTAGATCATACAGACTTGAAATCAATTTGGTTAGAGGAACCCACCAACAATCCGATAGGTGACCTTATGTCTGTCTCGTCCGTAAAAATTCTTCAGTCCACCAACTCATTGCACATCATTATTAAATTTCCCAAAGTCAAATTTTCATGTAAAAAAGTAACTATTTACCCTGTCGTCCATAAAAACTTCATTCTGAGAATGCCGGACAACGACATAGCCGATTGTGATGGAGAGACTCATAATCTTCAGAGCTGCACCGTTTCGCCTGGGGCCACATTTTGTCGCTTGGCGCTAGAGACCTCATGCGCAAAGGAGATACACGCAGGGGGCACGGCGCATTGCGAGATTCCTAGCCTAGCGACCTGGAGGCTAATCCAGCAATGATTCAAGTCGACAACGGTACCGAGATCAGAGTGCAGGGCACACACCTCATCACCTTAAACGACAGAGCCAGAATCAACGGGACTCTATTCGTCAACCACAACAACGCCCAGGGTAGAGTCCCTGGGATCGCCAATTTCCCTATCTTGAATATCACCGCCCGCCAAGATATTCTGAGCCTCCCGTTCCTTCATCGACTAAATGAACGAAACCTGGAGATCGAGAAATTCAAGGAAGCAGCCGGAACGCATCGCATCTACAACGTGGCGGCCGTGTGTTGCGCGCTCATCTGTGTCGGCCTCGCCTGTCGACGCGCCATCACTGCGAGGAAGTCTGCAAAGCGGCTGAGCCACTGCATATTTGCCGCTATGAAGCGATCTCGTAACCATAAGTTGCGGGATTCCTTTGCTTGACATGTTATGTTAGTTCTTTTCTTGATTCAAGCAGAGGCACATCGGCCCTGCAATAAAGGATAATAAAGAAAACACTCCGCCTTCTTAATCCTAAAATCTTGGTTTCAGGCGTAATTAATTTAATCAAATTCGTTGGTTAAAATTAAGCAATTTAATATGTATGGAGTGAATATACGCGCGTTTTCGGATGATGCAAACTTTATTGTTATTTAGTATAAAACAACACTAAGAGTTTGCACTGGAGTGTGTTAATAGCAGACAAACGCGCAACGACAGAAATGTAACTACAAAGTACATACATACGGCCAAGCGAAAATATAAGCGAGTTCTTTAAACTATGTAGATATTCACACGTACATATATATGTATATATATATATATATAAGGTACGCGGAAAAAATGGCGCGAACACGACATTTGAAAAAAATGTATAGAAAAAAGTGTATTACTTATCTTGAAACCAATGCTGTTGCCGGGGTCGAGCGATCCGGCTCGAAGGACCAAAATGTGTAGGGGGTGTCTTCAAAATAAATGTAAACACTTGCACTTTTATATTTTTACTTTGTAAAACTTTACAAAGCACGTTTTTATTATCTCCCTTGAAAAAACACTTGTAGCGCACAACGAAAGTAGTGGAGAACATATGGTAAAAAAGGAAAAAGCACTAAAGTATCCAGGGTGACCATCACGAGAGGAAACCTAGATCAGTATAGCTGCGCACAGCATACTAGCTTTTGTCGCTATCGAAAACACTCGATCGCGACCACACTGTCAGCTGGTCTGAGTGGTCACACCTGCAGTCATCTGTCATCAACACCAGTATTGATAACGGTTCTCTCTTTGTAGCGAAAAGTCGTGTTGTTGTGATTATCGCAATATCTTTGATTGTTTGAATAACCGGTGTTCTTTTAATCTTAAACATTATAAAAATTTTAACCTGCTTGCTACTCGTGGATCATTTAAAATATAACTTTTTAAAATCGCAATTTTTACCTCATTTGATTTATTGCGCCCAATTTTCTTTTACTTTGCAATATTTATTTTTCTGAAATTTTGCACAAGGCTGCTTATCATTTGTTGTGAAATATTTAATGTTTTCAAAATTGTTGGCAAACTTTAATAAAAATTAAAATTTATGAAATAATCAAAGCTTGCCTGATGTCTACTATTCTTGACCCTCTGTCTTTTCAAGTTCTTGTGCACATTGCTGTAGTGGTCGCTTGGGCCGCACCTATTTCTTTGATTAGTCTAATGGAAAAACTCCAGCGCCACGGCTTTGTCTTTATAAAAAAAGTAGTTAATTTAATATATTTATTAAAGCTATGTTTATACATATATGTTAAAAATACAATTTTTTTCAATTAAATGTTAAATGTAGAATAATTGTTAGTGTTAGTATAAACTTTTAGGATATTTGTATTTTGTAAGCCATAAATTTGTGAGCGTCATCTATGTGTGGGGCTTTGCAACATCGCTTACAGATTTTTATCGATAGATGCATCTTAAGGCAGTGAATGTCAAAGAATGAGAATATAAGAATGCATCAAAGTTTAATGTCCTATTGACATGGCA
The DNA here is from genome assembly GCF_023558535.2 of Drosophila nasuta. NCBI lineage: Eukaryota > Metazoa > Arthropoda > Insecta > Diptera > Drosophilidae > Drosophila > Drosophila nasuta. The sequence continues at coordinate 1,636,810 of NC_083458.1, read as the reverse complement.
CCTCTTTTTCTAAAAATCAGAACGGCACGCAGTCATACATTTTTCTTTAGCATGTTGAGTTCGAATTTAAGCCACCAAACGAATTACTACATCCACTCCGCATCGTCACAAAAGCTTGTAAAGCTTCAGCGGATCAGCTGATAGCCGTGAGCTGCAAGCAAGAGGCCAATTTCTGTGATCTGGCAGAAATTAAGAGGAGGGATTTGCAGCGATACTGCGACGACGCCACCTCAAATTTCACTGGGAGTTTTCTCCGAGAGGGATAACAAAAACGCCAGCATTACCACCCTGCAGTTCTGAGCGCTAGTTCACTGTTGTATTGGTGCAATTGGCCGTACGACCAAATGCATAATTGTCTTCGTACATCCCGGGATTTGGCGCAGCTGATGTCCGTGCTTATGGATGTTTTTGTTATTTAATGTACATCGGCGTTGTTCTTTTTGGGCCTTCTGCCATTTAAATAGTGCGTCTTTCTATTCTATTTTGTCCAATTCATGTATTGTTTGCGTACATGAATATATGGTAGCCGAAAAACTGTTTTCGAATTTGAAATGGAATTCCCAAACGCAGAAACTCGGGCAATTTTAAAATTTTATTTCGCACAGGAAAAAACTGCTGCGGAATCTCGCAGACAGATAGTTGCTGTCTTAGGAGATAACAAACTTTCGATTCAAACCGCCGAACAGTGGTTTAGACGATTCCGAAGTGGCAATTTTGATACCGAAACACCCACGCCTTCCGGACGACCAGTGACCGTTAATACGGATAAAATCAAGGAAATAGTGGATCGAGATCGTTATGTGACTATTAGAACCATCGCAGAGGAGCTGCAACTAAGCACGGAAACCGTCCATAGGCATTTAAAGTCGAAAAATCTTTTCGACCGTGTATCAATCTGCGAATCTTTGTTGCACCGTAATAAACTCGACTCATTTCTGGATCGGTTAGTCACTGGTGATGAAAAATGGATCACATATGACAACATAAAGCGTAAATGATCCTGGGCGAAGCACGGTGAGTCGTCTCAAACGGAGGCAAAGCTAGGACTGACGGCTCAACAGGTGTTGCTGTGTGTATGGTGGGATATCAGAGGAATTATCCATTATGAAGTGTTGCCCTATGGCCAAACCATCAATTCTGGCCTCTACTGTGAATAACTGGAGCGATTGAAGACTCCACTTAAACAGAAGCGGCCAGCCATGGTGAATCGTAAGGGCATTGTGTTCCATCATGACAGCGCCAGGCCCCATACATCTTTGGTGACGCGTCACAAGCTGCGGGAGCTTGGTTGGGAAGTGTTAATGCATCCACCTTATAGACCGGACATTGCCCCAAGCGATTACCATCTGTTTTTGGCCATGCACAATTTTTTTGATGGACAAAAATTGAGTTCAAGGGAGGATTGTGAAAATCGAATCGCCGATCAGATCGTTGTCAAAAATCAATAAAAAACCGGTATGTCATTACCAAACAACCTAATATTTTGCCCGTAAACACTTTTGTTTTCTGCGAAGATTTGCGATTTTAAAATTGTATTTATATTTGTTTACAAAACAAATGGAACGTCTGTCATAAAAGCTCAGATCCCCATCTAGTAGAAAGCTTTTGTCAGAGCTTTAAATTTATGCTCCACAGCTGACACAACAACAACAAAACAACACACACCCACACACATATCACCGGCTGTGAAAGATCTTTCGCCACTGGAGAATGATGTAAGTGAGCTTTTCATACATATCTTTTTCACATATTGTTCGAAACATTGAATCTGTTGAATGCAAGATTTACAGTCCGTAAGAAGTTTTTTGTGTTGCTAGCAGCTTAATTTCGGTGCACCTGAGAAACCTTAAGTTTCTTGGGAATGAGCATTTGCCGGTGGTCCATTGTCAAGCTATGATATGGATTCATATTTAAATAGTTTTTTTTAATTGTATAAAAACTACGAGTAAATATCCATATCTAAATATTGCCGTATGAGTGATTTTCTATTTATATCTATAACGCATATTTATTCTATTTATCTATTTATTTAGTTTTAAGTATTTAAGATTTATAGGCATGCTCCGGTATTCACTTTTCGTTTTCGGTTTGAGACCAAAACCGAGATTTTCGTTTTTGGGTGCACCGGTTTTCACAAGTTTTTGGTCATCGTTTTGCTATCGGAACGTTGCATATTTTACTGCTGAAACAGCTGACTTGTGTTTTGGTCAGAAGTAAACAACGCGAAAAATGCCCTTCGTTTGTCCAATTTCCTGCGTGGATAGAACTCACTTAAGCATATTTTTATCCTGCATAGTTTATTTATGCTTCCCCTGAATGAAATATATTTGCCTTTTGTCTTTTTTGCAAAGAAAGATTTGAAACTTTCTTTAAAAAAATCAGTTGAACGGCAATCAGCTGTTTCCCACAAAAAAGGGGATGCCACCTTTTTAATGGATTTCATTCCGGTGATTTCAACAATTTTTGTTATACAGTTTTAGCACATAAGTAATTAAATAAATTAATTTTTAAAAAACATATTTTACCCAAGTATTTTTAACTTGCTTTTTCATTCCATCGAAAGTATGGCAGCTTAGGCGATAACTCATGGTGTCGGACTTATCGGTCGCTCACCAAAACGAAATTTGTTGTTGTCGACGGCAAACTTTTATTTTAAAATTTGAGGTGGGGTCAGAAATAATATTGAAAAATACATTTACTTTTCATTTCGGCAAACAAATTTTCTCGTTTTGCAAATCGAAAGAATCTTGTGAAAGTGAAAACGGGAGCACCAATTTTTTCATTTTCATTTTCACAACGAAAACCAAAAGTGAAAACCGGAGGATGCCCCATAATTTAGCTTTAATATTTCCACGTATTTCTTTCGTATTCCGTCCATGTTTTCTTTGGTTGCCTTAATTGCCGTTTCTTTATGTACATATCTTAGTTTAAATAAATTGTTTTTTTTGTTGTGTTAGTGATTTTTCAAATTTGGAACCATGTACCGTTTGTGTGAGGAGAGTTGAGTGACGAGGAGTTTCTCTGAGGGATCCTGTCATTTAAATTGATTTTTACGTTGGCTTTGCAGGATCATGGTAGGGTGGGCGTTTGCACCAATGAGTGCACCGCAAAGGAGAAGTGCTCCAAGTCGAAGGTAGATCCCTAACTTGTCTTTCCTCTAGTTTTCTTCCAACTCTCTTGTTTACTGTCCTTGAATGCCCCTTCCCCTTTTTCCTCTCCAACTTAGGTACGCAAATATTTTAATAATGTAGTTAATCTATGGAAGCATAGCGTTACACTTACACCAGCTTCACTCAGCGAACCACCTTCGTTACACATTAAATGTTTATGCTTCTCGCGTGTCTATCGTGAACCCTTAGTGTCTCCGTTAACGTCCTAATGTCTTATAAGTCTTCAGTTATTATTTGTCTTAGATGTATTTGTTCCACTAAGGTCAATTGTTTCTCTGTCTCTTCACAAATACATCGTATGAAGTCAAGTTCGTCGAATATCCAAGGTGTCTGTACTCGTCGCAAACTACTACGACCCCATCTACTATCGGTATGTAATTAGCATTAGAGTAGTCTGTCATAGTTAATTCTGATTCCGTCCGTGCAATAAAGGTCCCTAGTCTCCAGACGCTTTGCGTGGTTTATTTATTTATTTACTTTAATTTAACTTAATTTAATTTAATTTTGATGTCAATGGTCACCAAGTTAACCGAATGTTATTGTATTTATTATTGTCTTTTTATTTGTTTGACATGCGCGAAGGCGCACACTAACACACACTGTTAAGCGCGTATTTATTGTGAGATTTTTACGTACGGTGTTCCGTGCGCACAAAGTTTAACACGTACGAATTTTAACCCGTTGGGCGCCAATTAACTAGATTCGAATATAAGTTTTAAAAGGTTTACTTTTTATTCTTTATTGAAAGCGACTGCTATGGTTATGGGTTCGGTATAAATTAAAACTTGACAAACTTCAGATTCATTTATATTACCCATGCCCATGCCAACGGCAACCACCAGCATCAGCACTTTTTACTAGCTCTCTCTGAGCCGCCAGTAGCAACGGGATATGTGTCAGAAATACGTTCGGCAATGACGTAAGTTGCATCAGTTGCGGCGTCAGCCGCTTTAGCTTGCCCGTGGCCTTGGTTAGCGAGAATTCGTTCCAAAGCCAGCGCAAGCATTTTAGGAGTCAATGCACTTAGGTTAACTTATATAAGGAAGATTTGTAACAATTTTTGTTGAAATCGTTACAGCGGTTTTTGAGAAAATTTACCTTTTGTTAACCCGCAAAATCAAGTTCATTTCGCAGGTGCATGAAATTGCTGGAACCAGCGTTGAACAAGTCAGGCCAGAGCGGACTCAAAGCGGAAAACTTTAAGTGTTAAATAACACCCTTTGGACTTTGGCGGGACTTAAAATATTTGCAGAAAATAACTAAATTAAACAACTATAACTATTATTTAATATTTCACTTTAATATTCTATTTACATATACATTGATTTATTATAATTAAAATATATACGCATTTCATAATCGTATTTAAATCGTAATTTTTCAGTTCACTGTTAGCGGCAAAACAATATGTTAACACTATCAAATTATTCTTCATATTTGCAGAACTTGTCGGCCATGTCGCGCTTTTTTATTCTATTCGAATCAAATAGACAAATATTTTGCTTTTTTTTATTGAAATTATTAGAGCAGTTTTCGAGAAAATTCAACTTTTGTGATTATTGCGAAAATTACAAATCAATTAAATTTGGCATCATAGCAACGCTTAACATCCGCGAAGCTAGTACAAAGTTAGCGTCGAATTTTTGTTTTGCAGATTTTTCAATATTTTGACTATGTACATCTGTATATATATTTATGTATATACACGTGGCCCTCGCTTAACACGGGGGTCACGTTCCTAAAAATCCTAGTGTTAAGCGAAACATGGATTCAGTACAAAATAATGGGTTACGTTCGCAAAATTCAAAATGCATAACATTCATATTTTCAAAATTAAAAGTTGGTATTAAATTAAAAAAGTTGCTTCAGGTGTTATCTAACACTAAAGTTTTCCGCTTTGAGTCCGCTCTGGCCTGACTGGTTCCACGGTTCCATCTATTTGATGCACCTGCGAAATGAACTTGATTTTGCGGGTTAACAAAACAAAATTTTCTCGAAAACCGCTGTAAGGATTTCAACCAAAATTGCTACATATCTTCCTTATATCTACGAACGCATAATGCGCGCTATGGGCGACAACAAATTAAAAAAAAAATGGCCATTAATCGGCAAAGTTAATTTTTTGTGCTCTTTTTGTATGGGACTGGAGCTGAGGATATTGTACTTTTCCAGAAATATCGCGAAAACGGCTCTAGCGAAATTTATGAATTTAATGGGTATTCATAAAACTATACTCTATAACTTACTTGTCATAAGCCGATTTGGTCGACAACTCGTCAAAGTCGAGATATAGGCAAAAATGTTGCAACTTCAATTTTTCATTTACGATTTTAGTGCATAAATACTGCATGCAATTTGACGAACACGGATTTAATAACTTTTCTAATTTAAGATTAAATATCACGTAAAAAAGCGAAAATAAAAGGTTTTTTTATCCGATATTTTTATACCCGCTACCCATAGGGTAGAAGGGTATTATAACTTTTTGCCGGCAGGACATGTATGTAACAGGTAGAACGAGGCATCTCCGACCCTATAAAGTATATATATTCTTGATCAGCGTCAACAGCCGAGACGATATAGCCATGCCCGTCTGTCCGTCTGTGTGTCTGTCCGTATGAACACCTAGATCTCAGAGACTATAAGAGATAGAGCTATAATTTTTTTCGACAGCATTTGTTATGTTTGCACGCAGATCAAGTTTGTTTCAAATTTTTACCATGCCCACTTCCGCCCCCGCAAATCAAAAAAATCGATTGACAAGCGTAATTTTAAAGCTAGAGTTGCGAATTTTTGTATAGACTATAGCTACTATAGTAGTTATGATTCCTGAAAATTGGTTGCGATCAGATAAAAATTTTGGAAGTTATTAAAGATATACTTTTGTATGGGCAAAAACGCCTACTTACTAGGGCTCTTAGTTGCTTTGGCCGACAATCTGGTACATTGTGCCGTCTATGGTATATTTTGAATGGTGTGCTGTATCAAACATACCATTTGGTATATTTTTAGTATTTTCGGTATATTTTTGAAAATAATACCGCAATATTTTGCCCATATTAAAAATGGGTAGCGGGTATCTCACAGTCGAGCACACTCGACTGTAACTTTCTTACTTGTTTTGTATCGATATGTGACGGTAAAGTTGCGGTGCTATCTTGACGTACGTCGCAAATACATTTAAAACTAGAGTAGATGAATTATAAAATAAGCTATATTTCAAGCTATAAGCAAATTTTACAAGCTTTTCTATTTTCAAATATGCTAGAACTATATAACTAAACTAGCAAAACTGGTACAAATATATATTTGTTTGTGCCGATAATTTTATATAAATCTGTTCAAGGCAATATAAACAGCAATATAAAAAGAATTCCATATAATGCATCACCTGTACGTGATCATGCACATGAGTCCTTAGGCTTTTTACATAGCTTTCCTGGTATCACAAAATTCTAGTAGCGACTATACAAGAGATCCTGCACTAAAGGATGTTTTCCAATTTTTATCACTGTTGGGCTTTGGAAAAATCACGAGAAAGTATAGAAAACGACGAAGCGACACAACAATAGCTTTGCACTATGGTCCAAGAGTCCGATTTTTTGGCATAAAGTCGAAATGTTGATGATAATGGTTTTTATTTTTGATAATTTCTTAAAGTTAATATATCAAACATATAAAATCTTAAAAATATAGCTTTAAAGGCTTAGCTGAAACTTTTTATGAGCTTTTAATGTACACAATCGATTAGCTGCTTAAGATTAAACAAGTAAGAAAGTTACAGTCGAGTGTTCTCGACTGTGAGATACCCGCTAACCATTTTTAATAAAGGCAAAATATTACGGTAATAATCTCAAAATATTAAAAATAAATATGCATGTATTTTTGTTCGGGATTTGAACTCAAGCACCACCGACCGGGTGGTTAAAAAAAAAAAGTTTGTACTTCGAGCGGGTTCGAAACCGGGCACCACAACATGCGCGGCTGCACTCTACCACCTGAGCTATCGCATTGCTTATAAACCCTAGCTTTCTTACTTGTTTTTATACCCGCTACCCATAGGGTAGAAGGGTATTATAACTTTGTGACGGCAGGAAATGTATGTAACAGGTAGTAGGCGGCATCTCCGACCCTATAAAGTATATATATTCTTGAAATACTTTTGTATGGGCAAAAACGCCTACTTACTAGGGTCTGAGTTGCTTTGGCTGACAATCTGGCACATTGTGCCGTTTATGGTATATTTTGAATGGTGTACTATATCGATATACCAAACATACCATTTGGTATATTTTTAGTATTTTGTAGTATATTTGGTATATTTTGAGAATAATACCGCAAAATATATTGCTTTTATTCAAAATGGGTAGCGGGTATCTCACAGTCGAGTACACTCGACTGTAGCTTTCTTACTTGTTTTTTAGAAAACTAACATGCATCATGGAACAAAACTAACAGTGAACAAAACTAAAGCCCCAACCTCTACTAACAAGAGCAAAGTACGACAGCTTGTACAGATAAATGTCATCATTCATTGCTAATTTACACTTTTCCCCCTTTACTTAAAGTTTCACAATATTCAGGAACGTTCGAGCTTTATCATAGCGATCTTATCGATATGCGGCTGTGCCAAATAATCGCAAAATATCGCCCTTGTCAGATTGGATTTTCGAAAAATTTACAAATGAAAAAGGACAAAAACTTAGATCAAATAATAAATAAATAAACAACGGAGGTTACGTCATATCCTTTTTATATACCGAAATATTTTTATTTTATTCAAAATGGGTAGCGGGTATCTCACAGTCGAGCACACTTGACTGTAATTTTCTTATTTGTTAAAAGAAAAACTTGTAAATTGTAACTATATGGTGGAACGTTTTAAGTCAAAGTGTGATAAATGAAATAAATTATTTTGCATTGAGTCTTAATAATAATGTGGAGCCAATGTGAAGTAGCAATTTCATAGACCATAGTGCATTGGTTGGTTTTGCAGTGTATACGAGTACAAATACAAATGCAGAAATTCAAGGGCAAGGGATTCTGTGACACTTCTACTTGTTATGTTGATTTCTTTCTTTTTATACCCGGTACCCATAGGGTAGAAGGGTACTATAACATTGTACCGGCAGAAAATGTATGTAACAGGTAGAACAAAGCATCTCCAACACTATAAAGAAATATAAAGAAATGTAAATATTAATGTAATAAATATAATTGAACACGTACAACTAAAATATGTTACCAATCAAAAAAGCAAAATGTCGACAGATTCTTTATTTCAATTGCCAAAGCTATTTCGACTCTGAATTACAATTACAACTTGGTAACCAAAATAATCGAAACCAATATACACGCAACATACTGACAAAATAATCTATACGTAACGAAGTTCGAATGTTGCTTTGCACCGTTGGGCGCAATCAAGTTTTTTCTGAAGGCCAACAAATGGCAATATATTCGTTTCCTGTTTGAAGTAAAATACAAAAAGGGTTAAGACGCAAAACCAGTTAGGTCATCAAAGTGTCATTATCGGACCAAATAAGAAATAGAGAATACATATGAAAACCAAGAAAATCAGTAAGAAATTTAGAGCAATAATAAGCAAAAATAAAACATATGCATGTATTTTTAATTATCACGACAGTCCCATGATTGGCTTTGTGTTTTCCAATCCGATAGATTTGTATAATTTTGAGTTCGGATTAGAGATGTTTTAACTGGCATCACTTACTGCTAATTAGTTAAAAGTATTAGATAATTTTTATTAAAAGATGGGGTACAGCTCAAATCTAGCAACATCGTGTAATCACCAAAAATCACTTGAAGCAATAGCTTGTAAGTATGCTGAATAGAAAAACAATCAGTGTATAATGACTAATGTTTATAAATGTAATTTATTTTTTATTATAATGATAGAGTTCCATATCACTTTGGTTCACAGATATTTAAGAGAAACATTACAATCTGCAATGTAATGTCAGGCCAACCCGAATACGAATACGTGCATTATGACTGATGATATGCTTTAAAACTCCCTGTATTTTTGTGCAACAATACAAATAAAATACAGTATTTAATGTTTATGACTTAGTGACCGAAAATATTGACTTCAAATTCATTGCGAATTTGAACTTAGGCAGGGTATAGAGTTCAGGAGCGTATCGGAGGTAACTTTCACTTCATCAAATCATTTAGGTATTGACTTTATTTAAACTAGGTACATACGTTTAATTTCCGAACCCTAAATACAGTTGTATGTATATATATAAATATATATTAAAGCGATGCATATGTGTATATATATATATATAATAATAATAATATATATTTATATATATATATATATGTATATGTGTATGTATGTCTACAACTACCCACTACCCAAGACCGAACGGAGCGGAGCTGATCACATATTCATCCTCAGCAAGCATCTTGCTGTTGATGGCTGTGGGATGTGGGATGCGAGTCCGACAGTTAGTCAGTTGTATGGCACGATCAGCCTCTGTTCTGTCTGTTGTTTGTCGCAGAATTTTCGTTTTCTGTCGCTGAAGCTACTGCTGCTGCTGTTGCTGTAGTCTGCTTGAATGTGCGTGCCTGTGCTGTGTTTTTCTTTTACCAAGGCAAAAAACGCGTTGCGATTCAATTTAAACCAACGAATAATTGTCACATACCGTACACCCATACATGTGTGTATGTATGGACATGTGTATGTAGTGTACTTATATATTTGTATGTAAGCGGGCATGTACTCTTATGTTTAAACATATATAAACATATGCATTGAGAACACATGACAAAATGTACAAAATAGATTACACCTGAACTGTCCAACTTATATATGTATATGTGTATGTACATTGAATATTTAAGCATATCCATAATATGTATATAGTTATATATATATACATAGATGGACATATATGTATAGTAATATATGTTTGTATATTATAAACAAGTATACAAAAATATGCGATGTGTGGAAATAATTGTTCTCTAGCAAATAAATGAATCAATGTGTGCTTCGTATGGCGTTTGTGTCTACATACAATCGTATGTTTTTATTATACATATGTATGTATATTCTCGAAATAAAAAATTGTCATTTTTTACATTGGTATGGTATACGTATATATTTATGTACTTACATACATATTATGTACATTATGGGTACTACCCATATACATATGTATGTATGTACATATTTTAAATAGACTTATAACTTAAATAAATACATACATACATACATATGTACATATGTAAGAGTAATGAGTGTAATGCACAACCATTTGTATTCAAGAAATGCTGCACTTCCAGAATTGAACTGAAGTTCAAGAGCACAAAAATGAATTATAAATGGTTTTAATTGAATACAATAGAGTGCGAGTGACCATTGTGAATGAGTGCACAGTAGTCACATACTTACATTCGTATGTACATAAGGACGTATGGATATGTACATTGACACGTAAATACAAACATGTACGTACAATGTGTATCCATGCAACCTCCATGCATACACAGTGTGTATTACACACACGCTGATATTGCATACACATACATACATCATATGTATATAATTGTGCATATTTATAGCATACAATAAAATTAATCGTTTATTCCACGCATCCACTGGCATATTCGAACGTGATGTGTAATATATGTATGTATATACATACTGATACATATGTATGTATAGCATGTGTAGTATTTAATTTTATTATAAAAATTGATCAAAAATAATAAATAACAACAGATAAGTGTCGGGCACATGCATGTACATATGTTGGTACATCCATACATACAACATGTATGTATATGCATGTTTATATAGATCGCTAGATGCAATTTTGACAACGCACATATGTATATATGTACATACATGTGTAAATACAAACAGATGTACCGGTGTTCGAAATAAAAGAACATATTACTATATAATATCAATAAAAATACACAACATACATATCTACATACATACATACATATGTATATGTCAACATTCATATGCATGCAGCCCGTTGTATCCATACACAGTAACGGATATGTCAACAATTTAAAAACAAAATCAACAACATATTAAATATGTATGCCAATCAATCATTTCTCAATTAAAGCTGCTGAATATTTAACTCGGATGGAAATAGAGTGAGTGTAAAACAATTGAAGCTCCCTAATTTTTTAAATTGGATAAAATATTAAGTGAGTCAAAACCTAGACATACATAATTATGTTTTCGGCTAATTACAATAACAATACACTAGTACGAAGAAAAATCCATTTTTATTTTAACAATTGCCGGCAAAACTGTAGTCTAAGTTATGGTAAAAAAAAAGTTATGTTAAAAAAAAGTTGTTAAAACATTGTTCTTCCAAACAAAAAAAATAAAAAAAAAAAATCTGTGTAGTAACGAAAATTGGAAGGTTTAAGCATAAACCGCGTTTTGTCAATTTCATAAAATATTGAATTTGGACTAATTCCACAGGAACATATTGGGCGCATTGAAAATCCTTAGTAGTCTCAAAGCTCTTTAATAGTCAGCTTCTATTACGTCGACTCACAAAAACAACCATATTAGTTAAAAACGAAAATTTGAATGATTTAATAATTTTTTTTTTTTTATTTTCAAAATAATTTGAACACTTTCTACCATATGTTTTCCCAATCTATAAACTTCGTATTCGTCTAATTTTGCATGCTTTGGTAAACAGATTAGCTTGCATTCTAATTTAATAAGTAAATTCTTCAAAGAATGCTCATTCAATGATGAAATTATGGAAATTCGCTTTCTTTTAGCAGAGTGAGGATTTTGTCTAACGATTTGTTGCAGAAGAAACTACCTTATTGATTTGCATTTTGTGAGTAATAATTTTATTACATCATTAAGATTTATTTTTTGCAGAAAAGAATGATTTACCTGTTACCCGTCTGTCCAATGAACACCTAGATATCGGAGACTTTAAGAGATAGAACTAAAATTTTTTCGACAGCATTTGTTATGCTTGCACGCAGATCAAGTTTGTTTCAAATTTTTGCCACGCCCACTTCCGCCTCCGCAAATCAAAAAAATCGAATAACAAGCGTAATTTTAAAGCTAGAGCTAGAGCGCATTTTTGTGTATACAATAATAGCAATAGCATTTATGATTTCTGAAAATTTGATTGCGATCAAATAAAAATTGTGGACGTTATTAAAGAAATACTTTTCTATGGGCAAAAACGCCTACTTACTTAGTTAGTTGTTAGTCTTAGTTGCTTTGGCCGAGAATCTGGTATATTGTGCCGTCTATGGTATATTTTGAATGTGGTACTATATCGATATAACAAATATGCCGTTTGGTATATTTTTAGTATATTTGTATTTTGGTGTATTTTGAAAAATTACCGCAATAGTTTGTATAGTAGTTAAAAAAGGAGCCCATCAATTTTTAGCGTGTTAGCCAACACAAGTTTGCATGTACGTATTTACATATACATACACATATACCAGTCAACTGAGTCCGCAGCTTCAATTGCTTTCATTTTTAATGCAGAGTAAATTCCTTTTATTTTTCTCAAACTAATAAATTTGCTTGTTCACGATACTCTTATTGTTGTCAGAAAATTGCAATGTTCGTTATATTCCTCGGTACATACAAATCAAAAAGGAAAAGTACGAACTTGTTGCTCCAATTCCAATTAAAATGACTTATACCGATTGGGTATTGTAGATACATATGTTTATTTGCAGTATGCAAAACACAACCAAAGCAAAACGATATATTTATATTTTGTTATTGACATTGGTATTGGAAATAGAGCTCTTGTGCTTTGGAAAAACAAAGTTTTATGTATATACGAGTGCAAGCGAGTGTGCTCGTTGATCATGTCTGACACAAAGATGCACTCAAATATTAGATTAATTGTTCATCTGCATTGCAAAAGCAGAGAACAGATCTCAACTGCTGAGAGAGCAAAGGGACTATTATGTGAAAACATTTGAAGCATTTGCAGAACAGTTTACGAAAAAAGCTACTTATGATAGTATGCGCGTATACTTTTCACTTTAATTCATTGTAAAGCAATTAACTTCCTATGTACTGCCGTTTGGGCTGCAGTTTGACAGCCACCAGTAACTGTAACTAGTCAGGACAAAATTATTTAAATACTATATGTATATATGTATGTATACTAAGTCACTGTCGAAAGTGATATTAATTACACAGAGCGATATGTGGGGCCAATGTGTTTGCAATGGCTGGGCGTACTGAGGTTGCCAACATTTTTTTTTAGTAATGAAGTATATCCTTATGAACATACATATGTAAATGAATAGATGTAGGTCTGAAATATATTTAATTTCGCGCTCACCTTATAAACCGAAGAGTGTGCTCGATAGTATCTCACACTATCTACCTATTTTGAATAAATGCAAAATATTCCGGTATTATTTTCAAAATATTCCAAAATTGTACTATAAACTACTAAAATACCAAATGTTATTTTTGTATATCGATATACCATAGACTGCACAATATTCTCAGCCAAAGCAACTAAGCCCCTAGGAATTAGTCGTTTTTGCCCATACAAAAGTATTTCTTTAATATTTTCGACAATTTTTATGTGATCGCAACCAAATTGTCAGAAATCAAAATTACTATAGTTATTATTGTATGTACCAAAATTCGACGATACGATTTTTGTCAATTTCTGCGTGCAAACATAAAAAACGCTGTCGAATGAAAATTATTGCTCTATCTCTTATAGTCTCTGAGATCTAGATGTTAATACGGACAGGCGGTAAGACAGATAGGCGAACATGGATCGTCTCCTTCTACCTGTTACATATATTTCCTGCCGGCACAAAATTATACCCTTCTACCCTAGGGGTAGCGGGTATAAAATGTACTAATATACCCAAGGCTAAACTTGGTATATCGATATAGTACTTGTTGATCCGCGAGCAAACGTTACAAGTGCTGTATCTCTGATGGTATAGCTCTATCTCTTATAGTTCCTGGGATCCAGTGTTTCACACGTTAAAGCTCTATCCCTTATTGTTATTGATATCCAGACAGACGGACATGGCTGCATCGTATCGTCTGTTGACTCTGATCAAGAATATTATTCTTTATAGGGGCGGAGATGCCTTCTTACACACGAACAAAGTTATAATACCGTTCTACCCTATGGGTAGAGGGTATAAAAATATAAACAGCCAAATTATCAATATCAAATTGACCCGACAGCAGCAGTCAGCCCAGTTTTGCATATGTAATTATTTATTCTTCTTCGTTTGTATCATATCGCAACCAAATCAGGAATCATCATTGTATGTATGTAAAGTTATTGTTAGATTTTCTTGTATAGAGAAGGAAGGGCGAATGAATAAAATGTGATCAAGAATACATACGTACATATATACAATTTAGGAAATTAGTTACATACATTGGACTGTAGAAGACCCGTTGTATTATTTATTTTTAAGTTCGCACCTACAAAGGTAGGTAGATTGGTAGGACCGGCTGCACCTACTAGGGGCAGAGCATAGACCAGTGGTCCGTAGTCGTGCCGGTATGACGTATCTTCTTCTCAGAAGTCGTACAGTATTGATGGATTTTTAGCAAAAGCCGGCAGCAGCCTAGGTGGTAGCTGTAAAACGTCACAAAAATCATTAAGGCACGGCGAATCGACTAGTTAAAATGCCGAGAGTTAGCCTGTAGTCTTACCTTGAAAGCTGTAGGACGTATTTGATTTAGTTAGTGTTTATTGAAGCACACATCAGCCTTGCAGTTTTGCAACAGTTGCTATTGCATCAACTCATGTCCCACTGAAGCACACTTCAATTTCTCTGCCTAGAGATTTCAGACATTAATAGTACAATCTGTTCAACTTAATTGTAGTACATGTACATTGTTTGTATATTAATTCAATCAATTGCTCTCTTTAACTCAATTGTCTCATTGAGTGTGATCCTCGCTTTCCAGTCGCTTTGCTTTATGTCTTAAAAATTATTAAACAAACACCCTAAAAATTTCGACAAATATACACTAGTAAACATATATATTCATATTAGCTTCTTAGATTAAACTGTCATTCATAGCTGCATAATAGCCGTCAACTCGTTTTGTCTTCTAAAAAAAAAAAACAAAAATAAAGAAATCGATCTACTATTAATTTCAAATTACATCGAAGATTACAAAATATAGTAGAAAAAGCGCCAAAAGGCATTTTGCAGTCGATTGAAACTGAATAGAGAGATACCCGCTACCCATTTTGAATAAAAGAAATATATTTTGCGGTATTTTTCTCAATATATACCAAATATACTACAAAAATACTAAAATATACCAAATGGTATATTTGGTATATGGGCAAATCCCAGAAACAGTCCACCAGCGACTAATTTTTAAATTTCACATTTTGTAATGTTTCTTTATATGGAACATTAAAGTAGATATCGAATTTTAAGAATTTAAAGCAAAAAAAGAAATTTCGATCATTATAAATACAAAAATTTTTATCAAACCCAATTTTCATTATAATTTTCATAATTTTACTTACATTCGTGCTCTGCGCACACCTTCAAATCCCTTTTGAATTCATCACAATTTTTTGCCTCAGCTTGGGCTCATATACAAATCAAAAGTAAATCACGTTGAAATAATTGCTAAGCACATTTATGAATATAATAAATAATGTTTAGTTTAAATAAAAAGATTTTTGTCTTATGTTTATGCCAGCGGAAAAAGTGTAGCGTGCGACACGTAGCGTGCGACACAATGGGTTTACGGCTTTGCTAAAAATCTATAAACATTATTAAGACCAAATGATCGGTTTTTGTCTTCTAATATTCTTAACTTTCTTTAGGATATTAACTTTCATAGGGTTTATTTTGCAGAATTCGCTAAAAATTGCGTTTGAAATGAAAATTTTGAAACTAACTTCCACTATGTGTAGCGTGCGACACGTCACAATTTTATTAATTATTTTCAAAACAGTGACTCCAGTGAAATTGAATCTTATACCCTTCGAAAGTACTCTCAATTCACTCTAAACACATAACAAAAGTTTACGGTAAATCTTTAAAAAACCTCCCAAAAAATTGATTTTCATTAGCTAAAATCGTGCGAATGTAGCGTGCGACACGTGGGATTTGCCCATATACCGTATTCTAAATATACCATAGACGGCACAATATACTAGATTGTCAACCAAAGCAACTAAGACCCCTAGTAAGTAGGCGTTTTTGCTCATACAAAAGTATTTCTTTAATAACTTCGACAATTTTTATCTGATTGCAACAAAATTTTCAGGAATCATAACTACTATAGTAGTTATTCTATATACCAAAAAAGAAACTCTAGCTTTAAAATTACGCTTGTTATTCGATTTTTTTGATTTGCAGGGGCGGAAGTGGGCGTGGCAAAAATTTGAAACAAACTTGATCTGCGTGCAAACATAACAAATGCTGTCGAAAAAAAATTATAGCTCTATCTCTTATAGTCTCTGAGATCTAGGTGTTCATACGGACAGACGGACGGATGGACAGACGGACATGGCTATATCGTCTCGGCTGTTGACGCTGATCAAGAATATATATACTTTATAGGGTCGGAGATGCCTCCTTCTACCTGTTACATACATTTCCTGCCGGCACAAAGTTATAATACCCTTCTACCCTATGGGTAGCGGGTATAATAAAATATTTGTATTGTTTTTTTAACTTTCATTTTACACTTTACAAGAGTTTCAATTATTTTAGTTTAGTTTTTATCGAGCTTTTTGGTAAAAATGACTTTCTATTTATTCATTTATATAATTAAAAAATAAAAATATTGATTTGTTTTATAACTGTGGAAAATGTAGAGGATTCACATAAGAACTAAAATCTAAGGGGCAATTTCATATACAAATTTTAAAATTAGCATAATTCATAATTACACGCTGGGAAAACAGAATATCAGAAATATTAAACTTTCTTTATGTAAAAATCCCAGTAATACAGAAAGTAATGTCAAATGAAAAAATGTAAATTTCGCGCTAGTTCTTCTGGCCGAAATTTCATCTCAATGCCAAAGATGGTCGGGAACGTGTTGTTGACTTGGAGCGCTCCCGACGACCATCGACGTCAGCAGATGACTAACACGAAAACACCAAAAGAATTCATTCTCAAAAATCGTCGGTTGATTGTTAAACTCTTACTGATATGATCAGATAAAGATTTCATAAAATTTTTGTCACGGAAGTAAATCCGCCCTCGAACGTCGATAAAAATCCAATAATAATAATCCAATAAGTAATTTTGAAGCTAGAGTTGCGAATGGACAATAACAACTATAGTATAGACAATAATATATGTATATAGTATTTATGATTTCTGAGAATTTGATTGCGATGGGATCAAAATTGTATAATATAGCAAAATAGTCCTACTGCAATCGGGACATAGCTGCTTGGCTGACAATCTGGTGCAGTTTGACCTTTATGATATACTAGTCGACCCGGCGAACTTTGTTCCGCCCTTATGAAGTTGTTTTTTTGTATACCCGCTACACATAGGGTACAAGGGTATTATAACTTACTGCCGGCAGGAAATGTATGTAATAGGTAGAAGGAGGCATCTCCGACCCTATAAAGTATATATCCGTCCGTCCGTCCGTATGAAACACTGGATCTCAGAGACTATAAGAGATAGAGCTATAATTTTTTTTCGACAGCATTTGTTATGTTTGCAAGCAGAAATTGACAAAAATCGAATAACAAGCGTAATTTTGAAGCTATCGTCGAATTTTGGTGCATACAATAATAACTATAGTAATTTTGATTCCTGAAAATTTTGTTGCGATCACATAAGAATTGTGGAAGAAATACTTTTGTATGGGCAAAAACGCCTACTTACTAGGGTCTGAGTTGCTTTGGCTCTGGCACATTGTGCCGTTTATGGTATATTTTGAATGGTGTACTATATCGATATTATTTTATTCATTATTATTGTCAATTTTTACATTTTTTCAATTTCCAAGATTTCGCCGATTTGTAATTTTTTTAATTTCCAAAACTTGGCGATTTTACAATTTTTTTCAATTTTAAAAATTTTTTCCGATTTTTCAAAATTTCCACAATTTTTGCCGATTTTTACATTTTTTTAATATCTAAAATTTTGCCGATTTTACAATTTTTTCAATTTTTAAAATTTTGCCAATTTTTACATTTTTTTTAATTTTCAAAAATTTTCCGATTTTGCAATTTTTTCAATTTCCAAAATTTTCCCGATTTTAAAATCTTTTTAATTTCCAAAATTTTGCCGATTTTACAATTTTTTCAATTTCCGAAATTTTTTCGAATTTTACATTTTTTTCATTTTTGCGATTGTTAAAATTGTGCCGATTTTACAATTTTTTCCGCTAAAATTGCTCGCTCACTCAACCATTCATTATTTTATTTATTTTTATTTTATTTTCTTTTCATTATTTAAGATTCGATCGTCTTGCTCGCGGCATTGCTGACTGTAAAATAAATGTAAATGTATAAATACATATTATCGTAATATCGTGTATGATACGTTACGTTCACAGCCTACTTACTGTTATTCATAACGCTGTCGAACGGGATAAAAGGTATCCTATAGGAGTCTCTTGGCTCTAAACCTCCTTACCAATTAGAATATCCAGCATACACCTGACCCCATGTCGTATTAGCCTCTTCTTATAAATCTCCCCTTGCTCCGATCGTAGAACTATGCTTGAACTAATGTTTTTGCACAAATAATTAATGGTGAACTCGATTTCTCTGAATTGACTAGCCAAATCAATTTTAAAATTAAGATTAGAAACACATGAAATTTTTTACCAATTTCCCTTCTGCCATTTCCAATTTGGGCCACTTGATGCTGCTGTCGACTGACACTTCACTCCTTCAAGTATATATATACATATGTATATTTATAGTCTCTACCCATTGGGTAGAAGGGTAACAGGTAGAAGGAGGCATCTCCGACCCCATAAAGTATATATATTTTGATCAGTGTTAACAGACGATCCATGTCCGTCATTAAAAATATCCTTCCAACGGTTAAATATTGAAGATGTATATTAACCAGTCTCTGGGATCTAGTGTTCAAGCAGAAAGACTGCCAAGCGATCGTGGTTCTAAGTTATGATGCTGAGCAAGAATAAAAATAATTACCCATTATTTCTTATTTAACTATTTAATAACTAAATTTACCTAAAAACATAATCTTTTTCTTTTATTTTAGGCACACAACAGTTCTGTTAACACCATGGCTAACATTGATGTCGCATTTGAATTGACTAAAGATCAAAGAACTAGAAATGACCATTTTTTTGAATTTTCAGTTGATCGTATAATTATTGTGGAAGACTCCAAGTCAAAGTTTTATTTAACAAATTTGTTTCACAATAGTTTTGAAAATCTTCCTTTGAATAACACCTACTGCTATTGCCCCAAAACCGAGCAACAGCTAATCAAAACAAGATGGCGATGCCGTATGCTTATCGCACGGTATATGACTTTGGCTATAATTTTAATGATGTTTATCTTGGCATCTGCACAGAATGAAAATATAGAGACTATCGTTGCTAATTCCAATGTGTTTAATGGAAGTAATTGGAACTCAAATAAAAATCAATTCCATTTTGATACAGATACGCAAAATGATAGTGATGCATTTACTAATTCAAATGCAAATAATAATCAAAATCATAACAGTAACAATGGAAAAATGACTTCAGGGCCCGGTACTCAGGGTGTCACTGTAAGCCGCAATACTTTGATTAATGGTGATACTATTTTGCAGCGGCAATTGAGAGAGAAAACTAAACAAGATAGCTTACAGTCAATTAAAATGCATATCTTAATGCGTTTGAATTTAAAAAAACTGCCAAATATAACGAAACCAATTTCAGTACCACAAAATATAATTGAACATTTTTATAAAAAGTATAATGCATCGCTTTTAAACTCTATAAGGGTACATGAAAAAGCAGAATTGGAAAATTCAGAAAAGCTATTATATGTCGAAAGGAATGGAAACAATACAGAATCAACTGAATCTAAATTATTATCTTCAAATTGGACAACAAATAGTCAGCATTTTATAAACGATTCCAATTTATTCAGACCCATCACAAATTTGACAACAGATGAAATGCAAAGTGACGATCCCAAACAGTTTGATGACTATAGATATAAACATATTATTGATCTTAATAAGGAAAAAGAAGCGAGCGTGATTGAAAATGATAATGGCGAATATGAGAGTATTTTATCACATACAAACAGCATATATGTATTTCCAGAACGTAAGTATACTTACGTATGTACGTATGTTGACCTTGACCTACTACATATGGCAAAAACGGCATTCAAAGGCAATACAAGCTACTGAATTGCGGGAGCTACCTATTGTTGATTTTGCGTTGGTTCAAATTTCATTTACTCATAAGTTTCCTAAGCAATATAAAACAAGTAAGAAAGCTAAAGTCGAGTGTACTCGACTGTGAGATACCCGCTACCCATTTTGAATAAAAGAAATATATTTTGCGGTATTTATCTCAAAATATACCAAATATACTGCAAAAATGCTAAAAATATAACAAATGGTATATTTGGTATATCGATATAATACCGCATTCAAAATATACCGTAGACGGCACAATATACCAGATTGTCAACCAAAGAAACTAAGACCCCTAAGTAGCCCTTTTTGCCCATACAAAAGTTTTTCTTAATAACTTCGACAATTTTTATATGATCGCAACCAAATTTTCAGGAATCATAACTACTATAGTAATTTTACCAAAATTTGCAACTAACTTTAAAATTACGCATGTTATTCGATTTTTGATTTGCGGGGGCGGAAGGGGGCGTGACAAAAATTTGAAACAAACTTGATCTGCGTGGAAACATAAATGCTGTCGAAATAAAATTATATCTCTTATAGTCTCTGAGATCCAGTGTTTCATACGGACGGACGAACAGACGGACATGGCTAGATCGTCTCGGCTGTTGACGCTGATCAAGAATATATATACTTTATAGAGTCGGAGATATCTCCTTCTACCTGTTACATATCCTTTCCTGCTGGCACAAAGTTATAATACCCTTCTACCCTATGGGTAGCGGGTATAAGCAAGTAAGAACGTAGCAGTCGAGTACGCTCTACTGTGAGATATCCGCTACCAATTTAATAAAAACAAAATACAATTTACAATTTACAAAAATGATAAAATTTTATAAATCGATGATATAATACCAGAATATACGAAATTGTCTATCAAATTGAAACCCGGTTTTAGCCAAGGGAAACTATAATATTCAAGACTGAATTTAATATGTAACAAAAATCAAAATTTACCTTTAAAATTACGCTTGCTCTTCGTTTATGCTTAATGTTAAAAAAAAGTTAAATGAAAATAAAAATACGCTAGATTTCAGCCTATAAGCTTTGGGTAAAATGATAAGCTTCTCCATTCTTAACAAGTAGGCTATCTACACTGACGAGCAAAACTGTAACACGAGTTCATTGTTGCAACTTCAAATCTGTAACTTTTTTTCTAATGCACGCATTTTAAAAATTAGTCTTAGTCTTGTTTTATTGGTCATATCATTTACTATTATTAAGCAAAATTGAAAGCCATTTGTTATGAGTTAAACAAAATGACACGCCAAACTGTAAAAAAAAGTCAAATGTTACAGTTTTGCACACACAATGGCAAAGCTTTGGTTTTTAGCTCTAAAGCTAAGTTAACCGCTAATGTTTATTTGTTTACATTTTACTCGCTGAGTTTTGATATTTTAAAGCCTAATGGTAATTGAATTTGTAATGGCTAGTGAAAAAAAAATAAGATCATTCTTGATATACTAGAAGCTAGTGAATCTGTCCGAAAAGTGGCTAAAAAAATTCGGTGTGACGGTGCAGCGAGTAAAAAAACACAGTCTAGGAAACAGAAATTTTAATTTATGAAGTGGCCACCACAATCTCCCGATATGAATCCGATTGAAAACTTGTGGAGACACGTGAAATCGCAGCTGGCGAAATATGCAGTTCCTCCAAGTGGAATGAAGGAGTTGTGGGAACGGACACAGGACGTATGGAATGCTATTCCCCCGCAAATGGTACAACGGTATACCCAAAATATGCCCGATCGCATAGAAGAGTTGGAAAAGTCCAAGGGGATGTGGACTCATTATTAAAAAATCATTAATAAAAATATTTGTTAAAAAAAAAAAACAGAGTGCAAAACCGTAACATTTGACTTTTTTACAGTTTGGCGTGTCATTTTCATTAACTGATAACAAATGGCTTTCAATTTTGCTTAATATTAGTGAATGATATAACTAATAAAACAAGACTAAGATTTTTAAAATGCGTGCATTAAAAAAAAAAAATTTACAGACCTTTGAAATTGCAACAATGAACTCGTGTTACAGTTTTGCTCGTCAGTGTATTTTCAATAAAAGCATAACATTGTGGTATTACTTTTAAAATATACAAAATAAATAATTCCCAAATGTTATATTTGGTATATTATACTATTACATACATATATCACATCGAACAAGATATACCTGATTGTCAACCAAGGCAACTGCCGCATCCCGTTTATACCATATCAAGTTTTTGATAAATAACTTTAACAATTTTTATTTGGATACAAATAAACCAAATCAAAAATCATAAAGACTGAAGTTATTATTGTTCGTACCAAAAAGCATAACTCTATCTTTGCTTGATTCTATTTGATTTGTGGGGGCAGAGGTGGGCGAGAGAAATATCTGTATCATTGCCTTTTCGTCTATGGTGTTGGAGTTGGTCAAGAATATGTACACTTTATAAAGTCGGAGATGCTTTCTTTTGCCTCTTACATACATTTTCTATAAAATCTAAATTTTAATACGCCTTTCTGTACCGGGTATAACAAGTAAGAAAGCTACAGTCGAGCACACTCGACTGTGAGATACCCGCATTTTTAATAAGGGCAAAATATTGCGGTATTATTTTCAAAATATACCGAATATACTGCAAAAATACTAAATATATACCAAATGATATGTTTGGTATATCGATATAGTACACCATTCAAAATATACCATAAACGGCACAATGTGCCAGATTGTCGGCCAAAGCAACTCAGACCCTAGTATGTAGGCGTTTTTGACCATACAAAAGTATTTCTTTAATAACTTCCACAATTTTTATCTGATTGTAACCAGAAAATTTCAGAAATCATAACTATTATAGTATTTATTGTATATACCAAAATTCGCAACTCTAGCTTTAAAATTACGCTTGTCATTCGATTTTTTTGATTTGCGGGGGCGGAAGTGGGCGTGGCAAAAACTTGATCTGCGTGCAAACATAACAAATGCTGTCGAAAAAAAATTATAGCTATCTCTTATAGTCTCTGAGATCCAGTATTTCATACGGACAGACAGATAGATAGACAGACACACAGACGGACATGGCTATATCGTCTCGGCTGTTGACGCTGATAAAAAAAATATATATTTTTTTATTAACTCCTCCGTACTTATAAATTTTTATGAGAATGCAGTGCAAATATTAATTTTATTTCAATAGTGGTATGGGATATCTAACAGTAGAGTTGCCTTATCTGTAAGTTTCTTACATGTACATACATATTTCCTATTAATACGTTTTAATGTTCATGTTTTTATTACTTTATTTATTTGGCTAAGAATCCCATACACGACATAACCGAAAAGCCGACGTACTCCGGTTTAAATTTGATAGCTATACGGAAGTATCGTATGTGAAATTGCATTTATATCTGCGTGGATTGGACTGGATAAAGGCGAATATACCGAACATTATCGATGGATTTGACGATAACTTTGAAGACAACGAAATTGTTGTGGATGTACATCGTGCCATACGCCATGTGAATAGCACACATAAAGTGAAAATGTTTGAGTTTCGTCACAAAATTCCAGTCGGATTTGGTCAATGGATCAGTGTTGACTTAAAACCCTTGTTCATAACAGGAGAGGATACAATGTTTAATCCTACCAGGACGAATAAAACTCAAGAAATCGTCATCAAAGGCGTTGAGCCATGGATGAAACCCTTAGTCGTCACTACGGATAACACTTCAAAAAATCCGTTGGTATACGCGCATACATAATAATATTTAGTAGTAACATTTACGAAGTTTGATTTTATTTTTGTAGACTGTCCACATTGAAATTGGTTCACAGAAAAAGCACCGCCGAAAAAGAAGCGTTTTTATGGACTGCACTGAAAGTGATCACGATATGCGGTGTTGTCGTTATCCACTCAAAGTGAATTTCACGAGTTTCGGTTGGCACTTTGTGGTGGCACCCACATCTTTTGATGCATATTTTTGTAGCGGTGACTGTCGTGTGGGTTATTTGGAGCAATATCCACATACACATTTAGCAGCGCTAACGACATCGGCTACGCCATGTTGCTCTCCGACAAAAATGAGTTCGTTGAGCTTGTTATATTTTGATGACAACCATAATCTGGTGTTGAGTGTTATACCAAATATGTCCGTCGAGGGATGCAGCTGCTCGTAGCCGATTGGGATAAACGGAACCTAGTAAACAACTTTTTATAAAAAAACTTAGAAAATAAACAAAGAATGTATAAACTATCCATTCATTGTAGATGCATAAGCAATATACATATTTGGGTTTATTTTTAACGGAATCTCACTAACATTAGTTGTGAAACATATGTACATACATACATACATACATATATAACAAGATTTTATTGTATAAAGTTTATACCAAATTGAAATGCTTCTAACAGCTGTTTAGGTGTAACAAAAAAACATTTTCAAACAAGAATATCACCGGAAATATGAATAAGTCAACCGAATATAAGTTTTTTTAAAAGTAATGCGGCAATGGTGAAATAAAAAGTATATGTATGTTCATATATATATGTATGTACATATACTTTTTATTACGGAACTAGTTTAAAAACAATGCTATTGAAAAAATTTCGCTAATTTATTTTGTTCCTTACAATTTTAGAAAAGATACAGCAACTACAGTAGAATCCGGTTATAACGACTCCGCTTATAGTGTCCGTCCGGTTATTGCGACGAAAAGTCGATAGCTTGGTTGGTCCCCATACAAACTTATATGAAAGAGCCGCCTCCGCTTAGTACGTCTCCGCTTTTAGCGACAAACCGCTTATACCGACGAAATTTTTCGCAATTCAACCGGATATTGCGACGAAAAAAAAAATACAGCGGAATAATGCCAACAAATTTAAGTATCAAACGACGCTGTAATAAATGTATGCATTTATCAGTGAATGGCACTCTTGCTTGCGACACAAAGGTTCTAACATTCTCACTACTCTCGGTTAATTTTAGCTGACGCCTTAGCTTATGCTAAGGAACATGCAGGTATACGATTTATTATGGAAAAACCATGCTATTAAATTGAATTTATAAATTTTTTGTTTTGTTTAAAAATTAATTTGTTTTATTTTAAAAATCTATTACGAACATGGCAACCATAAAAAACAAAAATTAGTTTTGCTCCTTTCGGTTAGTGCGTCTTCCGGGTATAACGACGTAAAATCGTCGGTCCCTTGAAAGTCGCTATAACCGGAATCTACTGTATATGTATATTTCAAATAAATATAGTAGGCAGGTCGAGTAGCACATGCCATCAGCTGTAGTCTTTCATGCACAATAATAAAAGTAATACCGTATTTATCTAACATTCTATTCGTTGTTTTTTTTTAATATTCATTGAAAAAAAACTCCATAGTAATAGTAATCATTTTGATGCTTTAAATTGAATTTAATTACAATTATTAAATTAAAAAATAAAAGGAAATGGACCGAAACAGAAAATATTTATACAATATAGACAAAATATTAAAATTGACCTATTATATGTACAGCAATCTGATCGTTTCAGTACGAGTTGCCTAATATGATGCCAGTTGGGAGTACATCGTTTTAATGAATATAATAATTTTATAAAATTTATAAACAAATACTATTTTTATTACTTATACATATTTTTTTTAATTGATGTTCTCATGTTTGATTGACATGATTCTATTACTAATAACCATATAATACATACATAGATACTCCAAGTTGCGATTAGAACCCCAGAGCCTTTTCGGCTCATTTCGACACAACGTACATTTCACACTCAGTTCACTAGCAGTGCACGGGCGTATTTCGTTGCGCTGTGCGATTTACATTTTTGTATTTCTTTGCTATCTTACTGACAGAAATAATATCCAATTGCGCTTTGATTTAAATTTTGTACATTTAAATATTAAAATGAAGGGTAAGTAATTTTTGCAAACATTTTGACATTTAAAAAAAATGTTGAATTTTTAAAAATTAATTTATTCATTTGCTACATTCTTCAGATAAAATTTTTTCTTCGTAGGTTTGACGAAGTTTGCTTCGCTGGACAACTATTTGAGTGATGCCACTTTAGTGAAAGTACTTGCATCATAAAAATGCATAATTTAAGCGGATGCGTCTGGTGTAAGATATAAAGATTCGGCGCGACTTATATGATTCTTTCATTTTAAGCAGGTTATTAAACTGAAATTTGACATCTATGATTATTTCAGTGATTCGTTCAGTATACACAGCATAAGGATAATAAGCTGCTATTACCTAAATTTAAGTAATTGAATAAAATTTATTTTCATGAAAGAAATTGCCATTCGTCCAAAAAATTACAAAAGTTTTTTCTAATAATTTTGCAACAAATTACATCCTCGTTTTTGAATTTAGAGACTTTATTATTGCCAAACTATAGACTGAAATTATTTTGAAGTAAAAAATTTATCGCAAAATACTGTACAACAGAAAATTGGCGACATTTTACATTATGCATGCTTTGGTCACACTAGATTAGATAGTAAACGATGTCTGTACTTGTGTTGTTATGTGGGTGTGGATTTACATCACTGCATCGAAAATAAAATAATGTAATTTGTTATCAAAATGTGCTCTAATAACTGTGTTAGCGTTGTTGATTTAGACTATGTTCTAATAAAGGTAAGTTTCAAGTACACTGATGACAATTACATGCAATTTATACAGACAATTCACTTGCATGTGCACTTATGTATTAGTCGAAAAGAATATACATTTTTTATTCTCAAGCAATATCGATATATTTAATATATCGATATCCATAATTCCTTTACATGTAAATTTCTGTAAAAATTGTATTAACCAAACAATAACAAAATTTGTTTCAGCTTAATGGTAGCGACATTTCATCGTTGTCGAGTTATGAGGTGGTTCAAATGTTCCTTCAATCTAAAGAAAATCTAGTAGTCGAATTGTCCCGAAAAACAAACCATTTACAATTTTCCGATGCAGAGCAAAATAAGTTCGATATTTATACAAAACATGAAAATATTCTACAATTACCAAAAGATACAAGAGATGGCTCACAACCCAACACAAATTCCATTTCATTTCCCCTGCCACAGAAAAATGAAATCATATTAACTTTACGTGCATTTAACAATGTCAATGTCGATGCCGAACCATTGTTAACAGATGTTGAACACGCCACCGTAGTATCAAAAGGAACTCAAACCACAACCGAAAATGGTTTTGACATTAAGCAAAATATCGATCACAACAAAGACATTGTGCAATCGATAGCTGATCATTTCATTGAGCAACAGCACCATCTATTCGAACAATGCTTGGAACCAGAAATTGACATTGAGGTGAGTAATTTTTTTTTTCCGGTTTTACTTTTCGTTTTCGTTTAGGGACCAAAACCGAGATTTTCGTTTTTATGTGCTCCAGTTTTCACAAGTTTTTGGTTTTTGGCTATCGCAACGTTACATTTCTTACTGCTAAAACAGCTGACTTGTGTTTTGGTTAGAAGTAAACAACGCGAAAAAATGGCATTTGGTATGTTCAATTTCATGCGTTGATACAGCTCATACAAAGATGATTTTATCTTGCATAGATAATTTATGCTTTCTCCTGAAATAAATATATTTGCAATAAGTTGTTTCCCACAAAAAAACGGGAACCGATTTCATTCCGGTGATCTCAAAAACTTCTTTATTCAATTTTAGCATTTAAGTTTCCCCAACTCCAACAAAATGAATGCCATCCGCCTCAATATACAAGTATTTTGAACTTGCTTTTTCATTCCATCAAAAGTATGGTAGCTTTGGCGATAACTCATGGTATCGGTCGCTCACTAAAACGAAAATTTTTTTTGCTGACGCCAAAATTTTATTTCCAAATTTGAGGTGGGATCAGAAATTAGTCGTTTTAAAAATAATTACATGCCTAATTAATCTCTTGGCGATTTTTAAAGTACAACAATAAACCAAGAGTCAACTACTTTTGCAAATAAGATCCGATTTGGTGTAGAAAAAGGTATTTACTTTTCATTTCGGCAAGACAAACTTAAACGTTTTGTAAATCGAAAGAATCTTTCGATAGCGAAAACGGGAGCATCAATTTTTTCATTGGTATTAAATTTATCACAATTATTTTGAAAAGTTTCTTGTTTGTTTTTTAGGAAATAACGCTTATTAATAAGGACTCGATTGGTGGCAATTTAGGATTAAGTGTTAGTTGTCCCAACGACTTCGAGGAAAGTATTAAGCCTGTGATACGCAACGACAACAGTAATAATACAGACTTGACAATATTAGATGAACATGATGCCTGTGAGGATGTCTTCATCAGTGATATTCAATCTGAAAGTATTGCTGATATTGATGGACGCTTAAGGCGTGGTGATCAAATTCTACGTATTAACGGTCTCGATATAAAAACTAAAAAGCACGCTGAATCGCAAATCTCAATGAACGGCAAGGCTGTTACGTTGCTTGTCAGTCGCATTTTGTATCCCGTAAGTGATATGAAAAGAACTTAATAGTTATTTTAAGTTTTATTAAACATTTAAAATAATTTCATAAAGAAAAGGCCGAAAATTCACTAAGGGCTCGTTAGTAGCGACAGGAAAGTTTTCTTTTTCTCAAAATAAATTGTATTACTTTTATAACCAATCTCCAAATTCGTTGTTTTTGCGAATTCGCCCATGGTCGGCTGTTATGTTCGAAATATGCAGCCGAGAGGATTAAGACTTTACATGTAGTCGGGTGTGGAAATTGGAACAAAAAAGGTAGTGACATGCTCACCGCTCAACTGAAGAAAACTTCCTAATGTTTTACACACAAGTTCGGTTTACAAATGGCTGCAGATCGTAAGCAGCTGATACAAAAATCAAAAGTAGCAAAAAGTCGAATGCGTTTGATTTTCGCGACTGTAACTGCCGCCGACTTTCAAAAGTCGCCGAGCGCCGCATCTGCGATTTATGTATACGATCAAAAGCATCATCAAATAGAAAGCAAAAAAAGAAAAACGATGACTGTTGATAATTCTTGTTTTTGTAGCTGTTTGAGTTTTGCCTATGCTTCAACTACGACTTCTGATTTTTTTCAAAAGAAGAAAAATCATTTGAAATTAACACTTTTTAAGCACTACACACACATAAAAAGTAGTTACAACTTAAACTTTAAAGTTTAAATACTACAAATTAAAAAACCAAGTTATTTTTTTTTACATTTTTTGCAAATAGCAATCATAATAAAAATTTTTCTCTCATTGAATATTAAGGGAGAGGACGAGGACGACGATGATGATGATGATGATATTGACAGCAACTTTGAATATGCAAACCGATTATTGCCTGACGATTATACAAATGTTGTTGATAAATTAGATACAATTCTTTTGGCCCAACAACAGCAGTCTGTACTAACCGGAAATAACTTAATTACTACTCAAACTAACTGCAAATCGGCTCGCGTTAATCCAGACGACTTGAAAAATGAAACTCAAATAAGTACTCTGAGTTTAAGAGATGAGGAACCAACGAAATTGCCGAAATTGCATCTAAAGTCAAAGTTGCAATCTGACTGTCCCTGTCAATTATCAGAAAAAAACCTTTCAGCTAGAAGTGGAGATAAGGCTTCAAAAACAGCTAAATATGGGTATGATGAAAGCGAACATATTTATGAAACAATACCAGAAGATTCGGAATCCGAGCCGCTTTACTGTTCACCATATCAGAGCTCGAACTATATGACGGCAATGGGCTCTTGTTCATCGGCTGATGTGTTGGAAATGCAACAACAAACCCAGCGAGTAGCTCAATGGCTTGGCCTTAAAAAAATTGGTTCGAGATCAATACACACTTTATCTGGACGTTTAACTAAGCAACAAAATCGATTACCAAATCGTATATGCACATTAACCAATACTACGAGCGGCTCAAGTAGTAGTGGTGCTGCATATAGTGCTTGCGGATATATTAATATTGACAGCGATCATGCAAATCAAAATCTACTCGTCAATCAAAATAAAGAAGAAATTGACACCTCATCAAGTGCTTATAATACAGGTGGCTCGAATAACAGTGCTTCTCCACGCCAAAATGGTCCGATAGCAAATCTAAACAATGAAAATTCTACAAGTTTTCAAATCATCTCAGGTGCCTTAAAGAACACTGCATCAACCATTGAACCATTTGGTAAATGCTCTCGAATACACTGTCCAGCACATGTGTCGCAAAAAGAGCAAATTGGTATGTTATCTTGAAAAATTGTTATATTTTATTAATATGAATTGTTTTCCCAATTTGTTGTAGCAAATATTTCGCAAAATAAATCACATACAGACGAACCACATACAGGCCCCTTATCCGCAAAAGCAGACGTAAAAGTTTCGCGTTTGCAGCCTACGGAGGAGCAACAAGTTCAATCCTGTCCACAATTTAATGCTCCGAACTTAAGCAGATATCACTTTGTTAGTAGCCAAGAGGTATGCTTAAACCTTTTTAAAATAAATTCATTAAGTATTTTCAATTCACTTGCGTAGTAGACATGGGATATATGGTTCTTCATCTGGTGACGGATAGATCATTCATAACCAATCAAAAATAAAGAAGATAGCTACATGTGAATGTGAGATACGTGCAATTCAATAAACATTGCGGTATTATTCTTACAATATACCAAATTAATATGCCAACAAAATTTCAAATATCACAAAAGCCATATTTGGAATATAGATATACCGTTCAAAATATACCACAGAGTACAAAGTACATCAGATTTTCAACCAAAGAAACTAAGGCCCGACACCATATAAAGCTATTTTTAAAATATTTTCTACAATTATCTGATTGCAACAAAAATTTTCAGTAGCCTTAGACTGTAAAGAATATTATGTGCTGTAAAAAAATATATCTCTATCTCTTGTAGTCTATGAGATCTACGTGTTTAAACGGGCAGGCATACAGACATGACTATATCGACTCGACTGTGTACACCTGTTCATAACATATCCTGTATTCACAAAGTTAGAATACCCTTCTTCCTTATGGGTAACGGGAAGAAAAAATATTATCGTTTCTTAATAAAAACGCGAACGTTCAATTTTAATGTTTTATTGTCGTGGTATATATGTTCGCATATGTAACCAATTATAATTTTGGCTGTGGCATGAACAAGAGTACAAGAATACAAGTAAAAATGCAACAAGTAAGAAAGTTACAGTCGAGTGTACTCGACTGTGAAATACCCGCTACCCATTTTGAATAAAAGCAATATATTTTGCGGTATTATTCTCAAAATATACCGTATATACTACAAAATTACTAAAAATATACCAAATAGTATATGTGGTATATCCATATAGTACCGCATTCAAAATATACCATAGACGGCACAATACACCAGATTGTCAGCCAAAGCAACTAGTAAGTAGGCGTTTTTGCTTATACGAAAGTATTTCTTTACAAACTTCGACAATTTTTATCTGATAGCAACCAAATTCAGGAATCATAACTACTATAGTTATTATTGTATACACCAAAATTCGCAACTCTAGCTTTAAAATTACGCTTGTTATTAGATTTTTTTCGATTTGCGGGGGCGGAAGTGGGCGTGGCAAAAATTTGAAACAAACATAATCTGCGTGCAATCATAACAAATGCTGTCGAAATTTATAGCTCTATCTCTTATAGTCTCTGAGATCTAGGTGTTCATACGGACAGACACACAGACGGACATGGCTCGGCTCGGCTGTTGACGCTGATCAAGCTGTGTGCTCCTTCCGACATATGTATATCACAAAACATTTTTGGTTTTGACAAATGGCGTTAATCTAGCCGTAAACAAGCTAGAAGAACGTCTCAGTTAACTAGAAACCTTGCGTTTTATCCTACAGAACTTTTTTTTTTTTTTTTTTATTTATTTTTTAAATATATAATATATATCAAAATATAAATTTAATTTATTGTTTTTGTTCATGATTGACTTTTTCAAATATATGCCCATATAATGCTAATAACACATTCAGCCATTCAAATGGTTTGAGAACAAAAAGTTATTCTCTTGTTTAAAAAGTACTCGTGAGAAAACTTTACTATTTAGATGCCAAATTTTGATTTGTATAAATATCATTATTTCATATAAATTTTTCCTAAATATATATTTAAATTAAAGTTTTCTTTCAGTCATCTAAATTAATTGCTTATAAAATTAAATGTAAATTAGAAATTTTAAGTTTATTTTAATAACCGCGGGGCTCCGATTCTTACATTCACAAACGTGTTTACTTTCGAAAGATTCTTTCGATTTACAAAACGAGTAAGTTTGTCTTGCCGAAATGAAAAGTAAATGCCTTTCTGTACACCAAATAGGACCTTATTTGCAAAAAGAAAAAATTGTTGACTCATTGGTTTATTGTCGTTCTTTAAAGACCGTCAGCAGATTTATTAGGCATGTAATTATTATTAAAACGACTAATTTCTGACCCCACCTCAAATTTTGCCGTCGGCAACTACAATTAAATTTGTGGAAGTTGGGTAAAATATGTTTTTCAAATTTAATTTGTTGAATTGCTAAATTTGAATACCAATTAAATTTGTTGAAATTTTTTAAAAATTAATTAGATTTATTTAATTACTTAAATGCTAAAATTAAATAAAAATAGTTGTTGAAATCACCGGAATGAAAAGGTGGCATACCCGTTTGATTGCCGTTTCACCGTTTTTATTTTTTAATGTAAGCTTCAAATCTTTATTTGCAAAAAAGGCAAATATATTGCATTCAAGGGGAAAGTATAAATCATCTATGCATGATAAAATTATTCTTATGTGAGTTTTATCAACGCAGGAAATTTGTTTATTTCTGACCAAAACACAAGTCAGCTGTTTTAGCAGTAAGAAATGCAACGTTGCGATAGCAAAACGATACCAAAATCTTGTGAAAGCCGGAGCACCTAAAAACGAAAATCTCGTCTTTGGTTTCAAAACGAAAAGTGAATACCAGAGCACGCCTGTAATATTTAAATCCTTATGATTAAAATAACGTAAAATACACGATTCCAAACATTTTGTGGTCCCAGCTACTTCATTGCTGTCAAATTGCCAAGGAATACGACTTTATTTATCCATTATTTTACCACACTTGGAGTATAAGTAAGTTTAGTTAAACATATTGATATAATGAGAAAATTGCATTAGGAGGGTGCGTTTGTTTTCAATAGCGTAGTGTTGTAGTAAAGTAGCGTTGTATTTTATAAATAAGAAAATAATAATTATAAGTAATAAATTAATTAGTTTTTTCTACAATACTCTAGTACTATAGTACTCTGACAACACCATCAGCTTATGATGAATGGTCGATTGTCTCTGAATAATGCCTATTGCTACACTGGTAGCAAGTTATTTGATTTAATCAAAGAAATCATACAGTATCCCTTGGCGATATCTTTCAGGATTAGCTTAAATTCCAGTAATAAGGTATACTGGTACATACTAAGGTATGCTGTACCTTATTCTGAGGCACAAAATATATACACAAAAACCAATCAAATTAAAACCAGCGTAACACAGCGTGCCCAGAGCAGCTCGGCGAAAAAAAATTTTGTTTGACAAAAACGTGATTTAAATCATACAAGAAGAAGCTTTCGTTAGCTACTTATTGCTTTTATAATGTCAAAACGATCCAAGGGTTTGTGACCCATCTTAAATCTCAATCCGTGCAGAAGCAAAACATTTTCCAGAAGAAACCTTTATTCTTAATGGATAAGGACCGCAAAATTAATATATATATATTTATTTTATAATTTGAGCACTAGAAGGTAAAATATTAACACATTTTAAAGATACTTGCAGTCTTTTCATCCTTAAAAAATATGTTTATAACAATAATTTCAAATATTTGTTTACCTAAAGCGTAGATCGAAAATATCGCCATTTCAAAATAGGACATAATCAAATGATCGTAGTATTGCAGACTTATTTGCGGACTTTTTCCAAAAAAAAATTCTGCTTCATGTTTTAAAAATATTTTCTCTTATTCTCTTATATTCTCGTATTCTTGTTTCTTTCATTACCAAAAGATGATAACTGAACTTATGGCTAGAAAATCTGTCTTTTCTCGCGAGGCAGCTACTTTGCTACTTTCTAATACCCAATGATATAGGGAGCCTGCTATTTCATTTAATTTCAATTTACGATCATTCAAAATAATTTAGTGATTTTTTTTACCACCCTGTATTGGGGTCCATTGAGTTAGCCGTCTTCGGTACTTACTTCGCCACGTCTAAACTTACTATACCAGTCAATCATTAAGCCTGGTTTCTGTTTTTTCTCTTCAGAAAACAATATTTTAACAAAATTTTAGTAAAAAGTTAATTTGCCCAGTTAGGTAACAGTTATTTAATAAAAAAAAATAAAGTTACTTACAGACATTTATAAATACGTCTTTTAACGGTTAGGACTAAATAAAAATCATTAGGATTTGACTCTAGAGGCGCCATCAGTGTGTCAGGCCGGGAACTTTTCAATTGGCCTGTTATGTATCTAATTCCATATAATAAAAGTACGCATATAACAATTCTTTAAGGGGTCATATGGGGTAATTATGTTTTATTCCTATTTTTTAAAAACCTAAAAATTGACTTGTTTTGTTTTTATTAATTTTTTTTAAAGCAAACTAAGAACAAAACGCAATTGTTTGCTGGAAAATACAAAAGTGGCTTAATTATTTTTTTTTTAATTGCAATCATTTATTGTTTGTTAATTAAGTGTACTTGCGTAATTTACTTAAAACATTGTTGATAAATGAACCATCTACGTGCTACCGTTTTGCTGTGAATTGGTAGCAAATAACCAGTCAATTCAAATGACTTTTTATATAGATACTTTCTATCAATCTCAATTGCAATTATTTCCATAAGTACATTAGATATACTTACAAATCAATTGTCTTAAAAATCTAAAAATGTATATATGTATTGAATAGGTATCCAGTAAAATTGTGTCGGGAGTATCAAAACCTAACGCAATTCTTGTGCATACCGAAAATGTGTCGGAGGAAATTCCAATGGTATGGAAAGTGAAACGTCGGCCTGACGGAACCCGATATATTGTTAAGCGTCCAGTGCGAAATCATTTACATTTGGGCATAAGGAAAAATCTACGCAACGGTGACTTAACCACAACAGAGGATGATACTATATCAGAGGTAAAAATTGGACGTTACTGGACTAAAGAGGAGCGAAAACGCCATATAGAACGCGCACGTGAAAGACGGCATCATCAACAATTGATAAATCAACCACAATATCCAACATAATAACTATTTACTGCTTATATATTTACGTACACATTTAAATTTTAAAATCCACCAATCTACCTGTAAAATAAATTAATCCTTTTAGGTATATGTATGCGTGTGTTGCTGTCGGGTTTCAATTGCAGTTCATTAAATTGTAATTGGTAAACATTTATAATTAGCAACAAAATAATATGTTAAATGTATCGGGCAATAATATTAGTCAAGTGTCGCCACTTGCATGTCATAGTGAATTTTAGTTATGAGCAGTATTGAGCGATAATAGCCTATATAGATAGTGACATTAATTAATTAAATAAATTTCAAAATGTTAATTTGAAACAAAAATGTCATTTAAAACTATTTAAAAGAACTTATTGTGACATCTAAATACCAATTCACATGTATTTGTATGTCAATGTTTTTATTTTTAGCAAACTTTTGAACTGAAACAAATTTAAAAAGATGAGATTTTTCATAATGCCATGGCAAAATCTTAAAACTCCTGACTTCAAAATCTTATTGAAAACCATAAAGTTGATATACATTGACGAACAAAACTTTAACACTGTAAACCTGTAAACCAAACAAGAGCGATTTGGTTCATTAGCAGCAATTGAGTGGAAAAGATAACAGCCCATGCTTTCTTGATCGCTCTGTCTCTATATCTCACTCATGTAATGGAGTTAGTTGTCAAACTCTTCTTTACTTATGTTTTTAAAGTAGCCAGTAGAACAGTAGTCTGGAAAATTCAGACAAATTCACGAGCACCTTCTCTGCACAATTACTAAAATAAATTAAATATAATAAAATCAATAAATTTCGTGTTTCTGAAAGCGAGTTTGCCAGACACATTTGGTCGGGAGCCTCAATGCCGCCTCGGTTGGTGAATACACGAACGCTGTATCACATCTCGAGCAGTCCGTCGGTCGTCGCAGTCAAATCAACAACACTACCTTTTGAAGGTTTTGTTTGTTAGAACATACACTTGTTTCTCGAAATTTTGAAGCCATTTTATAACAAGAGAAAAATTGCTAGAGAATCTGGAAAAAGTCAAATGTTACAGTTTAGAAATTTAAAAAAAAAAAATTTTAATATTTTTGTATTTTTCACTTTCTTAGTTCTCCTGCGCAATTTGGCATACTCTGGGAGTTGCGTTGCACCAATTCTGGGGAACGCCCTCAGTCGTCTCGCATAGCTCCTTCGTTCCACTTGAGGGAACTGCATATTTCGTCAATTGCGATTAAACCTTAAATTTTTTTAAAAGTTTGCATTTTTAAACGCTATGTGCTATAGTCTAATATTAGTGAGTAGCAGAAAAGTTTTGATGCAAAATTTGGTGTATACTATATATGTTATGAATGGTTTCTTTTTCATTTCTTTAGCTTTCAGGCCGAATATATTAATACTGCGTCGAATTGCTCAAGCACTGGAATTTAAATTAAACAATGTCGCCGCTTTTACTGGCGATATGTCGGATTTCTCGTTATCAAGTTGGTCACGTAGCGTGAGTCACGACCGCTTATTCTAATTTTGAAATTAGAGTATTGAACTCGTGTTGCAGTTTTGCTCGTCGGTGTAATTGCCACAAAAATATTCTGCGGTATGCTTTAATTGATTCACATTCAAACCCATTTGCAAATATATCTGTGCAATTAGCCCAATTACAAATGATCCTGTTTTTTTATTTGTAGTTTGGCATTGTTATTAATTTATTATTATTTTTATACCCGCAGGGTAGAAGAGTATTATAACTTTGTTCCGGCAGGAAATGTATGTCACATATATGTAACAGACAGAAGGAGGCATCTCCGACCCTATAAAGTATGTATATTCTTGACCAGCGTCATCAACTGAGACGGTCCGTCTGTCCGTATGAACATCTAGATCTCAGAGACTATAAGAGATAGAGATATAATTTATTTTCCACGGCACTTGTCATGTTTGCAGGCAGATCAAGTATCTTTAAATTTTGCCATGCCCACTTCCCCAAAAATCGACAAAAATACAAGTCCTATGCTCGCCAACTTGAATTTCATTTGCCCACCAACTAGTGCCAACACGCTCGCGAATATCATTTGTCGGGGAATTTTCAAGCAATCAATATTTCAACGGATAACGATAGCGGCAGTATAATTGGACTGATGGCAATACATATTTGCTTAGAAAAAAAGAAAAAAAAAATTTCTTCCAATGAACAGTTCTATATATGAACAAGTAAGAAAGTTACAGTCGAGTGTGCTCGACTGTGAGATACCCGCTACCCATTTTTAATAAAGGCAAAATATTGCGGTATCATTTTCAAAATATACCAAAGAAACCAAAAATTCTAAAAATATACCAAATGGTATGTTTGGTATATCGATGTAGTACACCATTCAAAATATACCATAGACGGCACAATGTGCCAGATTGACGGCCAAAGCAACTAAGAGCCCTAGTAAGTAGGCGTTTTTGCCCATACAAAAGTATTTCTTTAATAACTTCCACAATTTTTATCTGATCGCAACAAAATTTTCAGGAATCATAACTACTACAGTAATTATTGTATATACCAAAACTCTAGCTTTCAAATTACACTTTGATTTTTTGATTTGCGGGGGCGGAAGTGAGCGTGGCAAAAATTTGAAACAAACTTGAACATAACAAATGCTGTCGAAAAAAAATTATAGCTCTATCTCTCATAGTCTCTGAGATCTAGGTGTTCATACGGACGGACGGACAGACGGACATGGCTATATCGTCTCGGCTGTTGACGCTGATCAAGAATATATATACTTTATAGGGTCGGAGATGCCTCCTTCTACCTGTTACATACATTTCCTGTCGGCACAAAGTTATAATACCCTTCTACCCTATGGGTAGCGGGTATAAAAACTGTTAAATTTTGTAGTGGCCAAAGTTATGAAGACCTGAAATTCTTAACAGGAATTTCTCCCCAGAGCCTTGGGCGCATAATAATTGAAATATAATAATATAATAATTGATTTTGCAGACAAAAATTGAATTATTGCATACATTTTTTGCTCATTTTGAGCTTCGCAAACACGTCTTCTCTCTACTAAATGATTTCACAAATGTTGTTCGTGCCAACGTTGCCATCCATTGGCGAGCATGTTGGTGCAAACATAGACAAGATAGAATAATTTTAATCCTATGCGAACATTTTGGCGAACACGAAATTTGACGACGAACGCTACCATCCACGAGAAAAATTTCGTCGAGCACAGCATATTCGCCAACATGCTCGCCTGTGGATGGCCTGCTTTAGTTGCTTTGGCAGACAATCTGGCATATTGTGCCGTCTATGGTATATTTTGAATGTGGTACTATATCGATACATCAAATATACCATTTGGTATATTCTTTAGTATTTTCGGTATATTTTGAAAATAATATCGCAATATTTTGCTTTTATTCAAAATGGGTAGCGGGTATCTCACTTGTTTCAACTGGCAATTTGCGTGCCTTTGGATTTTGGACAATGCTGCTTTGCTAAGGTTGCTGTAAGAAGAGCAAGTATATTCCAATTTGTTCTTATAAATAAATGCCTTGTAGAGAGTTAAGCTTTGTGATGCATGTAAGCCGAAAATAAGCTTAGGAACCGAAGAAAGGTACACGCTTTGGTTGTTTCATAGATCGATGAGGAGCTAAAGGCTGAGACGACTCTGCCAAGGTATTTAATTTGGCTAACTTATTATAAAGGCATGTTTCGATGGTAAATGAGGAGAGGTCTTTAAGTGCTAAAGTGAATCACGTTGGAGTTGGCTGCGTTGAATTGTAAATCTAAGCTATTGCAAATAATTTGAAAGCTGTTGAAGTAGTACGGCTACAGAATTAAAATATGTGTGAAAGCGAAGTAAAAAAAATCATCCGCGTATTGGAAAAGAGTGCAGTTTGAACCATTTACATACATAGCTTATGGAGTCCTACCGTATACTAATTAAAAAGAGTTGGGCTGAGGCAACTACCTTGGCACACACCTTTACTTATTGTCACTTTACAATTTCCTTTGACTAGAGTTCTTCTCTGGAGGGTGTCTATGTTCACGAAGGCAAATACTTTCTTGAGGTCTAAACAGGCTGCTAAAACTTGGTAAAACTTGGCTTGGACTTTAGCGATTGAACTGTGCTGATTAAATTGTTTGATGCACAAGGCTGTAAATCTATGGGATTATCGAGTTTGTGCGAATGTGTGCTCCTCCATTCTTTGTTTTTCTAGCCTCTCTAGTATTTTAAAAGGGTCATTGTTGGCCTGTAGTTGCTTACTATTGAGGTGTGCGAATCTGTCTTAAAAATGGGGACTACTCTTACGCTTCTCCAGCTTTCAAGAGTCTCGCCCATGGGCCATTTCTAGAAAACAATTATTCCTTCTCAGGTTCAGTCCTTGGATCATTCATAAATTTTAGTTTTTTACCATTTCCGTGCCAAATTAAAGTTCTAATAGTTGCCAAAAACTGTCACTGTTGAATTTGTGGAACTTTCGAAATATATTGCTTTTCAGCACGTTCAAAATTTTAATTTCGTGGGAACAGCGCTTTATATGG
This sequence comes from Drosophila nasuta, assembly GCF_023558535.2. Classification (NCBI taxonomy): domain Eukaryota; kingdom Metazoa; phylum Arthropoda; class Insecta; order Diptera; family Drosophilidae; genus Drosophila; species Drosophila nasuta. The sequence goes on along the minus strand of NC_083458.1, from coordinate 1,596,430 downwards.
AGTTGCGTCCAAAAAATGCGATACAAACGCTTAATGTGTTTTAGCTCTAAAGAATAGTCGATTAATTCCAAAGAATATCGATATTTACAAAAATAAAAACAGATCTATCGATAGTGTCACGACGTTCACCGCTTTTACTGTGAAACTTAGAGATTGTTTGTGCAGTCAAAGCCGGCAACTATTTGAGCTATTTAAAAAAATAGGATAAAGTGTAATTAGCAGTGATCTTTTGGGTTAAAATTATTGAAATGTGATTTGAATATACGTGCATAATGCTGTTAGTGGAATTTAAAGATTGTACCTATGGCTTATATATACATACATGCCTATGTATGTATATTTCAATGCACAATTATATGTACACACGCATTATATCGAGAGGCGTTGCCGTGAATTGAGTGCCGGAATTTATTTATTTATAAGTATTGATATTTATTTTTATTTATGTCAATAAGTTTACTTAATTTACTGTCTATAGTGAAAATCTAATCCATGATTAAGAATGTTTTAAGTAATTGTCATTTGAATTGAACATGTACATACAGATATGTACGTAGTACGTACAATCTTGTCAACATATACAGATAAATAGCTCAGTGTGACTGCAAAGGGAGCTCCATATAAAAATATGCATTAATATATATGCATATGTGAACATATAACTTTTCTGAATAATGTTAAAAGGGAATACCTAATATGTACATAAGGACGTACCTAAAAAGTGAACATTTATTCAATTTGCTATACAAAATTCAGTATTTTGAGTGTGCACTGTATTTCCCCATACAGATCAAATTTGATTGAAGTAATAAAGGGTGAGTGACACAAGGCTTACATCGCAAGTGTTAGGGGTTGTAATGAGATGGCGAAAATAACGCGGAGTATTATGACATCAACATAGTTCAAACATGATCTAAGCTATAAGAAAATCTAAATGACTACTGATCTCGCGGTAGTTGCTTGTGATTTTTGTATACTTATTAAAACGTATAAAATGATACAAATTATTTTTGGTTTGACCTTTGGAAAATACCCGAAGAGCGGCGCAAGTAAGTATATTTATGTTGAGATAAGAATGGGTGTGTTTGAAAATGTGTATGTCTATCCATGTCATGTATGCGTGTGTGTATACTAAATATACCAAATGCATTTCAGTATTTTTATCCATTGCAGAAAAACGACTAAGGCAAAACGAAGGGTAAAAGGAAATGGGTGGCGTAGTCCAGAACAAGAAGTGAGAAAAAGGAATATATATGCCACTTAAAAAAATTTCTGAGTCTTGAAAAACAACAAAATAAAAAAGTCGAATATAAAATCGTATGTATTATGTATTATGAATAAGAAGGCCAGCTATGAATGAAAACAATCTTTAATACTTTAAAAAAAGTGGAGTTTGGATTTTCATTGAAATATTTGTCGAACTGTGTATGTGCCTATCTAATTTGATGATTATTAATGAAGGAAATTGTAGCCATTTATAAATGATATACCAACGAGTTAAATAGTGTAAGTTTATCTACTTATCACTCCTTTGTATATCGCCCACATCCAGCTAAAACAATCCAGCTACAGCGTCAAGTTCATATGAAGGGAGCATTGAAATTAAAGATGTTTGACTAATGTTCAATCACAAATTCAATTTGAAATATCTAAATTTAAAACATTATCGAAGCAACAATCAATGTCATCGTTATCGACATTATCATCATCAACAATGTCTAGTAATGCCGTCTCAGTAAATACAAATACACAAATGCTTAATGATAATAACATTACTAAAAATGCAGCATTTCATAAAATTAATAATCAGAATACTCACCATCAAATGATACAAGTACAACAACAAAAAAGTACATCAAATCCCATTATCGGAAGATCCACGCACGTTGCAATTGGCATTGGAATTATCGTTAGTTGGATTGAATGAACATCAACACAATAACAATCCAAATAGCTTTGTTCATCCATTAGCCTCGCAGGGTGATTATGAATTGGCATCTATTAATTTAGTATCTGCCGGCTATTCTGCGAAGACTGATATGCCAATAAATACTGGGTTCGGATCTGGGTCTAGCATCTTGATGCCATCAGCCGGGTTGGATGATAGATCGAAAAAGTCACAAAACATGACGGAATGTGTTCCTGTACCAAGCTCTGAACACGTTGCCGAAATTGTAGGTCGACAAGGTAGGTAAAAAAAAACTCTGACATACCTTTTAAGTATATGTCACCAAGACAAAAAACTTTATTAAGTTTTAAAATGTGTATAACATAATATGAACATACATGTACACGTATCTTAATTTAAATAAGTAAACAGTACTGTCTTTCCTAACCTTTGTTAATCTGGGTTTTATGTACCCATAAAAGACAAAAGTATTTAATTTTAATAAGGAGGTGTTTTAGGTTTGCTTAACACTATTCTTAACAAAATGTTCTATCCAAAAGTAAGCTAAGAGAATCGGAAAAGTAATATGATTTAAAAAAGAAAGTGTGATCAAGACGTACTTTTGTGTTTTTAAAAATAAGCTTACAACCGACATTCCATATTTGGTAACATGACTTTTGGGTTTATGTTGAATATCCATTTGGTCAAATTTATATTATTTGTATATTTTTAAAATATATTTTTTTAAGTTTTTTCTTAACAAGATAAAAATTGTTATAATTGCCTTTAAAAAGCATTTTTGAACCTGTGTGTCGACCTTAAGGTACCACTTTTCACAAACATATAAAAGGAGAATACAATTACTATCTACATATGTACATACTGTACATGAAAGATTCCTTTTTACTATCGGGATAACAATATAAACATTCAGCCGTGATCCCGTTTTTACTTTTACAAGATTCTTTCGAATTGCAAAACGAGCAAGTTTGTCTTGTCGACTTGAAAAGTAAATGCCTTTCTCTACATCAAATCTGATCTTATTTGCAAAAGGAAAAAAATAGTTGACTCATTGATTTATTCTGTTTCGTTTAAGACCGCCAGAAGATCAATTAATTATTATTAAAACGACAAATTTCTGACCCCACCTCAAATTTTGAAATAAAATGCCGTTGGCAACAACAATTTTCGTTTTGGTGGGCGACCTACTTTTGGTGAAATGAAAAAGCAAATTACAAAAACTTGTATAATCAAACGGAGGCCATTAAATTGGTTGGTTTTGGTCCCGAAATGAAAACGAAAATTGAATACCGGAGCACGCATGATTATCAAGTTTTTGTGATCGCAAATCGTATTTGTTTTTTTTTAATGTATTGTAAATTTTAGTCATTGTAAAATTTAATTTATTTTTTTTTATCAAAATGATGGAAATAAATGTTTTTTATAAATAATTATATATATTTTTTATTTTTTTTTTAAATCTTGTTTGCTAAGTATAGAACAAGATAAGCACTATAATTTAGTAGCGCTATTGTTTCTATTGGAAAATATTGCGTATATCCCTTATTCAGATATTTATTCTTAGTTTTTAAATTTGTCGTTTACAGAAAATATGTTTTACATGGGAAAAACAATTTGAAATAGCTCTGTTATTTAGCATTCGACGTTGCTGTTGAACGATCAGTCTTACTATAGAACGGTAAGGTTAATAATATCGTTCTGTTAACAGTGCTAAACGTCATGAAGAAACAGCGCAACATTTGAAATAACAATTTTTTTAAATCCTTTTTTCTAAAAATGTGAACGTTTCCCAAATTCAAAGCCTCTGAACTGTAGTTTTTTCGTATTTAACTTTATTTTTGCACTTGAGGGCAAATATTAACTGGTTATTTCTAAGATAAAGTTGAATATTTCGACTATAGTTAAAAACTTTATTCCACAACTATAAAAAGTTTTTCTTATTATTAGGATGCAAAATTAAAGCACTGAGAGCAAAAACAAATACTTATATCAAGACCCCAGTTCGGGGTGAAGAACCTGTATTTGTGGTAACAGGACGCAAGGAGGATGTGAACAAGGCTAAACGTGAAATACTCTCAGCAGCGGATCATTTTAGTTTAATTCGGGCGTCGCGCAAGCCCTCGATGGAAGGTTCAAATAGTAGCAGCACCGCTCTAACGGAAAATAGTACAACGTGCTTGTCCTTAAATAGTTGCATCGGTATTGTTGCTCGCACAACCCAGACGGGTCCACCATGTTTACCAGGCCAGATTACCATACAGGTTCGCGTACCATATAGAGTGGTGGGCTTGGTGGTTGGACCTAAAGGTGCAACCATCAAGCATATACAACAGGAGACACAAACATATATTGTCACGCCGTCAAGGGAAAAAGAGCCGATATTTGAGGTAACCGGACTGCCCGAGAATGTCGAAACGGCACGCAAGCAAATTGAGGCGCACATTGCATTAAGGACGGGTAACAACAGTACACAGGGCAGTGAAAATGGTACTGAATCAACAGATTCGTCGACTGACTATACATCAACTCTGAATACTATAAATACAATGTCGCAAATATTGAACGATGACATTAACGCGGATATACTATCTTCTATGTATGCGATTGATTCAGATGCAATGTCGTGTAATTTCACTTCTGCCAATAACACACAAAACATTTCGAATTTAGTTACAACTTCAACAATTACAAGTTTGTCAAATTGCTTTGAAAGTGTTGAACTAGTGGACATTGCTACTGCTGTAAATACGTCAATTTTGCCACCTTCGTCAACTGTTGGTGAACTAAATGATCCCCCAAATAAATTAAATGAAAATTTGAATGCCAGAAATCATTTAACAAACTCGAATAATAGTGCGAAGTCGAGTAGCTCATGTCGCAATACGACACATGGTATAAATAGGCACAAGAGCTTATCTTTTTGTTCGCCTGCATCTATATCTGTATCAGCTATATCGAGTGCAAATGCAAACGTAGCTGCTCAGTGCAATTTAAGCTCGGCTAATATATTGACTCGATCCTGCTCATCGGCCTCATCGACAACATCAACAAAAAGCACAAATAATAGCGCCAATAGCAGTCAAAGTATGAACAATACACCTCCAGAGCTCTTAAACATTTGGAAGAATTTAAGTGATTCCATTGACGTAGATGAGGGCATTGGTGATTCGCCGAGCATTTGGAATCAGCCAACGACTGGAGTTAATGTAAATGTGGTCACAACGACGGCATCGCATTCGCATTGCTCGCCCACTGCTTCGATAAGCCCAACAGACTCACTTTTTGCGGAACAACACATTTTAAAGACAACGACAAAGAGTCTTGTTCAAGATTTACCATCATGCCATAATCTACTGCTACGCCCTTCAGGCAGCCCTCTTAAAATGCATCAAGTACATCGCGAATGCTTTGTGTGCAATAAAAGAGAAGTGACTACAGCTTTAGTTCCTTGTGGACACAATATGTTTTGCATGGACTGCGCTAATCAAATCTGCGTCTCTATGGAATCTATATGTCCAATCTGTCACTCGATTGTCTACCACGCTATGCGTATTTTAGCTTAAATCGATTGCATTAAATCATTTGCAGCATATAGTCTTTTTGATTTGGTTTGTACACGCAATGATTCAAAATTCAAACATTTCAACAAAGATTAGAAATTCCACTCGCATATTATTTATGAATATACATACATATATAATTACTCATAGTATTATAGTAGGTATTGAACCAAAGTTTAGATTGTTTTGAATAGGCTGAAAAGAAAATACCCTTGCAGAAAGTTCCTAAACTCTGGTGGCGACATATTGATAGAATTCAATTTCAAAATATATTTCACTATCGATCTTTAACAATATACGTATGTTTTCAATAAGTCCAAGATTGAATAAAGTATCTTCTGCGAGGGTATATAAACAAAGATAATTAGTTATGCTGATTAGTCAGGATATAAATAATTATTATAATGAAAAGCCGATCATATCGCTATATGGAATAATCTTATTATAACGCCAAATACAAACGACACAATTATATTTTTAAGTTTTATTATTCGGTTGGATATAACATAATATAAATACATTTTTAATAAATTGACATTTTATACTTACATATATCTTCTACAATTATTTTATTAGATGATATTAGTGTGTATATAACAAGATACTCTGGCTACTTATTGATTTTAATTAAGAATCTAATATACTTCCAATAATTACCATGCGTAATCACAAAAATGTATTTTCATAATCCTTTGCACCATGCTATAACAGGGTATCATGAAAATTATATAATTTATTTAGCAGGCTAAAATGAAAAAGCGCTCATTAACATATTTATGTAAATGTATATATATATATATATATATATATATATAATAGTGACTTATTTATTTAAATGTATATACCAATATTAAAAACAATTTAATGGCATAGCATTTCATGAAAACTGATTTAAAAAAAATATTGAAATTTTAGAAAAATACTATACAATAATTGCTTTCAACGACTTTATTTATGATAAAAATATAAATCAAATTAAAAAATATAAATGTTCAATACAAAAAAATAATATTGTCATTCGAATGTAGTAGACTTGAATGTACTATTGATTTTAATATTAAGATTTAATAGGTTTTTGGCTTTCTATAATTTCGTTGTCAAAACAAATACAAAAAAATAAAACGTATTAGGATAAGATGACTGATAAATAAGCAGATAATATTAAGTAAATCACATATATACGAGCATATATTACATATAATATTTATAATATCCATATATTTATTTCTTTAAATATGTGAAATAATATGCAAGGATAAACAATATATCTACATACATTTATAATTTATACATTGCTTACACTATTAATGTGAATAATAAGACTTATATATTTACAGCCAATCAGATGAAAGATTGGTTCATACCAATAGTATATCTTGCAGTGAGAATCAGATTAGTTAATGAGATATTAATGATTTTTTTTTAATTTTGTGTAAGAATTTTTTAATTTGTCTTTCGTCCATTTTTAATTTAAAAAAATATAAACTAAAAAAAATCGTATCTAAAATTATGAATAAGAAGCAGAATATATATTTTTATATATTAAGACAATTTACATAGTTTTTTTTTTTTTAGTTACTTGAAACCCTTAAAGCAAATAAAGAGTGAGAGAATAAATTATTTAATAATTACTCAAGAAAAATGCATTTCTTTCAATTAATAAAATTTATTTCATTAAAAGACATTTTCTATGTCTGAATATAAAAAAAAAAAAACTAAAAATTTATACATTTGACTCTAAGATGTAGATTTAAGTTTTAATTATAAAATTGATAATAAATACAAAGAGTAAAATTATTTATACATTTTATGAAGTACTTATAAAATGTTAAAAATTATTTATTTTATTTATAGACAAATCGATTGAATTATTTTTTATCATTTAATTTTAACTAGTTGTTATATTAATGATTGGCAGAAAATATATCAAAATAAAAAATTAAATTTTTTGTAACTCCGATGGTTGGTACCTAGTTATTTATTTTTTTAGTTTCTTATACATTCTTTCTACTATAACAAGGTGTTTACTTAAATTTATTTTCCAGTTTATTCTATATATTGGAATAACTAAATATTAAACTATTTGTACCCATGCATTCAGAATTGCATGGACAATATTTTTTTACCAGAATAAAAATATAAGCTTTTACATAAATTGTGTAGATGGCAGTTAAAATATTTACAACGAATATTTTATAAATGTTTCTTATTAAAACCGAAAGATACATTTGTAACGGTAAAATAAAACTAAAATAAATAGTAATCATAATGAATATCCGCATTGTGTTCGTAAGGAAGTATATCTCTAAAAATACATTTCATATAAATTAACTTTAATCGACATTAACGGCGAGAAATATTACTGATGTCGATTATAAAAAAACTTTACACAAAGTATATATTATATAAAAATAAATATATACATTATATAAACAATTACTACATGATTATATAATAAAAATTTTCGAAAATAATAAAATGTATTCAAAATCGTGGAAGATGTGGAAAAGGTGTACTAAACTGTCTTCGAAGTAGAATATTTAATATTGATTTTTAATTTTGAAAACTTTTGATTTTGATTCGTTTTTGATCGCGATCACTTGCAAATTAATCGGCATGTGTCTTGCCGGACTCAAACCCATCTATATAGAACTTAATAATTATAAATAGTTCTTGATTTTTTTAATGGAAAGTGTAAAATTTTCAGAATGGTTCAAGCTAGTTACGCGAAAAATACTTCTACATTTGATCGTGAAATAAATATATATGTATTGACTGTCTACAGTTATTATGAAGATTTTAGTAGTCTGTCTGTCGATTTACAGGGAAGCCAGTTGGCATGACGAAAATCTAATACAAACTTGATCTTCATTCAAAAATAACGTGTTGAAAAGAAAAATAACAATAAAATCATATTTTTATGTTTATGCGGTCAGAGGTGACTTAATGAATTAAGAACGATGGTTCTTTGAATTTATAAAAAATATAAATGCGAGACAAGCTCGACTTATTTTATTGATTCCAAACTATAAACTAAACATTAATTATGATTTGATAAAGAATGAAGACACCTCTGCTTGTTGTTCTGCCGGCGGCGCTGCTCTGTCCATCGTTCCCATTGCTTCTTTATTGTTGTTCTCGTTTCCGTTGTAATTGCAGTCGTTGCAATTATTATTGCTGGTTCGTGGCTGTTATCCTACCGCTGCAACTGCTGTATCTGTAGTTGGCGGTATTGCGTCTTCGCTGGTGTGGTTGTTGTTGTTGCCGTTTCCGCTAGCTTTTAGAGGATCGGGTTACCGTCTGGTTCCCAGACGTTAATGACCGAAATACAGCTGACGCCGCGCACGTGTCGTTGGTTATGCGCTGCGGTGTGTTTTGTAACTTGCAGTTCTATGCAACCAACGCTGGTGTTAACTTATGTAAACCGTCGGCTATTTGAAAAGAAATAGCTACAGTCGAGTTTGCTTGACTTGGAAATGCGATCTATAAAATCTTCAAAATCAAAACTGTGCGATACTAAATTAATATAGTGAAATAAATTAAAAGCTAAAATTGGTATATCGATATACTATTACATTCAAAATATACGAGTACAAAATATTGCAGTGTCACTGCAGAGGTCGTGTTCTGGTATTGAGTTATTTCTTAGATAACTTCTAAAACGGTCTAATAACAATCAACTTTTCAGGATTCATAAATACTCGTAGGTATGCATGTGTATATACAGGTTATTAGGGAACGTATTATCTAATTTCACATAATGTATTGCAGCGTGGGCGAGAAACCTTGTGAACCTCAACGTGATATACATATAATATATATGCGTAACGCGAATGTTAAAAAAAATAAAACAACGATTTTATATATTGGTTCCGCCTCAACCATAACCACAATCACACACACACAGTCATACTGCTCTCACGGTCGCGCGCGAATATATTACAACGGTAGTCGGTCATTGCTGTGTCTCCTCGTTCTATTGACAACTTTGTGTTCAAGTGCAGTTTATTAACTTAACGCATTTGTTTCCAATGGTGAGCAAAACAGTGCGAGAAGTAAATGCTAAATCATTCAAGCAAAAGTGGGCGGGACTGAAGCCTCAATTAGCTACACTAAACGCTTTTTTGACTGAAGAGCGATTGGAAACTGTGGAACAGATGAACACTGAGTATAAATACCGTCAATTTGAACTTGCTTGAGTTTGCTTGCGATGCAAGATCGGATTTTGCGCAAATTTACGGGGAGGTAATGCTAAAGTAAGAAAGTTACACATATTCAATAAATCTAGATCTGTGGGAAGAGGGGATTTCACTGCAGAAGTTACTCGAATTTACTGTGAGACCAAGGTGATGCTGCGAAAAGGAGGATTTCCCATTCGATAGTGGTACTCTAATGACCCTAAAGTGCTAATTGGGCCAGAAATTTCATGATGTATCGTACATTGCTAAGACACTGGGAATAGCCTTGATTACCACATGTATATGTAATAAACATATGTATGTAAGTTACAACCTGAAATATTACGACCTGCAACTCCCACACATCTAATATCCAAAATTAGCGTCTGTCCAACTTTCTGCGCGCTCCTGTAAGATTCCAAAAAGACCAAAAGCCAAGTTGGCCAACACATCCAGCACATGTCTATGGAGCCATGTTGGGGATATTTGTTCTAAATAGCGTTGTTCGGATCTTTCCGTTTCTCTTAGGGATTCTGATAGTCTGCATGTACCTCATTTTAGTTAGGATTTTGCAGATGTTGATATATGGGACGTCTTTTAGCTCTCTCTGATCCTCGCTTTATGGTTGCTGTTGTAACAAGTTGCCATTCCAAGAACATTACGAAATGCAACCAACTTACCAATCAGAAGACAACGCCACTGCTGAAACTCACAGCTTTATATAGACACAACTTTAGAATTATTCTTTAGTCTTTAATTTGAATCAATAAAGAATAGTTCCAATTGGAACCTTGCTCAAGTATTTTGTTGTAAATATGTTAATTTAATACAAATCATCGTATCGAAAGAGCAAACCATTTTTAAGCGCGTCGAAGAACATTTCGGTCAAATCGCGTATCGATAGAGCAAAACAGTTTCTTAGTGCGTGATAACAAATTGTGTACCGAGAGTGCAAGACGTCTACTAAGTGCGCTAATCACATAAGATTATTATCCCAAATAGAGATCCGTGATCATCAAAGGATGACAGGAAAATAACAAGCCACACCAAACCGAGTAAGTTAGCGGGTGAGATTAAAAGAATTGCATCGGCTAAGCATAAATTCTGTAAGATTCGATCACAGAATTCTGGTAGCAGTTGCCAAAAGAATCAACCCAATCCTATCATCGAGAACAAATTAATAAAATGAATAGCGAAAATCAGAATTAGCAATAGAAAAAGCAAAAGTAATTGATAAAGCATACAAGACTCATCGGAGTCCATATAGAATATGGTAAGTTAAATCAGTAAAGGAATACATTAATCTGTGTAAAACGATTAATTAAAAAAAAAAACGGTGATATAATAACTTCCAACTTTTCGATTCCTTAGAAGTAGGAGTAGAAGGAAAAAAACATCTACTGGTTATAAACTAACAAGTAAGAAAGCTACAGTCGAGTGTGCTTGACTGTGAGATACTCGCTACCCATTTTGGATAAAAGTAAAATATTGTGGTATCAAAATATACCAAAAATACTCAAAATGTACCAAATTGTATATTTGGCATATCGATATAGTACCGCATTCGAAATATACCATAGACCGCACAATATTCACGATTGTCAGCCAAAGCTAATAAAACCCCTAGTAAGTAGGCGTTTTTGCCATACAAAAGTATTTCTTTAATAACATATCTGATCGCAACCAAATCACAACTACTATAGTTATTATTGTATATACCAAAATTCGACTCTAGTTGTTGGCGCAGTTGGTTGAATTAATTTAAGAGCATCAAAAATGAAGTTGTTAAAATTAGGGCGAAGCGAGAGCGCAATAAAGCCTTCAAGTTGCTCTCTGAGCGAATTCGCCTCGCTTCGCCGCTTTAGTTAAATTAGACTTAATGTAACTTAACATTGAAATTATAAAAGCAGTTAAAAACAGAAGTTACAGCTCGTCGTCATTTTCGTTATCGTTCTTGTTTCGTTGCTCAACAACAATTAGGTCCATTTTACTTCGTTCGCGAGCAAAGCGGAAAAATATATTACAAAAACTCTTTTTGATTTTGCATGGCGCTCCCGGGTGGCGCTCCCTAATTGTTGTTGTACGCCATTTGGAATTAAATTAAATTAAATTTTCAGGAATCACAACTACTATAGTTGTTATTGTATATACCAAAATTCGCAGCTCTAGCTTTAAATTTACGATTGTTATTCGATTTTTTAAATTGCGGGAGCAGAAGGGCACGTGGCAAAAATTTGAAACAAACTTGATCTGCGTGCAAACATAGCAAATGCTGTCGAAAAAAGATTATAGCTCTATCTCTTATAGTCTCTGACATCGTCTCGGCTGTTGACGCTGATCAAGAATATATGTACTTTATAGGGTCGGAGATGCCTCCTTCTACCTGTTACATACATTTCCTGTCGGCACAAAGTTATAATACCCTTCTACCCTATGGGTAGCGGGTATAAAAAAAAAGTGTTTCTTTTCTAGTTTTTTTTGGCAAAGGCAAGGCTGAAGGCGGTGGTGAAATTGTTGGCCGATACATCATCCACCAATACATCAATTCAGCCGATTGCCGCTCCTCGCACCCGTCTGCCTAAGCTGTCATTGCCAAAGTTCAGCGGAAAGTATTCCAAGTTTAAAAATGTTATCAGTTTGTTTGAGACTCTTGTTGACAATGACCATTCGATTCCGCGCATTGAGAAGTTCAATCATCTCATTGCATGTCTCTCTGGTGAGGCTCTTGGAATGGTGAGAGCGTTTCAAGTCACTGAGGACAACTTTGAGAAAGCAATGGCAAGTTTGTAAGGAGTATATGACAATGATTGTTTGATATTTAATGAAAATATAGCAGCTCTTTTCAACTTGCCAAAGATTTCGCAGTTCTCCGCTTCAGCGTTGAGATACTTGATTGGCACTGTCTCTGCGATATATGGAATATTGTTGTCGACAGGTGATGATAAGAAGATTGAAAATGCAATTCTTATTCACCTGGTCATGCACAAAGTTGATGCAGTGGCAAAATAAAGTGGGATGAGCAGCTATATTACGAAGATTCCATTATGGAGTGAATGTGAAACTGTGCTTAATCGTCGATATCAGCACTTGTTAGCTAAGAATTCGAGAAAGTCTGATAGTCAAGCCGAACAGCTTAATAAGCAAAAGACCCAAATTTACTTGCTCTATGTTTGCTGCCTTGGCATTTAAACATAGACCACGCAAAAACAACTGCATTATGCATAAGTTGTCTTCGGATGGGTCACACTGTCACCAAATGTAAGCCAAAATAGTGTCGTGTGTGCAGCCGTTCACATCATACGTTGCTTCACATATATTCTGCAACTACAAATAGTAGTGTTACCACCCCCGAGTCCCTCCGCTGTTTAGCCTGAGCGTCCATCCACTTCGCATGCAAGGCATGGCCACAGCAGTCATAAAAAGAAAGACGAATTCAGGCGATTTCGTCTTAGCCCGAGCTTTGCTGGATTCTGGGTCACAAATTAATTTTGTGACTGAGGAACTAGCTCAGCGATTGCATTTGCGTAGAGAAGACTCGTGCCTCAGTTTGCTTGGCATTGGTGAATCAGGATATTAGCCAGATCACACTGTGAATGTCAGTGGCTGGAAGATACCTGATAATCTTCAGCTAGCGGATCCCTATTTCTTCAAACCGCAGAAAATTGATATTATCGGTGCTGAACATTCTTTGACCTATTGTCCGTTGGCCAAACCAAGCAAGGTCCAGAGTGTCGAATCCTCCAAACGACAAGCCTTGAGTGGATTGTCTCAGGGCGGTAAACTCCTGGTGAAGAATCTTATCAGAAAATGACTGTCAATCTGAGCTATCAGGAAGAAAGTTTGAGCTCGATTGACCAGACCTTGCTGAAGTTTCGGACTGTAGAAGATGTGCGCTCTCCCTCAAAAGAACTTTCCGCTGAATAACAAATTTGTAAAGATAATTTCAGGAATAATGTGAATATATTGCCGTCTGGTCGTTTTGAAGTAAGGCTGCCGTTTAAATGCGATTGGCACCAGCTTGGGTGCTCCTTTGAAGTTGCTAAACGGCGGTTTTTGTCGCTTGAAAAACGCTTAACTCGCTATCCCTAGTTAAAGCGAATGTACCTGGAATTCATGGAAGAATATGTAGAGATGGGCCACATGTCCGAAGTGAGTCACATCCTTCCAAGTATTCCACATTATGTTATTCCGCACCAATGTGTATTACGGCCCCAAAGCATTTCGACAAAGCTGAGGGTCGTATTTGATGCTTCGTGTCGCACTTCGACACATAAGGCGTTGAGTGACATTGTTATGGTCGGAAGAGGAGCTGTTTTCGACTTTGCTTCGTTTTCGATTGCATAAATATGCATTCACGGCCGACATCAAAAAGATGTACCGCCAAGATATGGTGCACGAGGCTGATAGAAACTATCAGCGATAACAATCTCAGACTGACACAACCAAGATTCTAGGTGTGATTTTGTTGCCAAATGAAGACGTGTTCCAATTCCGGATCATTCATGGGTCTTAGAGCGACAAAACGGAACATTTTCTCGGTGACATCGCGGTTATTCGATCCGCTTGGCCTGTTGAGTCCCTTAATTATAAAAGCAAAGATACTGCTTCAAGAGCTCTAGCTCCAAAAGTTGGAGTGGGACGAATCCATGCCATTGTGATTGGATACATAGTGACAGCAATTTAATTCAAATTTGACGCAATTGCAACACTTAAAAGTGCCACGATATTTGTTTGCAGAGCCTACGGCACCGATAAGGATACATGGCTTCTCCGACGCTTCTATAAGAGCGTATGGGGCGTGTATTTACGTTCGCGCTCATACTGCAGAAGGTTGTAAAACATTGTTACTAGCCTCCAAATCAATAGTAGCACCCATTAAGACTAAGACCCTTCCAAGACTTGAGTTGTGTGCAGCTCACCTTCTTGAAGAACTCTGCCACCGCATCCGAAGGCTAATCCGATCACCAATTGAACGGAAAGTTTTTTGGTCAGATTCAAAAGTCACTCTTCATTGGATCTGGTCACATCCTTCCACTCTCGCGACATTCGTGTCGAATCGAGTGGCCGACATTCAAGAGTGGTCAGAGAGCTTGGAATGGCGTCATGTTCCAACTAAGCAAAACCCCGTAGACATTGTATCGAGAGGTTGCGATGTAACTGAACTGGGCGCGTCAATGTGGTTCAGTGGTCCGTCATTCTTAAAAGAACCACACGACGCATGGCCAATTAACCACCATTTCGTCTCTGAAGAGTCGTGAAATTTGGAAGTGCGCAAAACAGTTGTTGGACTGAAAGCTATGGTGGTAAAGTCAGATCTAGTGGAATCGATCGAAAATTCTTCGTCGCACATAGGTCTGTTGAGAGTTCACTTATGTGTTCCGTTTTATTCGGAGATGTAAAGACAAAACAGTTCAATTTGAACATGTTCCAACGGCATCAGAACTGAAAGAAGCATTCAGTAAAATCGTAGAAGTTATACACAATTTTCCCGTAGCTATGTGAGGTACCTTCACTTGACCAACTGTCACGCTGGCCCAAGACCGCTCGTGAGCATTCTTAGAGAACGACTTTGGTTAAGCAATTCTCAAGAGCTCTGCCGTCAGACAGTCCGATCATTCATTCGTTGTTTTAAATGCAAACCTCTTCTGCTTACCCAGATTATGGGAAATTTGGCTGATGATCGGCTCCGAGCGTTCCGCCCATTTTCAATTTGTGGCGTAGATTTTTGTGGCCCAGTTGAGACCTCCTACAGGATTCGCGGAAAGCCGCCTTACAAGTCGTACATAGCGTTGTTCGTTTGTTTTGCGTCAAAAGCTTTTATTTAGTAATTTTGTCTGATTTGTCCTCTAATACATTTCTAACGGCTTTCCAAAGATTTGTTGGTCGATGAGGATGCCCGCGCCGAGTCCATGACGACAACGCGACGAATTTCGTCCGAGCAAGTCGCCATCTGGAGGAGCTAAGGAAGCGAGTCAAGAAGCGGATGCGAATTCGCGTTCATACCGTAGAGGGCTCCTCACTTCGGTGGACTATGGGAGGCAGGTGTAAAGTCTGCAAAGTATCTACTCAAACGGACGGTGGGCAACGCTCTGCTCACGGTCGAGGAACTGCAGACCGTGGTCGTGGCGGTCGTGACGGTGCTCAATTCCCGCCCGCTAGGGGCCGTCAATCAAGACCCAATCGACGGCGAGGCATTAACCCAATGGCACGTACTGGTGGGCGGCCCACTGGTGGCACCGACAGCGTCGCGGACACTGGACCAGAAGGATCTGAGCTGCTTAAGGCGATGACGAGCTGTCTCGACGCTCAAGCGAGCGTTCTGGCAGTATGTGCTGGGCCTGCAGGCACGGGCCAAGTGGGACCAGTCGCAGCCAAATCTTCAAGTCGGAGAGCTCGTCGTCGTCGCAGAGGACAACCAGCCGCCGATGCAGTGGATGGTGACACGAGTCGTGGCGGTGTACCCACGGGGCGGTGCGCGTCGCAGACGTGCGAGCTGGCGCGGGAGGAATGTTCAAGCAGCCAATACACGAACTGGCGCCTCTGCCAGTTGTATGAAGGCACAGCCGTTCATAGGGGCTTGTATTGGCGCAGTTGGTTGAATTAATTTAAGAGCATTAAAAATGAAGTTGTTAAAATTAGGGCGAAGCGAGAGCGCAATAAAGCCTTCAAGTTGCTCTCTGAGCGAATTCGCCTCGCTTCGCCGCTTTAGTTAAATTAGGCTTAATGTAACTTAACATTGAAATTATAAAAGCAGTTAAAAACAGAAGTTACAGCTCGTCGTCATTTTCGTTATCGTTCTTGTTTCGTTGCTCAACAACAATTAGGTCCATTTTACTTCGTTCGCGAGCAAAGCGGAAAAATATATTACAAAAACTCTTGTGATTTTCCACTAGCTTTAAAATTAAGCTTGTTTTTCGATTTTTGTTGATTTACGGGGGCGGAAGGGGGCGTGACGAAAATTTGAAACAAACTTGATCTGCGTGCAAACATAAAAAATGTTGTCGAAAAAAAATGGTAGCTCTATATCTTATAATCTCTGAGATCTGTGTGTTCATACGGAAAGACAGCCAGACGGAAATGGCCTCTCGGCTGTTGACACTGATCAAGAATATATACGTAAGATGGAAAGGACGATGAGTCGGTGAAAACGGACATCGATATATCGGTGTGAGTAAATATCAATTGGTCGACGTGAGAAAGTATCGAGGAGCCGCCGTGAGCAGAAATCGGAGTCGACAGAAAGAACAAGCAGTAGTACGAGCAGAGCCGTGATCGGCAGTATCCCAGAACACCCGTGCGTGTCATCATTTTTAGCAATATTAAATTGTCAATTATCTTAAACTTACCTCATATAAAACTATATTATAATAAAACTAAGGCAGATAGCCTTATATTTGGGGGGGTCGTCCAAAACAACATTATTAAACAAGTAAGAAAGTTACGGTCGAGTGTGCTCGACTGTGAGATACCCGCAACCCTTTTTGAATAAAAGCAAAGTATTGCGGTATTTTTTCAGAATATACCAAAAATACTAAAAATATACCGAAAGGTATATTTGTTCTATCGATATAGTACCAGATTCAAAATATACCATAGACGGCATAATATACCAGATTGATCGCAACCAAGTTTTCAGATATCACAACTACTTTTGTTATTATTGTATATTCGCAGCTCTAGCTTTAATATTACGCTTGTTATTCGATTTTTTTAATTTGCGAGGGCGGAAAGGGCGTGGCAAAAATTTGAAATAAACTTGATCTGCGTGCAAATAAAGCAAATGCTGTCGAAAAAAAATTAGAGCTCCGTCTCTTATAGTCTCTGAGATCCCGTGTTTCATACGAACGGACGGACAGACGGAGAGACGGACATGGCTAGATCGTCTCGGCTGTTGACGTTGATCAAGAATATATATATGTACTTTATAGGGTCGGAGATGCCTCCTTCTACTTGTTACATACATTTCCTACCGGCACAAGTTATAATACCCTTCTACCCTATGGGTAGCGGATATAAAAACCTAAAAGTAAATTGCAAGTGATTGTGTAATTCTTGGAAAAAGCACCTTTAGAGCTGTGTGTATATGAGTGGAACAAATTAAAAAAAAAAAAACAGAAGAAAAGCAAACCAAAAAGCCGCCAGTGCAAGCGAGATAACATACTCGCTGCGATCGCGCAAGAGGATATCAGAAAAAAAGAAGCTGGAAAAAGTGTAGAGATGATGGAAAATAAAGCTGAGAAGGCAGAGAGCAAAACAAAACAAGCAGATATGAGTATAATTACCGAAAATAATGAAATGCTGCAGCAGCTGGTACAGCTGTTAACCTTGAAAATCCGAGCTGACGAAATACAAAAAGATGAAGAACAGCTGGTAGTGGAAAACTTTGCAAAAATTATACCCGAGTTCGATGGAATAGCATGCAAGTGGTGGCATGGTTTCAAAACTTTGAGATGAACGCAGACGCATACGGACTAAGTGATAAGCAGAAATATGTCCAAGAGTCAACTGCAGTGTTCGAATATAATACATTGCGAACAAAGTTGATTGAAGAATTTGCTAAGGGAAATGTGTCAAGCGCCGAAATTAATAGGAAATTAGCTGATCGTGTGAAACACAAAGACGAAAGTTTTCACGATTACCTGCTGCAAATGAAATGTATTGCTGCGCATGGAGTTATAGACATACAATCAGTGATAAAATACGTCGAAGATGGTTTGAATCTCAAAAGCGACTTTAAATTCACTTTGTACGGATGTTCATGATTTAAAGAATTGAGAGAAAAGTATGAGTCTATGAGAGTAACCAAACGAATGAGAAAAAAGGGAAACGAAAAAATCAGCCAAGCAAAAACAAATACAGCGCACAGCCTAAAATTGAGAAGAAGCAGCATTGTTTTAACTGTGGCGCACACGACCACCTTCGAAAAGATTGCCAGAGTGAGCTTAATTGTTTTCGGTGCAACGAAAACGGGCACATGTCAAGAAACTGCAAGGCTGCACCTAACATGAAAGTTGTCTACAAGGACCGTCGACTAAAAAAGCTGCGAATCGCTGACGTTGTGGTAGAGGCTCTAGTGGATTCTGGAGCTGACGTCTCAATAATTAAAGAGGCAGTCAACAATAAAATTAGTGGCGTGTTTTAACACTACGAGGTCTTAAAAGAGGTATGACTCGCCCTCTGTGTCAATTCAATGCAGAGGTGAAGATCGACGAAATGCAGCTGACACACAGGTTCCTAGTTGTTCCGCAAGATGCCATCGCCTGCGATGCTTTACTGGGATACGACTTCGTGGCAAAGTTTCCCCCTGCTGGGGAGGAAACTGTAGAACCAAATCAGTTAAGTATTCTTAATATTTTAGAAACCAACACTGATATTGATACCTCTTCGCAATATAAAGGAGCAGTGAGGAGGAGTGAGAAAACAGCTCAGTGTCCAATTCAACTCAAGATCGTGCCGGATACCAACATTATGCCCTTTCGGCAGGCACCCAGTCAACTTGCTGTTGACGAGGCTGAAGCGGTAAAACAGAAAATCAACGAGTGGCTGGATACAGGCGTAATTCGGCAGTCCTCATCTAACTTTCCTAGCCGCCTTGTTGTTGTTAAAAAGAAGGATAGAGCAACCGCATTTGTGTCGACTATCGCCAGCTCAACAAAATGGTTCTCAAAGACTGCTTCCCGGCACCTGTGATTGACGACGTGTTGGAGAAACTGCAGAGGGCCAAGTTTTTCACCGTTATGGATTTGGAAAACGGGTTTTCCACGTGCCGGTGGAAGAAAATAGCAAGAAGTTCACAGCTTTTATTACGAAGGAAGGCTTTTTCGAGTTCAACCATTTTGATTTTGTAATTTTCCAGCGATCTTCATTCGATTTATCAACCATGTTTTTCAAAAGCTTATAAACGAAGATGTTTTAGATCTTTATATGGATGACATAATCATACTTGCAGTCACAGCAGACGAATGCCTGAAGAAAATGGAGAGCGTGTTTACAAAGTCAGTAGAGTTTGGCCTGAAAATTAAATGGGAAAAAGTGTCATTTTCTCCAGACGAAAATCTACTTTCTCGGCCATATAATTGACGACGGGAAAATCAATCCAGGAATAGAGAAGACGAAAGCTATCGAAAAATTTCCAGCACCTCAGAATATTAAAGCCCTGCAGTCTTTCTTGGGCCTCACTGGATTTTTTCGCAAGTTCATACGAGAATATTCTTAGATAGCAAAGCCGTTAACAGATTTTAGTATGAGAGTTTCCGAATGGGGCCTGCTGAGTTGCAGTCGCTGCAAAGGTTGAAAGACGCACTAACCTCGGAGCCTGTATTGAGAATCTATGATAGAGATGCCAGCACAGAGCTCCACACAGATGCCTCGAAAGATGGGTTTGGTGCCACATTGCTGCAGTGCACAGTGGATCCGCTTGTATGGAAGAGCGGCCAAAAATACTAATAATGGTCATAACGTGCTGAAATTTATAACAATAATTTAGCAAATTTGTCTAAACATATAGCAACAAAAATCGGACATATCGATCGGCTATATCCTATAGCTCCCATAGGAACAATCGATACCGAATTATAAAAATAAATTTGTTTAATCTAATTTATTACGATTTTGGTATGGAAGATATTTTTCGTAGTTATACATATTCTTAAAAAACTAAAATAAAAATCAACAAACAAAATATAAATGAAACAAAAATTATAAAGCATCATCAAGTAATTCGTAGACAGATGTAAGCAAACTCGACCTATCTTTTTTAGGAAGTTGTCTCTGTCCTGTTAAAAATGGATCTGAACGCAATAATAAATAGTTTATGACATCTGTGTTTGTTAAAGTACGAGATACTTTCCGACTGTATTGAAGTCTACATTTTTTTAGTTCCTTGTTATTGGACTCTGCTGCTTCCTCTGAAAGCTCTCCTATCGACACTAATGCATACTCTATTACAGCTGAACCATGAATTAAGGCCTTATGGACGGTAGCCGGTAAATAGTACCATGGATATGCAGCTATAAGATATTTGGCTGTATCCAGCGCGTAATTTTCAAATTTCTCCACATTAATTTTGAATCCCGATGCCATGGCTTGCAATAATGTTGCACATCTGTGAATCAAAGATGCATCGATTCCTGTTATTTCGGAGCTCAAATCTGCATTACAAAAGAATTTCCTTGCGATATTTCCGTCGTTTGAAGATCCTCTACCTCCACTAGTATTCCCATTTTTTCGCGAAATTCCTCCTGAATGTGTTTCTTCCTGTTCAATACTTGCATCTTCTTTTCTTCATCGCGTACTTGCCACATTTTGACCTCTAGCTTATATGAAATATGTAAAAAGTATTCAAAGAAGCGTATATAAGAATGTAGTGGAGATAAGCCAAATTTGTAAAATCTTGGGCGAACTTCTTTACTCAAACATTTTTGTATATTGTTCATTTCTGTTGGCTTTGCTCCACATATATAACACGTTGCCGAGGATGATTCGCTGATTGCGTGGCACACCTTTCCATCAACCATTGTAAGATGCAAGCTATGGGTGATAACAACTTTTTTATTAGAGACGCTTAATTCTTTTGGCTTTAATTGTTTAATTTTTGCGTCAAAATATTCTGCTTCGTCTTTCGACACTTTCGCGGTCTCTTAAATTGAAATCTTATTGGTCGACAGTAACGAGTCGATGATGGCCGGGGGTTTTTCCAAATTATTGTGTTATCTATTTGAGTAACCAGTTGGAGAGGTACGTAGGATGTTACAAATAACCTTCTGTCGTCCAAATCACCCCCATTTTCCAATTAAAGTTAAATTCGTAACTATATTTTCAGGCATAGTTTCAATGATGTTGTTTTGAAGCTCTATTATACTAGATGCCGTATTGTCTAGTAAGCTTTGTAGTTCGACTTCCGCACGAGATTCGTCTATATAAATACCATCAGGGTATCTTATTTTTTTGAGACTTAGTACTCTTTGGTAACTGGGAAAAAATTCAAAGGATATTTTACTATTTACAAAGTTTCTTATCAGCAAATATTGGTGCTTCGTCATGGAGGTCTCCATTAAAAGCGAAATAACTTCCATGGGATCTGCCGGCAGGAAATTTTGATTTCGATCATCATTGCGTAGAGAAGAAACAGCGGATACATCTATTTTAATGAGCTGACCTACACGTCGTCGCTTTGTTCTCTCTGAAGCCTCCTCAAAATCAAGTTTAGGACGGCCCCGATGAGCACTTTCCTCTATTTGATTTGATTTGCAATAGGGGCGTTTTATTGGAATTGATTCTTTTTTTATTAAGCCATCCAGATTGATATTTAATAACTGCATATTTTGTCCGTTTGTAATTTTTCCAGAAAGTTACAATTGTTTTGCAGAGGTTCTCAATTTTATTGGATACTTCGCTCAACTCTGGAATAATGTAGCCGTTGTTTTCAATATCCGCTTGCACATCGGAAATCAATTTCCTCATTTTTTCGGCATTGGTTCCATTACCTGTGCACCACATATTAAAACTATGCAGACGTGGAAAAATACATTTTTGCGATGCACCTATCAAAATCCAAAATCAAAATTTAAATAATAATTTACAAATTAATATTTTTGCAAAAACACAAACCACTAAAGACGAAGACAAAGCAACAGCGCAAAAGCGCAACATCACAATAAGCAAAGACTCACCTTTAACTGCTTTAGTAATATTAGTAGAAAACACACATCGGCAAATTTCGGCAGCTAATTTTAAAATATTTAGTTACCTAAAATAAGACGATCACAAAAACATTCATACCAAGTTCTGGGTTTTCTTGGAACATAACTAAAAGTCTAACTAAACATAAAATATACTTTCAAAAAATACACAAAAAAGGGTTATTCGATCAAATTAGTTTTACGAAAAAAACTTTTTCAGGAAAGTTAATTATTAATATCTCAATTTAAAGTAAATATCTTCAATTTCATAATTCATGTTAAATTATTCAAATCGGAGCACTGCAGCGTACGTCTGATCATTTTAAAGGGCGAATTGAAAGAGAGAAATAACTTCCAAAGCGCAGCTGCGTTGCCAAAATGAACACGTGTTCACGATTGCAAATCTATTTTTAGAAAGTACCGTCAGATTTCCAGTAAAATCCGGCATGCCAAAGAGAAGTTTGGACTTTTAAGAGACAATTTTGATACATTTTGCTTAAAAAATAAGTCATCACATTTTTTGATTTTTGGCCTCTGACGGAACCACTGCAGTGGTACGATGATCAACTGTATCCTGTCTGCTACTGGAGTAAGAAGACTACAGAAACCGAGTCGAGAAAGCACAGTTATATATTGGAAGCAAACGCAGTTTATTTGGCGCTTAAAAAGTTTTCCCAATACCTGTTGGGTATTTCTTTCAAGCTGACTATCGACTGTGCCGCCTTCAAGCAAGCCCTTAAGAAGCAGGATGTGCCTCGCGAAGTGGCAAAATGTTTAAGTTGCTACCCACCTCACGATGCTACCCACGATGCTACCCATCGACGTCGATTGTTTAAGTTGCTACCCACCTCAAATAATGATTATTTCTACTGAAATTTCTGCCAGACTGAAGAAGAGATCTTGTCCAGCCGCCCATTTGAAGACTTAAAAATTAAGGGATGGCTATTGTACAAAGCTGTCGAAGGAACGGATGTGCTGGTGGTCCCAAAGTTTATGGAAAAGGAGATCATAACAGAAGCACACAACGCTGGCAATTTCGGTACCCAAAAGACTATGCAATCTATACAACAAAACTATTGGATTCCATACTTGGAGGGAAAGGTATCCAAGGTCATCAGTAACTGCGTCAAATGCATCATACAAGTATAACACAAAAAATTAGGCAAGGAGGGATTTCTTTATAAGATCGACAAAGGAGCGGAACCGTTGTATACCGTACATGTTGGCCATCTGGGAGTAATGGATCACACGACTAATCAGTATAAAATTTGTCTGGTTGTATCCAACTAAAACCACGAGCAGTGAGGAAGCTCTGCAGAAGCTGAGGAATTGGTCCGACGTTTTCGGAAATCCTTCCCGAATCAAAAGCGATCGTAGATCGGTATTTACTTCAGCTGCATTTGAGACGTATGTATGTATGTTAAGGAGAATGGAATGGAATTTTTGTTATATATAAAATTTTGTTTTACTTTTATTTTTTTTAAAGTGCAATTAACAAATTTCATATATAAATTTTATCTTAAAAATGATGGGATTGATGGAAAAAAAAATGGAATGACTTCTGAGTGCCATACTAAAAAAAGATCCCTTTTTTCTACTAACACTGTGCCTAAAAAGTAGCATAGTTTCATATTACACATTTTGGACGCCACTGATTCACACTTTCGGCTAATAAAAGAGTTAGACTGAATCCACTTGAATCCAGTAAGTTCGACTGTACGCTAATCCGAACTCGTTGCTAATACACTGAATTACCACTACGTTTTATGAGCTACACATTTAGAGACCGGTCACAAACATTGATTTTTTGTGTAATACATACCTTGAAGATAATAAAAAGCCAAACTTTTATCAAATTCAATAAAAATCGTAGATTTCCGAAGAACTCGAAATTAATGCGCGAAAAAAGAAAGAATTTTGTAGAGCTCTTTGCAAAATCATATGGTGTGTTTGTCCGTTCACAGCTGATGATCGGTTGATCGTAGAGCTTTTAAAACGCTTTGATAAATCTAATCAAAGCATCTGTTGTCGACTTGTGAAAAAATATCAACGCTTTTTAAATTTCAAAATTTGAATTAAACGCCGCTAGCGAGACCAAATCGCCCACTGTGCAACACCGGAGTCCCAAGAGGAAACGGCCAAGTCGAACGCGTTAATCGCTCAATTTTAGCCATAATCTCAAAGCTGTCTGCAGATAAGCCCGACAAATGGTTTAAGTTTGTACCAAAGGTGCAGCGAGTCATCAATGCACAGTGGTACGGCTTGTATGGAGCCGCGGCCATAAATACATCTAGTTGTTGTATCGTTACAAAATTTTCCCCAAAATTATAAAAAAATATAACAAATATATTTTATAAATATTGGCCATATCGTGCGTCTATATGATATAGCTGCTATAGGAATGATCGGTTACAAATACAAATTTAGTATGAAAAATTTTTTATTTTTAAAGATATGTTATCTAAACTCTTAGTTTCATCTAATAAGTTGAACATAGATTCAAGTAACATTGATTTATCCTTCTTTCCATGCTTTCTTTGTTCAGTTATAAATGGGTCCGACCGTAAAATGAGTGTGTTCAATATGTCAGTGTTTGTTGCAATCCGTGACATTTTTCGTGATACAGTCTACATTTTTTTAGTCAAATGACTCAGCTGCTTCCTCGGAAAGCTCTTCGATTGATACGAGTGCATGCTCAATCACAGAAGATCCATGAACTAACCTTGTGGACTGTAGCTGGCAAATAGTACCAATGATATTCTTTTATCAGTTCCTTAGCAGTGTCGCTGGCATAATCATTAAATTTGTCCAAATTTATTTTGTACCCCGAGGCAATAGCTTGGAGTATAGTTGCACATCGATGAATAAGGTTTTCATTAAGCCCTGTAATTTCAGAAGCTAATTTGGGATTTGAAAAAAATTTCCTAGCCACATTTCCATCGTTGGACGATCCTCTACCTCCGTCTCTGGGTTTGTCCACCAATATTCCCATTTTTTCCCGAAAAGCCGCTTGAATTTTATGCTTTTAGTCTAAAACTTTAAATTTTTGCTCCGGACCTCTAGCTTGCCACATTTTGATCACGGACTTATAGGAAAGATGTAGAAAGTATTCGAAGAAACGTATTTTCGCATGAAGTGGTGATAAACCGAACTCGAAATATTCTTTGTTCACTTCTTTCTTCAAACATTTATCTAAGTCGTTCATCTCTTTTGGATTTGCTCCACATATAAAACATTTTAAAGAGGATGACTCACTTAAAGCGTTACATACCCTTCCGACTACCATAGTCAGTTGTAAAGTATGCTCAACAATTATTTTTTTTGTTATACATCAAAAATTCTGTAGGCTTGAGTTGATGTATTTTTTTCCTGAAGTATTTTTCTTCTTCGATTGACAGTTCAGTTATCTCTTTTTGAACTGAAAACGAACTGGCCTGCAGTAACGTGTTGATGAGGGCCGCGGATTCTTCCAAATTATTGCATGGCTACTTCTTGAAATTAGTTGGTGAGGTACGTATGATGTGGCAAATAGGCTCTTGTCCTCAGAGTCGTTATTTGCAAATCTTTGATGGGCCTCCTCCCCTCCCCACACAGGAGGAAGTGTCTAGTCCAAACAACTGGCTCTTCATATGTGTACCTGCGGTGAAATCCAAGGGGGCGCTGATCAACGCATAATTTTTAACGCTAAGCTCAGGCTTCGTGGGATTAAGCCAACATGGCAGGTGCTCACGTTAAACTCGAGTGTATATATATGTACTCGTGGCCCGTACTTCCATCAAAACCCCCAATATACTCGATGCTGTACTATCCAGTTAACTTTGCAACTCAACTTCAGCATGAGTTTCATCTACTGATATATTTTAGGATATCTTTGTTTTTTTGCATTTACTATTGTTTGGTAGCTTGGAAATAAGTCGAATGATATTTTGCTATTCACGAAATTCCTTATAAGCAAATATTGACTTTTGGACATGGCGGTCTCCATTATTAGGGAAATTACTTCAGTGGGATCTGGTTGCATTAACGGCTGTTGCTGATTTTCATTGCGCAAAGCAGAAACAGCGGACTCATCCATTTCTATTAGTTGAGCTATACGACGTCGCTTTGTTCTAGATGAAGACTCCGCAAAATCAACCTTTGGACGACCACGAGTAGATGGACTTTTGGACTTAAGGACAATTGACTCCTTTACATTTAGTCAATCATATTGATAGTGTACAATTGACGACTTTTTCCGATAGTACCGAGTTCGAAATTGTAGCCGTTATTCTCAATATTGTATTGAACATTTTCCATAACTTCCGGTAATTTCGCAGCGTTGCTAAATTTAAAATATACTGCCGTGAAAATACACAACGATAGGAATAACCTTTGGGAATGCAAACAAAAATTAAAAATAAATCGGAAAAATAATTTGAATTTGATGTAAAAGCAATTAACTGACAAATAAAAGCGGTAGACAATCACAAAAGACGAACACAAAGACAGAGACGCAAAAGACGACACAGCTGTGCACAGGGGCTCCGCTGCGGAGCGCTGGCAAAATGTGACCTTGGAAAAATAAAAAGTCGTGTTAGCATATTAACGATTACAAATACATCCGCCACTTTCCGCACCTAACCTAAAGATTTTAAAATCTTAAAACTATGACAAAGATAAAAAATTATAATTCTAATGTGGAATCGTGTGGCAACACAACTAAAACTTTAGGTTAACACATTTAAGACACACAAAAAAGGTACAAACAAAAGGGTTTCACATATCAAGTTAGTTTTAATTAATTTTATATCAAGTTAGTATCAATTAATTTCATAAATTGAAATAAATACCTTGGGCTTTAAAATCCATTTTAAATAATATAAATTTATAAACTTTAATAGTTACCAGCCCGATTTGAAGTGCGCTTTCGCTTGCGAAATATTGCACCATAGCTGCGATGCGCTGTTGAAATGAACACGTGTTCATGCTTTTGATTCTATTTTTAGAAAGTACCGTTAGGTTTCCAGCGAAAACCGGTTTGCAAATTGAAAGTTTGGACATTTTAGAGACAAACTGTGTAAATTGAGTTTAAATATTTTCTGATCGGTTTTTTGGTTTTTGGCCTCTGGCGGAACCACTGTGCATCGGCAGCTCGGTTGCCAAATACACCGAACTTTCTGGAAAAGCTAGAGTGTTAGCGTTCGTCGCATCCTAGTGTGCACTCCGGAGACATGTCGCTGATAAAGCAGGACAATCAACTCCCACTGAAGCGGCAACTAGGACGAATCTACAGGACGAATGTACAGCACTATCTCGGGAGAGAACGACGTTGCTCGAGTAGCTATAACTCGAACAAGAAACGGCTTGGCCGAGAGAGCTGTTACTTAGATTCTTCTTCTTAGCTTCTGTTCTGGCTCTCGAGACAACATCGATTGAAAACCAGCGACTTTCAACGGAGGGTGCATGTTCACGGCAGAATACCAATTTATCGCATAATAGTAATTAGTTAATAGTACTCTGTAAGGACACTCATGTATATTAAGATGTTATGTTAACATCATTCATTCCGTTTTGTAATCTTGACTAAAGAACAACATATTTTATATTTATTTTGCGACTTAAAGTCTTACGGGTGCTAATCACATGCCTTTGTAAATAACCACTTACAACAATTTATTTTTAAACAAGTAAGAAAACTATAGTCGATTGTGCTCGACTGTGAGATACCCGCTAAATACTCGCAAAATATTCCGGTATTATTTTCAAAATATTCCAATAATACTAGAAAACAAGTAAGAAAGTTACAGTCGAGTGCGCTCGACTGTGAGATACCCGCTACCCATTTTTAATAAAGGCAAAATATTGCGGTATCATTTTCAAAATATACCGAAAATACTAAAAATATACCAATGGAATGTTTGGTATATCGATATTGTACACAAAATCAATCAAATTTTCAGGACTCATAAATACTATACTCTAGCTTTAAAATTACGCTTGTTATTCGATTTTTTTGATTTGCGGGGCGGAAGTGGGCGTGGCTAAAATTTGAAACAAACTTGATCTGCGTGCAAACATAACAAATGCTGTCGAAAAAAATATTATAGCTCTATCTCTTATAGTCTCTGAGATCTAGGTGTTCATACGGACAAATTTTTTTTACAAGTTTTACATAAACAGGATCTTTTTTGCTTTCTAACTCTGTCTGAAAATCGTTCAAAAATGCCGAGAAAAGCGACTTCTCTTCAGATGAGGATGCGGTTGAAAGAATTGATGTAAATGAGGAGTCAAACATCGCTTCACGCACAGGAGTTTCTAGCCCTGGAACATTTTGTGTTTGTGCCTTAAAAAATAAGGCAATAATAATGGATAATAAAAATAATGAATTTTAGTTTAGTACAATTATTAGTTTTTGACGAATAAAATTTTAATTATTAACTTAGTTTCTCAAAATTACAACATAAATAAAAAGGACCCAAATATCAAATATTCTACCACATACAGCTTACTTCTTCTAACTCAAATAAACGAAAAGCTATTATTTTTAAATTAGGCTTTGCTAAGAATTTCTAATAGTTTATCAACATACAATTTACCCGAGGATCCATGTAAATCGCTGCCAACAATACTTCATTTTCTTACAATTTTTTTTTTCTTATTTTTAGTGTACCAATTGTTCGTCTCTATCCAATCGCAATCGGCATATACACAAATATAAGACTGCGTAACCAGGAAATCCTTTCAGTCCAATAATTTTAGAATTTAATAGGTTAAATTCCACCTTGTAGCAACGTCGAGCGCTGGTATGTTTCTTTCGTTCTCAATTAAGATACGTCTGCATAGATTTTATAATTAGTATATATATACAGTAGAGTCCGGTTATAACGACTCCGCTTATAGTGTCCGACCGGTTATTGCGAGGAAAACTCGATGGCTTGGTTGATCCCAATACAAACTTATATGAAAGGGCCTCCGTTTAGCACGTCTCCGCTTTTAGCGACTAACCGTTTATACCGACGAAATTTTTGAGAATTCAACCGGATAAAGCGACGAAAAAAAAAAAACAGAAATAATGCCAACAAAATTAAATATCAAACGACGCTGTTAGAAATGTATGCAGTTCAGTGATGGACACTCTTGCTTGTGTGACAAGCAGCGATACGAAGGTTCTTACATTCTCACTACTCTCGGTTAATTTTAGCTGACGCCTTAGCTTATGCTAAGGAACATGCAGGTATACGATTTATTTTGGAAAAATCATGCTATTGAATTAAACTTTTAATTTTTTTATTTTGATTAAAAAATTTATTTGTTATACCCGCTAGGGTAGAAGGGTATTATAACTTTGTGCCGGCAGGAAATGTATGTAACAGGTAAAAGGAGGCATCTCCGACCCTATAAAGTATATATATTCTTGATCAGCGTCAACAGCCGAGACGATATAGCCATGTGCGTCTTTCCGTATGAAACACTGGATCTCAGAGACTATAAGAGATAGAGCTATAATTTTTTTTTCGACAGCATTTGTTATGTTTGCACGCAGATCAAGTTTGTTTCAAATTTTTACCACGCCCACTTCCGCCTCCGCAAATCAAAAAAATCGAATAAGAAGCCTAATTTTAAAGCTAGAGTTGCGAGTTTTGGTATATACCATAATTACTATAGTTATGATTCCTGGACATTTGGTTACGATCAGATAAAAATTGTGGAAGTTATTAAAGAAATACTTTTGTATGGGCAAAAACGCCTACTTACTAGGGGTCTGAGTTGCTTTGGCCGACAATCTGATATTGTGAATGGTGTGCCGATATACCAAACATACCATTTGGTATATTTTTAGTATTTTTAAGTATTTTCGGTATATTTTGAAAATGATACCGCAATATTTTGCCTTTATTAAAAGTGGGTGGCGGGTATCTCACAGTCGAGCACACTCGACTGTAACTTTCTTACTTGTTTTATCTTAAAAACGTATTACGAGCATGGCAACCATAAAAAAAAACCAAACAAAAATTTGTTTTGTTCCTTTCGGTAAGTACGTCTTCCGGGTATAATGACGTAAAATCATCGGTCCCTTGAAAGTCGCTATAACCGGATTCCACTGTATATAATTGTGTTTTTCGCGTTACATGAAAGGTAAAGAAAAATAAACCAAACGATTTTATTTTAATTTACTTTTAGACGAACTTTATTGGAATTGCAAGAAAGTGGGCTACGCGTTTTGTCTGAGAAAAGTGTCTTTAAAAACTAAAAACTTTGAATTTGACCAAAAAACTTCTTATTGCGACTTAGAACTAACATATTTGTACTGTTTTGTGTATGTGCTAGTGTTTTAATGCTGAGTCCTCAAATTGCAATGCAAAATTTTAATTGATCTTTGGACTTTGAAAGTGGCGTGAAGTGGCACTTTTTGTTTGTTATGATTGGTCGCTGTCGCGACAAGTTTATGTTTAGAATATATTTATGTGAATGCAAGAGGATCTTTTGGAAGATAGGGGAATAATTAGGAGAATGTGTCACGTACGAGAAATGAGTGTGGTAGTGGTTATGTCACTACATATATATCTATATATATATATATATATATAACATACATACATATTTATATACAACTTACTATTACTAAACTATATGTTTTTGGAACTTATTTTATTGGCGCTCTCCTTTGTGTATATTAGCAATTTCAATACAATCCAGTATATTCAGAAGATTCTCTCTTTCTGTATCTTCTTCAAAAAGAGACTCCTCTGTGGCATCATTTAACACTTGGACTTGGCTTTTATCATATTTCGCCCATTATCAGACGTAATGCTATGTGCATGAATATGAAAATTCTTAATAATATGTAGTGTTTACCTGTAGATTTGATCTAGTGATATTCCATAATCATCTAAGATTTCTAGAATTATGTTCTTCATGTATATTCCAGAGTCAGATTCTCCGAGCTCAATCATGCCTAAAGTCCTTGTAATAATATCGGTTTAAGCCAGGTTTGCGTGGACCATTTGCATGGTGCATGCCAAGTGCATTATATATTGGATCCATTATTTCTTTGAACTCTTTACTGTCTAGAAAGATAAATAGTTTTCTGTCCGTGGTTACTATTTTAATAAAAGATGAAACAATTGCTTTTTCGCTCATTTGATACGATATTCTTCGTTTTTCTTCACATTGGGTTAATTTTGAACATCCAGAATTGTTCTAGTCATTTAAAATGTCCATATGTTTCGTCTTAGTTGCTTGACCGACAATCTGGTATATTATGCCGTATGTGGTATATTTTGAACGTGACACTATATCGATATACCAAATATACCATTTGTTATATTTTTAGTATTTTTGTAGTATTTTCCGCAATATTTTGCTTTTATTTAAAATTGATAGCGGGTATCTCACAGTAGAGCACACTCGACTTTTCTCACTTGTTAAAATAAAATGCAATACAAAATAGAAACAACTTTTAATTTGAACATTTACTCCTTTTATTTATAGTGTAAATGTAAAAATATTCCTGGAAAAGATAAATTAAGGCGATTAATACATTTTTCAGAATTTTACAATACCTTGAAGTTAGAAGTGACAAAAATGTACCCACATGTTGACTTGGACCTGCATTTCGAAGAATTGCAAATAAATCAAGGCAAACATCACTAAACAATCGTTGGAAAAGACATACATTCATATGTATAGCATGAATTTTAAATTATTATTATAAATGGTTGGTATACGACTGTTATAACTGTAGATTTTGTTATAACATTAAGCTATTTTACCAATATCTAGTGCACTGAAATATGTAGATGCCAAGCGGCACTGTTTATTTATGTGTAAAAGACGGCATGGTTTAGTTCACTAATCAATGAAAATGTTATTAAAAGTCAACCAAAAAAAATATACATATGCAATGCCAATATTGGAACAGTTTTTTTTATATTAAATTTCTAATATAATATTAATTAATGATTTTTCTCTGAGCTAGAAATGCCTCAGACGGTTTATTTTTAATTTTTTTTTAACTATCCATCTTAATGCTGGAACTGCTGATTTGACATCCTGCTTTCCAGTATCGGAGAATCGATACGCTTCAACATTAATTTTATGCTGGCAACTGCGAAACAAAATGGCCCTGCAGCTGAAAATTGCGCATTAAGGGCGAAAAATACGGTACTAAAACAACCATTCATTTCTTTTTATGTCAAGATAAAGTTGCAAGAGTCTGATAATGTACTTTTGATCCACCCACCGTTTAATTTAGACAAAGCACCACCTGAATATTATTTTAGCATTATTTGTCGAAGCATTGTCGATAATAACACGATTTCGTTTAAATAATTCATTTTCACAGTATAAGAAAACAGTTTTATTTTAACTAAAAAAACATCAAATTTTTGGCAGACCAAATGTGTTTACTTTAGACTGTTTATTTAGAATGTATAAGTTTACTGTTTTTGACCATTGATGTTTTGTAATTGTACTATATGCTAGTTACAGTTACATAGATTATTTTTATCTGCACAGTTAATTCGATATGAATGACAGTACATACACACCTAAAGAACCCACCAATGTAATTGCTATACATTTATTATCAAGGAAGCTGTGCATTTTGAAACATACTATACATACATACATACATATATATATATATATTTTTTTTGTTGTGGAAATATTGGTACACAAAAAAATTAACAAATGTTATAGTTAATTCAATTTTAATACAATGAAATGCAATTATTTTAATTACAGAAATAATTATATTTTAATTATTTCAATAAATTATAATTAATTGAATATTAAAACTTTTTTAATAATTTGGAATGTTAATACCTCCAAAAAAGTTATTCCACATTTTTCTTCTATTTTGCAGCCATGATTAGTATGTTGATTTGGTTACATATGTATGCACTGATGTGCTGGCACCCTATAGAGGAGTATATTAGCGGGTTACTTTAGGATAAATAGATTGTGTAATTTTTTATATTTTAAAAGCACATTTACATATTGTTATTTGTAACTTTTTTTTTTATTGATAATCGCATTTTCATCTCACACGCACGTACTCATTAGTTTGCTGATGAAAACATATTGGTGTTGTCCCATTCAAGTTGATTAATGTGTGCGAATCCATCTTTTATAACTGTCGAATATACAAAATACAGATAACTTAGATAATACATCAACAACATATTTATATCTTGCGAATATACATACCTTCTTCGTCATCCGAATCCGAATTCTCAGAATCCGAGCTATCTTCAGATGTAACATCTGCTTGCATTGGATTTATAGTAATAGTCAATGCAGAATCATCCCAGATCAAACCTTCATCAGCAACCTGTAAACAACACAACAAAAAAGACCGAGCGTTTTTAATATTGATTCGCAATGTGGGAAGAATATACGATTTAATTGTATATGATTTAAATTTCATATATAGCACAAAATTTGCAGCATGATACAGGAATTACCTAGCATTTTAATAAAATAATATGTTCCATGAATATAAAATTGTGTCCAAAATATCTACAACTTAAATTATACTGATAAAACATATACATAGCATATGGGGAGTTCTGAGTCCCAATTTAGATTTTAGGTGAATACAATAATTTTATTTCCCATTTTAAAAACATTTTTTTTCAGAGTGTTATTGTTAAGTCGTGGTTGCCTTGTTGTCGTCTTGCCTTGATGGCTGAACATAAACTGAGTTGAATTTCTCTTGTAAGAAAGCTACGGCGGAGTGGATACCCGCTACCCATCCTCGATAAATATATATAATTAATATATCGATAAAATACTAAAATATACTATGACTATATTAGGTATATCTGTATACTATTACATTCAAAGTATACCGTATAATATAAAAGTCAAAGTAAGTAAGAGCCGAATGAAGCAGATTTTTATTGACAAATTAAATAATTTCTTATATGACTGGCATAATTACCTTTGGTATAGGCTGGTGACGATCCGCATACTTTTGGTTATTCCTTAAGCGTGCAATCGAAACGCCACAAATCACAACGACGATAAAGACACAGATCAGTATAATAAGCATGGTTGGATGTGATGCTTCAGCTTCAATTAAAAATAAGTACATCAATTAATTATTATGCGTTGTTGTTTATCAGTACTAACCTCGGGGCACAAACGAATGGACATGTAATTTTGGCTCCTGAACAATATTTGTATGTAACAATGAATATGAGAAAAGCTTCCCATCTGCAAGATAATTAATATGTAGGCGGAAATAAAGTGTTTCAAAATTATGTATTTACCTTGTGTTTGATCTGCTCCACTTCCACTTGGGGGGATTATTATGTAGAGAAGCTAATAATTTGTTGTTGCCATCTAAATTTGTTAGTGGCGAAGATGATGATGATGATGGTAAATTTGTAGTCTTTGATTGTGATTGTTTTGGATGTAGGACGGTCAAGGTTAACGTATAGTCGACGTTTTTATTTTGTAAATTTAATTGTATGCAAGATAGCTTAAAAACACGATTTAAATAATAAGCTGGCTTTTTATTGCTATAAACCAAAGCCCGCAGTACGCTTAAATAATTTATAATTAAATCAGATCCAATCATTTCGACGCCATCCTTATTGATGTTTGTTCGAATATCCATGGTGGATGACAAAGATTCATCGCCATCAATTTGAATCTCTTCATGATCCGGGTTCAGTGACGGAAATACAATTACGCTGCATGAATCCAAACTCTCTTTCCGGCTTACATTTTTATTATATTTGCCATCTATTGAGAAGCCAATGTGAATGCCATCCAAAATTCGTACGCCTGTTTTGATTTCCTGATACGAGACTAGTTTATTTTGGGCGCCTAAGATACAAAAAGATCGTAAATAGCACATATGTATGTATTAATATAAATTATTGCAGTTGAATACATTCCCGTTCTTAATTGTGAACTATTACTTTCGTTCTGCAACTAAGCTGTCATTATCGAAATGTTTAGTTTCTCTGTGTTGACAATAGCTCTGGTACTTTTTTCCTAATTCATTTTTTAGTTTTTATTAGTTTTTTTTGGAATGCATTCATTGATATTTTAGAATATTTTGTAAATTATGGCAACTTTTAAAACTGATGGTTTGCCCACCAAAAATTATTTTTGTAATATTGTAGTAGATTTTTGTTATATGTATGTATATGTTGTAACAGTAAAGATGTGTTTCTTTCACAGTTAGTTACCTAACTTGTTTTATTGAGCTTCAACAGATTATGCCAGCTTTGAATGCATTGAATATTTTCATTTTACTGAATTTATTTTTCAATAATCATTGTGATAGAGAAGGTTTATTTATTCTGAGCTTTTTATTATTATGACTTTTAGTTGAATAACTAAATGAAAGCCACAATAACAGCCAGTTATAATAATGCTTATTGACAATAAAACGGGTATTCATAGGTAAAATAATTAAGCGCTTAAAATTTCGCTGTGCGTGAATACTTTGTTATATTATAGTTAATTGGTTAATTACCTGTAATCGTGATCTTTGCTAATGTCAAAAACTTGGATGGCACGTCATTTTCTGGCTTAACTTGAGATTCGAATTTGTCGACTTTATAAATAACATTAAAATCACTGGAGGGAGATTTTCCACTTAAATTAGTAGAGAAATTTTCTGTATAAACTGATTCAGGAGCAATAATAGGTTCGTTAACCATAATGTAAGTCTCAACTGTTGCGAGGCGAATTATACTATGATTGGCACACTGCATTTTTGTTCGAACTTCAATATTACGTCGACCAATTGTGGGATTCTTTTTTTCATTAATATATTGAAGACTACGCATCAACTTCTCAATGTGTTGCTTGCTCTGTGTTTGAATATAAATTTCATTCATTTGTGCATTAACCTGAACTTGACTATCAGATGAGTCAAAAGACTGGTCCAATTGAAGTTCAGTTGATGGCAGCAAATGCTCAGCACAGCTTGTGCCACATTTAATTTCTTCGACTGAAAGTACACTGTTTAGAGAGATCTTCACTTCCGAGATGTCTCCATTAAAACCATGTTTTAAACGATTTTCAGAACTTTGATAACAAGCACCTACAGAGAGCGTCGTGTTCACTCCATGTGCAGCATGTAGCGGCCAATCATCGATCACCTCTGGATTTGTATGGCGTTGCTCCTCTATAGAACTTTCAAAGCGTATGCCATCAATAAATAGTTCAACTTTGGATGAATAATTAATGTTGATAACATAATGATGCCATTCATTATCGCACACTTGCGGTATTTTCCACCGCCATTCAGCAGGGCTGAAAATGTTCAAATCTCCATCGTTGAAATTCTTACGAAGAAGCAAAATGAGACGGCAATTACGCACAAATAGTGCCATATGGTGACGATTCATTTTATGGTCATCAGCACTGCATACTATGTGCTCCTTTACGTGTTTATTGTTCGAGCTTTGACTGCTATGTCGGAAAATTGTAATGATGCTGAATGGAAGTAGGGAGAAGTCATGATGTCCAATCAAATTATTGGGCACAACAGCACCTGTTGATCCCAGAGAAATGAAATATCGGTTCACGGCCTTCATCATAGCTCAATTCTTTAGTCCCAGATAGCATCTTGTGGCAAAAGATCCTTTAAGTTGGAGTTACTTGAACAATTGGATATATCTCGATCACATCCAAACGATATGTGTTTGGTCTATAAATTATTTATGCTACAATTATTTGCATTACAACAATATCTTAGAACTACGCTTACCTTTAGAGCAATTGTTGCATTAATAGTAAGGTCCTCAGTAGTACATAATATATTGCAGAGATCCCAATCGAGCATTAGGAAATAATTGCAAATTTTCAGTGCTACCAGACTGTAAATGATCAGAAATAAGTATTTCGAATATTTACGTAGATTTTAAATTAATTTAAAAAAAATAGTTTTGTTCAGAAAATTAAATATGTTTGTTTGCTTGTTTTAAAGTCTAACCTAATCTACTAAAGACAATCTATTGACAATCTAAATACAATCAATTGTAGTGTAACAGATCACAATACAATTCTACTTCCAATAGAAACTACTGTGACCGAAAAGACGGAACAATAAGCGTAGTACTGAACCTCTGCATCTAAGGATAACACCTCAAGGATTTCTGAAGCGAGGAAGAAATAGAGAGTGCCCAACACCGTTTCTGGGAATCTCTTGCATTTCTTTGGAGACGATTCCAATTCTTCGGAAAACCATGCTTTTAAGAACTGAGCAGTCATGCACAAGCTACATCGCTGACCACCGGCCTTGGTAAAGAAGTCCCTTCCTTACATTCAACACATCACATTTATTCCATATCTGTTTTTATTTTTGAGGTCGATCGACCTAAGCCCATCTTTAACCTAAAATAAACTAAAAATTTAAATTCTTATCAAAAGTTTACTTAACCAATTAATTTCAAAAACAAAATTAAATAATTCTCGATGTTTGATTCTTTAAATTTATAAGTGATTGGATTACGATAAAATATACATCCTTCTTTAATTTGTCCTATACATCTAATAGGTATTAACTGAAGAAACAGACACAAGTCGATTTTAGATATAAGCACTTACGGTGTAATCAATGCGTTCCGGAATACCAAGGAATTTAGCGTCGCAAACACGTCGTACTTTGATGCTGACCATTATTGGTATTGATTCTTTCATGGCACAATCAAAGGCTACCACGGATAAAATATGATTGTGGGATATTTTATGCGAAAGCGGTTCAGTGTTTTTAATGGAACCCTCGTTATCTATGGTGAAGGGTTCATCACTGTTTAATATCTCATATTTGCAGACATCGCCAAAAAGAGGCGTGCAGTCCTTGTCCGTAGCTTCGACGCGAATTATTTCATTGTACAATCGCCCTTCGTCGACTTCCGTTACATATGATTGTTGAAGAAAAGTTGGCGCATATTCATTAATATCAATAACAGTGATATGCACATTGGCTGAATTTGATGGCATTCCATCGCAAAAAATCGCAACAATTTCAAAATGGTAACTTTTACGTTTCTCACAATTCAAGGTTCGCCGTGCCTTTAGAATACCCAAATTGTTGATCAACTCAATCTAAAATTTTAATTAAATTGTTTTATTTTAAAATTGATTTGAATAGTGTTGTTAATGTAATTTACTTGAAAAGGAATTTCGTGATATGGCTTCTTAAGAATGCGAAAATTGCAGATTTTTTCTTCGTTGACTTTAATTAAAGGTGTTATTTCCACATATGTTTCATTTTCTCGAATCAATCCATGATACGAATTCTCCAATATATTTTCTGCAATATATTTTAAATTTCGAAATGTATCAGTAACAATTTAGCAGTTATTTAGTTACTCTAATATCCTATTTAGACCAAGTGCATCTGCTTCAATGATTCGATTCTCTGATGCAAGTGCTTACACCAAAGCCGCATCATGCAAATAAAAGTTTGATGGTGAAAAAGTAAACAAACTTAGGTAGGAAAAAGTACAGAATCAAAGGCAATAGAAGCAAATTAAATGAACACTATAGATTTGATTTGTGGGCCAATGTAGATATGTATATGTATATATCGACATAACTTATTTCAGTTTTAGGAGTCGTTCCCAGATGCGCGAAATCGTGTTTTACCGTGCAATTCCTATAAAAAGAACGACTTTCCAAAATTTGTTTTTCATTTTGTTCCGCAGTTCCCAGAACAAATAAAATTTTGAAGCGTATCGATACTCCGATACTGGAGTGTATGTGAAGGTCAACTCAGCAATTCCAAATGTGAAAATATACAGGCATGCTCCGGTATTTACTTTTCTTTTTCGTTTTGGGACCAAAACCGAGATTTTCGTTTTTAGGTGCTCCGGTTTTCACAAGTTTTTGGTCATCGTTTTGCTATCGGATCGTTTCATTTTTGACTGCTGAAACAGCTGACTTGTGCTTTGGTCAAAAGTAAACAACCACGTGGTTCATCAGGCCTGTGACAGGAACGAAGTCACCCAGTCCATTATACGCTACACATCCCCAGAACATCACACAGCCTCCACCATGGCTTACTTTTTGGCAAACGGGCCGCCCTTTCTGCCTTTGTTCCATTGGTAATCTTACAACAAATCTATTTTTTGATGATTTATACACAAAGGAGCTTTCATCTGTCCATAGAACGCTCCTCTGGAACTGCTTTCCTTTGCAAAAGTCAGTCTTTTGAGCTTGTTTGCTTTTGTTATATATGGTACTTCCATGACTTTATAAGTCTTAACCACATTCATTTAATCGTCGACGGACTGTGCGCTCACTAATTGGTGTTTTAGCTGTCAAATTAAATTGATCTGCTGCGGATTGGGGCTTTAGAAAAACATTTTGTTAAATTCCCGTACAAGGGCTCAGTCTTCACTGAGATCTGTTTTGCGCTTAGCACCTGATCTTCTTAAAAACTTCTTCTTTTTAAACTTTTTAATTTGGTAGTACACAGTTTGGCGCGACACTTTAAACTCATTGGCAATGTCTTTGACTGCTATTCCAGCGTTAAACTTTGCTACCATTGAGGATCTGGTAACCAAACTTAGCTCAGTAGTTATACCCATTTAATTTATTAATTTTTAATAACTTTCTATTTTACTAACAACGTTGAATATTGCTCAAAGAAGTTATAAAATATTTCCATAAAGATGCTGTCAAAATACTTGTGGCACGCAAAAAGGCGTTGTCTGCATGCATTCTTATCAGCAGAAAGCGAATGCAAAAGGTAAACGAAATAAAATTTGGCGTGCACATAGCTAAAAATAGATTCTTTGTTTTGCGCCTCATTTTCGCACCGGTTTTTGACGATTTCAAGCAAAGTTAAGTTCAATAGTCAAAAAAGAGTTTCGTCAATTAATTGTGCCGAGTAGTGTAATTCAATAACCTGAGTTTAACTACATAGTAGAGAACATTTGCTTATACCGGGGATGCTGCTAACGACTTTAGTTCTGTAGTTAGAATTTTTAGATACGAACATAACAAGTTAGAAAGCTGCAGTCGAGTATGTTCGACCGTGGGATGCTCGCTATCCATTTTGAATAAAAGCAAAACAATGCGGTATTATACGTTAAAGAAACAAAAATACTGAAATATACCAAAAAATACCCGCTGTAGCTTTAAAATTACGCTTGTTATTAGATTTTTGTTGACTTGAGGGTCGGAAGTGAGCGTGGCAAAACATACAGACGGATATGGCTATATCGTCTCGGAGGTTGACGCTGATCAATATATATACATATACTTTACATACATTTCCTGCCGGCACAAAGTTATAATACCCTTCTACGCTATGGGTAGCGTCCAGTCCGTTTCGTAAGTTCAACGCTTTACCGTATGGGTTTGCAGTTTTATTCAATCAATTTGGAGAAATCACATTAATATAGAATGTTTACTTATATTATGTGATAAAGTAAATTAATATATTTTTACAGTAATTCAACTATTACATACTACGATACATTCTGAAATACTTAAAATTTAAAAACGTACCATAGTACTTTTATTATGTATTTTTGTAAACACTAACCTCTTCGTGTTAGGAAGTCCTCTTCGTTTTCGTTTGAAGTAACCATTCCACTAAAAGATGCTGATGAATAAAGTGCAAGGCTTACTATTATGCTCAGGTTGATGTAAGCGGTGATACTTCGAGGCATCATATTTGCAGAAAAGTTATAGATCTGAGAAATTGCAAAAAAGTGGCTTTGAAATTTTATCTGCAAGGGTATGAGATTTTTAACACACAAGATGAATTGCAGATAAATTCATTGAACTGTTATATGTGAATATACATATGTACATATGTCTAAGATGTTTAAGCGCATATATGTACATACATACATATATACTAATATACACATAAGTAGATATATGTGCATGTGTTAACAGATGTGTGTATCAATATAAATACATTTGAACCGTTGCACGAACTCATGAGATACACATTTACAAGATACACACACATAATTTTTATTAATAGATTTTTTTGTTTTTATTATTTATTTTTAATTTAAGAGTGAACGACAACAATATGATCGTATTTTAATGTATTTGAAATTAATTTAAATGTGTATAATATTTATTGAACAGAATAATTCATTTACTTAGGATCTGTTCAGTTTTTCAGTCACAGCAATTGCTAAAAATCAATAAATTACGAACATTTTGCCTTTTCCTTTTGCTATTACTGTAAGAATGTTAGTTATTGAACTAGCGCAATGTTTATTATATTTTTAATTTAATAAGAGATTGATCACGTATTTGTCAATTGTTTATCCGACATTTTTATGTATTTGACAAGCAAAATGAATCGAACACATTAAAATGGTTTAAAAAATCCCGATCAAATGAATTCTGTATATTCGGTATTTTTGTTTTAATTTTTTTTTTTTAGTAAAATATTTATTTGACAAAAAATTGTATTTTGGGTAATCCAATGCAAAAATTTTAGATCGAATTTTGAAAGACTTAAATTAATGTATGAGTTCACAACTGCTTGCCTTAATAAAAAAATTGTTATCGATAAATTTACATACAATATAAGTAACAGTTAAGCAACCTTAACGCACTTTCAATTGTGTGTAAATAACAAACATTGACTTAAAATTTACTTGGTAAGAATTGGTAAATGGATCTCTATCCCGTAAATAAATATTTCCGATATGAACAAAACATTTAATATTATTAAAATAACTTAATATTTTGAAATAACATATAGAAGTTGTACATTTCTAACGGTAGACAACTGCAGATAATTGGGGGTTTGACTTTAGTATAAGTATTATGTAGAGCCTTGCTAAAAATTATTGGTCAAATATTCATTCACGTGCGCGAACTTTTTTCGGAAATATGTATGTATGTATGTATGTATGCATGCATAAATTTGTGTAGGCTGAACTGAACAAATTCGACCCGAATCGGAAACTCAAACCGAGCAATTGGAAGTATGTGGGAACTTGTGGGTTTTGTCAGGGATGCTGTGTGGATTCTGTGTCGAAGTTCACATGATAGGAAGGAACATTTAGTCCAGTTTTCGTGACGCGTCGAAGCGGTTCACTAACATAAAGCAGGCTATATAATAAAAATGCAAATCAAGTTTTCAAAGTAGTTACAAATTATTGAATTTGTAAAAAAAGCTTGCGTAGAATTTCTGTAATATAATTGCGTGGCTATAAATGTAAGTATGTTGTGAAATTAAATTATATGAAGGACAATGAATGAAAGCCAACATACATTGACAAATAAAATGCATAGTATATTTAGGACTACAAAATATGAACACAGTATACATACAAATATACGTTCATTCATATTTAAAGAGA
Organism: Drosophila nasuta; assembly: GCF_023558535.2. NCBI lineage: Eukaryota > Metazoa > Arthropoda > Insecta > Diptera > Drosophilidae > Drosophila > Drosophila nasuta. Next base: position 1,553,803 of record NC_083458.1, on the reverse strand, counting down.
CATTGGTAATGAATGTTTGAAACATCTATATACATGCATATGTATGCACCTTTGTCGTTGTTTTACATATCCAAATGTACATATGCCAGCATGAGAGTGAGCTTTATATAAAGCTTTTTATGTCTGAATGAATATTTTCTGAATGGGCAGTCAGTCCATCAGTTGGCTACTCCTTAGCTGGGTTTCAAATATATACCAACGCTCTAAGTAATTATTAAGATTTATTATTATTAGTAGAAAATTATTTTATTAATTTGAAATATTCTTTATATTATTTAAAAAAAATTATTTCAAGCATCAATGAATTTGATTTTTTTTAATTTAATTCATTATATTTTTTGGATGTTAATTTTAAAATTAAGAATAATACAAATGTACAATATTTCAAACATTTTTTTTAATGACATTATAATTAAAATTGATCATTTATTCTAATTAGTTTGGGATTTGAGTAACAAGTAAGAACATGTAAATGTGAAATTAAATTTTCCCTACAGCTTGAATTATGGCTGAGACTTACGGTAATGCGTCGCACTCAATATATACTCATAAGACAACAGAAAATTGCGATGCTATGCGACTGTCAGCGATGTGCAACTTATTTCGATTTCGACTTATAATTTACTTATTTATTTGGAAAACCAATAAAGCAAAATGCCAAATATGATAAAAACAGAAAAGTAATTCAAATTTTTTAAAAATTAAGTCACATTTAAGTTAACTCACGATCAACTAAGTGCACAAAATGTTCAATTGTTTTCTTATCCAGCACTTGCACAAAATGAACTTAATTTACTAATTGTAATCGTATTCCTAGTACATATTCTTTGTAACTCTTCTTCTCTGCCAATATTTACATATACTCGAACATATGGCCATTTTTAAAGACAAATTAACAACTATGATAGCTAAGCATTATAAAGAAATAATAACAAATTTTAAGGTTATTAATAACATAATTTGCTCTGGATGATGAAAACGAGAACTATGTTTTTAATCAAGTATACGAAAGAATAGTTTTCAATACTTTAATTAATCATTTAAATTCTATAATGTGTTCAAATCAAATCTGCATTAACTGCGACATGCTTAGAGATATTCTATATATTTAACTCTTTAAATAGTCCTATACTGTTTTTAAAGGTTATTTTTAAAGGTGTACTCTTCGTGTCCGAGGACACCGTAGGGAAAAGGGTATTATAATTTAGTGCCTACAGAAAACGCATGTAAACGGCAGAAGTCATTTCCAACCACATAAAGTATATGTATATATTATTAGCCGATATGGCCCTGGTGCATAATGTTAATGTAATAGTCTATTAATATACCAGAAGTAGCCGTCTTAAGAATACTTAAAAAATGGGTAGCGAGTACTCGTATCTTACATTCGAATACCATGACTGTAGGTTTTTTACTTCTTTTTTAATCTTTAAAGGATTAAAGTCACTGGTTATACCAGCTGAAACGTCGGCATTACTTCTCACCTTTTTCATAATTTCTCCTGTCTTGTGATTGCCTGAACGGGTCTGGTTCAATGAATCACACCCCAGACTGTTGCTCACTGATGCTTATCGATACATGCGAGCAAGATTTATGACACATCTCCCAATCGGGCATACTTCTGCTGGGAATAATATGATTGATTTCTCCAAGGTTTATTGCTCAGATAAACACTTTTTAAATGTGATATATTAGACAAAATTTTAGAAGGAACTGCATTCACATATTGAGCTTTGGACTTAGAGCCCTTTTGTCATTGAGGTTTCATTCCTATTTCTTGTACTGCTCAAGCCATGGCATAATTGATAAGGGTTCGTATCTGACAGGCATACTTCTCAATATAGAATAGGAGGCTTTTTCCACGGGGTTATATCACTGTTCGAAATATTGCTTGGAAAGAGAGTATCTTATAGAACTCGAAGACGCTAATCAATGTCGTTGGAGATGATGCCATTTTATGCTTGACTACTGAATAGAATCTCATATCTTCTTCCGTTAAGCATTCCTAATTATTTGTTATTTTGAGTTAGGTTACTTTTATACTCGCTCCACACTACTTCTTTTCGCTTGATTATGTTTCCCACCAATAGGCATTTCAGCAGCTTTTATCAAAGGCACCTGTTATGTTGATGGGTTAGAACTTTACACTTCCGTCTTTTTCGAGAGACTGACATCGACGGTAAGACCTTTGTTTCTAATGTCAGTTCAGAACCTACATAAATATTTTAAAGTTATTATTACAAACGAAGTCGATAAGCAAATAACCATTATGATGAGTATTGACATCGTATCCAATACGATTGGGATGTGCTTTCTTTCGAAGTACTCGATAAGTCCCGCAATTGTCACAGGTCAACTCGGTACATAGCCAGGAAAGTAGACTGATGCTACAACAGCAGTTGAGACCAGTGCTGCCAGATTCTCCGGAGTAAAAGTTGCTAGATTTGAGAAAAAAAAGTTGCTGAAAATTATAAAAAAAAATTGCCAAAAAAAAAATTGCTAAATCTTTTAAATGTTCTTTTTCAAATAGTATGTACATTTTTAATTAATTTGAGAATAAAATATTGCAATTAAAAATCAAAATTAAAATAAACAGGATTTCATATCTTCTTTTGTTAACATTACAAAATACTTAAAATTTCGCCCAATTCTTCTGCTTCCTTACTATCCGGGTACTTTTCGTTTCCTGAAATTTTAAGTACTCGTAGGGAAGTACATCATTATGGCAACATTGTAGTCCAATACATATATAAAGTTAATATTTATTTTTTTTTTAATTATTTTTTTTTTTTTTTTTTCAAATAATTAGCTTCTTTATTAAGTATCGAACCAGTACAGCAGGAAGAAAATAGTACTATAACAACACAGGTAAAAAATGTATTTATTTGGACCAAACCTCATATTAGTTTAAGGAGTTTATGTGAAGTTTACGATTGGTGAACGTTTTCGCAAAACCTTGACGCTTCAATCGCCTCAACGGTCTGGCTGGTAGGAGTCTCCTAGCGAGTCTGCTTCTATGGGTTAGAAACCTGTCGCTATATCGGCTCGTGTTTTAAATTATTTAAATTCAAAACTAACCTTATATGCAATATCGAATTTAATGTTTTAAGGCTCATACAGTTGCGTAATTTATTTTTTGCTATATTCATTTGTGAGAATATACGCTCAACTTCAGCGTTCGACCATAGCAGGGAAAAGATTTTGAGCGCAAAATCTGCTAAATCACTAAAAGGGTTTTGGTTCAAGTAGCTCATATAATCGAACCGTTGAGTTAAATACAAGTTCAGATTTCGTTATGAACTATTAATCGCAATTTTTGCAGTGAATAGGAAAAAGGGTATATAAATAAAAAGGCTTTAAGTAAAGTATAAATGAAAAATTGCTAAAATAGCTAAAATTGCTAAAAAAAAAAAAAAGTTGCTAAATTTGTAGCATTACAAAAAAAAAGTTGCAATTTTTTTGAAAAGTTGCTAGATCTAGCAACTAAATTGCTAAACTGGCAGCACTGGTTGAGACATCTGCAAGTGCCTTAAATACGCCGATTTACCAAAAGACATCATCATCATGCTATGCGCGGGCTCCTCCACCGCTGACGGTTATTAAGGATATGATGACCTTCATGATGGTGGTAGGCACTATGTGGTGGGAGTTGTGCGGAGTTTATGAATCTACTTTGTAGATTTTCTATTCGCAGCTAACTTTCATGTTTGACATCGTTCTCTATCGCCATCTAGAAGCCTTAGCCTTAGCCACCTCACAACCATCTACAAATTCATTAGGCCGAGAACATTCATGCATATTTATATGATAGCAATTTATGATATGTTTTTATAATACTTTTTATTTATTCAATAGGCTTAGAAGTATAGAATTATTGAATGCCTGCATGCATGTAATAAATGTCTTCGAAGTGTACTAATATATTTTAAATTTCACTTTGTTACCCTGCAGATAATATATATACTGGATTGTCAACAAATATACAACTATATGAATTGGTACAACCAAAATTGACTTTTATCTTTTCATGAATTACACGCATTAGTGGATATTTATTGAATAAATAATTAAAATGTTTATTAGTTCAAATTTGGTAAGTTTACTAACAATAATATTACTTTCAAACATATTCTTTTATTTGTTACAGGGATACAAATACTGATAAATAAGAAAAAACATTTAAATTAAAAGGAAGACAAGTGAAAAGCTTAAGTTGAAAGCGCGCGACAACAAATTTCTTCTTTCCTTTGACCCGTTTAATCTGAAAACAAACTAATTTAATATTTGTTTTTATTAATTAAGTCATCAAGCCCCTGCAGCTACATACGTATGGTTTATGGCAGACTGCTCTCTACTTGTTATTTTTTATTCATTCGACCTTTTTTTCTATCGCTGTTTACTACACGAGACCTTAATCAATCCCAATTCTACTTTAGGAACTATTTAAAAAAATCAAATTCAATTAGAAGTATTGAAAAGAAAAGAATAACTAAGGACTGGTGCTTTAAAAAATTTTATTACATCTTGGCGTTAAAATTATAAGCATCATAAATTTATTTAACTTAGATATATTTTTTTTAATTTGAATTTCCTACTTAATAACTTAAACAAGTAAGAAAACTACAGTCGAGTGTGCTCGACTGTGAGATACCTGCCACCCATTTTGAATAAAAGCAAAATATTGCGGTTTTATTTTCAAAATATACCGATAATACTACAAAAATACTAAAAATATACCGAATGATATATTTGGTAAATCGATATAGCACCACATTCCAAATATACCATATACGGCACAATATACCGGAAGACCTCTAGTAACTAGGCGTTTTTTGGCCATACAAAAGTATTTCTTTAATAAATTCCACAATTTTTATCTGATAGCAATTAAATTATCAGAAATCATATTTATACACCAGCTTTAAAATTACGCTTGTTATTCGATTTTTTGATTTGCGGGGGCGGAAGTGGAAGTGAAATAAACTTGATCTGCGTGCAAACATAACAAATGCTGTAGAAAAAATTAGAGCTCTATCTCTTATAGTCTCTGAGATCTAGGTGGTCATACGGACAGACGGACATGGCTAGATCGTCTCGGCTATTGATGCTGATCAAGAATATATATACTTTATAGGGTTGGAGATGCCTCCTTCTACCTGTTACATACATTTCCTGTCGGCACAAAGTTATAATACCCTTCTACCCTATGGGTTGCGGGTATAGTTATCTACTTTTTGTATAGCGTTTGGCGTAATTTTAGTAGCGTTACGTATCTAAAAGTACTTGAAAAAACATAAAATATAAATTATCTTTCAAATCAAATAATATTCTTAGTCAATTTTTTATCTCTAAACAAGAAAATGTATGTATTTTTCTACAGTTTTCTTTTAGAAATAGACAAAAGGCCTACATCGGGCGATAGAGCAGGCCTATCACTGTATCGTTTGAATTACAATAGCAATACTTGTTATATTATTATAACTGTGCCGTCAGTAAATGTATGTAACAGGCATAAGGAATCTCCGGGACGATCTAGCCATGTCCGTCTGCTGGCTGTCCGTATGAACAGCATTTGTTATTTTTTTTTTTTCTAAATAAAAAAATTGTAAAATTTTACCCAACCAACGATTAAAGATTATTTGGCAACTCTCGGATAAAGATGCATTTGGTTGTTAACGACTGTATTTAAATTAGGCCGGTCTAAATATTTTGATTGAAAATTCCAATTGCGCCATTAATGGCAATCGAAGAGCACAAAAAAAAAAAGAATCTGTGAAATTGATCCATTTTCAGAATCGAACGAAACGGATTTTTTTTTTTGGCCTATCTTTAAATTATTTAAAATTAAATTTCTTTAATTTAAACAAAAATGTTTGTAGTGCTCTTCTTCTACAATTGCTTTGTTTTCGCAAATTGCACCCAGAGACAAACATAAAAACGCAAGCTTCTTGTTTCGAATTCAATCAGCAAAATAAATCTGTTTAGCAAAAGATTAAAAGGCTTAGTTGGCACGGTTGGTAATGTGAGTTAGCATTTGAAAATTTTGGAATAACTTAAACTTAAATTACTATTTTAGTATAATAAGGTTTGGAATTTTAAAAACCAACTCTTATTGCCTGTTGTGTAAAAATTACATTCTTATAGCTCTTAACGTTTGGTCTGTGGTGGTTAGCTCAGTCAGTAAATTAATAAATCAGGCAGGACAAAAAAGCTTTATATATAATATATAGAATACAATTTTCAATTTTTATTTATATATACATCTTTGTCTTTTAAGAAATCAAATATTCACATATACACATTAGTCATCTTAATATGCCAAGCATATGGAAATGGTAGCTATCTAAATGGACGTAATGGAGACTATGGAGTGCAAAGAAATACGCAAACCAATAAATTAGTGAATGCTAATGGAGATGGACAAAGGCCAAACGTCAATAACGGCTTGGTAACAAACGATGGCAGCGCTCGAAGTTCCGTTGGCGAAGTATTTGTACCAAAAACATTTTCGCTTAGTTCGCAGGAGCCATCATGTGAACAACTTCGTGCCATGTGGATGTGAGTTGGTATTTAAAATACTCGATTTATGTTTAAACTTGTTACTAACCAATATATATAAATATAAATACATATTATTAATATATGTATAATATATAATCATCAAGTACAATTGCATCTTTGTATGGTAATTTACAATTACGTCAATTGCATATAAAATAGTTTCAAATATGACATAATAGAAATACAAAAATGTACTTTTGAGATGATCACCTTCATAACCTTTGTACTTAATTTAACTCTTTCTTGAAATACACAGTTAAGATGTTTTCTATGTTTGATATATACCAAAAATATAATGTAGATTTTCAAAGAGACAATCTCGGGCAGCAGAAATAACAAATGAAATACCCACATATCGCGACCCGTTTACATATAATATTTGGGATCCGATATACTCCAATTCTAGACGCTTTGGATCGTAAGTATTATATAAAAAAAAAAATATTTAACATGACTAAACTGTTCAATCTGTCAATTTAAGACTTCGAACGGGATCAAGGGATCGAGCCCGCTCACCTGTTTTCGGCCGAGTCGTTAGTCGAGAACCCACAATTCCTCAGCATATCGGAGGAGGACTTGAGCAACGTCAGCGTCTTATTGTTGATGGTAGTCTTTTAATCCTGGGCAGACTCGATTATATAGTTCAGAAGCACGTCCAATCACTAGTGCCTCAGGCGTATCCCAAACATCGTCTGCACTTTCGTCGTCTTCATCGTCAACCCGTCGAGCAAGTAAAAACCGATATATGGGTGTACCGTATAACTCAGGCGATAATTTAAGTGGCAGCCAAAATTCAGCAGCAGTTCAGGGTAGCTTTCAAAAGCTCAAAGAACTCATCTGGACAGAGAGGGCCAAAGAATTAACGCAGCAACGGCGTGCCGAGGAACTGGCGGCGCGAGCAGCTGTACTGAAGGAAATTGCAAATGGCCAAAAGTAAGACAGTAATAAGAGACAAACTAGTTTTAAAAGCAAAATCGATTTTTCTAATACCAAAGTAAAACTTTTAGTCTTGCGTTAGTAAACCTTAAAATATTTATTTACTTAAGCTTCCAAATTCATTTTGCTGTTGATACACAAACTTTTATGCAAGCATATATAATTTGATGATTTATGCAAGATAGTAAATCTATTAAAGACTCTTTGGTGCAAGTGCTAAGCTTAAAAAACGGAGCGATGAAATTTAAACAAGTATTTGCTGTGAATAGTGTAGATGGGTGACAATGGCAATGGAAACTGTACTGGAAGAGCTCATCCATCCCATTAATTCAATCATTTTATTTATTTATTTAAAATAGATCTGCGGAAGTGGGAATTTGTTTGGGCATTCCCCTTTTGGCTCTCACATACATTGTCTGTCGGCACAAAGTTATAACTGGCCAATGACATTTCTTTTATATATATGTAGTTATTCAAAATTTTATTTTGGCTAAAAAGCGCCGAAACGAATTAACGAACGCCTAAAAAATAGTCAATAAATTGCTTTTGGAAAGTCAGGCTCAGAAATAAAAATTATATAATAGTTATTAATTAATTTACTAATTTCAGCATGCAAGGATCGTACAAAACATCTTTTAATAACTTAGCTGACTCATTGCTGATGGATGAAAACCGCAGTCCAGATAATAGTGGCAATCAATATATACATGCCAATCGCCTGTCGATTTCAAGCGGCCAATCTTTCGATGTCAAAAATGCCAATAATAAAAATTCTGGGCATCGAAACAGCGCTGGTGGGAGAGCTTCAACACGACGAATTGGAAGTAATTTTGGAGTTGCAACTCATGCTACTGGACCAACACATAAAGAAGTCAGTTTTCTAAGAAAGTCTAGTCCGGCAAATACTATCGCTCGCACTTCGATTCCAGTAACAGACGTGGATTTGAGTGAATTATTATCAGATCATGCTGTAATGGGCATACCAATGACATATCCAATTCGACAATCCCATTTCAGGGAAAGAAATCGTTCTCTTTTTAAACAGGTATATCTTAAATAAATTATTTTTAATTTCATTTGCATCTTTTTATTAGTTTTCATTTACGAATTTCGAAAATTCATACATCTAAATCGTAAATTAAAATCACAATTTTTAATTATAGAATACTAACGGTGACGACTATTTTCATCGAGAGAATAGAAAATTGGGATCGAATAGGGAGTTTGAATTTCTTAAAGCATATTTAAATGAGAATCAGCTAAGACCATTAAAATCAATTGAATATAACATTATGAAGCCTAATGTTCAATTATATTCCGCCGTCGAAAACGATCAAGCAATTGATCGTCCCCATATAAAAAATAATTATATTGATTCTTACTATTATAATTAAAAAGATCTCTGCTCATAAATAATTATCTCCTATATCTTTTTTTTATTTTTAGCAATGCTAGTTAAAATTTGTATATAATCGAATATATGTAAATATTTCATAAGTTTATTTTAATGATTAAACACTGCTAACAGGTAAAACGGTTATATATTTAGATGCCATTAAGATTTTTTTTGTTTTTGCAACATTGCACTTAGACGTATTATTTTGTTAAGTATTAACTTACATTTCTTTATAATTTATGTATTAAAATACTAGACATTTTGCTTAAACGTTAACAAAGGCTTCCAATATAAAACAATCATCCATAATAAAAAAAATTCAAGCGTGTAGTGTGTGGTGTAAAATGATCCGTAAATAGATAGTTTTTCGATTAAGTAGAGATTGAGTGGTTGATTTGTAATGTAGCTAAGATTCAGAATTCATTGATGAAAAAACTACCAGTATGTAGAATAAAATTATTATTAATTAAAATTGACTGCATACTTTGCATAAATAGTACAGACACTGGTCACGCTTATACTACACATTTATTTCCATATGGGTATGTAAGCATAAAGCATAAGCTGACTGTGCCTGAACTTAATCATATTAACGAAATAGCATACACAATCAAGAACAACAAAAAATGACAAATATAATTGAAAACAATCCAACAAAACAACTCTTATAACTATTTAACATCTTTTATAAATATTACATTTTCTTTATCATATATGTATAGTGGTTACTTAACCTGAAAACATATTATACTTGTTTTCGTTGAACATACCATATCCATGTTTCCTATGTATGTATGTACGGGTTTTATTTTTGTTTTATTCATTATTTTAAAATATTTATTCAATATTATTAATAAACGTACATATGAAATAAATGTCAATTTAACATATCGAACTTAAACTATTTCAATACAACAAAAACAAGAAAAGGAGATACTGTATATTGCGGCTAAAATTGCGAACTTATCTACTACGTAACAATTATTGGAATAATATTACTGAAAAGATATTTGTGGTAATGTGTAATATTATAAAACAATAATCAATGATGGGTATTATCAAGTGCTAGTAATCTTTATTTATTTATTATACTCAATTGTGTAAAATATTTGCTTCTAGTAGACAATGAAAAACACACAAAAAAATGTATACAAAACGTATCAATAAACACCTGACAATAAATCTTTAAATGTAAGTTCCGTGACAATAAAATATATTCTGAACATACACAAATTATTGATATATTCTTATCATAGCATACAAGTATAAATACATATTTATCAACACATATTGTATGCCTAATATATATATGAAATTCTCTACGCATGGTTGATGATTTCGAGCATATGGAAAATACACAAGGATGACATTGTTAACTATTATAAATATTAAGAAATGCATATACATGTATAATCCTAGGAATATATTGTGAATTTTATTACATAATAATTAAACATTGTAAACAAAAAAAGTAATCTTATAAATAAAAGTATACCTACAAAATTGATTGAGTTGAATCTGTAACTAAGTTATATGTACATTCTTGATACGGAAATTTTTTTCTAGTAAAATCTACTCCTTATACAGACGTGACCGCAAGGTACGTCGTGGTGGTGGGGTTTTAATTGCAGTAAATGCTCAATTTTCTTCAGAATTCATTGATCACACTTCTGATATTGAGCTAGTTGCTGTTAAATTATCCTTTGGTAGTTTCAACATTTTTATTTCTTGCTCGTATATCCCCTTGCTTCAGATGATGCTTTGTATTTATCTCTTTTTTTTATAATTAATAACATTTCTAACATGGTTTTTGATCGTGATCACTTTATAGCCCTTGGTGATTTCAATATTGCTGGTATATCATGGCATTCGGCCAAGAATTTTAATGGACTTTGCCCCTCTATATCCCATGTTTTTATTGATAGTCTTTTCGGAGTTCCATTGTCTCAGATTAATGGTATTCCAAATTGTTTAAGCAGGTCTCTAGACCTTATTTTTGTTTTAGACCCAGATTCCTGTTCTCTATCGAGAACATCTCCCATATCTTCGCCCGAAGACCCTTACCATCCCACTTTAGAAATCACGTATGAGCTCCCATAAATTGCGACAGAGTCTAGTGTACGTTGTGGTGAGCGTCTCGTTATTTTTGGAAACCCGATTTTGAGAAACTTGTCCTGCTTATATCTCAAACAGACTGGTGGCAACTTTCTTTGTCTACGAACTTGGATATAGCGGTTGAATTTTTTTATGCTACTTTGAACTCGCTATTTGATGCTTGTGCTCCATCAAGAATTCAACATTTGTCTGATAAACCATTATGGTTTACTAAGAAATTATCGAATTTAAAAAATCGTAAGTCGAGAATTTACAAAAAGTTGCTTTTCGCACTCATAACAATGAGTGTTATAATAATTATTTTAGTAAGTGCAGAATAAGATTTCAGCGTGATCCTAAACGATTTTACGACTTCGTTAACTCGAAGCGTAGATCCGCGTCATCGTCAACATATATGTCTTTGAAGAATATGACAGTATGGTCCTGGTATTGCCGATTTATTTGCGGACTTTGTCCAAAAGACATATTCTGTTCCAAGTTTTCAAAATTTCTTTTCTTATTCTTATCAGTTAAATTCATCTAATTGTATTTTTGGTCCTTTGGCTATAAAACTGTTTTTCGGCAGGTCGGATGGAGTGCCTAGTTGTGTGCTAAGGTATTGTGCTAGTAGTATCTGTAAACCGCTTTTTAAATGGTTTGAATTGTCCGTAGACTCATGCTCTTTACCAAAAATCTGAAAAAAGTCATACATTATACCTATCTTAAAAAAAGGGTACAAATCTAAAGTTCAAAATTATTGCGGTGTGTGTAAATTGTCTGCGATTCCGAAAGCATTTGAAAAAATCATAACTTGTCAACTGCAACATCTGTGTAAATCTATAATTTCACCTTACCAACATGGGTTTGTGAAATCTAGGTCCACTTCTACTAACTTATTGGAGTTCTCTTCTATCGTAATTAAAGGATTCGAGAATAAAATGCAAACAGATGTCATTTACACCGATTTTAGCAAGTCTTTTGACTCAGTAAGTCATCACCTCTTATTATATAAACTTAATCTTTTAGGGTTTCCTCATAGCCTAATTGAGTGGATCTCCTCATACCTATCAAACAGAATTCAGAATGTTTATTATAATCGCTTTGTATCTAAATGTTTCGAAGTTACTTCTGGTGTGCCCTAGGGTAGTAATTTGGGTCCTCTCTTGTTCACTTTGTTCATAAATGATCTTCCTTCTGTTATTGAGCATTCCCGTGTACTTATGTACGCTGATGACGTCAAGCTTTGCCTGACATTTAATGATAGTCTTGCGATGTCACTGTTGTAATGTGACCTTAATGGTCTAGAATCTTGGTGCAGAGTAAATATGTTACATCTCAATAGCAATAAATGTAAGTATATGACCTTCTGTAGGGGTTCTTCCAAGGTAAATAACTATGTTTTATATGATACTCATCTAGAGCGAATTGAAGTTGTGAATGACTTGGGGGTTCTGCTTGATGCTAAACTAAAATTTGATAAGCATATTCTGTCTGCTGTAAATAGGGCCATGGGTGTTGTGGGATTTAAAACACTGGTCGAAGGAGTTCAACGATCCCTTCATTACCAAAACTTTGTACGTCTCACTGGTTCGTCCTATCATTGAGTACGGATCTCTTGGTGTGACCACTCAGGCCAGCTGACAGTGTGGTCGCGATCGAGTGTTATCGATAGCGACAAAAAGCTGGTATACTGTGCGTGTGACCTTGTCACTGATTTGATTTCTCTTTATGCTGGTCACCCTGCCCTCTTTTCTGCATTCCCACATAAATTCAAATTTTCTTGCGCACATGACAAGTGTCTTTCCAAGTGTTTGAATAAAAAGTAATTAATAAGTTACAAATTCTACAAAATTCAAAGTGAAAGTGTTATTTATTTATCAACTCGACGCCCCCCCTAAACATTTTGGTCCTTCGAGACGGATTGGATATATCGCTCGATCCCAGCAAGCTTTGGTTCTTTCAAGATAAGTAATACACTTTCTTCATATGTACATTCTCCATACATTTTGTGCAAGTGTCGTGTTCGCGCCATATTCTTTTTTTTCCTTGTACCTTATACAATATGTATCTGACACAGCGTATATATAAGTACATAAGCGTTCCACCGGCATTTTTTCCGCTATCTTTTCTACTTTGTGTATACGTTGCACAATATATATATATATAAACTGTACTATATATATATATATATCCTTATATGTATATGTATGTGTAAGTATCTATACAGTTTAAAAGAGTTCGCTGATATTTTCCGTTTTGGCCGTTGTTGAATGTACTTTGTTACATTTCTGCCGTTTCGCGTTTTGTCTGCTTTTTATACCCGCTACCCATAGGGTAGAAGGGTATTATAACTTTGTGCCGGCAAGAAATATATGTAACAGGTATAACGAGGCATCTCCGACCCTATAAAGTATATATATTTTCAAAATATACCGATAATACTACAAAAATACTAAAAATATACCGAATGATATATTTGGTAAATCGATATAGCACCACATTCCAAATATACCATATACGGCACAATATACCGGAAGACCTGTAGTAACTAGGCGTTTTTGGCCATACAAAAGTATTTCTTTAATAAATTCCACAATTTTTATCTGATAGCAATTAAATTATCAGAAATCATATTTATACACCAGCTTTAAAATTACGCTTGTTATTCGATTTTTTGATTTGCGGGGGCGGAAGTGGAAGTGAAATAAACTTGATCTGCGTGCAAACATAACAAATGCTGTAGAAAAAATTAGAGCTCTATCTCTTATAGTCTCTGAGATCTAGGTGGTCATACGGACAGACGGACATGGCTAGATCGTCTCGGCTATTGATGCTGATCAAGAATATATATACTTTATAGGGTTGGAGATGCCTCCTTCTACCTGTTACATACATTTCCTGTCGGCACAAAGTTATAATACCCTTCTACCCTATGGGTTGCGGGTATAGTTATCTACTTTTTGTATAGCGTTTGGCGTAATTTTAGTAGCGTTACGTATCTAAAAGTACTTGAAAAAACATAAAATATAAATTATCTTTCAAATCAAATAATATTCTTAGTCAATTTTTTATCTCTAAACAAGAAAATGTATGTATTTTTCTACAGTTTTCTTTTAGAAATAGACAAAAAGGCCTACATCGGGCGATAGAGCAGGCCTATCACTGTATCGTTTGAATTACAATAGCAATACTTGTTATATTATTATAACTGTGCCGTCAGTAAATGTATGTAACAGGCATAAGGAATCTCCGGGACGATCTAGCCATGTCCGTCTGCTGGCTGTCCGTATGAACAGCATTTGTTATTTTTTTTTTTTTTTCTAAATAAAAAAATTGTAAAATTTTACCCAACCAACGATTAAAGATTATTTGGCAACTCTCGGATAAAGATGCATTTGGTTGTTAACGACTGTATTTAAATTAGGCCGGTCTAAATATTTTGATTGAAAATTCCAATTGCGCCATTAATGGCAATCGAAGAGCACAAAAAAAAAAGAATCTGTTAAATTGATCCATTTTCAGAATCGAACGAAACGGATTTTTTTTGGGCCTATCTTTAAATTATTTAAAATTAAATTTCTTTAATTTAAACAAAAATGTTTGTAGTGCTCTTCTTCTACAATTGCTTTGTTTTCGCAAATTGCACCCAGAGACAAACATAAAAACGCAAGCTTCTTGTTTCGAATTCAATCAGCAAAATAAATCTGTTTAGCAAAAGATTAAAAGGCTTAGTTGGCACGGTTGGTAATGTGAGTTAGCATTTGAAAATTTTGGAATAACTTAAACTTAAATTACTATTTTAGTATAATAAGGTTTGGAATCAAATATTCACATATACACATTAGTCATCTTAATATGCCAAGCATATGGAAATGGTAGCTATCTAAATGGACGTAATGGAGACTATGGAGTGCAAAGAAATACGCAAACCAATAAATTAGTGAATGCTAATGGAGATGGACAAAGGCCAAACGTCAATAACGGCTTGGTAACAAACGATGGCAGCGCTCGAAGTTCCGTTGGCGAAGTATTTGTACCAAAAACATTTTCGCTTAGTTCGCAGGAGCCATCATGTGAACAACTTCGTGCCATGTGGATGTGAGTTGGTATTTAAAATACTCGATTTATGTTTAAACTTGTTACTAACCAATATATATAAATATAAATACATATTATTAATATATGTATAATATCAAGTACAATTGCATCTTTGTATGGTAATTTACAATTACGTCAATTGCATATAAAATAGTTTCAAATATGACATAATAGAAATACAAAAATGTACTTTTGAGATGATCACCTTCATAACCTTTGTACTTAATTTAACTCTTTCTTGAAATACACAGTTAAGATGTTTTCTATGTTTGATATATACCAAAAATATAATGTAGATTTTCAAAGAGACAATCTCGGGCAGCAGAAATAACAAATGAAATACCCACATATCGCGACCCGTTTACATATAATATTTGGGATCCGATATACTCCAATTCTAGACGCTTTGGATCGTAAGTATTATATAAAAAAAAAAATATTTAACATGACTAAACTGTTCAATCTGTCAATTTAAGACTTCGAACGGGATCAAGGGATCGAGCCCGCTCACCTGTTTTCGGCCGAGTCGTTAGTCGAGAACCCACAATTCCTCAGCATATCGGAGGAGGACTTGAGCAACGTCAGCGTCTTATTGTTGATGGTAGTCTTTTTAATCCTGGGCAGACTCGATTATATAGTTCAGAAGCACGTCCAATCACTAGTGCCTCAGGCGTATCCCAAACATCGTCTGCACTTTCGTCGTCTTCATCGTCAACCCGTCGAGCAAGTAAAAAACCGATATATGGGTGTACCGTATAACTCAGGCGATAATTTAAGTGGCAGCCAAAATTCAGCAGCAGTTCAGGGTAGCTTTCAAAAGCTCAAAGAACTCATCTGGACAGAGAGGGCCAAAGAATTAACGCAGCAACGGCGTGCCGAGGAACTGGCGGCGCGAGCAGCTGTACTGAAGGAAATTGCAAATGGCCAAAAGTAAGACAGTAATAAGAGACAAACTAGTTTTAAAAGCAAAATCGATTTTTCTAATACCAAAGTAAAACTTTTAGTCTTGCGTTAGTAAACCTTAAAAATATTTATTTACTTAAGCTTCCAAATTCATTTTGCTGTTGATACACAAACTTTTATGCAAGCATATATAATTTGATGATTTATGCAAGATAGTAAATCTATTAAAGACTCTTTGGTGCAAGTGCTAAGCTTAAAAAAACGGAGCGATGAAATTTAAACAAGTATTTGCTGTGAATAGTGTAGATGGGTGACAATGGCAATGGAAACTGTACTGGAAGAGCTCATCCATCCCATTAATTCAATCATTTTATTTATTTATTTAAAATAGATCTGCGGAAGTGGGAATTTGTTTGGGCATTCCTCCTTTTGGCTCTCACATACATTGTCTGTCGGCACAAAGTTATAACTGGCCAATGACATTTCTTTTATATATATGTAGTTATTCAAAATTTTATTTTGGCTAAAAAGCGCCGAAACGAATTAACGAACGCCTAAAAAATAGTCAATAAATTGCTTTTGGAAAGTCAGGCTCAGAAATAAAAATTATATAATAGTTATTAATTAATTTACTAATTTCAGCATGCAAGGATCGTACAAAACATCTTTTAATAACTTAGCTGACTCATTGCTGATGGATGAAAACCGCAGTCCAGATAATAGTGGCAATCAATATATACATGCCAATCGCCTGTCGATTTCAAGCGGCCAATCTTTCGATGTCAAAAATGCCAATAATAAAAATTCTGGGCATCGAAACAGCGCTGGTGGGAGAGCTTCAACACGACGAATTGGAAGTAATTTTGGAGTTGCAACTCATGCTACTGGACCAACACATAAAGAAGTCAGTTTTCTAAGAAAGTCTAGTCCGGCAAATACTATCGCTCGCACTTCGATTCCAGTAACAGACGTGGATTTGAGTGAATTATTATCAAATCATGCTGTAATGGGCATACCAATGACATATCCAATTCGACAATCCCATTTCAGGGAAAGAAATCGTTCTCTTTTTAAACAGGTATATCTTAAATAAATTATTTTTAATTTCATTTGCATCTTTTTATTAGTTTTCATTTACGAATTTCGAAAATTCATACATCTAAATCGTAAATTAAAATCACAATTTTTAATTATAGAATACTAACGGTGACGACTATTTTCATCGAGAGAATAGAAAATTGGGATCGAATAGGGAGTTTGAATTTCTTAAAGCATATTTAAATGAGAATCAGCTAAGACCATTAAAATCAATTGAATATAACATTATGAAGCCTAATGTTCAATTATATTCCGCCGTCGAAAACGATCAAGCAATTGATCGTCCCCATATAAAAAATAATTATATTGATTCTTACTATTATAATTAAAAAGATCTCTGCTCATAAATAATTATCTCCTATATCTTTTTTTTTATTTTTAGCAATGCTAGTTAAAATTTGTATATAATCGAATATATGTAAATATTTCAAATAAGTTTATTTTAATGATTAAACACTGCTAACAGGTAAAACGGTTATATATTTAGATGCCATTAAGATTTTTTTTGTTTTTGCAACATTGCACTTAGACGTATTATTTTGTTAAGTATTAACTTACATTTCTTTATAATTTATATATTAAAATACTAGACATTTTGCTTAAACGTTAACAAAGGCTTCCAATATAAAACAATCATCCATAATAAAAAAAATTCAAGCGTGTAGTGTGTGGTGTAAAATGATCCGTAAATAGATAGTTTTTCGATTAAGTAGAGATTGAGTGGTTGATTTGTAATGTAGCTAAGATTCAGAATTCATTGATGAAAAAACTACCAGTATGTAGAATAAAATTATTATTAATTAAAATTGACTGCATACTTTGCATAAATAGTACAGACACTGGTCACGCTTATACTACACATTTATTTCCATATGGGTATGTAAGCATAAAGCATAAGCTGACTGTGCCTGAACTTAATCATATTAACGAAATAGCATACACAATCAAGAACAACAAAAAAATGACAAATATAATTGCAAACAATCCAACAAAACAACTCTTATAACTATTTAACATCTTTTATAAATATTACATTTTCTTTATCATATATGTATAGTGGTTACTTAACCTGAAAACATATTATACTTGTTTTCGTTGAACATACCATATCCATGTTTCCTATGTATGTATGTACGGGTTTTATTTTTGTTTTATTCATTATTTTAAAATATTTATTCAATATTATTAATAAACGTACATATGAAATAAATGTCAATTTAACATATCGAACTTAAACTATTTCAATACAACAAAAACAAGAAAAGGAGATACTGTATATTGCGGCTAAAATTGCGAACTTATCTACTACGTAACAATTATTGGAATAATATTACTGAAAAGATATTTGTGGTAATGTGTAATATTATAAAACAATAATCAATGATGGGTATTATCAAGTGCTAGTAATCTTTATTTATTTATTATACTCAATTGTGTAAAATATTTGCTTCTAGTAGACAATGAAAAACACACAAAAAATGTATACAAAACGTATCAATAAACACCTGACAATAAATCTTTAAATGTGAGTTCCGTGACAATAAAATATATTCTGAACATACACAAATTATTGATATATTCTTATCATAGCATACAAGTATAAATACATATTTATCAACACATATTGTATGCCTAATATATATATGAAATTCTCTACGCATGGTTGATGATTTCGAGCATATGGAAAATACACAAGGATGACATTGTTAACTATTATAAATATTAAGAAATGCATATACATGTATAATCCTAGGAATATATTGTGAATTTTATTACATAATAATTAAACATTGTAAACAAAAAAAGTAATCTTATAAATAAAAGTATACCTACAAAATTGATTGAGTTGAATCTGTAACTAAGTTATATGTACATTCTTGATACGGAAATTTTTTCTAGTAGATTTTCCTTATACAGACGTGACCGCAAGGTACGTCGTGGTGGTGGGGTTTTAATTGCAGTAAATGCTCAATTTTCTTCAGAATTCATTGATCACACTTCTGATATTGAGCTAGTTGCTGTTAAATTATCCTTTGGTAGTTTCAACATTTTTATTTCTTGCTCGTATATCCCCTTGCTTCAGATGATGCTTTGTATTTATCTCTTTTTTATAATTAATAACATTTCTAACATGGTTTTTGATCGTGATCACTTTATAGCCCTTGGTGATTTCAATATTGCTGGTATATCATGGCATTCGGCCAAGAATTTTAATGGACTTTGCCCCTCTATATCCCATGTTTTTATTGATAGTCTTTTCGGAGTTCCATTGTCTCAGATTAATGGTATTCCAAATTGTTTAAGCAGGTCTCTAGACCTTATTTTTGTTTTAGACCCAGATTCCTGTTCTCTATCGAGAACATCTCCCATATCTTCGCCCGAAGACCCTTACCATCCCACTTTAGAAATCACGTATGAGCTCCCATAAATTGCGACAGAGTCTAGTGTACGTTGTGGTGAGCGTCTCGTTATTTTTGGAAACCCGATTTTGAGAAACTTGTCCTGCTTATATCTCAAACAGACTGGTGGCAACTTTCTTTGTCTACGAACTTGGATATAGCGGTTGAATTTTTTTATGCTACTTTGAACTCGCTATTTGATGCTTGTGCTCCATCAAGAATTCAACATTTGTCTGATAAACCATTATGGTTTACTAAGAAATTATCGAATTTAAAAAATCGTAAGTCGAGAATTTACAAAAAAGCTGCTTTTCGCACTCATAACAATGAGTGTTATAATAATTATTTTAGTAAGTGCAGAATAAGATTTCAGCGTGATCCTAAACGATTTTACGACTTCGTTAACTCGAAGCGTAGATCCGCGTCATCGTCAACATATATGTCTTTGAAGAATATGACAGTATGGTCCTGGTATTGCCGATTTATTTGCGGACTTTGTCCAAAAGACATATTCTGTTCCAAGTTTTCAAAATTTCTTTTCTTATTCTTATCAGTTAAATTCATCTAATTGTATTTTTGGTCCTTTGGCTATAAAAACTGTTTTTTCGGCAGGTCCGGATGGAGTGCCTAGTTGTGTGCTAAGGTATTGTGCTAGTAGTATCTGTAAACCGCTTTTTAAATGGTTTGAATTGTCCGTAGACTCATGCTCTTTACCAAAAATCTGAAAAAAGTCATACATTATACCTATCTTAAAAAAAGGGTACAAATCTAAAGTTCAAAATTATTGCGGTGTGTGTAAATTGTCTGCGATTCCGAAAGCATTTGAAAAAATCATAACTTGTCAACTGCAACATCTGTGTAAATCTATAATTTCACCTTACCAACATGGGTTTGTGAAATCTAGGTCCACTTCTACTAACTTATTGGAGTTCTCTTCTATCGTAATTAAAGGATTCGAGAATAAAATGCAAACAGATGTCATTTACACCGATTTTAGCAAGTCTTTTGACTCAGTAAGTCATCACCTCTTATTATATAAACTTAATCTTTTAGGGTTTCCTCATAGCCTAATTGAGTGGATCTCCTCATACCTATCAAACAGAATTCAGAATGTTTATTATAATCGCTTTGTATCTAAATGTTTCGAAGTTACTTCTGGTGTGCCCTAGGGTAGTAATTTGGGTCCTCTCTTGTTCACTTTGTTCATAAATGATCTTCCTTCTGTTATTGAGCATTCCCGTGTACTTATGTACGCTGATGACGTCAAGCTTTGCCTGACATTTAATGATAGTCTTGCGATGTCACTGTTGTAATGTGACCTTAATGGTCTAGAATCTTGGTGCAGAGTAAATATGTTACATCTCAATAGCAATAAATGTAAGTATATGACCTTCTGTAGGGGTTCTTCCAAGGTAAATAACTATGTTTTATATGATACTCATCTAGAGCGAATTGAAGTTGTGAATGACTTGGGGTTCTGCTTGATGCTAAACTAAAATTTGATAAGCATATTCTGTCTGCTGTAAATAGGGCCATGGGTGTTGTGGGATTTAAAACGCTGGTCGAAGGAGTTCAACGATCCCTTCATTACCAAAACTTTGTACGTCTCACTGGTTCGTCCTATCATTGAGTACGGATCTCTTGGTGTGACCACTCAGGCCAGCTGACAGTGTGGTCGCGATCGAGTGTTATCGATAGCGACAAAAAGCTGGTATACTGTGCGTGTGACCTTGTCACTGATTTGATTTCTCTTTATGCTGGTCACCCTGCCCTCTTTTCTGCATTCCCACATATGTTCAAATTTTCTTGCGCACATGACAAGTGTCTTTCCAAGTGTTTGAATAAAAAGTAATTAATAAGTTACAAATTCTACAAAATTCAAAGTGAAAGTGTTATTTATTTATCAACTCGACGCCCCCCTAAACATTTTGGTCCTTCGAGACGGATTGGATATATCGCTCGATCCCAGCAAGCTTTGGTTCTTTCAAGATAAGTAATACACTTTCTTCATATGTACATTCTCCATACATTTTGTGCAAGTGTCGTGTTCGCGCCATATTCTTTTTTTCCTTGTACCTTATACAATATGTATCTGACACAGCGTATATATAAGTACATAAGCGTTCCACCGGCATTTTTTCCGCTATCTTTTCTACTTTGTGTATACGTTGCACAATATATATATATATAAACTGTACTATATATATATATATATCCTTATATGTATATGTATGTGTAAGTATCTATACAGTTTAAAAGAGTTCGCTGATATTTTCCGTTTTGGCCGTTGTTGAATGTACTTTGTTACATTTCTGCCGTTTCGCGTTTTGTCTGCTTTTTATACCCGCTACCCATAGGGTAGAAGGGTATTATAACTTTGTGCCGGCAAGAAATATATGTAACAGGTATAACGAGGCATCTCCGACCCTATAAAGTATATATATTCTTGATCAGCGTCAACAGCCGAGACGATCTAGCCATGTCCGTCTGTGTGTTTGTCCGTCCGTGTGTTTGTCCGTCTGTGTGTCTGTCAGTCTGTCCGTATGAAAAACTGGATCTCAGAGACTATAAGAGATAGAGCTATATTTTTTTTTTTCGACAGCATTTGTTATGTTTGCACGCAGATCAAGTTTGTTTCAAATTTTTGCCACGCCCACTTCCGCCCCCGCAAATCAAAAAAATCAACTAAGAAGCGTAACTTTAAAGCTAGAGTTGCATTTGCAATTTTGGTATATATAATAATTACTATAGTATTTATGATTCCTGAAAATTTGGTTGCGATCAGATAAAAATTGTCGAAGTTATGAAAGAAATAATATGGGCAAAAACGCCTACTTACTGGGGGGTCTTAATTGCTTTGGCCGACAATCTGGTATATTGTGCCGCCTATGGTGTATTTTGAATGCGGTACTATATCGATATACCAAATATACTATTTGAAATATTTTTAGTATTTTTGCAGTATATTCGGTATATTTCGAGAAAAATACCGCAAAATATATTTCTTTTATTCAAAAAGGGTAGCGGGTATATATAAAGTATATAAGTAATATATACGGAGTGTATATGTGTGTAAGTGTCGTGTATGAAAGGATAAGTGTATGTATATATATATATATATACATATACATCCACACGACACACATACATACACTTATCCTTTCATACACGACACTTACACACATATACACTCCGTATATATTACTTATATACTTATATATACTTACTTACTTTTATATACTTACTTACTTATATACACTCCGTATATATTACTTATATATATGTATATCATATCATATCCATATATTCCATATACATTACATATATATATTATCCAAACTTTTTTCATATTTGTATATGAACAGCAGCAACTTGTGATCCAACGGGTTTAATAAAGATTCACGCTGCTGTTTGTGCTTTATTTAACATTGTGTTTTTCTCAACACCGAAAATATTTTTTATTTTTTTTCAACAGCGATCTTTCCGTCTGTTTTTTGTGTCGGCCTTGTTCAGTATGCTGTGATAGCCGAAGTTCCTTTAAATTTTGTGCTTGCTTTCGGCTGTCCGCTTATCTTGAGTCTTTGTCGAGAAAAAGACTCTAAACTTTCATTAAAGCTTCCGACCACAGTTCGTCGTCTGTCGTCCACTTCGCCCGCTCCTTCGGGGTCCAAATCCGCCACTCCTGCCGCTCAACTCCGAGTCAAAGTTGATCGTCCGTCGCCGACTGCTTCTTCGTCGGCAAAGACTCCCTCGTTGTGTAAACCTCCCACTGCTCCACGTAGTCAGGCAACTACCCGTTCCGTCCAAGCTAAACTTAGTAAAACCCGTGCGATGGCTCTCAGCAACTTCATCGCCGTCTTTGACAGACTGGTGCACTTCGAGAGTCTGGTCAGAGGGTCTGCAGCCGAAGACGACAACGTACACACATACGAGATCCGTCGTGGCCGGCTGCAAGTCCTTTGGGACAACGTCGAGGCCGCCTATACCACGTGCGCTGATGCACTGCATCGAGACGGCGACAACGAAGGCATACAGGCCATGGAGGCGAAATATGACCACTGCTATGCAGTGTATGAGCGGTGTCTCGCCCGTGTAAAGGGGGCAAATTACCCAAGTTTCCGGGTCAACCAGGAGTGAAGCATCCGCTCCTCCTGTGTACTCCAGTGGCTGCCGGCTCCCTCCAGTCGACACCGAAGTATTCCGTGGGGATTCCTTGCGGTGGGCGACCTTCCGTGATCTTTTCACGGCCATCTACGTCAACAATCCGAGGCTGACTCCGGTTGAGAAACATTTCTATCTAAATTCAGAGACCGCAGATGAAGCCAATGAGATTGTCCGACCGTCCGTATGAAACACTGGATCTCAAAGACTATAAGAGATAGAGCTATAATTTTTTTTTTCGACAGCATTTGTTGTTTGCACGCAGATCAAGTTTGTTTCAAATTTTTGACACGCCCACTTCCTCCCCTGCAAATCAATAACAAGCCTAATTTTAAAGCTATATATTTTGGTATATATTTTGGTAAATACAATAACTACTATAGTAGTTATGATTCTTGAAAATTTGGTTGCGATCAGATAAAAATTGTGGAAGGTTTTAAAGAAATACTTTTTTATGGGCAAAAATGCCTACTTACTGGGGGTCTTAATTGCTTTGGCCGACAATCTGGTACATTGTGCCGTCTATGGTATATTTTTACTACTGGTGTACTATATCGATATACCAAACATACCATTTGGTATATTTTTAGTATTTTTAAGTATTTTCGGTATATTTTGAAAATGATACCGCAATATTTTGCCTTTATTAAAAATGGGTAGCGGGTATCTTACAGTCGAGTGTTTTTTAATGGTATATACAATAATTACTATAGTAATTGTGGTGTACGAGTATATAATGTATATCGGTCTTGATCAGCCCCAACAGTCGAAATGAAATCGCCGTCTTCATCTGTCCGTGGATCTAAGAGACTATAAGATATAGAGCCATAATTTCTTGTCCTATAGCACTTGTTATATGCACACATAACAAGTTTTTTTCCTGGGTAGTACCAACTTGTCTACTATTGTAGTGGTCGTGTTGTCATCGGGCCACTGGAGCTGTGTAAACCAGAGAACGGCACGGGTATACAAGTTAAGAAGCAACACTTCCCAACATTAATTGAGCAGCCCTCGCATGCGCGGGCCGGCAACTTATTAAGCGACCCGCGCGCATAAGTCTCATGTGCCGCAATGCTTGTGCACCGTTATCCTTAGCAAGTACCGACGGATTTGTAGGAGGAGCCAGTACTTTTCCACTTGCGATGCTTAGCTTTAGCTGTAGAGGTTTATTTTATAAGTTTTGGTCTTGTTCTACACAGCAGCCTTAGCTGACGAATAAACGCTCCGGTACTTATCGTTACATCGACCTAACATATTTTTTATTGAAAACTTCACTGAGCCACAAGGCCAGTGATTAAAGGGTAATAGTTTCCTCCACCATACTTCATCACCCAGGATTCCCAGCGGACATCAAAATCACAACACTGGAGCTGATGATTTTAATAACTTACACACACAACCGATGCACCGGTTATTCATGTGCCTTTCGACAGACTTATAAGTATGTACTTACGATTTATGTACTTATGAGTATGAGTATCAAAAAATTCACATAGTCATGACAACGGTTGTCAAAAAAGGAGCATACTCATGAGTATAAGTCTTTTTAGACACCGGCTTATACTCATGAGTATGGGTATCAAGAAAGGCACGACACTTATTGTGCGAGAGCCGAGGCATACTCGGCAATTTGCTTTGTGTGTTTCTACACACTCGGGTAAAGCCGGTACCTGTGGTTATGGGTGCGTCTATCCGGTAGGCACAAACAATCGGTAAAAAATTATGAGTGGAC
The DNA here is from genome assembly GCF_023558535.2 of Drosophila nasuta. Taxonomy (NCBI): domain Eukaryota; kingdom Metazoa; phylum Arthropoda; class Insecta; order Diptera; family Drosophilidae; genus Drosophila; species Drosophila nasuta. Next base: position 1,528,425 of record NC_083458.1, on the reverse strand, counting down.
AGGCACAATCATATGTATGTTCTGCCGAAGTCTGTTCGCTCATTATCGAGAAGCGCGTTCCGATACTTTCACAGGCAATTGCATGAGCACACTGCTCTCTCGATTCTTTACTGCATACGCCATAGCCATCGAACCACACTCGGCTACAGTGACGAGACGCTGTCGCACCGCAATAACTGTACTTGTCAAAGCGAAAAAATGCAGATAATCAATCACAGCGCAAATAACTCTCTTAATTACGCAGTGTCAATGTTCCGATACGCACATGCAACCAGTCTTGCCAGAATTTCATGAGCTGAAATAGCTAAATTGATAGAAAAAATATGCTAGAAATAGCTCAAAAAAAATATGAAACTGCTAAAAAAAAATTACTAATTTTTGTGTTACTTTTAAATGGTTTTTATTAAAATAAAACAGAAATTCGGTCTATATCGATGGTGTCCTCAACCGAATCTTTATATTTATCTGATTCAGATATCATTTTTAAATATTTTGTTGGCAATGTGTAGTTATTACAACACATTCCACTTCTTTTGAGTCCATATCTGTAAATGAACATTCATTTTATTAGTGTAAATCTTAGAATTGTAGTTATTAATGTAGCCTACCTTATGGCTAAAATAGCATTTAGAGTTTTTAAATGCCTTCCATTCCTCACTTTAGTTTTAACAAGTTGCACTTGGCTAAATACGACTTGATGTCATGCAGCTTCGCGCCTTCGTTGTATCTGTCACGTCTTAGCGTATCCAATCCTTAAACTCTTCATTCTGCAACCACGCGTCGTGAAAATGTTGTTTATAGATAACTTTCGACATTATCTAACTTGTCTTTTAAATATTTCCACCAGTATTTCGCTTAACAGATTCTTCACCGTTTAAAAATTTCACAATTTGTATCTAGCTCATGAGTGAACGAACTAAGTTCGCACATGAACTATAAACGGAATCGATAATGCAAAATTTTTGAGTGAACCTCAAAATACATCCTATCGATATCGCACATGAGCTATAAAAAGGATCGATAATGCAAATTTTTTGAGTGAACCACAAAATACATCCTATCGATAGAAGCGATATCGGTATTATTTAAAAAGTGCCAAAAGTAGCCGAATCTAAAAAAAAATGCTAGAATTCTAGCTAATACCATTTCACAAAATCTTTTAGCTTTTGCAGTTTCAAAATAGCTAGATCTAGCAATAAAATAGCTAATATGGCAGCACTGCATGCAACTACGCAGTGTCTATGTGCCGACACTAGATGCTGCATTACTCCCTCTCTGACATACCTATATAATTACAAAAGGGTATTTCGCATACTAGTATTTCCACAATTTCCATAAATTTCACGAAAAATAACCTGATATTTTGTTTGACCATTTGTCAAAGTAAAAAACACCCAAAAGTCATTGCAAGACGTCAATGGTCTTAAAATCCGAGTGTCTGAAAAACTTGAGTGTTTTTCAGAATTTGAGCAGATACTCATAAGACACAAGCCATTTCGTCATGATCGGCTGCACAAAGAACAACCACCGGCAAGACAGAAGTGTTTACATGCAGAGTATCTAAAATGATCGGATGCCGAAAAGGCAAAGGCAAGAAAAGCTGTACTCACATGATTTTGAGTGTGTGTTTATCTCTTACTCTGCTTGCGAGTGCTAAGTAGCACCCAAAAATTTATGGGTGTGAGTGGAGTGTCGAAATTTGCCATCCTTGATGTAAACTGAGGTAAGGCACTTCCTAATGGCGTCAGTTGACACATTATTGAAGAAACCTGAAATGTCAACGAAAGCCCCACACAACATATTCAATTGTTGCCAAATTAGCTTTTTCCCCGCTAGATCTGTCAGTTTTCAAAACCAAAATGCGGGATAAATTGAAAACTAGCGGCTAGCGGGAATTATGGCCATTTTCAAAACAAAACTAAACGGAAATTTGGTTTTTTAAAAACATCTGGTGCCTTCTTGTATTTTTATGTTTTACGAAGCCACAATAATTAATTTAATAACTTGCAGTATTTTTGGTAAAAAACAGCGATATGCCAAAAGATCTTTACATTTTTAACGATTTTTGCCAGTTTTATATAATGACCATCTGAGTATTTCACAATTTCCTAAACGATCGTGTGTGACAGTTAAAATGCCCATGATTTAAAAACAACAAGTAAGAAAGCTGTGAAATAAAAGCAAAATATTGCGGTATTATTTTCAAAATATACCATAGACGGCACATTATACCAGATTGTCAGCCAAAGCAACTAAGACCCCTAGGCGTTTTTACCAATACAAAAGTATTTCTTTAATTACTTTCATAGTTTTTATCTGATCGCAATCACACACAAAAATTCGCAGCTCTACCTTTAAAATCACGCTTTTTATTCGATTTTATTGATTTGCGGGGGCGGAAGTGGGCGTGGCAAAAATTTGAAAAAAAAACTTGATCTGCGTGCAAACATAACAAATGCTGTCGAAAAAAAATTATAGCTCTATCTCTTATAGTCTCTGAGATCTAGGTGTTCATACGGACGGACGGACAGACGGACATGGCTATATCGTCTCGGCTGTTGACGCTGATCAAGAATATATATACTTTCTATATAAACTTTCTAGGTGCTATTTTAAGCTGCAGTTTGACAGCCAACCTTCAGTGATGATCGGTGCTTCTACTTAGATTTGTTGTTGTCTTATTTGTTTAAGGGGCAACACCACTGTAATCCTTTTAGAAGTGGTTCCTTGCAATTTGTTTTTAAGCGGAAGCAATGGTGGTAAATAAATGATATTTGGGTATGTTGTGAAACACAAATTTAAAAGTACAATTAAATTTTTTTTTGCATGAAAATGAAATAGTTTCCACTTTAGGGTCGACGAACCGTAACATTTATCTCCCAATCGTTAAGAAAAACCCAAGAGACTTACCACAAACCTTCACGAATATCGTGATTGACAACAATCCCTAGTTATAACAACGGAGAATTGAATTAAGAAGTAATTCGTTTTTAACTTCAATAAACGACGCAAGATATACTATAGAGTGCAAAATATACCAGGTTGTCAGTCAAAACAACTAAGAACATCAGTAAGTAGGCGTTTTGGCCCATACAAAAGTAGTTCTTTAATAACTTCGACAATTTTTATCTGATCGCAACCAAATTTTTAGGAATCACAATAACTATAGTTATTATTATTATACCAAAATTCGACTCTAGCTTTAAAATTAAATTGTTATTCGATTATTGTGAATTTTGCTGTATCTCTTATAGTCTCTGTAATCCAGTGTTTCATACGGACAGGCAGACATATATACACTCGAGTTTAACGTGAGCACCTGCCATGTTGGCTTAATCCCACGAAGCCCGAGCTTAGGGATCAAATTAAGCGTTGATCAGCGCCCCCTTGGAATTCACCGCAGGTACACATTTGAAGAGCCAGTTGTTTGGACTAGACACTTCCTCTTGTGTGGGGAGCGAGGCCCATCTAAAACCTCTTCCGATTTTTGGTTATCGGCAACCGGTTGATTGTACGCAACTCCACGATGAGTATAATCCTCATTGTCCGCTTTGGACTACCACAGCCACCACGATACTCCCCGAAGGGCCGCAACCAAATACCAGGACGGACAAAGTCCGCGGGGACCTGGTTCCCGTGGTACCAGAAACTCACCTCTGGTCAGGTGTCGTACTTGTCAATGTACTACCAATTAAACTCCAAACAGTTATCGTTGGTGCCGCACCTCCTTAATCGCCTTTTACGATAAGTGGGGGTCCACTGTGGTTGGTATTCTTTACAACATCCACCCAGCCGCCAACCACAGGCAGACAGACGGACATGGCTAGATCGTCTCGGCTGTTGACGCTGATTAAGAGTATATTTATATACATCAGGGGTGCTCAAATTCGTCTTATGGCAGTGCGTTTACTAACACACCCACAAGAAAACGTGTACATATGTAGCGGCGCGTTTGTGTTGGGGCGAAGCTGTGCACTGAGAGAAAAAAAAAGTTTTAAATATTTATTTTTGGTTTTTTTTTTTTTCTACATTTGGTTTAAAAAAGATTCAATATTTATATTAATTTTAGTGGTTGATAATTTTAATTTTTAATTGAAAAAGCGAATACATCATTAGAATTTTATTCCGAAGAATCTTGTATTTTTTCGCACCTTCGGATTTCCAGAAATCCAGTCCTTTAAAATTGCATGACTTTAATTCAAAGTCACTTTGAAGATCGCACTATTCCAATTGAAACTCAGGACTTTGATCAATTATTTTACATGTCATTGGGTTGAAAAAAATGTCAATAATTTTCTTAACGCTAAAATGGCAAAAATCCTCTGCTCGGGGAGGGTCCGAGGGTGCTGGCTGGGTAGGATCTGTATTACCTCATTGTCAACGGGTAGCAGATCTCTACTATACGTCGATATTTCAGGAACTGCAGATCCTCGGGCATCTGTCTGAAGATAAGTAGCAGAATCCATGGTACGAGGTGTCTGGCGGTCAGACTGAAAACGCTATGGGGGGGCTCCCAAGAACAAAATTAGCCAAAAATGGTCTCAGAATGGACTCATTAAACAATTCAACCCGGCTGGGATGTCAGCCCAAACGTCGGTGGAACGCGTGACTGCTACCACCGGCGGGCACGGGGGGAGAGATCCTCTCTGCGTGTCGCCAGCGGTCACACCTCTGAGGCGGCGGGAGCAGGCCGTATCAGTTGTAACAACACTGCCACCAAAAATTCGAGGTTGGTGCGCGCGGGTGCTGTGGTCTTAACCGGCACGGACCAAAAGAGCGCTGCGCCAACTTCTACGGTGGAGGGGGAACGTCTTCCTCTTCAGTCACCCCTGCCTATCGCCAGCACCTCCAAGGTTGCGCAGCGGGGCACGGGGGGCTGAAGGAGAAGGCCAAAAATAAGGCGGCGACCCGTATTCACGCAAGGCTTAGTGGCGTAGCTAACCTGTCCGTCAAGGACCAGGAGAGGCTTGCCTGGGCCAGCACGTGGATGCGGGAAAACCAACTTAGCCCCCTTCCAAAAGACACTAAAGTGCAGAACGGTTCTACCGGCCCTGCCAACAACAAGGTGGAGTCCATGGCAAGCAAGCGCCAACGGTCCGCTAAGAGTCCCAAGCAAGGGGCCCCAGTGAGCAAGAGGCTGCGAGCACCTGGCTCCACCAACACGGACTCGAACAAGACGAGACAGAGAGCAAAGGTTGCTGAAACTGCCAGGCGGCATCTCGCCGTTGCTCTCATAGACAGAGGGGAACCTAACGGGAAAATGTCTGCAGAGCGGTGGCGGTTGACCCATAGTAAGCTGGTCGACGCACTGTTTGTCAGGATGGAGAATGTCCCAGACAGTCAAATGCCTACATTCGAAGGCACTGGCTGGATGAATGGTGTCAAGATCCTGACATGCAAGGACGACCCAACATTGCAGTGGCTGCAAGCGACCGTACCCAAACTGGACGGACTGTGGGAGGGGGCCAATCTGGACGTGGTGGACAGGAATAATATTCCGTCCATGCCGAAGGCGAAAGTCCTTTTCCCAATAGTTGTTCAGGGAGAGCGGGCGCTTCAGCGGCTTAAAAAGCAGAACCCGGCCATACCGACGAGTGATTGGTCCGTGCTGAAGGTTGATGAACCTTTACCCAGTGGTGGGCAGCACGTGATCATTCAGATCAATAAGGAGGCCGAGGATCTGCTATACAAGCGCAATGGGAAGATGGCGTGGGGCTTAGGGAGCGTGTACCTTCGCCTCAAAAAACGTCATCCCAACGACGAGGACACACACACGCTGAGGTCAGGGGAGGTTGAGGCAGATCGCGGTCTTGAGAGCGTGACCGACGCCACCCAGTACCTCAGCTTGACTGACAAGACGGAGGAGGTGAGGGAGGAACTGTCCATGCAGACGGGCCCCCCCGCGAGTTTGCTAACCTCTAACTCAACCTCCATAAATCCAAAACGGCTTCGGCGGAGCTACTCCTTGCCCTGGAGGAAGTGTCCGCCTACGCGGCTTTGGTCCAAGAACCGTGGATAGCGTCGGAATACGGTGGCTGGGCTGAAGTCGCCTAACAATGATTTGTACGTCCCGACATTGGTAAGTAGATCGAGAACTGCCATCCTTGTGAAGAAGGGGCTAAAAGCTCATCTACTACCTAATTACAGCAATGACGATCTAACCGTGGTGGTGCTGGAGAGCCGTGAAGGATGTTTGCTGCTGGCATCCTGCTATATGGCCCACGACAAGCCGGCTCCACCTGACGAGCTGCGGAGACTGGTGGACATGGTCTGCTCCTCCAATACGCATATTATAATCGGAACGGACGCCAACGCCCACCATAGCGTCTGGGGAAGTCCCGACATTAACGACAGGGGTGAGTCAGTTCTTGATTTTATCCATAACCATAAGCTTAGACTAGCCAACAGAGGTGAGGTATCTACCTATGTAGGTCCCACCTCTAGTAATGTGCTGGACTTAACGATTGCGACTGAGTGTACCAATGTAGAAGAGTGGAGGGTCCTGGATAGACCCTCCTTCTCGGATCACAAGTACATTCTATTCACCATTCCTTTTAACAGGGTACCTGCGGCTCAGCCGTTCAGAAATCCCCGTAACACGAACTGGGCGAAATTCTCTAGCCTTGTTTCCAAGTCTCTTGGTCCGCCGGGTAACATCAACTCGGTACAGGATCTAGAAACTACTGTCAATGTCCTCTCAGCAGGACTACTTTCAGCGTTTCGGCAATCTTGTAGGCTCTTAAGACCGACGAGAAGATCGAAGCCACCCTGGTGAAACCCAGATCTCTCATCGCTACGTGGGGAGCTTACTAGCATGTTTCAACTTGCTAAGAAGGCGGATAACGAATATGTCTGGGACGAGTATAGGTCTCTCCTGAAGTCCTACAAGAAGATGATCCGATCATCCAAAAGGTCTTCATGGAGAACCTTTTGCTCGGACCTGGATAATATTAAAGACACCTCCAGACTGAGGAAGCTGCTGTCCCAGCAGGCTTTCAGTCCTAGTCTGCTCAAGTCGGGCGATGGAGCGTGGACGGAGAGTAGTGCTGAAACTCTTGAAGCACTGCTCTCAACTCATTTCCCGGGATGTATTGGAATAGAGAATAGTGACTGGCAGCTCTTTCCTAATCTCCCAGTTATGAGACCCCCTACCGGTCTAATTACAGATAACAAAATAATTTGGGCTATCGACTCCTTTGCGAAGGTCAGGTCGCCCGGTCTCGATGGACTTTCGCCAGCAATGCTGCAAGCCAGCAAGCCCACGATTGTTCCGTGGCTATCGGGTATCTATTCGGCGTGCCTCGCATGAGGTCATATCCCCACTCTTTGGAGGACCTCGAAAATCATTTTCCTGCCCAAGGCGGGAAGTTAAAGCATGGGCCGAATCAGCCGGGCTCAGCATTAACGCGGACAAAATGGACCTTATCCTCTTCACAAAGAGGTATAAGGTACCTGCGTGGTCCCCCCCCAAAAATAGGCTGCACTATGCTAAAGCCGAGCCTAGCAGTAAAATACCTAGGTGTGTTCCTGGATAGCAAACTGTCATGGAAGCTCAATGTGTTAGAAAGGGTGAAGAAGGCCACCGGAGCCTTGTACATGGCGAAAAAGATGCTTAGTTGCACTTGGGGCCTCTCTCCTAATCTAATGCGGTGGATATACATCTCAGTTGTTCGCCCTATCCTCACCTACGGTGTTCTAGTGTGGTGGCAGGCCACGGAAAAAAGAACGTACCTATCCATCATGGAAAGGACACAGCGTCAAGCGCTACTGTGTATCACAGGCGCTCTCAGGTCGACGCCAACTAAAGCCCTCGAGGTAATAGCTGGTGTCGAACCATTAAACCTATACGCGCAATCCATAGCCGCAAAATAGTCCTTACGGATTGCCGCAACTGGCAATCTGGGTCTGCTAGGCTATGGTCACAGCGCCATTGGTAGGGAGACTAGTAGAGACTTGGACTATACTTTCCCCTTACCAGTACTGACCATATTAACACAATATTCTTGGAACCGGAGTGCTGGCGGGAAGGGTTATGCATTCCCGAAGCCCTCAACCTTTTCACCGACGGGTCGAAGATGGATGATGGTGTCGGAGCGGCCGTATACTGCCCAGACCCGGTCTCCAAACAATCCTATAAACTCCCAGACCATTGCAGCATCTTCCAGGCGGAAGTTTTTGCCATTGGCAAGGCTGCCGAATTGGCTCGGGGTTTACAGCGTAATCACACCTCTATTAACATATTTGTTGACAGCCAGGCTACAATAAGATCAATGCACTCTGATGTGGTCAAGTCCAAAGTTGTCCTGGACAGCAGAAGAGCAATTGAGTCGCTGAACGCATCTGCGGTCGTGCGTATCTATTGGATCCCAAGCCACCAGGGCATCGATGGCAACGAGATCGCAGACACTCTCGCCAAAGAGGGAGTGGGGCTCGATGTCGGTAACATGTGCAATGTTTCGATATCCCAGCGAACTCTAGGCAGTGAAATTGAGGTGCGCTCTAGACTTCAGTGGGACGCGAGCTGGCGTAATGCCAACTCGTGCAAAACTGCAAGGCTGATGTGTGCCTCTACTAACAAAAACTTAACCAAATTCGTCATGCAGCTTTCAAGGAAAGACTGCAGGCTAATGCATTTTAACTGGTCACTGTCTGTCAGCTGTCCATGTTGTAAAGCTGGGCATCACGAACAGTGATCGGTGCAGGAAATGCAACAAGCCCGGGATTAAGGAAACACTTGAGCATCTTCTCTGTAGATGCCCAGCGTTATCCCGACTCCGGTTGAAATACCTTAATTCGCCGTGCCACAACGATCTTCGGGACGTTTCACGGCTACATCCAAGGATGCTGCTGGTTTTTGCCAAAAATGCATCCATACTGTGCGACTTCTGAGACGAAGATACGCTACCGGTACAGCTACGGACCTCCACTGGTCTATGCTTTGTCCCGTACAGGGGCAGCCGGTCCCACCTAACCTAACCTTTTTTGTTTCTAGTATCTCTAATTATTATATTATCCTAAATTTGTGGGATCTAGCTTACGTCCCTTTTCACTTCAACATTTTTATATTTTTCGGCTTATTGTTTTCCAGTATAATTCGCTCTATTATATGCTACGTCTATATTTATTTTTTCTAGCGTAATCGTCTTTATTTGATCGTGGGGTGGCGTCGAAAGAATAAGAAAAACTCCTCTTTTCGAAACATCACTTTTATTTTTTCTTCCCGCAAAACACTTGTCGTGCACTTGTAAAAGAGAACATATGTATGTAAAAAAGTACAAAAAGTGGACACAAGGAGAATCTCGATCCGTGCGACTTTGCGTGGCACAAGGCCACACGCACAATACACTAACTTTGTCGCTATCGAAAACCATTCGATGTGGATCACAACAACACTTCAGTGCACTGTTAACTGGTAAGTGCGGTCACATCTGCCATCAACATCCTCCCACGCCGACGGGTGGTACGGCGGCAAGGTTGGGGATCAACTTCCAGCAGCATCTTTCGACGGAAGTCGGATGTACGTGACCGTATGATTACTCTATTGGAAGTAGTATCAGCTTAGCGCTAGGTCTGCGACGACTCGGACTTTAGTGTCGGTGCCTGGGCACGACATTAGCACCCATCGGAGGCGCAATTCGTTGGAGAGAAGGTTGTCGCCCTTAACTAAATCACCGATTTGCAGGTTCCGCGTGAGGAATTGCTATTTGGTCCGATTATGCATCCCCTTTAGGTATTTATCCTTCCAACGGAAACAGAATTGTTGGTGGAGCCTTCAGTCGCTGCTAACGATTCAGGATGGAGGTGGCCGGTTGATTGGATAAGTGGGTCACCTATTAGGAAATGGCCATAAGTCAAGGCCAGTAGGTCCGTAGGGCACTCGGACATCAGGGAGACCGGGCACGATAGGATAGCTCTTCGAACTATTGTTCGTTGAAGTCGTCTTGTAAAACCTTAAAACTTTTCATGCCGGCTTCTCATAACTGTCCCATAGGTGGGGCGCCTGATGTAGAACCAGGATAGGTTCTGGTGGCCATTTTTCGAGTTGACGACCGCTCTGGTCGCTTCCAAGAATTCGGTCACGGTCATCTTTTTGGCTCCATCGAAGTTCTTGTCGTTATTAAAGTGCATCTTCTGTTGACAGCCACGCCGTTCTATAAAACGGGAAAACGCAGCAAGGAATTTCTCTGTCGTGAGGTCTGACGTCGCCACAATGACGCAGACGTACTTCTTGGTTATGAGGCAGGCTCGGCCGGTGTAGTTTTTCACTTTGAATATGAAATGGTCTCGAGAAGGATGTAAAAAGAACCTTAAAGTTTTAGGTATTAACTTTAATAAATTCTTCTTGTGATGTTTCTTTTGTGTTTGTGGACAAATTTCCATATTTTTTTCGCTCATTTTTATGATATCATTTTCAATAGGAAGCTTGTTTTAACTGCGAGATTTCACGCATGTATGTATGTACATCTTTGATCTTTCTTGCACAGAAGAGGGTACAAATGCAAAAAAACTAGATTAACTAGTTGGTAGAAGAAAGCATAAAAAACAAAGGCTACGCAGTTGACATGATAAAACTTGTAATCACGAAACACCAATACTTGCTTAGTCGGGAATTCTTCAATAGTGAAGCTTCATGCAATATATTGCCAAGCTATAAGAAATCCTTTTACAACAAGTCAATGAAATTTACCAAAAAAAAAATCTAAATTTTTTTCCTCTACATTTGATTTATTAGAAGATTTTTGTTAATCCTTTTTGCAATAAGTGCAAAAAAATTAATTTTTTGTGATTTAAATACATTTATTCCTATATATGATTGAAAGAACTAGAGAACCCCATTTGATTGTTGAAGATAATTTAAATATTCATATCTTGGATGCTATTATATTTACGAAATTTTAGTACTGTACCTCAGCCCCAAGTATTTTGGCGCACCATCGACATATAAACCATTCTAACGTCGTATGGGAGCTATAGGATATAGTCTTCCCATGTAGCCAATTTTTTTACTATATATATGTATAAAATATTTTATTAGACTTTTGGGGAAAATTTCATAAAAATATCTTAAGGAAAAATATTTATGGCCGCGGCTCCAAACAAGCCCAACTCAAGGCCATGTAAGGATATTTGATGAGTGAAAGGAACCAATAGTCGGGCAAAAGAGGAAGAAGAAGAGGAGAAAGTAATTGAATAGCTTTTACCATAGCGCAGTGAGTGAGATGCTCTTAGACACCCACAAGCCCGTAGAATTCCCTTACCATTCGGACCGAACTTAAAGGACTTTTGCTTGGACTGCTTCGGAAAGGTTTGGATAGCCTTCAACACGCTTTTGTCGATTGCCGTCCATTTCCTCAGCGGAAAGCCAGCGGTGTTCACGGCTGCACACACCCGTAATGGACAGACCCTTCTTTGGTGTGTGTCTTTGCTAGTACGTCGTCCATGTTCATACTGTCGGAAATGACTTGGCTTGCGAGAGGATACTGCAAGCGCATATCATCATCGAGTTGCTGGAGGACCCGTAGGCCCAGACGCGCAATTAACACCGAACGTAACAGTGTTTAACTCGATGTCACCGATATCACCGATGTGCGAAACAGAATACGTGTGTGCTTCGAATCCACAAAGAAATTAGGAGTCGTGACCACTGCCTGCGGTGAGATGGGTGTCATGTGACCCAGGTCCACATACTCCTGCAAGACGGCATTGTACTGCTCCTTTAGAGTATCGTTTCGGGTCAAATGATTCTCATTCTTGAGAAATTCGGCTAGCGCTATGGATCTAGAATGACCCAAGTCAATGCAATCGTGTTTCCGGAATGGAAGAGTCTCCCGATATCTCTGCTGCTTCTAAATTGCTGCCCCGACTCTTGTGAAACCATGTACAAGTTGAAAAGAATCTTGAACTGGCTCGTTTCCAGTAAGAGCTTGTTTTCGAAGCGCTCACAGAGAGTACCCCAAGCCGACGCAAAACCGTCGTTTGTTAGCTGAAACTGATATGGAAAATAAATGGATAAATTTGCGTGAAAAACTTCAGTGTCCCGCGGAGGGAGCCGGCAGCCCCCAAAGGAGGCGTGAATTTTTCACTCCTGACTTAACCGGATACTTGGGTAATCTGCCCCTTCAAAGGGGCGAAGCACCGCTCGTGCACTAAATAACAGTGGTCGTATTTAGCCTCCATGCCCTTATTGTCACCGTTCCGTTGGAGTGCATCTGCGCACGTAAGCGGCCTCGACATTGTCACGACGCATCTCGTACGTATGTACGTCATCGACTTCGGGTGCAGGACCTCTGACCCGACTCTAAAACTGGACTAATTTGTCGTGACTGTGACGAAACTCTTGAAAGCCATAATTTGGTTTCTGATCAGTTTCGCTTGGACAGCTCGTGTGGTTGCCTGATTTTGAAGCGGAAGCTTCGCTGTGGCGCATAGCGAGTCGGCTCAGCGACTAAGGAGTTTTTGCAGACGAGGTAGCAGGCGGAGACGGACGATCCCTTTTGATGCGAATTTGAGCTGCAGGAGTCGCATCGACGAGAATATCGTTTTGGACTCAGAAGGAGCGGGCGAAGCGGACGACAAACAAAGAACTAGAGCGGTTGGGACCTTGAGGGAGAACTTGGACTCTTTATCAGCACCCTTTTAGCCTTCGGTCATATTATGCTTTGGGAATTACCTCAGAGTCTTAATGAAAGTTCGGTTATGCCACAGGGCCCAACCGAAAGCAACCGAAAATGTATATATGTCGGCTGTAGGAAGCAACACTAATAATTGTTAAATAAAACTCCAATTTTTTGTGCAGCGTGAATCTGTATTGTTTGCACTTGCGCACGGAATGAATTCAATGTATAGCTTAATTTAACTTAATTTATTTCGGATTGCGTGTTAGTTGCAAGCATGACATATGTATATGTATATAGAGGAGTACAGTACATAAGACAAGGTACATGTCTATGAGATTATAGCCTAGTATATTGTTATTTAAGTTAAATAACAGTACGAGTTATTTCTTCCAATCGCAGTTTTTGAGGACGAGAAACTCGTATGTGAAACAAAAACCAAAAAAACAAGTTTATAGGGACAATAATTATGTGCCATAGACGGAGTTGTGTTGAAACTGTATACGAAATATTGCATTCATACGTCCCATTCAATTTTATCAACCGATATGTATGAAAGTCTATATTCGTTATAAGTTATTTGACTGTTCCAACTGTCTAGTAATGTTGTGCAATAGAAGTTATATTATTTTTATTCAGATAATTGTACAAATCGCTAATTATTTAATTAATATTAATAATTGTTATACTCGGTTCGCATGTCGGTATTGAACGTATTTATTGGACCGTACTTAGAATAAAAGTTTCAAATATTGCCATCGCGGTATTGGCATTTTTATTTGGTATCGGAATCGCGACTAAGTCGCTTTGAATAGGTTTTTGCAATGCCTGTGTGACCTTATATTGGGTCACTGGGTTAAGTAGCGCTACTCTCAATGATTTTGTTATTTTGTTGTTAAAAATTATCAATTGACTCTTGTTCAAAGATATTTTCCTAACGCAAATTTTGTCTTGGCTGATTTCATGAATACACGCTTGCTTTACAAGCCTTTGGAAAAACTGACCTAAGTCTAGAAGTCCACTGGTAAACAATTATTATTTTGGCATATAAAAAATAAAAAAAAACTCCAGATAAAACACTTATTACATTTATGTGTTGTCTAAGACTGCGAATTGTGTGTAATGTCCAATTAATGCGTATTTTTATAGAAATATAACATGAGTTCCTTGTGTTTGTGGGTTAAAACAACCCAACACCCAACGTCCGCTAACATAAACAAAGTATAGTACGTGTCAGTTTGTACCGATAAATTCCATTGTTCATTGCTAATTAACACTTTTCCCCGATCGTTCCCCTTTTCCCAATATTTCCGATATCAGTCGCAGCAACAATCGCAAAATATCCCAAGTGTTAGATTGGATTTTCGCAAAGATGACTTTATTCAAATAGACAAAAACACCATTTATTATATTATCTAAGTATATCGATTGTTGGGAATGTTGCTCACACTGATGTGCTCTCTCTCACTTCGTCCGTAATTTTGAAGAGTGTGCATGTGGTCTGATGTTGAGTAAAAATAACTAAATAAATAATAACTAAATAATTAAAATAGAAAGCTCGTGTATTTTATTAATATAATTGGGTGTATTTTTCAAAAGGGTTTTGGCCCAGAGGATGTCGCACTTGGGTGACTCATTTTTAGGTTTTGCATCTAGTGGTGCCACAGCTCGTGAAGTTTTCAAGAACTTAGATGCCGTATACGAACGGAAAAGTTTGGCTTCGCAACTATCAGTGCGCAAACGACTTCTTACACTTAAACATTCGAGCGAGATGCCACTTTTAAATTTTTTCTTTATTTTTGATGAACTCATCGATGAGTTGTCAGCTGCAGGCGCTAAAATTGATGAAATGGATAAAGTTTCACACCTACTGATCACATTACCTTCGTTATACAATGGCGTTATAACAGCAATCAATTCGGTGCAGGACACAGAAACATCCGTGATTACTCCGTGGTGAGCTCACTAGCATGCTTCAACTTTCTAAGACGGCAGACAACGTCTATGTCTGTGATAAGTACAGGTTTTGTCCAGAAGTTAGGACTTCTAGACGAAGATGATTTGCTAATCGAGAAGGTTTTTATGCGAGCCTTCTGCTCAGGCCTAGATAACAAGAAGACACCTTAAACTAAGGAAACTGTTATCCAATCAGGTTTCCAGTCTCAATCAAATCTTATTCACCGGGATGGTGCGGAACAGGGAATTACGACTGGCAGCTCTTTCCAAGTCTCCCTGTTATGCTTCCTAGAACTACTAACTTTGCTTACCATAATCCCTTCCGTCTTCTGTGTGTGAAGTATAATAATATCAATAATCAATCTTATTATTAGCATATTTTTCGAGTATTACTTTGTTTTCTTTTTTTATATCCTAGCATAGTTTGCTTCCCTATTAATATAGTATTACTATTGTATTTAATTAGCTGCTCAGCGTCTTTTTAATATTTATTCGCGGTTTTTGATTGATGCATGCTGTTCACAAATTTATTTTGTTTTGTCCGCGCGTCAACAACCCCTTGGTATCGCTGGGTCACTTGATGGTACGCCGTTAGTACGTCAACGTCCAAAGATATAAATATAAAATATATATATGTATGTATAAAGGTAAAATCATTGCTAAATTTGACGCCTCACATTTTTTTTAAACATTTTTAGACTTGCAATTTACTAGAGGTAAAACTTATTAAAATGTAGACTGTCTGAGAACTTTTTTTTGCCTGCTACATTCATTTGCATTAACATATCCTATATTTTTATAGTTTTTCATGGAAACAGAGTATAACAAAATCTGAAATAAGTATCATAGATAATATCAATTTAAATGTCGTCTTTTCCGGTTCTGCTCTTTAAAAAAAAAATATATATAACGCTGTTGATATCACTCATTCATTTAAATAAACCACTTATTATAAAAAACAATAATTTGCAAAGCAAGCTTGCAGATATTTATTTTAAAATCGTCGTGAATACATCATTAAATGTATGACTTTATTTACAATATGCTCTTTCTAATACATCATGAAGCTTAACAAATGAATTGATCTTTCTGTTCTTCATTGGTTTCCATTTTCCTAAACATCCAACTTCCTTGACCGTCAAACTCAAGAATATGAGTGTGAAATTTCCTTCATAAAAAAAAATTGTTGACAAAATTATGTTATTAAGAATAATAATTTATAATCTTAATGCTATTTATATACATTATAAATTATAAATTATAATTATTTATTCTTACCAGAGGGTGGGTCTATGTGTTATCGTCAGCAGTGTAATACCCATGTTTTTTGCTTTTTCATATATAGAGCTCTCAACGTCAATTGATACTGCACTTGTACATTCATCAAGAAGTGCATACTGGGGTCTGCTCCAAGAAAAATTTACTTATCAATTCTAATTACTTAAATCATCAAAAGGATTTATCGCCATCAGACTTACTTGTGATAGAAAAGTCGCGCTACCGCCATTCTTTGTTTTTCACCTCCCGATAGAATATCCTTCCAATCTCGTATAACTTCAAAGTTGTCACTGGCGAACAAACAAATATAATGTCGTCTAATATGAATATTATTATTATTATTATATCCCTACAACCCACAAGGTAAAAGGGTTTTATAATACATTTTTTTTTTAAATGCAATACATGAGCAGGCAAAAGAAAACATCTCTGATACAATAAAGTTACCAAATTTTAGGAGCACGCGAGGGATAAGATTTTGTTAATCTAATGGATTCCGAAATACTTTTTTTTAACTTTATTTAACTTTAGTCATTATTTGTATTTTATTATTTTTTTTTATTTGAATAAAATGTATAAAATAACTAAAAAAGTAAACAAAATTTGTTGGAATATGGCTCAAAAATTTGGGTAAATCATTGCTAAATTTGGAACACTATATAAGGAGTATATTATAAAATACTTCTTTTGCCTGCTACATATGTACATTCGCATTACCGTAATATACAATATTTTTATAGTTTTCATGGAAACAGGGTATAATAAATTCTAAAATAAGTATCATAGATAATATCAATTTAAATGTCATTCATAAAAAGAATGTAATAGTTAATTAATATGTAAATTTGTATTTATGTTGTATTTACCGTTGCGCAATATGCTCTAGGCTGACCATTTTTAATATGCTTCTTAATTCATTCTCAGTGATTCCTTTGCGCTTCATATCATCTCTAGTATCTGGATATATGATTTGATCACATAAACTGCCAATGGACATATATGGTCGTTGGGGAATGTAAAACATGCAGGGTTTGTTTTCAAATGGGCGCGGAATATGCAATTCACCAGCATAGATTGGCCATAATCCGCTTAAAATACGAAACAAACTTGATTTTCCACATCCATTTGGTCCTGTTATCAATACATGAACACCAGGTTCAAAACACAATGTCAAGCTTGGAACAACGATATCACAATTGGGTGTCACAACCGGTACTGCACACAAATTAATCGACATCACATTGTTATCAGTATAGATAATACGACCCTTGGCTATCGGTTTGCCGTTTCTATACTCAATGATTCCACTTGTATCCCGATTATGCTCAGCAACTATTGCTTTGCTATAAATGCCTTGTGATGTTTCTGTAAACACATCCAACATTCCTGCAACCCGAAAGGTGTATCCGGCCAATGCAACAACTTCTTTATATGATGACATTAATCGTTCTATAGCGTCCGCTGCCGAAATAAGTAAATTTCTAGACGTTGTTAGATATTGTGTTCGCTCGCTGATATGTGAAGCATTCGCTTCACTTGGCGATGTTGTCGTTGATGTGGAGGAAGAAGAAGGAGTTGCAGAACCAGTTAGTATTGGCAGAGAGACCATCACCATGCCAGTGCCAGACCAGAGATATTTCATAAAGAATTGTTCGAGCATAACGAACCACAGCTTCTGAGTAAATATGTTATTCATTTGGGTAACTAAGCGATTGTATGCCTGTCGCAACTGCTGAAGCTCCACCTAAATAGTGAAAATAAATAGATTATTATTATTATACTTGAGATGATACTTTTATACCCGCTACCCATAGGGTAGAAGGGTATTATAACTTTGTGCCGGCAGGAAATGTATGTAACTTGTAGGAGGCATCTCCGACCCTTTAAAGTATATATATTCTTGATCAGCGTCAACAACCGAGACGATCTAACCATGTCCGTCTGTCCGTATGAAACACTGGATCTCAGAGACTATAAGAGATAAAGCTATAATTTGTTATGTTTGCACGCAGATCAAGTTTGTTTCCAATTTTTACCACGCCTATTTTGGTGTATTTTAAGAAAAATACTGCAATATTTTGGATTTATTCAAAATGTGTAGCGGGTATCGCACAGTCGAGCACACTCAACTGTAACTTTCATACTAGTTTTTATCAGCGTCAACAGCCGAGATGATATAGCCACATGCGTCTGTCTGTCTGCCCATAGGAAACAATATAGATAGAGCTAAATTTTCGACAGCACTTACTCTTTGGCGACGCGAAGACAGGATGCCAGAGGTCTGATGTTGTGCATTCAGACCCCGTCCATCGTAACAATATTCACAAACAATAAACCGAGTAATATGCGCGTAATAGCGTTTTCATGTTTTCACAATCAGTAAATCTGAAGAAGTGCCTTGAAGTATTGGCTTCACATACAATTCCGTCAACAAATATGTTGATAGTCAAGAAGCCATGAAATCAATTCACTCTGAAGAGGTAAAATCGAAGGATGTCCTAGAGAGCAGACGAGCTAAACGCAATTGCGATTTTGCTTTAGATGTAGGCGTAGCAAATTTAAATGCTCATCGCAAGCAGTGGTAATATTTTGCCAAAATACAAGAAATAAGGCTACACTAAAGTTCTGCAAACAATACCAGCATAAACGGTTACACGGTTAGAAAATTAATACTTACGTACTTATTGATTCATAAAGAATATAAAATCTCACCTTGTGTCCACCATAAAAGGCAATTTCTTCTGCGTTTGTTATAATACGGGAATGTATATGTCTAAGGTAACCGTAGCGATTTGCCTCCTCCGAGACGAGTTGTCCAAATTTCGGAGAGACAATCCGTAATATATGTGCCGTAAGTGCAATAACTGTTATCGACAGAGCAGGTCCTATTTGAAGATTAATACGTAAAATAAAGAAAAAATACTAACATTTTAGTCCAGGGTTTAAAAAGCTTTCGAGATCTTATGATGAAAATCGTATAGTTTCGTTAAAAACATATTTAATTGTTATATAATTTAACTCTTGTCCGTTGCAGGAGTGCGACCCAGGATTTCCCAATTACAAAGTTAAATTCTTCTTAAAAAGAAAGTAAATATATTGGGGTAAAATAAACATATTTTGTTACAAATCCAATTTCAACACTAGAATCAGTCGTGGGTACGACAAATGTACTTAAAATATTGAAACTTAACAACAACATATTGCAACTTCGGGACCCACAAAGAAAAAAGGTGAAAGTAAACGAAATTATCATTTAACAGAATGTAATTTCCTAAAATGAATTAAATTTTGCGGAGTGTTTTTTCGTTAATTTTCAAGTACCGGATTGAGGAAAACTTGTATTGAACTTGTTCTCAAATGTAAGACTTTTCTGCTGGCAAAAAAATATTCAGTTTTAATTTCAACTTAAAAATTCAAATTTGTCGACTGACGAAGACTTGACAAATAAGCCTACTGTATTACAAAAACATTGTCATTTTGTTCCAGGAGACCACTTTTGTTGGTATTTATTAATAACTCCTGAACTTCATAAGATTTTTTGGTGCGGTTTGTTTATTTCAACTAAGGACGGCCCTTAGAATAAAATTGGTAAAGTAAGCGTGACCATGAAAATAGTTTTTTTTTAATACAAATTAAAAATTTCACGAATTTAGACCTAAGTTTGGAGTGATATATAAGTCAACGTTCTCAAAAATGCTGAACTGAAAGCGACACCACGAGTGCTGAATAAGCATTGCACCAATGCATTGGTCCGGATGTCGTTGCATAGACGTCAAGAACTGCATATTTTAGCGACTGCTATGAGACGATTGCCAAACTTTTATAATACAAAAAATTATAACAATTAGTCTTGAAATTGTCTTTGAAACAAATAGATCGCTTCGATTCATTAATAAACAAACCAAACTTCAATTCTCAATCTATTTTACTCATGAACAAAGTTCGAGAATCTAATCGGTATCCATCTAAGTTACAGTGAGTAACAAATTCAATTAATTTATATATGAAGATTGGTTTATTGCTTCCTCACATTGGCTTCGAATCATTAAGCAATTAAGATTTAATGGAAAATCCTTACTTAAATCATAAAATATTTATTGATTATAAGGCTAAAATCAAAAGTATTGTAATTCTCAGCCTTATCATGCTAAGCAAAAGTAAACACATTCTATGCGGTCGTCTAACCTAGTCAAAAATCTACTCACAAACTTTAAAATTTCAATTGACATGTGTAATTACAAGTGTTTTAATATTCTATATATGTATGTATGAGTTCCCATTTAAGATCACTAATATCAGCAGAGCCATATTTTGCTCATTGAAATTGAAAATATCTTACATTTCACTATGGGCCCCATTTAGCATGACTTAAAACGCTCCACCATTTTCAAAGTTTTTCTTTTAAAAAGGATTTGAAGTAACTTATTTTTTATGTATTTCTAATTTTTATCATCTTCCACGTCGTAATTGGTTATTTATTTATTCGAAAATCTAAAATAGAAAGCATAAGAAAAAATCGGTCTCTTGACCATTACATACAAAGTTTTTAATCAAACTTTATATCTTTTAATTAGTAACATACCAAACATGTTAGATTATGATTATCTATGTATTCTATAGGTTCACGACCAATTAACGTGTTTGGTATGGTATGATACGCAAGTCCCAATTATTATTTTTTATTCATATTTAACTGCTCATCTTTTATACACATAAAAAGACGAAAAATATAAAAAATATAATATAATATATTTAATACCTCACTTACTATAAATATAATAATAATACAATTCCGGAAGAATTTTTTCCAAATTTTCGATTTTACTAATTTTTTAAATTTTTCGATGTTGTTTAAGCTTGTATAAACATACTATATATATGTAATACATAGATATTATTTACATATGTTGAAGGTTAATTAACGCTCCAAAGAACTATGGACACAAATTCAGCTTTTTTGGAATTTTTACCATTTTTAAAGATAAAAATATGAAACTTTGTACATATACCTAAAAAATAAAGATAGAATTTCGGATTTATTTTTTTCCAGTTGGACCACGCCTTCCTTCCCGCCCACCTTACCATAAGGTTAAAAATTTCGAATTTTGTCTACAAATTTGTTTTAAAATTTAAATTCATTGCGCTCGTAACTTGCAACACTAACCGATTGTCATGAAACCTTAACGAAGTCAGTCACAAATAAAATTTCGTACATAGCAGACGTGCTCGGCGATCTTTTTCTTTCTATACATACACACACACACAGCCAAGTATAACTTTTACAGGTTATGGGCTCAGGCACGCGCGGTGCTTTTGTGTATGTATAAGAAAAGTTGGACTTGTTAACGAAAAAGGGACGCGACCGAAAGTGAATTTTTAATACCATTAAAAAATGAATTCTCTATATCAAATTGAAAAACTTGAAGAAAAGAATTACGATTCTTGGTGCATTCACATGCGGTGTGTTTTGGTACATACGGAATTGTGGCAGCTGGCATCGGGTGCTCTGAAGCTCGAGGATGCTAGTGAAGGATTTGATTGGCATGACAAAGACAGTAAGGCCTTGGCCATGATGACACTAAGTGTGAAAACATCACAGTTGAGTTATATAAAGAACTGTACAACGTCGTTTGCTGCTTGGACAAAACTTAAAGAAGTGCATCTGCCTAGAGGACCAGTACGGAAGGTCTCACTGTATAAGAAGTTGTTGGGACTTAAGATGTCAGAATGTGGAGATGTCAGTGGACACTTGCAGACATTTGGAGAAGTTTTTGATCAACTTGCAGGGGTTGGTATACAGATTGGTGACGAGCTACGAGCAATCATTCTGCTTTCCAGTCTTCCAAGAAATTATGAGGATTTCGTGGTGGCGATCGAAACTCGCGATGAATTGCCAAGTTATGAAATTCTATGCATAAAAGTGAGGGAAGAGGTAGAGCGCAAAGCGCAGGCAAACCGGCAAAGCAGCGACGAAAAGGTATTCACCGTTACAAATAAGAGCAACGGCATAAGGAGGAATTCAACAAAAAACGTAGTTCGCTTTAAGTGTGGCAAGCGTGGTCACAAGAAAGCAGAGTTTCGAAGCGAATGCTTGCAAAAGGAAATTAAAGAGAGCACGAACAAAGGAGACAATAATAAAAACTATAGTTTGCTATGTGCAGCTGACTCTCCTTTTTTCGAACGATCAAAGTGGTGCGAAGACAGCGGAGCAACAACTTGTTGCCATTTTAGCTAATTTATTGCTAGATCTAGCTATTTTGAAAGTGAAAAAGCTATAAGATTTTGTGAAATGCTATTAGCTAGAAATCTAGCATTTTTTTCAAAGCTTCGGCTACTTTTGGCACTTTTTAAAAAGTTCCGATAGCTCTTTTACCGATAGGATGTATTTTGAGGTTTACTCATAAAATTTGCATTATAGTTCGATTCTGTTTATAGTTCATGTGCGAACTTAGTTCGTTCACTCATTAGCTAAATACAAATTGTGAAACTGTGAAGCAGTGCTGCCAGTTTAGCAATTTAGTTGCTTTAGTTAATTTGCAACTTTTAAACTTAAAAATGCTATTAGCTACAAATTTAGCAACTTTTTATTTCTCTTTTGGCAATTTTAGCTATTTTACTTCAATCCTTTTTATTATGTATTCCTTTTGTCATTCACTGCAAAAATTGCGATTAACAGTTTGCAATGAAATCGGGGCTTGTATTTAACCAAGTGGTTCGATTATATGAGCTACTTGAGTTCACTGACTTGAAAAGTTAACTGCATTTCAAGTGTAATATTTGCCCCGTAAGTGTTAACAAAATCATAAAAATACGAAATCCTGTTTTTTATTTTTAATTTCAAGATTTTATTCTTAAATGAATTAAAAATGTACAAACTTGATGAATAATGTCATTAAAAATATTTAGCAATTTTGTTGGCTATTTTTTGTATAATTTTAGCAATTTTTAGCAATTTTTTTTTCTGAAATCCAGCAATTTTTGCTCCAGGGGGTCTGGCAACACTGGCAACAAGCCATATGTGTTGCGAAAAGAGTTGGAAGAGCACTCTGAGAGGATAGGTCTAGCTGGTGACGTTTTCCTAGTTGCGAAAGGAATAAGTAAAGCTGAAGACAGATCGGTATACGATTGTTATGAACAACGTATTAGTGCCAGAGATAAAGGAAAATTTCATCTCGGTTAGTCAAACTGTGGCTAATGGCAATGTAGTACATTTCGGTGAACATCAGGCGAAGATCATACAGAATGGAGAGTGCATCTTGCACGTAAAGAAAGTTGGCAGCTTATACGTTTTTGAAGGCAAAACAAGCAAGTGTTTTTGCGCTGCTAATAATGATGGATCTTTATGGCACAAGCGGTACGGTCATCTCAACTATCGTAGCTTGTAGGATCTAGTAGAAAAGAACATGGTGCGTGGACTGGAAGGAACTAGCTTCACATCCAATGGGTCAGATGAAACATGCATGTTGAGTAAAATACATATTCAGAAGTTCCCAGAAGAGGGCGAGCGAAGTATTGTATCTGGTTCACACAGATGTTTGCGGGCCATTCGATAAACAATCGATAGGCGGCAATCGATACTTCTTTACGTTCATCGATGACAAGTCACGGCCTATATTTGTGTATTTCATAAAAGGCAAAGACGAAGGATTCACGAAGTTCGTTGAATTCAAACAACTTGTTGAACGGCAAACTGGCAAGAATATAAAATGCATTCGCAGCGACAACGGCCGCGAGTATGTCAACAAAGCATTTGACGAGTACTTGAAGGCGAATAGCATAGCACGGCAACTGACGATGCCGTACACACCGCAGCAGAACGGAGTTGCGGAGAGGGCAATTCGGACATTAGTCACGATGCTTGCTGGTACAATCTGGAATGAAGATTTCACTGTGGGGCGAGGCAGTATACACAGCGGTGTATTTGCGGAATCGTTGACCAACTAGCGCTCTGAAGAACATGACGCCAATGGAAGCGTGAAATGGTAATAAACCTTCAATTTCTCATTTGACAAGCACCAAAAAGAGTTGTTGTTAACATGAGCGACGAAAAAGACGCCTTGGAGCTGGCTAAGAATTAAACCTAAATCAAAGGGAATCAAAAGAAAAAATTCTCTAATTCTCCTAAAGCTCTGGACATGATAGCTGAAAACAACATTGATGAACCTGCCAGGCCGCCACCTATCTTCTTATCGGATGTTAGTGATACAAATAGTATGCTAGCCTACCTCGAAAAGAAAATTAAAAAAGAAAATTTCCTTTATAAATCTCAACGAGATGGCCAACTGAGAGTTATGGTTAAGTCTATTGATGAATACAGGTCCCTCGTTAAAATTCTTGCTAGTGATTTTGTCAAGTTTCACACATACCAGCTTAAACATGAAAGAGCATTTAGGGTCGTTATAAAGAATTTGCACTTCTCCACGGATATTAAAGTAATTAAACAAGATGCGGAGTCCAAAGGTCACTCTGTTAGGAACATAAATAACATTAAAAGACGTGGAACTAAAGAACCACTAAACCTATTCTTCCTCGACATTAAATCCAACAAAAATAACAAAGACATATATGAAATTAGGCACATTAGTAACGAAATTGTTAAAATAGAACCCCCTTATAAAGTAAAAGACATTGTTCAGAGCCACCGTTGTCAGAAAATGCTCTCGTAAGCATACCAGCGATCTATGTCCAAAAGATAAAGAACAACCGGCAAAACGTGCGAATTGCAACGAAGATCACGCTGCCAGCTACAAAGGATGTAGAGTTTATAAGGAGCTCATATCTAAAAAAAATAGCTACTGGTCGAAAACAGATGCATTACAAGGACCATGCTAAAAATGATTCTGCAATATTTCAATCACCTATTGTGCCGACCCAACAACCAAAAGACTATCAATCATACGAATACCTCTCTCTCTCTCACCAATAACATACTTAACATGATAATGTTACTGGTCAAAAAATTATGCAAATAAGTCTAGACTTAGGAATCTGGAACGCCAATGGGCTTTCCAACCATGTTAATGAGATATCTCTATTTTTAAAAACACACTTCACCAGTAAATCCTTTTTTAGAGTAGTTGGGTATGACACAATACGAGCTGATCATCCGTCTGATAGAGCCCATGGAGGCGTAGCAATTCTTGTTAAGAAGGGTCTGAAATTTAAAATCATGGACAGCACTAGAGAAAATGCTATGCAGGCTGCCACAATTGAGATTAACAATAAAAGAGCTCGATTTTAAGAACTTTTTCCAAGGACTGGGGACAAAGTTTATTGTTGGAGGCGACTTCAATGCCAAACACCCATGGTGGGGCTCCAGACTAATTAACTCAAAAGGATCTGAATTATATAAATGCATACGAAACAATAATATAACAACTCTCTCAAGTGGTAAGCCAGAAATTAAATGGTTGAACAATAAACAAGTAATAAAGCTACAGTCGAGTGCACTCGACTGTGAGATACTCGCTACCCATTTTGAATAAAAGAAATATATTTTGCGGTATTTTCTCAAAATATACCAAATATACTGCAAAAATACTAAAAAAATATACCGAATGGTATATTTGGTATATAGACATAGTACCGTATTCAAAATATACCATAGACGGCACAATATACCAGATTGTCAGCCAAAGCAACTAAGACCCCTAGTAAGTAGGCGTTTTTGCCCATACAAAAGTATTTCTTTAATAACTTCGACAATTTTTATCTGATCGCAACCAAATTTTCAGGAATCATGTAATACTATAGTTATTATTGTATATACCAAAATTCGGAACTCTAGCTTTAAAATTACGCTTGTTATTCGATTTTTTTGATTTGCGGGGGCGGAAGTGGGCGTGGCAAAAATTTGAAACAAACTTGATCTGCGTGCAAACATAACAAATGCTGTCGAAAAGAAATTATAGCTCTATCTCATATAGTCTCTGAGATCTAGGTGTTCATACGGACAGACGGACAGACGGACGGACGGACAGACGGACATGGCTATATCGTCTCGGCTGTTGACGCTGATCAAGAATATATATACTTTATAGGGTCGGAGATGCCTCCTTCTACCTGTTACATACATTTCCTGCCGGCACAAAGTTATAATACCCTTCTACCCTATGGGTAGCGGGTATAAAAATCACCAGGCCAGGATAAGATAGATGGCATCACTCTTAAAACTCTACCATTCAAATGCATACGATTTCTCAAGCTAGTATTCAATGCTATTCTCAGGCTAGACTATTTCCCAAGTCAATGGAAATGTGCAGAAATCATTATGATCCTCAAGCCAAACAAGCCTGAAACTGAACTACCATCTTACCGTCCCATTAGTCTGTTGACAATATTCTCGAAAGTATTTGAAAAAATACTACTTAAGAGGATGTTACCAATTTTGAACGAACTTGCCATTATTCCTGAATATCAATTCGGATTTAGAAAAGGCCACGGCACCACTGAACAATGTCATAGGGTTTTCAATGAAATTGTATCTGCACTTGAGAACAAAAAATACTGTACTGCTACGTTTCTTGATGTTCAACAAGCGTTTGATCGTGTTGGGCATAATGGATTACTCTACAAGATAAAGAAATGGCTACCTGTTCCATACTATCTATTACTGAGATCCTACTTGTCTATGAATGAAACGTCAACACTATTTCTAATAAACGCAGGTGTTCCTCATGGGACCTGTCCTTTACACTCTATACACGGCAGATATGCCAGCAAAAACAAACAACTACACCATTGCAACGTATGCTGACGATACAGCCATTCTGGCAACAAGCTCATCTCGAGACGAAGCATCTCAACTCTTGCAATGTGAGCTTAGTCTGATTGAAGCCTGTATTAATCGCTGGAAAATTACAATTAATTCCCTGAAATCTGTCCAAATAACTTTTGCTTATGCCCAAATGTCACACTCTACGTCTCAGCAATTCCAGAAGATACCTTAAGTATCTTGGCATGTACCTCGAACACAGACTAACATGGAAACCGCACATAAAAGCGAAATATCAAAAAATCAGAAAAAAAAAACACTGAGTAGAAAATCAGCAGCCACTTTGGAAAACAAAATTCTCCTCTACAAAGCCATTTTGAAGCCAGTTTGGACCTACGCTATCCATCTCTGAGGAACAGCTAGCAATTCAAATTTTCAAATACTTCAGCGCTACCAATCAAAAACATTGCGACAAATTGTTAACGCTCTATTTTATGTAACCAATGCAAATATTCACAGAGATCTAAATATTCGAACTATAAAAGAAGAGATAAACAAATATAGTAAGAAATATACAGACCGACTTCACAATCATGTAAATAATCTAGCCCTAGGTCTATTAGACAATAGCTCAACTTATAGAAGACTCAAAAGATTTCACAGTCTTGATCTTCCTGAAAGGTAAATTTATGTAAACAAGAAGTTATATTTAATAGCAGCTCTCATTGGAAATCTGATATTCCTGTTGTATAAATATTAGTCATTAGTAAATAAAAATTGAAAGAAAAAAAATTTTTTTTGATACCAAAAAAATCGTGCCGTTCTCTGGTTTGAATATTGTAACTTCGCCTATTGGAAATGTTATAAATTATATAATCAGCAACAGGAGGGATATATTAATAAAAAAGTTAGAATCTAAAGCGTAATTTTACAGCCAAGGCAATGTTATGAATAGGAAAAAATGTAATTGTAATGTAAATGCCTCTTACATTTCTATAGCCAACAAGTCAAGAGAATGTTAGTTTATTGAATTTGCAGAGATAGTAGGAGTTTTAAAATTAAAACTTCTTGCTAATATTAGGAAGCCAATTTGGAGATTTTTCTTCTTCAATAAATTCTTTAATAAATAAGTGTTCCGGCCAAAATTCTTTGTAAAAAAATTTTGCTAAATTACTACATCACCACAACTAACGTGTTGAACAAATAAATTAGAATCATGAGGTTATTCTTCAATAGTTGAAAGACTGATGGTTTTAACAGATGATTGTGAAATGTCCTTATGTGTTACCTAAACAACTACCGAGGCTTGAATGAAACGGAAAACTTAATGGCGATAGTTCTGAAAGCAGAAAGCTTTCTCGAGGCAATGACAGCTCGTTTTGCCTTTTTCGCTTCGGAGACTCAGTTAAACCCAGAATCTAAAGCGATTTCGAAAGCTTTTTAAAGCATACGAGTAAGAGATGTACTACTATAGCAGGAGGAAGATAACAAAGTGAAAAATTAAAAACTACCCTGAGTTAAGTTGAATAGATTTTTACAGAAAGCCATGAAAATAAACTAATTGAATTCTAATGGTGAGGCGTGAGGAGAATTAAGTTTTTAGAAAACCCTTACAAATCAAATTTTTTTAAAGCTTGTGGTTTATGTGGCTATGGTTAACAGAGATCAAAGCCTTACTCGAGTCATTGTATGTTGCAGTTTTGACTTTTCGGGTTCGTAGACAGCATTGATATTCGGTGATATAGCCCGTATATCACCAATAAATTATTTTTTTAAAACGTGCGTATCGTTATATAAACCACGCAGGTTTAACAAACCTGTTTAGTTTTTTTTGACTTTAATGTACATTCTCAAGTGGCCCAAGCGACACCAAGCAAATGTTTGTTAAGCGCGGAACCCAATTGTAAAAAAACCTCCCCTCTCTCATATGAAAGCGGAAAGAATGTTCAATTTATAAATATAAATAAAAAAGTTTTTGAACGCATTCAATTCGTTCTTGGTGCAAAAAAATTGTGGCAAAAAATCTGACGAGCAAGACAAGTATAAAATGTCTATACCCGTTACCCATAGATGGGTATTATAACTTTGTGCCGGCGGAAAATGTAACAGGTAGAAAGAGGCATCTCCGACCCTATAAAGTATATATATTCTTGTCTGCGTCAACAGCTGAAACGATCTAGCCATGTCCGTCTTTCCGTCTGTCTGTCCGTTATTGTAAAGCTACTATTGTCACGAATTTTCATATATACAATAATAACAATAGTAATTGTGATTCCTAAAAATTTGGTTGCGATCAGATAAAAACTGTCGAAGGTATGGAAAAAATACTTTTGTATGGGCAAAAACGCCTACTTACTAGGGGTCGTTGTTGCTTCGGCTGACAATCTGGTATATTGAGAAATCTATGCTATATTTTGAATGTGGTACTATACCAAACAAATTGCTTGTTATTTTTTAGTATTTTGCAGCATTTTCAGTATAATTTGAGAATAATACTTGAATATTTTGCATTTATTCAAAATGGGTAGCAGGTACCCAACAGTCGAGCAGACTCGACTGTAGCTTTCATACTTTTTTGTAATATATTAGGTTAGGTTAGGTGGGACCGGTCGCGGGGGGCGAAGCATAGACCGTAGCGCACAGTATGGATGCATTTTTGGCAAAGGCCAGCAGCATCCTGGATGGTAGCCGTGAAACATCACGAAGTTCGTTATGACACGGCGATCAAGGTATTTCATCCGGAGCCGGGATAACGCTGGACATCTACGAAGAAGATGTTCAAGTGCTTCCTTATTTCCGGACTCGTTGCATTTCTTGCACTGTTCGCTGTTCGTGATGCCCATCTTTACAGCATGGGCAGCCGACAGACAGGGACCAGTTAAAATACATTAGCCTACAGTCTTTCCTTGAAAGCTGCATGACGTATTAGGTTAACTTAGTATTAATTGAAGCACACATCAGCCTTGCAGTTTTGCACGAGTTGGTATTACGCCAGCTCGCGTCCCACTGAAGTCTAGAGCGAACTTCAATTTCCCCTGCCTAGAGATCTCAGGCATATCGACACATTGCACACGTTACCGACATCAAGCCCTACCCTCTCTTTGGCAAGAGTATTAACGATCTCGTTGCCATCGATGCCCTGGCGGCTTGGGATCCAGTAGATACATACGTACGACCACGGATGCGTTCAGCGACTCTACTGCGCTTCTGCTTTCCAGGACAACTTTGGACTTGACCAAATCAGAGTGTATTGATCTTATTGCAGCCTGGCTGTCAACAAAGATGTTAATAGAATTGTAATTGTGCTGTATACCCGAGCCCCTTCTGTATCCTTGCCAATGGCGAAAACTTGCGCCTGGAAGATGCTGCAATGGTCAGGGGAGTTTAAAGGAGTGTCTGGGTTGGGGCAGTATACGGCCGCGCCGACTGCGTCATCCATCTTCGACCCGTCGGTGAAGAGGTTGAGGGCTTCGGGAATGCATTACCCTTCCCGCCAATAGTCCGGTTCTACGTACATATATCGTATTAATATGGTCAGCACATGCTAGTCTATGCTAGTCTCCCTGCTAATTGCACTTGGAGTAATATTTTTTAAATAGGTTGTTTAATCAATTAATCCGAATTGCAATCAATTCATTTGTTGGTAACGTAAAGCTAGCTAAGATAAGATGTGAGATACCCGCTACTTATTTCAAATATAGCAAATCGCCAGCCAAAGCAATTAAGAACCCTAGTAAGTAATTTTGTATGGGGAATACAAAAGTTGTTCTTTAATATCTTTGACATTTTTTATCCGATCGCAACCAAACTTTATAGTCTCTGAGGTCTTGGTGTTCTTACGGTTAGACGGACATTTCTATATCGTCTCGGCTGTTGATCCTGATCAAGAATATATAGGGTCGGAGATGACGCCTGTTACATACACTTCTTGCCGGCACAAAGTTACAATACCCTTCTAACCTATCATATAAGTAGCGGGTATAAAAATATAGTGATGTATAGCATGAACAAAATACTGCGGCAAAGATAAAAAAGATGTTGCTATACAATTTAAGCTAATTTTAACCACTTATTTGTTGTAAAATATAACTTTAATATACATAATTTTAATACAATATATAGAAACTGGGTTTTTCTCAAACTGAAGTTAAGCACACGTTATGTAATTTGTTAGAGTCAACTATGTATGAATGAAATGGTATACAAATATAAAGGAATGGTATACAAATATCTTCTTAACAAAATTAGGATTTTTACCTGATAAAATGTTTGCTTTCATTTGTCTAGAAGATCTCATTAATGCCAAACCAATTAACATTAGATCGAAGCATGGCTTAGTTAAACTACTGTATAAATGAGCTACAGAGCTTGCAAAAACAGAAATATCTTCGGTAAGTCTGAAACAAAAGCAAAGAAAAATTTCTTATTATCAGTCCAAAATATTACTTTAAATATTCTAGACTTAAAAATGTTTAGTTACTTACCTATGATCGGCATTTTCGATGCGTCCATCCAAATTTGACACCCTGTAGTAATTTTGGTTTTTGAAATACAATCGATATGAATGCCGCACCAAACGAGTCCTGTTTAACAAAAAGAAAGAAAATAATTTGAGATAATTTGTTTTATATACACTGCTGGTTAGACGCACCCACTCTTATTTTAAATAAAATGCTATATTTATAATAATGCTTATTATAATTGTCCAAAAAGCTTTTCTTATCATAGTTCGAATCTTGTTCGAAAAATATTTGCTCACAGCTAGTTGATTTGCGAAAAAATAACTGTACATTCGAAGATTCCAGAAAGTTCTATGGCAATCACGCGTGTTTTCGGTTGGTCAATGAAATAGACGCACTTTAGATTTCTTGTGTTGCATAAAAAAGTGCAGTTTTTTGTATTGATAAAATATTAAAAATAAACAAATAAATTGTTTTAGAGCTATATTTAAAGTAAAAATGGGAAAAGCTGGTGTTATGAGCTTATTAGAACGTCAAAAAGTAGACTTTTTCACTCGCAAGGACTGTCCAATCGAAACATTGCCAAAAAGATAAATCGCAGCTCCATAACTGTTGATAGATATTTAAAAGATCCAGAGGAATATGGAAAAAACTTCAAAGGAAAAAAAAGAGCACTATCTGAACAAGCAGTACGCAAAATTGTTAGAATTGCATCAAATTCGACTAAGTCCGGAGCTAAGATTAAGGAATTAGCCGGAGTAAAAGCAAGCCTTTCAACTGTTCAGCGTACAATCAGAAATGCAGAACACCTAAAGCGACTAAAAATCAAGAAAAAATCTCCTCTGAATGCAATACGCAAAGAAAAACGGCTTCAATTCGCGAAAGAATACATGACGTGGAATGTTCAAACAGACACTCGGCTTAATTATTGGCGTTCTGTTGTTTTTACTGATGAAAAACGTTTTAATTTAGATGGCCCCGATGGTTTTCAATATTATTATCATGATTTGCGAAAAGATGAGCTATATTTAAGTCGCCACCACAATATAAATCAAATTTGTGTGGAAAATTGAGTGCGTCTAACCCAAGACCAGCAGTGTATTGTACCAGCAAGCTTGTCCCTTATCATTTTTATACCCGCTACGTATAGGGTGGCGACCCAAAAATATTATATATTCTTGATCAGCCGAAATGATATAGCTATGTCCGTCTGTACTAATGAAACGCTGGCTCCTTGAGGCTATAAGAGATAGTTATCAATTTTTTCCTTGCATCACTTGTTATACGAGTATTTGCACGCAGATCACTTGTTATGTTCCGCACGCAAATCGGCAAAAATTTAATAGTCAGCGGAATTTTGAACTACAGTTTTATTTATTTTTTTTTTTTATTTCTAAACATGTATCAAACGGTATATTTGGTATATCGATATAGTACCACATTCAAAATATACCATAGACGGCGTTTTTGCCCATACAAAAGTATTTCTTTAATAACTTCCACAATTATTTATATATTTGTATATATATATTGTATATTTTCGCAGCTGTAACTTGAAAAGTACACTTGTTATTCGATTTTATTGATTTGCAGGGGCGGAAGTGGGCGTGGCAAAAATTTGAAACAAACTTAATCTGCGTGCAAACATAACAAGTGCTGTCGAAAATTATATCACTATCTCTTATAGTCTCTGAGATCTAGGTGTTCATACGGATAGACAGACATGGCTATATCGTCTCGGCATACATATGTACATATATTCTGCCAGCACAAAATTATAATACCCTTCTTCCTATGGGTAATCATTATAAGTTTTTATTCATTTATTTGGACGTTGACTTACTAACGACGATACCATCAAGTGGCCCAGCGATACCAAGCACGGGCTTGTTGACGCGCGGACTAGACAAAATAAGTTTGTGAACAGCATGCATTAATCAAAAACCGCGAATAAATATTAAAAAGACGGTGGACAGCTAATTAAACACACTATGTAGTAATACTATATTAATAGGGAAGCAAAATATTAGGTTGGCCAAAAAGTCTTGCGGTATTTTTATTGAATTTTCAATTGTTCATAAAATTGGTTAGAATAATGCGATTTAAGTCAAATATGCGCCGTTTTGTTCGATGACGAGTTCCCAACGAGATGCCAACTTCATAATGCCCCTCTTATAGAAGCTCGCTTTTCTATTGGTAAAAAACTCGGAGAGCCAATTTTCACAGGACTCTCTTGTGGCCAATTTCCGACTACCAAGGTCGTTCGCCATGGACAGAAATAGGTGGTAATCACTTGGTGCGAGATCCGGACTATACGGTGGATGCAATAGAACCTCCCATCCGAACTCCCGGAGCTTCTGGCGCGTCACCAAAGATGTGTGTGGCCTGGCGTTGTCCTGATGGAAGACAATTCGGCCTCTGTTGACCAAAGATGGCCTCTTCTGCTTGAGTGCTGCATTCAAGCGGTCCAGTTGTTGGCAGTACAGGTCCGAATTGAGCGTTTGGCCATAGGAGAGCAGCTCATAGTGGATGATTCCCTGCCAATCCCACCAAACACACAGAAGAACCTTCCTGGCAGGCCTTCCGGACCGTGGCGCATCTTCGACCACCTCCGCACCAGAACGAAAACGTTGAAACCATCGTTGTGCGGTGGAAATGGAAACTGTATCGGGTCCATAAACTGCACAAATTTTATTGGCAGCATGAGTTGCATTTTTGCCTTTATCGTAGTAGTACTGTAAAATATGCCGTATTTTCTCTTTATTTTGCTCCATGTTTGTGACGCTATAACTCACGAACGACTCAAGACAAACAACAATAAATCAAACACGTGTTAGCGCGGGAAAAGAGCTTTCCAAAAAGGTATCGCATGAACCGATTCGATAAATAGAACTAGAACTACGCGCTTGCAAAGACACCTATCGGAAATACCGCAAGACTTTTTGGCCAACCTAATATGTTAGGATATATGTATAAGAAGATAAAAATAATTGAATACTCGATAAATATGCTAATAAGAAGCTTTTAAGCAGAGGAAGAGATTTGCCGGAGCAAAAGAATACAAAAGGGATTATGGCAAGCGTAGTAGTAGCTCTACGTGAGATGAGAAGAGGAAGAAAATTCCTAGTAATCCTGACCGGAACCGCAAAACTAACTTAACAGCTCCAAAGTGTCTATTTAACCATTAATTAGTCTCTGACTGAAAACAGCACCTTGCATAGTTCTACGGTCAGAGAGAATGAAGGTTTAGTAACAAAAGTCTACTGCGATGGTAATCTAATATTAGGGATCCAATTTGAGCTACGAAGAGCAAATATTAAAAACTGTTTCTGCACCGAGTCAATCCTATCTTAATAAACCCTATACTGGGGATTCCAGACAAGAGATCCGTACTCAAGGATAGGACGAACCAGTGAGTTTTAGTCATAAGCTTATATTTATTGCGATTGAGATGTGTTGCCGTTTTATCCTTTTTCCGGACCGATCTGTCCGGTTTTTTAACTGCGTCAGCCGGAAAAAATTTAAAAAATTTTGGTCTGGCCTTTTTTAATCTGCTTTTTATTTTTGTGTAGTGCTGAAAAGTAATCCAAATATACATTACTTTTATATCGATAGCAGCACTTTTAAATTAATGCAACCCCGTTGTAATCGTGAATCGTATATATCGATAAACAGTGCTATCAGTTGTTACTTTTATTGTGAAATTTGTGCGGGAAAGATGCCAAAAGAAGTTTACAAGCATTCATGGCTAAATCAGCCGGATCTGGTGCAGTGGATGTGTCGTGATCAAAAATGCAGAAGTTGAGCGTTTAGCCAAGCTAATTTTGTAAAAACCAAATTGCGCAACCGACTGCAAATAAAAACTTTAAATGCGATTTTATCGATCAGGTAAATATTTTAATACTCTTTTGTTTCACACATTTATTAAAATTGTTTTTTCCTTTTTTAGGTTTGGGCTACGCCGGAAAGGCGTATATTGCCATGAATATGAAATTCCTGAGCAATATTTAAAAATGATTGGAAGCAACCAATCTACAAAAAATCAAAGTTTAGAAGCTTGCAATGATGACATTGACGATGTTCTCTTTTCGCTGCCCACGTCAAAACGCAGATCTTCATTAAAGTGCACAGACACTGTATTTTTAATAAGTGGTGGCAATAATAATAAGGTAAGTTCGACTCCACGAAAGACAGGTGTACGCTAATCCGGACTCGTTGTTAATACACTGAATTACCACTACGTTTTATGAGCTACACATTTATAGACCGGTCACAAACATTGATTTTCTTGTAATACATACCTTAAAGATAATAAAAAGCCAAACTTTTAACAAATTCAATAAAAATTGTAAATTTCCGAGGAACTCGAAATCAATGCGCGAAAAAAGAAAGAATTTTCTAGAGCTCTTTGCAAAATCATATGGTGTGTTTGACCGTTCACAGCTGATGATCAGTTGATCGTAGAGCTTTTAAAACGCTTAAATCTAATCAAAGCATCTGTTGTCGATTTGTGAAAAAATATCAACGCTTTTTAAATTTCAAAATTTGAATTAAATGCCGCTAGCGAGACCAAATCGCCCACTGTGCAAAGGCGGGCAAAAGCAATCACGTGCTTTCGGCCAATCAGCCTAACCGCTTTCCTGCTAAAAACCTTGGAGAACCTACTTCATATGCACATCAGGAGCAGTTCATTGCATATGATTGCCCCAAACCAGCGTTCATACACAAAGTGCAAGTCTACAGAGACAGCTCTTTATGTTCTTGAAGTCTCCATTGAAAAAGTAGACCATTTCAAAGTTCGATCGATAGATGGATCAACCGATTTCTTAGCGACAGGCGGATGGTGGCCAAGTGAGGCAATTCGACCATTACAAAAGAAGTGCGATGTGGCACTCCCAAGGGTGCGGTTCTATCGCCTCTCCTTTGAAACCTGGTTGTGAATAGCCTATTACAAAAATTCACTAGACGGGCTCCCAAGTTAATTGCCTATGCGGACGACATAAGCATTCTGATAACTGGGATATGCCCAGCCACTCTCAGTCCCGTAATGGAACTTAATGTGCGGGAAGTTAAGGCATGGGCCGAAGCAGCCGGGCTTAGTATTAACGCGGACTTATCCTCTTCACGAAGAGGTATTAGGGTCCTATGTACCTCCTATAAACTCCCTGACCAGTGCAGCATCTTCCAGGCGGAAGTCTTTGCCATTGGCAGCCATTGCGCATCTACTAGATCCCAAGCCAACAGGGCATCGATGGTAACGAGATCGCCGATACTCTTGCCAAAGAGGGGGTAGGGCTTAAGATCTGAGATCTCTAGGCAGAGAAATTGAAGTTCGCTATAGACTTCAGTGCGACGCGAGCTGGCTTGCAAAACTGCAGGCTGATGTGTGCTTCAATAAACAATAACTCAACTAAATTCGTCATGCAGCTTTCAAGGAAAGATTTTAACTGGTCACTGTCTGTCAACTGCCCATGCCGGCCGGTCTGATATAACCTATGTGTAGGGTACTATAATACGGTGCCAACAGAAATCATGGGATACAGACAAAAGGAGGCATCTCCTTACATTATATATATATAATGTAAGAGATCGCCGATACTCTTGCCAAAGAGGGGGTAGGGCTTAAGATCTGAGATCTCTAGGCAGAGAAATTGAAGTCGCTATAGACTTCAGTGCGACGCGAGCTGGCTTGCAAATCTGCAGGCTGATGTGGGCTTCAATAAACAATAACTCAACCAAATTCGTCATGCAGCTTTCAAGGAAAGATTTTAACTGGTCACTGTCTGTCGACTGCCCATGCCGGCCGGTCTGACCTAACCTATCTGTAGGGTACTATAATACGCTGCCAACAGAAATCATGGGATACAGACAAAAGGAGGCATCTCCTTACATTATATATATATGAGTAATTCTCTGGCGAAAAGCATTTTTTTATATTGAGTAAAGATAAGTCTTATAGCTCTTGATTTACACATTAATTAGAGCTAAGAATGAAGTTGAAATTATTTTTTGCTGTTTTAATATAATTGTAAGAATGAACAAATTCGTTCATTAGCCAAAAAAATTATATAGTTTATGGTAAAACAGAAAAAGTTACTAAAATTAATCTTAATCCAGAGCTAAAGAAATACCTTTTAAGTTTTTAAATGGTTTCAGTTTATGTTTCTTCTACTGAAAAATAGTGCCGCCCGTGACAAATTCCACTGGAGAATTACCCATATGTACATTCTTCATCAACGTCATATTAAAGCTAGGATCTCGATTTTGCGATAAAAAATAAATTATAAATTATTCAATAAGTACACTTGGCCCTCGCTTAACACGGACTCTTTTAGCATGACTCTCACACGGTTATAAATTTGCTGTCATTCTCCTTTTAGCACGCTAAAACCTCGTTCTTACACGATTTTTTGATAAGGAGCCACAAAACTGAGACAACATGTTGAAACAAATTGGCTTTGACTATAAATGAAATCAAATGCATTTCAAATTTGATAGAAATAGAAACATTAAGTTTCTATAAAGTTTAACTTGTTAATTAATTATATGAAGCAACTTTTTTGATTTAATACCAACTTTAAATTTTGAAATTATGAATGTTATGCATTTATTAAAGGTATATACATAATAACTTTTGGTTAATTTTGGACAAATGTAAATAAATAAAAACACACCAAATTTGAACAATAAAAAAAATTTTTTTGCTACCAATTTTGAATTTTGCGAACCTAACCCCTTATTTTGTACTGAATCCATGTTTCGCTTAACACAAGGATTTCTAGGAACGTAAACCCGTGTTAAGCGAGGGCCAAGTGTCTTTCATACCACCTTCAAAAATGTATTACCAAGTTAACACCGCCTCTTGAATTTATAACTGAAGATTAGATTAAAATGTGACATTTTTCATAAGTTTTGTAGTTTTAAGAATTTATGAATAGAAAAATCTAGCTGCGATCTAGGCTACGGGCCAGCTGGTTAGTTAGCTGCTTCCCTGTTAACCAGAAATCACATCAGAAACAATAATTGGCCTACACGAAACAACGCAAAATATGTAATATTAGGGAAAAATTCCGTTCCCACCTATGACCCAAGAGTTGAAGAATTAAGACGCTCCTCTAAAAGAAGCTTTCAAAAACTCCATGAAAATATGTAAATAACATATAACTTTGTTCCGCCCTTAAGAAGTTGTTTTTTTTTATTATTTCATTCATTGTTATTGCCGAT
The DNA here is from genome assembly GCF_023558535.2 of Drosophila nasuta. NCBI lineage: Eukaryota > Metazoa > Arthropoda > Insecta > Diptera > Drosophilidae > Drosophila > Drosophila nasuta. The sequence goes on along the minus strand of NC_083458.1, from coordinate 1,490,179 downwards.
TTTTACATTTTCTTTCAATTTCTAAAATTTTTCCGATTTTTAAGTTTTTTCAATTTCCAAGATTTTTTTTCAATTTCCAAAATTTTGCCGATTCTTACATTTGTTTCAATTTTCAAAATTTTGCCGATTTTACAATTTTTTCAATTTTAAAAATTTGCCGATTTTAAAATTTTTTTTTAATTTTTAAAATTTTGCCGATTTTACTACTTTTTCAATTTCCAAATATTTTCGATTTTTCCTTTTTTTTTTAATTTCCGAAATTTTGCCGATTTCTACATTTTTTCATTTTCCAAAATATTTCCGATTTTTAAGATTGTGTCGATTTTATAATTTTTTCCGCTAAAATTACTCGCTCACTCAACCATTCATTATTTTATTATTTTTTTGTTTGTCAAAATTTGCAAATTTTTACATTTTTTTAATTTTTAAAATTTTGCCTATTTTACTATTTTTTCAATTTCCAAATATTGCCGATTTTTACTTTTATTTTTTAATTATTAAACGTTTGCCCAATTTAACATTTTTTTCAGTTTCCAAAATTTTGCCGATTTTTACATATTTTTTAAATTTCCGAAATTTTGCCGATTTTTACATTTTTTCATTTTTTAAAATTTTTCCGATTTTTAAAATTGTGTCGATTTTATAATATTTTCCGCTAAAATTGCTCGCTCCCTCAACCATTCATTATTTAATTTTATTTTATTTATTTATTTTTATTTTTTTTTTAATTTTTAAGATTTGATCGACGTTGTTGTTGATAGATAATAGATAGAAGATTTAAAACTGCCAAATTTTTTTTTTTATTTTATTTTTTTTTTTTCATTATTTAAGATTTGATCGTCTTGCTCGCGCCCTTTCTGACTGTAAAATGTTATTTGTTACTATAAGTGCAGCCATGTCGGTAGAGTAAAATTCGCGCTGTGAAAAGTATCCATAGCAGTCTCCTGGCACTAAGCTACCTCCCTACCAATTTTCCCTCAAATCTGTTCTGCCGTTCTTGATTTATAAGTAGTGAAACTTTATAGACTTTCTTTTATATACATATATAGAAGATTAACAACAAATGACAGAGTCCGAACCATAGGAATCGGTTGGATGGTTTACTATCGTATATATATATATATATATATATATATATATATATATATATGTATAAACACAAAATTGCTGGAAAGTAAAAAACCAAAATGAACTTATCTACGTGGAATGCAAAAAGATAATAAGAAATACTGAAATAAATACATATTTTCGCTAATTTCACACATCGCATTTCGAAAATATTATAATTGAAAGTTGTACTCTTACCGGAATGCTAAAGCCAGTTTGCTTTCCAGAAATCGTATCATGGAATTGACGAATGTTGCTGGAATCGCGATACCAAACCATTTAAGCAATACAAGGGCAAATTGTTTAATTTCCTTGCGAACAATGAACTTAACAATCGCACCCTCCAATGCAGCCACATAAATGCTGAGGAACGTGCGTGAGATGAGACACAATGTATGAATAGTTAGCAGTCCGGTTTCGTAGCATAGCTTTTGCGGAATCATTATCTGAACAAGCGCACTGAGTTGCTTTAGGAACTCCTTGTTTAAGCCCGGCTCAACCATTTGCAAATTTGTTTTTTTTAATTCCTGTTGAACCAACAGCTTCTCAGCCTCAGCCAACTTCATATCATCATCAGAGCCATCAATGGGTAACGGCGTGTGTGGCCCTTTGTTAATTTTATATTTGTTGGAATTTTGTGTGTTTTTCATGTATGGGGCTGTTAACTTAATGGTTAATGCACATAATGCTGAGCCCACTAGAGCATAACTAAATGCTTGTATTGACAATCCAGATTGTTCACATTTCTCCGCTATGCGATCAACATATTTTGATATTACTGCCATTGTCAGTATATATGAAAGTAAAACTATCCAACCCAAATTTTAAAATCAGGGAAGACTAATGTCCAATTTATCGCTGCAAATAAATAATAATGAGTCATATTAATATATATTTTATAGCAAATGTTTTACAGTTATAGCAGAAATCACTTTGCTACTTTTTAGCTTTTTAAGAAAATGTAATTTCGTATTTTTAACTCGTTTTTAGTCTCTACTCCACAAAATAATAATATATACAAAATTTATCTAATCAAAATAATTCTTAAAAACAATATAATAATAATAATAAACAATTTAGAAAGCACACTCGACTGTGAGATACCCGCCACCCATTTTGAATAAAAGCAAAATATTGCGGTATTATTTTCAAAATATACCGAAAATACTACAAAATACTAAAAATACATCAAATGGTATATTTGGTATATCAATATAGTAACACATTGAAAATATACCATAGACGGCGCAATGCACCAGATTGTCGGCCAAAGCAACTAGGACCCTAGTAAGTAGGCGTTTTTGCCCATACAAAAGTATTTCTTTAAAACCTTCCACAATTTTTATCTGATCTCAATCAAATTCCCAGGACTCATAAATACTATAGTTATTATATTATTATTATTAGTTATAGACCAAAATTCGCAGCTCTAGCTTTAAAATTACCCTTGTTATTCGATTTTTTTGATTTTCGTGGGCGGAAGGAGGGGTGGCAAAAATTTGAAACAAACTTGGTCTGCGTGCAAACAACAAATGCTGTCGAAGCATTTCTCTTATAGTCTCTGAGATCTAGGTGTTCATACGGACGGACGGACAGACAGACAGACAGACGGACAGACAGACGGACAGACAGACGGACATGGCTAGATCGTCTCGGCTGTTGAGTCGGAGATGCCTCCTTCTACCTGTTACATACATTTCCTGTCGGCACAAAGTTATAATACCCTTCTACCCTATGGGCAGCGGGTATAAAAAGGCTACAGTCGGATGTGATCGATTGTGTGATACCCGTTGCCCGTTTTAAATAAAAAACATATCTAAAAATATACCAAAATTGTATATTAAAAATATGGTAAAATATACCAAAAGGTTATATTTGGTATACCAATATTGTTCTACATTTAAAATATACCATTGAGTATGAAATATAACAGATCGATTGACAAAGCAACTAACACCCGAGTGCAGTAGGCATTTTTTGACATACGAAAGTATTTCTTAAATAACATAACCATTTTATCCGATCGAAACCAAATTTTCAAAAATCATAGTTATTATTATGTGTGTACCAAAAAATTCTAGCTACGATTGCTTTTTATTAGTTTTCGATCTACAGGCGCGGAAGACAGACGGACATGGTCAGTCAATATTTAACAAAACAATGACCCGCAGAATTATTATATTTTAACACAGATTTATACATACATATATTACTGAAGAACTAAGCTTTTTATACGACGATGTTATTAATTGTCAAGAAAACTTTATACATATATAAACTTTTGAATATAAATTGCAGAGAAACTAAAACTACTCACAAGGGATTATACGAACTGTGCATAACTATTTCAAAAAAATTGAGCTATTCCTAATAGGTGCAATAATACATGGTTAGATTACTTTAATCAACAATAGCTGATAATTTTTTTTTTTGGATTAGATTACTTCTTTTTGCTTTCTTTGCAGTTCTTGGTCATGTTATTGATCTTTGAAACTTAGACTATTCAGTATAGATAATGGTAACTAACCCCAATTTCAGCGGACTCATGATATATTTCCAAATCATTAAATATTTACAAACCGCAAGAAAATGAAAAAAAAACAAGAAAGCTACAGTCGAGTGTACTCGACTGTGAGATACCCGCTACCCATTTTAAATAAAAGCAATAAATTTTGCGGTATTATTCTCAAAATATACCAAATATCATGCAAAAATGCTAAAAATATTATTATTATTATTATGTAGCCATTACAACCCTTTTATCGGGTCTCAGCCTGATATATCGGTGTAGTACCGCATTCAAAATATACCATAGACGGCACAATATACCAGATTGTCAGCCAAAGCAACTAAGAGCCCTAGTAAGTGGGCGTTTTTGCCCATACAAAAGTATTTCTTTAATAACTTCTAAAATTTGCATCTGATCGCAACCAAATTCTCAGGAATCATAACTACTATAGTTATTATTGTATATACCAAAATCTGCAACTCTAGCTTTTAAATTACGCTTGTTATTCGATTTTATTGATTTGCGGGAGCGGAAGTGGGCGTGGCAAAAATTTCAAACAATTCTGTTTCTATGTTTCTGCGTGCAAACATAACAAATGCTGTCGAAAATTATAGCTCTATCTCCTATAGTCTCTGAGATCTAGGTGTTCATACCGACAGACGGACGGACGGACAGACGGACATGGCTAGATCGTCTTGGCTGTTGACGCTGATCAAGAATATATATACTTTATAGGGTCGGAGATGCCTCCTTCTACCTGTTACATACATTTCCTGCCGGCACAAAGTTATAATACCCTTCTACCCTATGGGCAGCGGGTATAAAAAAGATTATATTAGCATGATTTTACCGCATCTTAATCTGCTTTGGAATATTTTCATAATGTTGACATTTAAATGCAAATAATTATAAAATTTTGCTTTTGAATATTTCTTTAAAAAAAATAATAAAAAAGAAACTTCTACTAATGTCCTCTAAATACTTAATTTTAAAAATTTATTGAAACTTTTTTAAAGTTTAAATCCAACAAACTATAGTCCTAATTTAATAATAAACATGTAAGAAAACTGCAGTCGAGTGTGCTCGACTGTCAGATTCCAGCTACCCATTTTGAATACAAGCTAAATATTGCGGTATTATTTTCAAATTATAACAAAAATACTAAAAATGTACCAAAATGTACATTTGGTATATCGATATAGATTCAAAATATACCATAGACGGAACAATATACCAAATTGTCAGGCAAAGCAACTAAGACCAATAAGTAATTAGGTGTTTTTGCCCATACAAAAGTATTTCTTTAATAACTTCCACAATTTTTATCTGATCGCAAACAAATTACAATTACTACAGTTATTATTGCATATACCAAATTTTGCGACTATAACTTTAAAATTATGCTTGTTATTCGATTTTTGTCAATTTGCAGGGGCGGAAATGGGCGTGGCAAAAATTAGAAACAATCTTGATCCTCGTGCAAAACATGACAAATGCTGTCGAAAAATTATAGCTATATCATTTATAGTCTCTGTGATCTAGGTGTTCATACGGACAGACAGACGGACATGGCTAGATCGTCTCGGCTGTTAACGCTGATCAAGAATATATAAACTTTATAGCGTCGGAGATGCCTCCTTCCGCCTTTTACATACATTTCCTATCGGAACAAAGTTAAAATACCCTTCTACCCTATGGGTAGCGGGTATAAAAAAAACCAGCAACTTATCTCAATTTTGCTAAAAATTTGAAATCATTCCCCAAATTTCAATTTATAGATTCATTAAAATATGAACAAGTAAGAAAGCTACATTCGAGTGTGGTCGACTGTGAGATACCCGCTACCCATTTTGAATAAAAGCAATATATTTTGCGGTATTATTCTCAACATATACCAAAATTACTAAAAATATACCAAACGGTATATGTGTTATATCGATTAGTACCACATTTAAAATATACCATAGACGGCACAATATACCAGATTGTCGGCCAAAGGACTAAGACCCCTAGTAAGTAGGCGTTTTTGCCTATACAAAACTATTTCTTTAATAACTTCGACAATTTTTATCTGATCGCATTCAAATTTTCAGAACTTATAAGTACTATAGTTATTATTGTATATACCGAAATTCAGAGCTGTTTTCGATTTTTTTGATTTTCGGGGGCGGAAGTGGGCGTGGCAAAAATTTGAAATAAACTTGATATGCGTGCAAGCATAACAAATGCTGTCGAAAATTTGGACCTCTATCTCATATAGTCTCTGAGATCCTGTGTTTCATACGGACAGACGGACATGGCTAGATCCTCTCGGCTATTGATGCTGATCAAGAATATATATACTTTATAGGGTCGGAGATGCCTCCTTCTACCTGTTACATACATTTCCTGCCGGCACAAAGTTATAATACCCTTCTACCCTATGGGTAGCGGGCATAAAAGATTTTTTTTTAAATCATTAAGATATAGATATGTGAATATGTATGTATGTACATATTTTGAGATTTCAGAAGCATGTATTCACTAGGGTTAGTGGTATTTTAAAACTGAGAACGATGGATCGGTCATGACTAACAGCGAACAAATAAATGTTCAATTATTATTTTAATATTATCAGCGTGCAATAATTATAAATAAATTTGTTTGTTTGCAGCCGTTGCATAGAAATGGAATAAGAGTACTATCCAACACTAACAGGATCATGACTCTCAAATTAAAGAAATCACTAATCTCAACAAAATTTTTGCTTGAAAGCGCTCTTGTTTCAAGAACTTTTGCGATTTATACATACATAAGTCTATATCTATTACCATTTGAGCTGAGCGTTAATTCGGTAATTCAGGACAAATATGTACATATGTACATACATATATGAATCTCTTCGCCAAAATTCTTTCATTTACTCACATCAAAGCACAGTCCAAACAGCAAAATTCATGAAAATTCATTCCTTCACTAACAATTACAGGTATTTTTGTATGTATGTATGTATGTACATCTTTAAATGCTGTAGGTAAACAAAAATTGTCACCAATGCAATCTGAGCCAGAAACCGGGCGAAGCTGCCTCGTAGGTACAAATGTTGTATACAGAAATGTATAAAGTGTGTGCTAGTTTTAATGAACTTTGAATTTTCTGTACTTTTTTGATAAGAAAAGTATAAGCAGCGTCATAAAAGACCAACATTAATTTTGAGATTAATCAACAGAAAAAACTAATTGAACTTTGAGACTTATAATACATACGTATTTTTCGGAACATATGCATGTATTTATGTATGTACATAAGTACTGCATATGCAATTCTGCACTAATTACAATGCAACTTATAATTACAAACAATTTTGCGTTGATGTACTACACACTTCATGTTATATACTTTTTTCGAATATATCTTTGTATGTACACATCCGCATACGTATATGTGTAAACAGCTAAATGATTTTTGTTTATTATTATTTACTGACCGTACAATATGCGTCTTTGACTTGAAGCTTACAGCAATCAGCTTTTAGTCTGACACAATCAGCTGATACACTGAACCTTTGTACATGCGTATATTTTTGTTTCGATTTTCATTTTTGATTTTTTTTCCTTACACTTTTGTCTTTAATAAAATGTTATTTAGTTAATCTAAAAAAAAAAAAACTTAACGGCAATAACCACTTTTTCAATTTATACTGTATTTTTATATTTGCTTACATACTGAATTGGAAAGGTTTATGTGTGTAATCTTTGATAACACATATGTACATACATACATATGTACATACATAATTCACTACATCCCACTAAAATATAAAAAAAAGTGTAATTTTTATTTTCAGACAAACAAAGCAACAATACCACGACTCAACTCTACAGAAGCTTTAAGCTTAATGTAAATACTTAACATGGGCATACATCATTATTTTCAGTACATTGTTCAACATTTTGTATGCTTCGTGAAATTAATGAACGTGCAACATCACTTTCAGGTATCCAGATTTTGAAAAAGTACATATTTTGTTCTTATTGTCCAAATCATGAGATAGTACTATAATTTGTCTCAGTATTCTAGACGAATTCTAAAAACTAACAACATTCGCAAATATAATACCATATTATCTTTATATGTATGTATGTACATATGTATGTTCTTGGCTAGAATCTAAAACAAACTTGATCTGCGTAGAAAAGTATCAAGTGCATTCGAAAAAAACAGCTGCTCTATCTTTTATAGTCTCTGAGTTCCAGTGTTTCATGCGGTCAGAGAGACATGGAACGAGCAGACGGACATGGCTGTATAGCCTCGGCTGTTGTCGCTGATCAATAATATATATACTTTATGGGGTCGGAAATGACTCCTTCTGCCAATTACACACGGGTAGCATACATAAAAATCGTACAGTAGTTTAACAAATTAAAAATGTATCCAACTCTTCGCTTAGATTTGCAAAAATGCAAAACAATAAAAAAAACGTATAGAAAACAAGTAATAAAGTTACAGTCGAGTGTGCTCAACTGTGAGATACCCGCTACCCATTTTGAATAAAAGCAAAATATTGCGGTATTTTTTCAAAATATTCCAAAAACACAAATGTACTAAAAATGTACCAAATTGTATATTTGTTATATCGATATAGAACCACATTCAAAATATACCAAAGACGGCACAATTTACCAGATTGTCGGCCAAAGCAACTAAGTAAGTAGGCGTTTTTGCCCATACAAAAGTATTTCTTTAATAACTTCCACAATTTTTATCTAATTAAGTAAAATTTTATACTATTGTTATTATTATATACACCAAAATTTGCAGCTGTAGCTTGAAAAGTACGCTTTTTATTCGATTTTATTCATTTGCGGGGGCGGAAGTGGGCGTGGCAAAAATTTGAAACAACCTTGATCTGCGTGTAAACATAACAACTGCTGTCGAAAAAAATTATAACCCTATATCTGAGATCTAGGTATTCATACGGACGGACGGACAGGCACACAGACGGACGTGGCTAGATCGTCTCGGCTGTTGATGCTGATCAAGAATATATGTTATATACTTTATAGGGTCGGAGATGCCTCCTTCTACCTGTTACATACATTTCCTGCCAGCACAAAGTTACCCTATGGGTGTCATGTTATATTAAACTAACTTCAAAGAGAGCCACCATCTTCATTTTCTCGATCACTAACGGTAATCACTGTTTTTTCTATATAACTTACTTTCTAAATGCGGACGCTTACGGAAAATAAAAATTTTTTTTTAATACGTTTGTATCCATTTTTATTAAATAGAGTAATTGTTTAATATACATGTATTATAGTAAATGGAAATACTTTATTAATATAATTATATTATAAAAATGTGTTCAATTCAATTGGTATATCATGTAGTGCGCCTTGATTTGAATATATTTATTTTTTGTAATTATAATTTGAATTAGTTTTTTCTTTTATTCTCATTTCAGATTTTATGGATATAAATATTTTCCAATGCGCCGTCCTTAAAAGCACGTTAAGTGTAATGTGCGAACATCGATGATGAAATATGATTTACATTTAATTTTTACATTAAAAATGCAGAAGCCTTTTCCTGATCAGTAGTAATAGCGCTAGGATTTTATAAGAATGTTCATCAAATTAAAGGTAGTTATTATATTTTTAAATATAATTAATGTTTTCATATAGACAACTTAAACTGATTCGTTTACAAAGCTTCTCCAAAAAAATGTCAGTCAAAAATATTATATTTCATGTAGTATCATCAAAATGTAAGCAAATAAGTAATGTATATTAATTATTTCAGTGCACTTGAATACATTTTACATAAATTAAAATTCGTAATTAGATTTAGTTAATTTAATAAAGAAAATAAATGTTTAAATATTAAAAGTTTCAGCGTTATACTTTTTCATATTTTATTCTCATACATATGTATTTTAATATGTATTAAATTTGTGATGATAAAATACAAAGTTAAAATAAGGTGTATTTTTCTATTCTTAAAAGTTAATAGGTTCAATATACATTATTAATATTTACATTAAATTGATTTCTGTAAAACTATGAAATAAACCTATATACTATACATATATACCTACATAGAATTTAATACACTCTGTACTTACATAGTACTTACTTACTTAGTATGTACGGATAAGTTGTCGTTTTTTTTTTTTTTTTTTGTAATGTTATAATTTTTAACTAATACGCATTTATAGGTATGTAGTATGATATTTGAAAGAAATGGATGTGTACTGAATAAGATGTTAAAACGTACACATTAAAGTCTCGACCATTATACTACATATTTCTGTTGCGTTTTTTAATTTTGTAACATTTTCATCATCCTTATATTGACAATAACCGATTAATTTATTGTAAGCTGCCGTTTCTTCACTAATATTTTTAAATGTATTCGGTAGCTTGTAAGTTTTAATGTTATATTTATTTTTATAGATTTCTTCGTTCTTTATATATGTATGTATATCACAAGTTTGAAGAGAGTAGAAAGTGGCGATATTAACTATATTGGCAGTAAGCGGCAGCAGTTGGCAATCGACGCAATTTTAGCAGACATAAAATATTTATGTTGCGCATACAGCATAATCTATAAACTATTTCTGATTATTTAGCTGTCTGTCGATGCCTCTAGCAATCAATACCATTGCTATTTATTTGCAATAAAGAGGTGCTGGGAATGCTATGAGTTGGTTGATGCAGCACGTTGTGAATAGCATGAGTTCGAGCTCCTAATTGATCGACATTTTCGTCATCATTATTAGCACGAGATCTCCTATAAGTCTGATCAGAAACCATCAAATTATCAGTGGCCATTGCTGTTACTGATGCCGATCCCAAATTCACACTCAACTCTGGCATTTCCAATGGATTCTGATGTTGATGATGAATGGATTTTGCATTGCTCACATTTGGTAGGTGATGATGCAGATGGACTGTAAGTGGATTAGATGTGATGCTATTGTTGTCATTATTTGTTATCAAATTTGCGCTTTCAACATTGCAACCAGGCATCATTTCGTCATCATCATCCTCCTCTTCTTCCTCATCTGCTTCGTCATCGGAGTTGTGATGATTGTAATGTTGCTGCAGTTGTTGTTGCTGATGTTTCTTAAGGGACAATTCATTTTGAGCCGTCGGAGTTGATGGGATTGGTGCAGCCAGTTCAAAATCATTGCAACGATTTCTGCTTTGTTGTGCAGTACTGCGCTGATAATAATGCGAACGTTCATTCAAAGTTTGAGTACCATTTATGGAGCGCTTGCCGCATTGCATCACTCCATGACGTTGAGCTGGTCCTTGAGGAATCATTATTCCCATTGTCGAACCATTCACAATGTTGTTAAGAGTGCCGCTCTTTCTTATACCATCATGATGTTTACGTTCATATGAATTATAGCTCGCATACCGGCTACTGACGACGACACCATTATTTGAGGAAGAGGAACACGAATTTGTTGAATTGGAACTGCGTCGTTCCTGGTTATCATATGTGGTTCGCTCTAGATTTCCAACGTTATTTTGCTTGCGACCCTTACACTTCTTGTGTTTCTCTCGCTCCCGATCCCGCTCCGGCCAACACTCGTCGCTGGCATGGGACTCTTCTTTAAATATGGGCCGCTCAAAATTATGGAATTCATAGCTAGAGTTCTCTTGTAGGGGCTCGGAGTAACAGCTGTCACTTTGTAATAACAACATTTGTTGTTGTGAAGTACCTGAAGAACCTGAACCAGATCCTGAACCACATCCAGAACCGGTTACTGATGCCGACCCAGAGCTAACAGTATTTTTGCTCAACTTCATACCGCAACTTCCAGCACTGGCACCGCCTCCAGGAACAGCAATTTCCACTCTGCCACCCATTGTAGAGGAGTTGGTTATTAAATCAAAATTGGGGTTCTCATAATGATCCGTTGTCGCATCTGTCATATAGCCGGTGGTAGTTATATATGTAGCTTGTTGATGTTGATGATGATGATAGCGTTGTGAAGTCTGAGCGGATTTCATATTATGATTGAGAGCGCTACGAATAGATCCCGTATCATAAGGTCTTTGATACGTTGGCTCTTGCATCTGATATTCCGGCGAGACAACGACGCCAACTGCTCCAGCCCCTGCACCAACTCCAGCGCCTGGTCCACCTAATGAGTGCAGCGCATAGCTATCATCATAAATGAGCTTCCCCGTACGCATTGTGTATGTATGTAGATTTGTATTTGCATTGCAAATCGTTGGATAGTCATTTTCAAATTGCTCCTGACTCGAACCTGATGTACATGGCAAAAAGAAATTGGCGACATTGGAGTGCTGATGTGCGACGGCACCATGCTTTTCTCTTATCGCAGTCCCAGTGCCAACTGCAGCAACCGCCGAGTGGCCAATCATATGAACATCGCCATTTACAGCGCTGGGTGCATTTGAATTAGTGCCGTTCACATTGTGCTTGAGACCCGTGACCCAAGAAATCAACGTAATTATAGCAATCTCAATGAGACGCAATGAAAATTGATAGCCCCACTGCATCCAATCTACATCGACTTCGCCAAGACTAGTACGCACCGACGAGATGCAAACCGCGCCAAAGATTTGCAGCGTGGCCAACAAAACGAATAACAACGCGGTTGCAATAGTAATATGAATAGCATATGACAGATTCTGATAGCCATGTATATAATTCTGAGATTTACTGCGCAGTATTCGCTTAAGTATGCGATATAAATAAAGGTACAGTAAACCTAGACTCAGGCAAATAAATATATAAATAATTTGGCAGATAAGTGAAAGAACGCGAGGCGGAGGCTGTGGACTAGCCAAACTGGTTGATGATAACATTGTAATTGCTGACCCTGATGTAATAGACGTTATTGTTGCTGAAGATAATGACTGCGATTGGTGCTGCTGTTGCAACTGTAACTGTTGGAGCTGTTGTTGCTGCTGTTGCCGGCGAAAATATTGCTGCTGTTGCTGCTGCTGAAAGTACATGTGATGATTCTGCAAAGTATACGATTCTACATAATGCAACGTTATACAGAGCAACACGTGAACACCACATCCGACAACTACAGTCAAAGGTCGGACTAATGCCGAATATCGATTGTTTTTGTGATTCAATGATTTCAAAAATAAAAATAAAATTAAAACTGAAAATGCAACCGTTAAAAACGTCGCTGGCAAATTTAACAACAGCTCAGAAACAAATATATGAAAAGTACCATGTACATTGTATGCATCGAAGCATAAATAAAATATTCGCATTATGCAAATTGCAATTAGAATGAGATGAATGTATACAAAATATGATTGAGCAAATAAGTGTGTCAATTTGTTGTAAGTCAGCAGCTTGTACAGCGAATAAACTGCGAGTATTGTAAATAAAACAACGGAAAGATAGATGTGGACGTGCCATGCCCACGTCCAAATTGTAGCTGCGGCAGTGGATGCTGTTGATCCGTCACTTGATGATGCTTTTCGTGGAACATCTTTTGCGGTTATTGTTGGCTTCGCTTGCTGCATTGTCGCTGATGTGAAAGATGTGGCAACTGCATCATCAATGGCAGCAGCTGCCGCAGATGGTGTGGTAACTCCAACTTTGCTTATATTGTTAGCAAATGAATCATGAGTTGCAAAATCATTGTGATCCATTTGCTTACTCTTATTAATATTTGAGCCAGCACCATTCGTAGATTCATCATTATTATTCTTTTCCTTAGTGGTTTCATCAATATTTGTATGTTCATTTGCCGTCACAGCAACAATTGCCGAAGCTGGCGGTTTTTGGTAGCTGACAATGGGACGCTGAGTCACCTGACGTAACAACACTGCTGGTATATCGCTTTTTTTGCCATTTGAACCAAGAATTCGTCGTATATTTGGCAACACTTCTTGCCGCTTTATCGCATTTCCATCACTGACATCTTGGCTTGATTTGTGATCAATATGCGTATTAATTTTATGATTAATGTCTGTTGCTTCGACTGCAATATCTTGCTCATTACTGGTGCTGCGGGATGGCGTATTCAGTGCTTTTTTGCGATCACCTGTAAATTCAGTATTCGATGAAGCATTTGCCTTCTTCTTCACGTCTAGAATATGGCTTGAGTAACTAATATTTGGATGTCCATTCACATTTGATTCACCAGTTAAATCTGGGGGACGAAATGGTATTCTCTCATGACCAGGCGTCAAACTTGGAGGTGGAATAGGACGTCGATTATTATATTGAACAGTATTACCGGCAATCAGACCTTCGTTGTTGGTGCCTCGCAGTGTTGGTTTATCAGCGAATGGATTTTGATATTCGGGCGGCAATGGAGGAGTAAAAAATGATCGGGATGGCGGTGAATACGATGGTATATCTCCTGGGTACATAGGTATTGTTGGCTGTCCTTTTGGGTGGTTCTTCTTTAATAAATTCGGAACTGAAAAAAAAGTATTTGACGTTAATTTAAAAAATTTAAAAACGCAAATGCATAATTACATGATGGCATCGGTGTTGAATTATATTGCATTGTATGTCGATGTCGATCTCTGTCATGATTATTGGTACTACTGCTATGATGACGATTTGGATTTGGATATGTTGGATTATTATTGCTCTTCAATATGTCGGCGTTTGGCGCAGATGTAGGAAGCGCATGATCTCTTTCTAAATCCAATTCGTAATTCCTATGACGACTGTTGCTCGTAATTTGTGGTTTATGGTGGGCCAATTGATACCTAGACATATTTCAAGCAAAATTAATAGTGCACCTGTCAAAAATTAACTAAATTTGTTTAGATGTGAACTTTGAAATAGCAGTGCTAGCGACGACCTGTGCGTTTAAAATAGAAAAATACTGTTATAAATACAAATTTCAGATAAAATGTAGTTATAACAGCTTAAATAATTTAATTTTTAGTAATTAACCACTTTTTTCCATTTGGCTAATTCAATATTTTAGCGAATATGGATAATAACAAATGAAATTGGGTGCTTTATGAATAGCTTTGAAATAACAGTGTCAAAAGAAAAATTTTAAAATATTATATAAATAACTTAATCCTACCACATTACGAGTTAAATACGACCTTTTCATTTTTTGTATAGTTTTTTTTGATTATTAGAGCCTCACACCTACGTGGCATGGAGACCACCAAGTCTTCGCAACGTTCGCAGGGATTCTGGCCCTATACCTCCTGCACAACTTGTCGAAGGTGTGGCTTAGATGTAGGGGATTTCTTGGCAACGTAACGCTTAAAGTCCCCCATCAGTTCCCAATCGGATTTAAATACGGGAACTGTGTGCAATATTTTGCTTTTATTCAAAATGGGTAGCGATTATCTCACAGTCAGGCACATTCGACTGTAGCTTTTCTACTTGTTTTTTCTTGCTTAAACCACTCCTTGACCAGTTTGCCGGTGTCTTTAGGATCTCTGCTGAAAAGTCCACATTTCATCCTGAGAATACTTCAGCATGACGATTCTCAATATATTTTCATAGACTTGTTGGTCTATGATACCATCGATCATATTTATAGGTCACACACCACTGTATGAGAAACATCATGATTTTAAGACCACCATGGTTAGCGGTGTTAAGGGTATAGTTTAGGTCGTTTTCGGTGTTTGGTGGTCAACGGACATATTGTCATGTACCTTTCCACCAAATAACACCAGTTTAGACTCATTTGTCCAAAGGATATTACGCCATTTGGATAGTGACCAGTTTTGAAATGTCTTTCACCAAGTAATGGCACCTCCCTGGACTCCAGGTACTCAAATTTATATCCACCAGTCTTCGGCTAATAGCCACATCACTGATTCTCCAGACCAGCTCTTATTTAATATCCTTAGAGGATGCAAAAGGATTAGTTTTGCTGAAGAGCGCTATGCATCGGTTCTCTAAAATTGTGGTTTTCCGTATCGCACCACGGTTTACGAGCTTCAATTCATAATTTGGGTCACTGAAAAAATCTTGGTAAAAAAGTTTAAACGACATAGAACTTTTTTATACGTTTTTCCCTCTTTCCTAAGCTCATGAAAGGACCTACTCTCTCCCTTGGAGCAATAAAATCCTTTAGACATAAAAATAATATTTTTTTTTGAATAGTTATAGTCATTGTCATATAAATTGCAATGAACTAAATTAAACTCACTTTTTATAAAATTAAAACCAATTTCGGCTCTTTTCGTGGAAGAAAACCAAAAACTGCAATTTCAAAATGCATCCAACATGTGGTGCGCATATGTTAAAAGATCAAAATAACAGAAAAACAAAAAAAAAAAATGTTTGCATAAAATTTAACTCTAAAATTCTAGAACAATTTTAGTCCTCACGTAAAGCTAACATGTTTACCCATATTAACAATTATAATAATAGTTTGCCTTTGACCTAATGACTGGCTGAAAGATTGAACCAACAATGCTTAGCCTAAACGCTAGGACGATACAAATTTGCACACCTAAATCTCGGATACTATAAATAATAGAGCTATAAGTCGGGTTTTAGTTGCTTTGGTTGATAATCTGGTATAAAAACACT
Organism: Drosophila nasuta; assembly: GCF_023558535.2. Taxonomy (NCBI): domain Eukaryota; kingdom Metazoa; phylum Arthropoda; class Insecta; order Diptera; family Drosophilidae; genus Drosophila; species Drosophila nasuta. The sequence continues at coordinate 1,474,044 of NC_083458.1, read as the reverse complement.
AAAATAAGATATATTTTTTTTATATTGTAATACTGTTGTTATACCCGCTACCCATAGGGTAGAAGATATTATAACTAACAATGCTTAGCCTAAACGCTAGGACGATACAAATTTGCACACCTAAATCTCGGATACTATAAATAATAGAGCTAGTATAAGTCGGGTTTTAGTTGCTTTGGTTGATAATCTGGTATAAAAACACTAAAATAAGACATATTTTTTGTATATTGTAATACTGTTGTTATACCCGCTACCCATAGGGTAGAAGATATTATAACTTTGTGCCGGCAGGAAATGTATGTAACAGATAGAAGCAGGCATCTTCGACCCTATAAAGTATATATATTCTTGATCAGGGTCAACAGCCGAGTCGATCTAGCCATGTCCGTCTGTCCGTCTGTGTGTCTGTCCGTCTGTCCATATGAAACACTGGATCTCAGAGACTAAAAGGGATAGAGCTATCATTTTTTTCGACAGCATTTGTCATGTTTGCACGCAGATCAAGTTTGTTTCAAATTTTTACCACGCCCACTTCCTAAGACCCCTAGTAAGTAGGCGTTTTTGCCCATACAAAATTATTTCTTTAATAACTTCTACAATTTTTATCTGATTCAGGAATCATAACTACTATAGTAATTATTGTATATACCAAAATTCGCAACTCTAGCTTTAAAATTAGGCATGTTATTCGATTTTTTTGATTTGCGGTTGCGGAAGTGGGCGTGGCAAAAATTTGAAACAAACTTGCAAACATAACAAATGCTGTCGAAAAAAAATTATTGCTTATAGTCTCTGAGATCCAGTGTTTCATACAGACAGACGGACTGACACACAGACGGACATTGCTATATCGTCTCGGCTATTGACGGTGATCAAGAATATATATACTTTATAGAGTCGGAGATGCCTTCTTCTACCTGTTACATACATTTCCTGCCGGCACAAAGTTATAATATCCTTCTACCCTATCGGTAGCGGTATAATTACGCTTGTTATTCGATTTTTTTGATTTGCGGGGGCGGAAGTGGGCGTGGCAAAAATTTGAAACAAACTTGATCTGCGTGCAAACATAACAAATGCTGTCGAAAAAAAATTAAAGCTCTATATTTTATAGATCTAGGTGTTCATACGAACGGACGGAGAGACACACAGACGGACATGGTTAGATCGTCTCGGCTATTGATGCTGATTAAGAATATATATACTTTATAGGGTCGAAGATGCCTTCTTCTACCTGTTACATACATTTCCTGCCGGCACCCTATGGGCAGCGCGTATAAAAATCGAACAAGTGTTATTTTAAAGCTAGATGTGCGAATTTTGGTGTATACAATAATAACAATAGTGTTTATGATTCCTGAAAATCAAATCAATCCTGAAAATTTGCGATCAGATAAAAATTGTGGAAGTTATTAAATAAATACTTTTGTATGGGCAAAAACGCCTACTTACTAGTGGTCTTACTAGTGGCTGCCAATCTAGTATATTGTGACGTCTATGGTTTGAATGTGGTACAATATCGATATACCAAATACACCATTTGGTATATTATTATTTGTGTAGTGTTTTAGGTATATTTTGAAAATAATACCGCAATATTTTGCTTTTATTCCAATGTATAATAACGAATACAATTCTCTTAGTTATTATTGTATGCACCGAAAGTCGTGAATCTATTAGGTTTTTTCGATTTACAATGGAGGTAATGGGCAGACAGACAACGGACATGATGATCAAGAAGAAATACATTTTATAGTGCTCGACATTCTGCAAGTTACATACATAAATTTTATATAGACATAATGTCATAACACCCTTCTATCCGGTATAACTGACTGACTGAAGTAACCTTTAGCGACTTTAACCAATATATAGAACAAACAGTTGATATACTCTTTCAGTCAAGTCAAAGGCCGACGCGAGTAACTTATTAATTTCAGGCAAGAAGCTTAGACATCATTCTGACTAGCAAATCTCTCGCTGAGAGTACTAGAAATAAAGGGCTGGATTATGAAATTTATTTTCTAATATACCGTTAAGCCGTCCTACCAAAATCTGGTTTGTGGAAATGGGCAAACCATTGAAAGATAGCCACGGTCTCGTAATGAAAAGGGTAATGCAATTGTATAATAAGTCAAATAAATTAATCATATCAGCGATGCAAATATAGGACGTATAGACGTTTAGCCTAAAACGGTTAAAACCAATTTTACAAAGCTGGCTACAAATAGAAACTAGGTATATGGGTTAAGCGCAACAAACAGATCACTAAACATCTATTTGACAACCATTCATTTTAAGGCGTTTGAATTGATTCCGCTAACGGCAATTCCGTTCCCAAAACCAGAAATTTTTGAAAGTTTTTAGCAATTTTACCAACTATTTCGAACTTGGATCTCCATGGCTGTCATCTGTCAAATTAAATATCCCTATCTTTTATCGTTTTACAACCCTTGGTTTTAATTTTCTTATTATTCATTTATCAAATTAACTGATAAATTTAAATTCATAAAACATTTAAAAGTTGTCTCGAAACACATGAAAAGTAACTCAAGAACTTTATAACATATTTACCAATTTCGAGGAACTCTTTGTGATTGGGAGATTCAATGCACTCAAGATGTAACCTGACAAAAGCATAAATTCCCTCAAATATTTTCACAAATTGCACAATAATTAAAAGATTTTTGTAATTAAACTTGTTCATGCATATTTTGTTCAATACCTTACATCAAATTTCGATTGAAAAAACTATGAAAATATACCACTATCATAGAAGTGTACCAATGAGTACAGAACGAAACACACACGGACGAGTTGTCAACCAAAGCAATTAGTTTCTGTATTTATATTACAATTTTTCAATTATTTAATAATTGCTTACTTAACGCAATACTAAGAAAACAAATCATTTGCTGATAAACAAATTGGATGAAAATATTAATATTCACAAAAATAATTACAACGTTTTAACATATAGTAAAAAGAGATACTGATAGAACTAATCAGAAAAATTAAATTGTTTAATGCAATTCCGGTCTCATATCTTGCAACTTACCGGAGAGTGGTTAAAGGAGGTGTTGCAACAGTGGTCAACCCCAAAACATAGCTGTTGTCCGGAATACTCCGTTTGGTTGTTGAAGTTGTACCATAAGCGACTTTAATTATCACAGCCGCTACACTCCGTTCCATATTGTCCAATTTGTCCAAATATGATTTCGATCCTACTCCGGGTGATGAATGAATGACATTTGATCCAATATTATTGGTAGTATTCATGCCATTATTAGAGAAAGTTGAACTATTGTTTGTATTGTTATTAGGTGATGAAATTGCCATTAGCAATTCTTCCGAAGCTGTTTTGTGCTCTTCAACTAATATGCATTGCGTTGAGCATATTAGATAAAATGAAATTATTAAGACAAATTTCATATTGTATTTGATTCTTTCACAGTTTGCTCTACAGGATGGTGGCATTGCCAGGATGTAATGGTTTTTGAAGCCACGGAGTTGCCTTTTACTACAACTGTTAGTCTCGTTTTCTTCGCTCATCGTTTTTGCCAATTTGCTCAAAATATTGAAGACCAAACGCTATTGATGTAATCTAATCCAGCCATTTAATTTATAAATTATATTTCACTTTCGGGAATATACAACACTGAAAATATAAAAAGAATTGGAATTTTTTTTTTAGAGATTTAATACGTTCCATAAACCATAAAATGTTTATTATTGAACTATCGATTTTATTAAAATATAATATATAATATATATATATATATATATATATATATATATATATATAATATAATACTTTAAACGTGAGAAATATGTTAAAACTTTGGCTTCATTCTAATGCTCGATTTTTTCAACACATTTTTTCCGATACGACAGTTTTATATTTGTGAAACCAACATAGTATACAAAGATTACAACAATAAATTTTAGTGATATAACTAAACTATTGCTTTCAATATATTTATATCACCTAGAATATGTTTAAATCGGTGGTTTTTTAACAAATTTTTTGCCCGAAGTTTTTTTTTCGCATTTGAGGCAGCTGTTTTGCGTGAGAGCGGTCGCCCTTAAAAGTTACCTTTTGCTTTGAATCTAGCAATACTAATCATGATCAAAGGTGAATGAAAATGTGAGGTCTCTGTGGAAATCGAGTCTTTTGTCGAAAATGGGCCGTTAAAATATACGATGTATTTGGTATACTTAGATGACGCCCAAACAATCTAAAACATACTATATAAAATGTAAACAAACACAAGAGTACTATTAATACTGTTATCACGCCGTTGATCCATATTTTATGGGTTCACGTTCGAAAAGCAGCCTTCTGCCCGTTACGTAAAATAAATAGTATTTTTACTACAAAGTTGTAATAGATGTGCCAAATGCATTTGAGCTTTTTTATTTTAGATTCCATAAAATTACACTGACATTTATTTTAATGATTATTATAAATCAATGCTACATGATCTATGAAAAATTAAAAAAAATTCTATAAGGTTCAGCAATTCATACATACTTAGATTCTCATGGACCTTAATAATTATTCAAGTGTTAAACGATTTTAAAAACAATAATAGAAGCAGAAAATACTATTTAAAATAAAGTATGCCACAGAACATACATACATGTTATATTCACATATGCATACGTATGTAGGTTCACTTACTTGTCATCTTTACACTATATTGTAGGAATAATATATATCCAAACTTCCACTAATTGATAGGCAATCGATGCAACATTCGTATAGCATTGATTAATGTTCGTTTCATTTTATTATCGCATAAGTCTATAAATCTATTTGTAAAATAACATATATTTTTTAAAGTTCAGTATTTTTTGCATTCAAATGCGCATTCACATAATAACAGATTTGTGCGTACATATGTAGATACATATCTACCAGCAAACAAGTTTAATTTTACATGTATATGCATTTCCAAATAGTGGTCTTATGCACATAAATGCATGCATACACACACATATACATTATGTACATATCAATCTAAGGATGCATTGTTACAACATACACATACGCTAGAAAAGTATATGGGTGCTTGGCATCCTGTAATTATTATTCTTGCACTTTAATTTAATTCATTTAATTCACAGGGAAAGACATGATTAATCGAATTTGATTTTATTTCATCGGTAATTAAATTGGTAAAAACTTTGTTTTCTTAATTTTTTTCTTCTACACAAAATGGCGATGCTTATAAAGATGAACAAAAAATAATCGACTTATCGATTGTAGTGTAAACAGTTTAGCCACGATATATTTTTCCATAAACTATATCGATGTTTAAGCTAATCTAGTTCACATATTGTCAGCAGATTAATAATTACAGAATATTAACTTTATGTTGGTATAATTTACACGTACAATTGTTAAAATTTAACCTACCAGCATTGTTGGGTTTCAGTTGCTTTGCATTTTTAGACTAATTTGTCTATTTATAACTTTTGAGGCGAGTATGTGCGCTCTTTCAGCAATAGTATTATTCAAGAATTATTCTAAATTATTTCCAACAATTGACAAATTAGAAACTTAGTTTACAGCTTCTGGGCTTTTTCTCGAAAATCTTGTTCGAACATTGTGTGCGTATAAGTGTGTTTAGTACATGTTTTAATTAATTATAACGTGACGAATAAATATTTATGACCACACCACTGCAACAATAAAAAAAAAACATGAAATCACATTCATTGCCTATATCTTTTGCAACACAATCCCAAACAAATGTTGTAACTTGCAATATTTTTTTGATTTTAAATTTCTAATGCAGCCTTGCAACTCCACAATTTTAAGCAAAGCTGTTTCAAGAGAAAATGCAGCGTTTATTTTTAATTTTTTTTAATTACCAGTCTTTATGTTTGTGTTTGGTTTGCCGATATAAGTGCCGAATAATAGGTTGTGTTTTTTTTCGTCTGTGAAACAGCTGATTTGATATCTACATACATTGCAGTATCGGAGTATCGAGCTGCAAAATTTTTAGTGCGCTGGGAACAGCGGATTGAAAATGACTGCTGTTGTTTTTTTTTGTTTATGGAGTTAGGCGGAAAGAACGCGATTTCGATCAATTTTGTGTGTTTCAGAATTCGACCCACTATTGTATGAGCTAAAAGAAATTTACAGTCGATGTAACCCATTTTGAATTAAATCAAAATATTGCGATATATTTCTCAAAATATACCGAGAACTCAAAAATGCTAAAAAAAATATATATATATACCAAATAGTATATTTGGTATATAATTATAATACCACATTCAAAATATACCATAGACGGCACCATATACTATATTGTCTGTCAACAACTAAGACCCGTAGTAAGTAGGCGTTTTTGGTCATACGGACAGACGGACATGGCTAGATCGCCTCGACTGTTGACGCTGTTACCTGTTACGTACATTTCCTGCCGGCACAAAGTAATAATATCCTTTTACCCTATGGGTAGCGGGTATAAAAACATTATATATCATTCTGTATTATATTGCGACAAATTAATCCCATTAAAAAAAACATATATATAATTTATATTATTAACGTTTTATGATTTTTACAAATAATTTTTACAATAATAATAATAAACTATACAAATTTTCAGAAGCATACAAGACAAACAACTTTATTCTGATCCAAATGCAGTTAATCTATTCTTCCCGAAAAGTACATTTTTTATTTATGTCGTTTTATATCTTCATACAATTAATAGTGTTAACAAAAACAATTTAAAAATGTAGATATTAATAGACGTTTTTTAATATCCAAATTACGATATTATTCATTTCGAAGTTAGTAACAGCGAATAGCATACGTCATACATTCAGTTCAGTCACAGATCGCATAAAAAACGATGTGTATGGGTGCATTTCGTGGCGCTGTACTTTTGTTTATATGGGATGTATATATTGGGATGTGTATGCATGTGAAGTTTTGCAACGCGCAGTTGTATAATAACTTTTTAGAAAATAGAATATTTAAAATAGTAAGTAGTAAGCTAAACTTTTAAAAATTATAGTCGGTAAAATCCATTTTAATATTCACATTAAAAATGTAATGTATCTGATATATTAGTTGTTTTCGTAGTTTCACATGAGACCTTCGACTGAACCTAGTGACGTACGCTGTGCGCTGCGTTAGAGCCTTGAATCTCAAAATGAGCCGAAGAGGCTCTGGGGTTCTAATAGCAGCGCTCAGCTTTTCTAGGGTCGCAATAATACTGTTGCAAATTATACTTTTTGATTCTAGACTTGAGTATCTATGTATTATTGAGTTAGTGCCTTTATGCATTCTTTTCATAATAATTGATGGATGAACGTATCCATAAAATTGAATTCTTCAAAAAATATCGAAATCGAAACATTTGTAATCGAATATCTATTAGCAGTATCGAATTGAAACTGAGACCAAAAATAAGAACAAGAGTTAGAGCATACACAAAGAAAAAATTATAGATTTCATTCTAAAATCGAACTGTTGCACGCCAAAAAATCATTATAAATTCTATTTTAATATGGATACATTTGATGTATCTGATAGAAGCAGGTAGGAATGTTCAATATGTATATGTACTTTATATTAAAAAGTAATATAAATTTAGTTTTGTTTTGTACATAATTTGCATATGTATTGACATACACATATATATTATAAATAGTATATATGAGTTTAAAATTTATGAACTAATTGGTTAATCGCGATGTATATTGTAGTTGGTACTTTGGATCCATGTCTCGGCAAGAAGCAACTGAGGTGTTAATGAATGAACGAGAACGTGGAGTTTTTTTGGTTCGTGACAGCAATTCAATAGAAGGCGATTATGTGCTTTGCGTGAGGTAATCGTAAACAATACTTATATACCATTATACAGTAGTTAGGTATTTATTATTGATTTTGTTGTTTTCAATATACATTTAATTTAGAGAAGACACTAAAGTGAGCAACTACATTATTAACAAAGTGCAGCAACAAGACCAAATTGTTTTCCGCATCGGTGATCAGTCATTTGAAAATTTACCAAAACTGCTTACGTTTTACACACTACATTATCTGGACACCACACCATTAAGACGACCAGCTCTGAAAAAAATTGAAAAGGTTATTGCCAAGTTTGATTTCGTTGGCAGTGTATGTACAACAAAAATACCATCAGTATTTATTGAATTTGAGATGTATTAGTAATTGTCATTTCCTTGTAAGGATCAAGATGATTTACCATTTCAAAGAGGCGAAGTGCTTACTATAATTCGAAAAGATGAGGATCAATGGTGGACTGCTCGCAGCTCTACGGGACAAATTGGACAAATACCGGTTCCCTACGTTCAAAAAGTATGTTGCCTTTTTACACAAATTTCTTAATTTTATGCCATATTCACTTTAAATAAAATCTAGTCATTACGCAATTTTCAGTGGAATTTATATTTTGTATTTTAGAAAACAGGTTTGCTACATTTTAAGCAACCGCGATACCCAATCGATTAACAGATTTCTCATTATGATGAAATGTTTAACAATAGTTTCATTGATTGAACCATTTCTATTGGAATAAATATTTTCTTTTATATTATAACTTTTTAGTTCTATGATGACTCTATAGGGGAAGATAATGTGGATCAGCCGACAACATTAAATATCAGTTCATGTTTAGCACGTACCAATATTTCATATAGTGTTAACTGCGACCCACCTACCGTATCGACTGGTCAGTTTAGTACATTAAAACGGACAGACTTAAACGTAAGTAAATGAATGTAATATTTGCCCCATGTTTTCCTTTGTATTATCTAATAAAAATGTTACTTTCAGCGAAAGCTCCCAGCCCGAGCACGTGTTAAGCAATCAAGAGTACCAAACGCGTATGATAAGACTGCGCTCAAATTGGAAATTGGTGATATCATTAAAGTCACTAAAACCAATATTAATGGTCAATGGGAAGGCGAGTTGAATGGACGCAAGGGTCATTTTCCATTTACACACGTTGAGTTTGTTGAGGATTGTGACTTAAGCAGTAATTGTACGAATATCCGATTTAATAGCGCTAACGATTGGGTTGAACAACACTAACAATATAATTATATATGTATTTAAGTTAAGGAAATGTATGAACGAATAACATTTAAGTGGGGCTTATCAATTGTTAAACTATGAAATATATTGATTGATCATAGATAATTGAAATTCAGACGTTATTCCAAATTTTATATATAATCACATATATGAATAAGGTACAAAATAAATAAAATGGGCCCATCTCCGTTAATTTATAAATTAAATCTGCAATTATATTCACATTTTCACATTGCTTTAAAGTAAGAGATAAAATTGTTAGCAATGTTTCTAAATATAAATAGAAATTATATGAATTATTAGTTGAGAATAGGTATGTGTACGACAAAAGAAACTTCTCGGACGAAAAGATAACCTGATATCTTCTTTGATGGGTTCTCTTCCTTCTCACTTTAATTAACAAACTATAATATTTGGATTTTTTTATTTGTAATTTCTATTTTCTGGGTTTACAGTCTTCGTGACTACATATACAACTGCATACATGGCCTTTAGACTTCCTTCTCGACTGTGGGTACCCGGAACCCATTTTCAATAAAACCATATTCTACAAATATACCGAATTCATATACCAGAAAATACTAAAATATACCAAATTCTATATTTGATACATAAATAGAGTACAACATTTAAAATAAATCATAAAATATACCAGATTATAACCCAAGCCAGACGTCTTTTGCCATACAAAATCGTTTCTCAATACCTTCTACAATTTGTATCTGATCGCAGTCAATTCTATTTATCTTAATATATCATAATTATCACAATATATTTATTGATAAATACCAATACCAAGCAACACAAAAAAAACAAGTAGGAAGATACAGTCGAGTATGCTCGACTGTAAGATACCCGCTACCCATTTTGAATTAAAGAAAAATATTTCGGTATTCTCAAATTATACCAAAAATACTAAATTTATTTGAAATGTTATATTTGGTATATTGATATAGTACCATATTCAAAATATACCGTTTCTGTCCATACAAAAGTATTTCTTTAATAACTTTGCAATTACTATAGTTATAATTATATATACAAAAATTCGTGCCTAGCCTTAAAATTATGCTTGTTATTCTTTTATTTTATTTGCGGGGGCGGAAGTGGGCGTGGCAAAATTTGAAACAAACTTGATCTGTGTGCAAACATAACAATGACGGACTTGGCTAGATCGACTCGGCTGTTGACGCTGATCAAGATTATATACACTTTATAGGGTCGGAGATGCCTCCTTCTGTTACAAATATTTCCTGCCGGCACAAAATTATAATACCCTTCTACCCTATGGATAGCGGGTTTAAAAAGTGTCGAAAATTATAGATTTTATAGTCTTTGAGATCTAGGTGTTTATACGGATAGACAGAGTCTCAGACTCAGCTATTGACGGTGATCAAGAAAATATGTAAATACTTAATGAATATAAAATATATGTATATAGTAACATAACATACCCAGTAGAAGCGTACTACTAGACATTTTATGTTTACCTAACATATCTGGTCAAAGCTCCCAACAAACAAGTCACATACATATTCCAGACTACAAAGTAATTTACATAAACAAAGCAAGTTGCATACATATTGCGGACTACAAAGTAAGTTGCATAAGCAAAGCAAGTCGCATAATGCTTATAAAGCATATTCAGCATGTGCCGCCAAATCGCACATAGCTTAACCACGAATTGTACACGCGCGAATATGAGCCGCATACATGACAAGACAGCAAGAGCCATAAGCCCTTATTCCCGAAAACTGTCCGATTAGTCGTTAACCGTAAACTCGTTCAGTAAAAGAAAAATAATCTAAACAATAAAATAACTTAACTGAACTTTACCTGTGTAAAATTATTTAACTTAATTTTCAGTGTTGACCTTAGGCGGAAAATTATAATTACGCAAGTATATACCTTGTTGCTAATCTCAAATTAGATTAGAATCTTTAACAACGATTTGTTCAACTCTTAACTCTCAACTCTACTTAACACTTGCAAGCCAAAAAGTGTACACATTATATGTTAAGCAATAAAACATTTAATCAAATAAATGATAAATAAAATTATCTACGTTGTATTAATCCAAAAGGAAAGCGGAAAAAATTATTAAGGAATAACTGCCTAAATACATATATCTAAAAGTCAATTGCTTTAGTCCAATTTTAATTGGAATTGAAAATATTTTTCAGAATTTGAAGAATGAAAACCATTAATAATTTCATAGCTGAAAGTATGTAGCATACCGAAATCCATCTAAAATTGCATAGTCAGCACGGCGAGAAGCACTTGCTTTAAAAGTCAGCCATGCACTTCGTCAAGGATCGAAGAATGCTCGGTAAAATTTAATTTATACCGAGACTGGCTCCTTGTATCATAACCGCCAAGACTACCCCCAATATATATAAATCTTTTTCCGCCTGGTTCAATGGATATAAATCTCTTTCCCAAGGGTCCATGAGTATGAGTGGCGTCAAACCTATACACAATATTTGGACGCCATAACTATCATCAAGTCGCCTAGCGATGCCAAGCATGGGCTTGTTGACCTGCGGACAAACAAAATTAATTTTTAAAACAACATGTATTAATCAGAAAAAGCGAAGATTTGTTAATACTTTGGATAGCTATTAAAACCAGCAACAGAGTCTATTGGTTATCAAAGACCCAAGCGATCTAAGCCATGCTCTGCGTTTATCATATGCAGTTTGTTACAATACCAGAAACACCGAAACTCTTTTTCTCCTAAGTCTAGGCAAATACCATCTTCACTGCCACCTAGTCAGGTGCAAGACCAACCATCGAATTGTCAATTGTCCAACACTGACCACAAATTTCATACATCCTTATACTATATATCCATTAATCGACAAAATTAGGGACCTCGACCACAAACATCATAGCCGAATTCTGCTTTTCATCTGAGCCTTTACATACCTTTCCCTTAACGACAAAATGACCCACCAATACAATAGGGAGCCATCTACAGACCAAGATTCGCTTCACCACCGCGCTATTTGCTTCGATGGCAAAGCCTAAACCAATGGCAATGGAAGTATGCCTATGTTTTTGATCCAGACACGTGCCTGGATTATATATAGATATAGATAACATTAAAATTTTTCCGAATTCTTCTCAAGCCCAGATACTGACCTTCTGCTTCAGATGGTACTGTGTATTTAGGTAATTTTTCTATAATTAATAGTATTTCTAACATGCTTTCTGATCGTGATTATTTTATAGCTCTTTGGGATTTTAGTATTGGTGATATCTCATGGCATTCCGCCAAGAATTTTAATGGACTGTGCCCCTCTATATCCCCTCTCCAATATCCTCTCCTGAATATCCTAACCATCCCACCTTAGTGATTTTGCTTGAGCTGACATAAAACGCTTTAGAGTCTAGTTAAACTTTCTCGTTGATTTTGGAAAACCGATTTTGATAAACTTTCCCTGCTTATATCTCAAACTGACTTGTCGCAACTTTCTTTGTCTAGGAACATGGATATAGCTGTTGAATTATTTTTATATTACTTTGAACTTGCTATTGTGTGTTCCATCAAGAATTCTACATAGGTCTGATAAGACCTTATGGTTTACTAAGAAATTATCGAGCTTAAAAAATCGTAAGTCGAGAAAAAACTCAAGGAAACTGGCTCTTCCCTTAATTTGCTGTTGCTCAAGCAACTTTCCGCACTAATAACAATGTGTGTTATAATGATTATTTGAGAAGGTGCAGAATAAGATTTCAGAGTGATCCAAAACGATTTTATGACTCTGTTAACTCGAAGCGTATAGCCGACAATATCTAATGGTCCTGGCATTGCAGATTTATTTGCTGACTTTTTCCCAACGACATATTCCGTTCTTATCCCCATCAGGTAAATTCAAATTTTATTTAATTAATTAATTAATTAATTAATTAATTAATTAATTTAATTTTATTTTTGGTTCTTTAATTACCGAAAACTCTATTTTAACTTAACTATTGGCTATAAAATCTGATTTTCCCGCAGGCCCCGGATATATTATTATTATATTGTTTAAATTCTTTGTTAATTCATGATCTATTCCAAAAATCTGGAAAACCCGTATATTATACCTATCCTTAAAAAAGGGAATAAATCCCATGTTCAAAATTATCTAATTTTTCTCATAGCCTAATTGAGTGGATCTTCTCATATTTTTCCAATAGAATCCAGAATGTGTATTATAATGCCTTTGTCTCTAAATCTGTCGAAGTTACTTCTGGTGTGACCCGGAGTAATCATTTGTGTCCTCTCTTGCTTATTTTGTTCAATAATGATCTTCCTTCTGTTATTGAGCATTTCCGTGAACTTATGTACGCTAATGACGTTAAACTTTGTCTGACATTTAATGGTAGCCTTGCGAGCTCACGGTTGAAATGTGACCTTGATCGTCTAGAATCTTTGTGCAGAGTAAATACGTTAAATCTCAATTGCAATAAATGAAAGCTTTGGACCTTCTTTAGGGGTTCCGCAGGTAAATAACTCTGTTATCAAGATAGGATTTTTATTTTAATGTACTTGCGGTCAGGCAGGTAAAATCCTTTACTGAATCCTCCACAAGGGTGCCTAACTGGTAGCAGATCTCTTTTATTCCCCGATGTCTCAGGTTTTTTATCGAACTGACCAAGAAAACTTGCCGTCAATCTCTATGGATGAAGACGAACGCCTCTTTCGGTCTTCTAGACCAAAAACAAAGCATCTATCCGCATTCGGGCTCGGTTTGATGGCGTAGATGGCCTATCTGCACAAAACAAAGAGAAACTTGCCTGGGCCGACGTTTGTCATGACAACCACCCCAACCTCCTTCCAAATACTACCAAGAATTGTCCACGATGAACAACGTCCTGCTGAGAGCCCCGAAAAGGACCTCCAAAGGTAGCAAAACCGTTCAGAGAATAGACAACAAGGATTAAAAACCTCTTCGTAATTGTTCAGAATGAGTGAGCGCTTCAGCTCCTTAAAAGCAATATTCGGCATTTTCAACGAACGATTGGTCCATCTTATATAACAATGGCGGATAGCACTTTCTCCTTCATATCAATTAGAAGACTGAGGATCTGTTTTACAAGCACATCGGGTAAAGTGGTAACTAGATCCATCCTTGTCAGGAAGGAGTTGAAAACTCATATACTATCTAATTTTAGCACTGGTAATCTAATTGTGGCAGTGATGGTGAGCTTTGAAGGACGAATGCTCATAGCATCTTGCTATGTGGCCACTTCCCGTTCTGCGGGACATGCCTGCTCCTCCAAAAAAACCTTACTTACACTTCTATAGCGTTTGGGAAAATCCAGACGCTAATGAAAGGGGTAAATCAGTAATCGATTTCATTCCAGTCAATAAGTTGATGATAGCCAATATAGAAGAACTATCAACAACATTTTTGGCAGGTCCGGATGGAGTGCCCAATTGTGTGCTAAGGTATTGTGCTGGTAGTATCTTTAAACCGCTTTTTAATATGTTTGAATTATCCTCTAACCCATGCTCTTTTCCAAAAATCTGGAAATAGTCATAGATTTTACCTATCCTTAAAAAAGGGAACAAATCAAAAGTTCAAAATTATCGCGGTATATCTAAATTGTCTGCGATTCCGAAAGCATTTGAAAAAATCATAACTTCTCAACTGCAACATTTGCGAAAATCAATAATTTCACCTTACCAACATGGCTATGTGAAATCTAGGTCCACTTCTAATAACTTATTGGAGTTCTCTTCTATTGTAATTAAAGGATTCGAGAATTAAATGCAAACAGATGTCATTTACACCGATTTTAGTAAGGCTTTTGGCTCAGTAAATTATCACCTCTTACTGTATAAACTTAATCTTTTAGGGTTTCCTCATAGCCTAATTGAGTGGATCCCTCATACCTATCAAACAGAATTCAGAATGTTTATTATAATCGCTTTGTATCTAAATGTTTCGAAGTTACTTCTGGTGTGCCCTAGGGTAGTAATTTGGGTCCTCTCTTGTTCACTTTGTTCATAAATGATCTTCCCTCTGTTATTGAGCATTCCCGTGTACTTATGTAAGCTGATGACGTTAAGTTTTGCCTGACATTTAATGATAGTCTTGCGAGCTCACGGTTGAAATGTGACCTTGATCGTCTAGAATCTTGGTGCAGAGTAAATATGTATGTTACATCTCAATTGCAATAAATATAAGCTTATGACCTTCTGTAGGGGTTCTTCACAGGTAAATAACTATGTTTTATATGATACTCATCTAGAGCGAATTGATGGTGTGAATGACTTAAGGGTTCTGCTTGATGCAAAACTAAAATTTGATAAACATATTTTGTCTGGTGTAAATAGGGCCATAGGTGTTCTGGGATTTATAAAACGCTGGTCGAAAGAGTTCAACGATCCCTTCATTACTAAAACTTTGTACGTCTCACTGGTTCGTCCTATCCTTGAGTACGGATCTCTTGTCTGGAATCCCCAGTATAGGGTTTATCAAGATAGGCTTGAGTCGGTGCAGAAAAAATTCTTGTAGTGCAAATTGCAATCCTAATATTAGATTACCACCTTATCGCAGTAGAATTTTATTACTAAATCTTCCTTCTCATTCTGAGCGTAAAACTAGGCAAGGTGTGCGCCGGAGGCGCTGCTCAAATCTCATTTCGCGGGATATTGGTGAGAATGATGACTAGCAGCTTTTTCCAAGTCTTCCAGTTATGACACCATTCCTTAAGGTGTTCAGTTTGGTGATGGTCTCTTTCGAAAGTAGGCATTGAGATGTCTAGCGTGTTTTCCATGCTGACAATGACCGGTTTGCCATGAGGCAACTGCCACCGCTCTGTCGATATTTTCTCATTAGGGTTCCATCTGCTAATAAGAGCAACGGCCAGATGAAGCCATTATCCTCCATTATCCTTTTCCATCCACACCTCAACTCCGTCCATTGTCACATTGTATGTGTGTTAATCTGCCGCGGTCCACCGGTGATAATACCCAAGATTTTTGATTGGGCTCTGTGCGTTTTCGCACAACTGACAGCCGTGGAAACCAAACGGCTTCATAAAGAAATGTAAGTTACTTCGTTTACTTCCGGGAGAGTGGTATTATTCACTTTGATAGGTATACGGTCTTGCCTGTTTGGGATAAATTTAACTTTAACTAAAATTTTTGGTCGTTTTCTTTTATTTGGCTGTATGCACACTGTATTCTGTGTATAGTGATTACCAGCATGGTCCTTGCGTTGCTCTCTTCAAGCCAACGCACTACATCTTCATGGTTTTCTCAGAATTATCTCTCAATGCCCGTTCAAATTCGCATCGGGTTTCCTAAAACTTTAAATTAGGCTTTGGCGTAAGACTTGAGATCCATCAATAGAAAAACATAACATCGGAAAAGACTAGAAGTGTTGACGAAAATAATAAATGTACTAAGGACCGGTGCTCCTCAACAAATTGTAAGGCTGACATTATTGCTATCCACGAAATGCGAGGGATATCTACTACAGCTGTCATCCAGATTGGCATGAGTTTAGTTGTGCCAAGATACGGTGCCGAGTCTTATATTTTTTGCCAAAGAATGAGAGACTTGCAACGATCTGAATTAGTGTAAAATTTTCCAGCATCGCCCTGATATGTACGCACGCCATTACCTTGCTGTCTATAGTCGCTTTTCATCTCATAACTCTAAAATTCTGCTTGTTTTAAATGGCAAAGTTGAGTGAGAAAGTATCTTTGACACAACAGTCGGCCTAATATGGTCGTTCGTAGTACTGAATTTCACAAGGCATCTAGGCTGTATCATGATCGTCTGGCTCGAAATAAGATTGATTATGTTGTAATTGATTGAAAGCATGCATCTAGCATTCTCGGCATACAATCGTGTCGTGGTCTAACCATCTACTTTGACCACTATATTGTTGCATCCAAGGATCGCAGACGGCTAAGTGTGTCGAAGAATGCACGTCGATGTATGCTGAGAAAGCTGGAAATCGCAAAACTGCAATCACAACAACCAAAGGGTACGTCCACTAGACTCTCGGGCTCCCTTAGAGTTTCTGCTGAAGAAATGATTGTATTTCACCCATAAGGAATTCATGGTTTATGAGGAGTGCCGTAAAGCTCATCCACGCTGATGCTACACGAGCTACTGTTAAAGTTTACAAGGCAAGGAAGAAAGAAGAAAAACTTCTCTTTAGACGCAAGAATCGAGAGCAAGAAAGGCGGGAGTGTGAAAGCGTGGAAAACAGCAGATGCAGGAATGGCGCTCGCAACTTCTATGCGTTAAGCGTCTGACCCTAGGTTTTAAAACTAGTAGACATGCATGCAGAGTGATGACGGAAACCTGGTCACAGAAGCAGAAATCGCACTTGAGTGCATAGACTTAAAAACAATATAGAAAATGGTGCGGATGGCCTATCAGATTAATTGTTCAGGGCTGGCTGCGATGAGTTGTTAGGGAGGATGCACCAAGGGCCATGCCACTGGGCGTGCTAATTATCATGGCTTAAGCCTGACTCCTGTCGCATATAAGGTTGTTACGAGCGTATTGGGGGATAGACTGAAACCACACGCTGAGGCACTTATCACCTTATCACCACGTACCATATTTTTGTCTTTTTGTAAAGCTGTTTTTGATACCAAGCGAGGACTCGGAAAATGTTGCTCGCTTTCTTGTATACTTTTCAGTATGCAGAGCATTATGAATGTGGGGGTGGTGAGTTCAGTTAGAACATCTCAACAAAGGTGAAGTGGAAAAATTAAAAAAGGTTTTACACGAATTTCGCGACATCCAGTACAGGGAAAGTGACAATATGACTCACTAGTACGATCAAGCATTCAGTTCAAACAAAACATGAAGATCCAATATACAAGAGACCTTATAATTATCCACAAGCTTATGATCATGAGGTCAACAAACAAATCAATGAAATAATAGAGCAGGGTATAATTAGAAAATCTAAATTCCCCTGTTGTTCACCAATCTGGATTGTCCTTGGGCTTAAAAATGCTCCAGCGACTTTTCAACGCTGTATGAATAACTTATTTGAAGACTTGATCTTCAACTATTGTCTTGTATATCTAGATGATATCATTATTTACTCCACTTCATTGGAGGAACATATATATCTATTTCTAAAGTCTTTTCAAGGCTTCGAGAAGCCAATTTGAAATTTCAACTTGAAAAATGTGAATTTATGAAAAAGGAAACAGAATTCGCTTGTGCATATAATTACCACGCAAGGCAATAAAACCAAACCCAAACAAAATCAAATTGTTGATTTTCCAATACCAAAAACGTCAAAAGAAATCAAGTCAAGGATTTTACCGCAAATTCATTCCCAACTTTGCAAACATTGCAAAGCCAACGATACTTAAATTAAAGAAAAACGCAATTATAAATATTAAAGACCCAACATATGTGTGGCAGCATTTGAAAAATTCAAAGTTTTAATCACATCCGATCCAATATTAGTTTATCCAAATTTTGAGAAACCGTTCTCATTAACAACCGATGCTAGCAATTTTGCTATAGGCGCTGTTCTGTCACAAGAACATGAACCAATCTGCTATGCAAGTCGAACCCTAAATGAACATGAATCGAATTATTCAGCTATAGAAAAAGAACTATTAGCTATTGTGTGGGCAACTAAATATTTCCGTTCTTACCTATTCGGTAGAAATTTCCAAATCTTAAGTGATCATAAACCATTAGTTTGGCTCAGTAATATTAAAGAATCTAATATGAAATTGGAAAGATGGAAGATCCAATTAAATGAGTATGATTATGAAATCAAATATTTACCAGGAAAGGAGAACAATGTAGCAGATGCTCTTTCGCGTTTCAAAATAGAAGAAAACTTCCTAGGAGAAGATGCAGTTGGCTCAGGAGCAACTATACATAGCGCTCAAGCAGATAGTCAATATCACATACCTATAACCGAAAGACATTTAAACTATTTTGACAAACAAATAGAATTTCTAAAAGGTGATGATAACAAAGTCGAGACAACTCGCTATTTCCATAAATTAAACATGATAAAAGAATATCTTTGCTCAAAAAAGAGTATTGTCTATTTTCACAACGAAATAGATTTTCCAATTTTTCAAAGAGCTTATTTAGAAGTAATAAGTCTGAATAATTTAAATAAAGTAATGAAAACAAGTTTGAAATTAATTGACTTACAAACCTTTGCAGAATTCAAAGAGTTAATATTGAAAACACATAAAAAAAACTTTTACATTGAAAAAACAATTAATTGGTTAAAAAAAAAATACTTTTACCCTGACTATCAGAAATTAATACAAAATTTAATCAATGAATGTGAAGTTTGTAATGTAGCTAAAACTGAACATAGAGACACAAAACTTACTTTCGAAATAACACCTGAAGTTCTTAACGTTAGAGATAAATATGTAATAGATTTCTATATGATCGACAAAAAACAATTTATTTCTTGTATAGATGTAAAATCGAAATTCGCAACATAAATAGAAGTTCAAAGCAGAGATTGGTTAGAAGCCAAAAGAGCTTTATTAAAAGTTCTCAATGAAATGGGAAAACCCTTAGAGATAAAAGCAGATAAAGATTCAGCATTTATTAGTACAGCTTTGCAAATTTGGTTACATGAAGAAAATATAAAAATTAACATTACCACAAACAAAACTGGAATATCCGACATAGAAAGGTCCCATAAAACATTAAATGAAAAGTTACGAATAATAAGAATGATAATGATGTAGAAAACAAATTAACAAAATTTGAAACAATTTTATATACCTATAATCATAAAATTGGTTGGCTTTCATTCGTACAGAGTAAAGTTTCTGATTGCGGTCAACTTGGCGGCCGCCAGTGCGATCTCTGTCTCTACGAATGATTGCAAGTTGACACACAGCCTCCTCGTGGCACCGCCTGGGTAGCTATCTTAGCATCCCCTAGATAATGAGCTAATGTGTGCAGCGAGTCATCCGGACGGTAAATGGTTGAGCGCAGGGTTTGGAACCCGCCTCGGAAAAAAGAAGCCCAAGGAAAACCAAAGCGAAAGCCTCGGATAGGATCCCCCCTTATGTTGACGACCACCCCAAAATGAAAAAGGACTACGATTTAAGGATATGCACCTGGAATGTCCGAACCCTTAATTGGGAAGGTGCCTCTATCCAACTGGCGGATGCCCTCGAAAAATTAAAGGCTGACATTACCGCCATCCAGGAAATGAGATGGACAGGACAAGGTTGCTCCAAGCGAGCAATCTGCGATATCTACTACAGCTGCCATGCGGAGAGGCGCGAATTTGGATGCGGATTTGTAGTAAGCCGGAGACTTCGCCACCACGTCTCCAATTTCACCCCAGTGGGTGAACGGCTGGCTACAATCCGCGACAAAGCTAGATTTTTCAATCTTAGCATAATTTGCGCGCACGCCCCGACGGAGGAGAAGGACGATGCTGTTAAGGATGCATTCTACGGAATGCATGCCTTAAGCGTGATGGACGTGCGTACGTTTCGTGGAGTCAACATAGACTCGGACCACTATCTTATCGCAGCCAAGATACGCATGCGGCTATGCCGAGCGAAAAACGTTCGCCCCATCACGCAACGAAAGCTTGACGTCACTAGGCTGCGATCACAACGGACAGCAACAGCCTACTCCACTCACTTCTCGGAACTGCTCCACCAACCTACCCCTCTCCCTGTTGACGCCGGCGGACTCTGGGCGCACATATCCCACTCCATGCGAGCTGCCGCTGAAATAACCATTGGGTTCAAGCGCCCACCCACACGGAAACAGTGGTATGACGAGGAGTGTCGCGTCGCAGCTGCGGCAAAAAACGCCGCCTACAGAAAAACGCTGCAGTCTGGCGCAACGCGAGCTACGTGTGATCGTTACAGGGAGAACAGGAAGGAAGAGAGGCGACTTTTTAAATGGAAAAAATGGGAGTAAGAAAAGCGAGAGTGCGAGGAACTCGAGGTGTTGCAAGACAGAAATGATGCTCGAAAATTTTACCAACAAGTCAACCGTCTGACACAAGGTTTCCAGACCGGAGCATCTAACTGTCGAGATGAAAATGGAAATCTGGTTACAGATACGCAGTGCCAAGCTGCTAGCAGGCGATGACGGCACCAATCCCGCCATTGGAGGAAGCAGCTCGATACCACCAATCGACGACAATGTGAATATACCACTACCAAGCCATGACGAGGTCCGAGTTGCTATTATGCGACTCAAAAACAACAATGCAGCCGGTGCTGATGGACTGCCTGCAAAGTTGCTTAAGGCCGGCGGCGAAGAACTGATAAGGTGAATGCATCAGCTCTTCTGCAAAATATGGCTAGAAGAAAGCATGCCCAACGATTGGAATCTCAGCGTCCTTTGTCCTGTGCTGAAGAAAGGCGACCCGACGATATGCGCCAACTACCGGGGAATCAGCCTGATTGCCATATCATATAAGGTCCTATCGAGCGTAATATGTGAACGACTGAAGCCATACACCAGCACACTGATCGGACCTTATCAGTGCGGCTTCAGACGTGGTAAATCCACATAAGTGTCCAGCTCCTTGCTTACGCTGATGATATTGACATCATTGGCCGCAGCAAGCGTGATGTCACTGCTGCATTTTCCGCTATCGAAAAAGAGTCAGCAAAAGTGGGTTTGGCGGTAAACGAGGGCAAGACGAAGTATATGCTGTCGACAAGCAGGGGACGACGAAGGGGACGTCCAAATCTCCGATGGAAGGACCAAGTAGAGCAGGACCTCAATCTACTGGGTATTTCCAATTGGAGGAGGCGCGCGAAGAGCAGAGGCGCCTGGAGGGAGACGCTGAGGTCGGCCAAAACCCGAAATGGGAAGTAGTGCCATCTAATAATAAATAATAATAATAATCATAAAACAAAGCATAAAGCTACTAATAGAACCCCAGCAGACATTTTTATTTATGCAGGAACTCCTGAGTATAATTCACAAGAAACCAAAGTAAATCAAATAAACAACCTTAATAAAAACAGAGGTAATTTTGAAGTAGATACAAGATTTAGACAAGCCCCGTTAGTAAAGTCTAAAACAACGAACCCTTTCAAAAAGACAGGTAATATAAAGAAACTTGACGAAAATCATTTTGAAGAAACAAACAGAGGAAGAAAAGTAACCCGTTATAAATCAAAATTTAAAATGAAGAAAGTAATTAATAAAAGAGAATATTACAATCAACCCGCTCAGGTATCTTTAAACTGAAACTATTTAAACATGATCAAATAGATAATATTAATCATGAAAAATTAAATTTCAGCATGGTTCAATCCAATAACAATTAAATTTTTCTGACGTCTTATATACCAATTGGCAATCTCGAAGTTACAACTTTCCAAATAATTCCATACCCAGACGGAAATTAATGAAAACATTGAAGGGGAAATTTTATTTACATAATAACTTTGTTAGAT
Organism: Drosophila nasuta; assembly: GCF_023558535.2. Lineage (NCBI taxonomy): Eukaryota > Metazoa > Arthropoda > Insecta > Diptera > Drosophilidae > Drosophila > Drosophila nasuta. The sequence goes on along the minus strand of NC_083458.1, from coordinate 1,451,540 downwards.
ATACTATTTCAAAAAAGTTCATAAATGACCAATGCATTGCAAATATAATAAAATATGTTATGAAACACCAGTTTGTACTTTCAATAAAGACCGCAAACAAGATCTTATCCAAATAGTATAACCAAATATTGTATTAACTTGGAATATAAAACAAACCAAACTAAACCAAAATTGTAACAATTTAGACATTTACATTGAAAAGGATAAAATAATCAAAATATTTAATTGTACAATCGAATTAAAAAAATGTAAAATTATCAAATAGAGTCCAACAATTCACAACACTTATGCTTACAGAATACAATGTAACTAAAATAGTGCCATTATCAAACATACAAACAAAAGAAATGATTTTGTATAACAATAAGGAAAATATTATCTACAAATATTCAACAATAACAATTGTATTAATCTTAATTCTTATTGTTATATACTACTTAGCAAGTAAGAAAACACATGACATATCCACCACCATACTCATTTCTCGTACGTGACACATTCTCGTAATTATTCCCCTATCTTCCAAAAGATACTATTGCATTCACATAAAGATCATATTCTAAACATAAAACCCGTCGCGACGGCGACCAATCGTCACAAACAAAAAGATCCACCTCACGCCACTTTCAAAGTCCAAAGATCAATTAAAATTTTCCATTGCAATTTGGGGACTCAACATTAAAACACTAACACATACACAAAACATTACACATATGATATGTTAGCACTAAGTCGCAATATGAAGTTTCTTGTTCAAACCCAACATATTGTAATGTTAGTTTTTAAAGACACTTTCCTCAGACAAGACGCGTAGCCCGCTAATCTTCCAATACCAATAAAGTTCGTCTATAAGTTATTTAAAAATAAAATCGTTGTTTTATTTTTTGTTTAACATTCGCGTTACGCGAAAAAATAATTATATATATATATATTTTTTTTTTGCATATAAAAAATAAAACTAATTGACACAAACAGTTAACGTCTAAATTTTTACAAATAGACTACGATAAAGTCCTGCGAGCACAATATAGGCATAGATTAAAGATTATTAAATTATTATTAATAAGTAAATTCTAGATTTAACAAATATGTTTACTTTCTAATAAGCCATTGACTTAACAATAAATCAATAGATAACCAGAAATAGATAATCATAAATTTGATTAAAATAACTAAATTATTAATTTTTTATTTGTGCTAAAATCGTTTACCAGTGATAATAATCGTTAGGTACTTGTTTTCTTCAAGCCAAAATATTTTACAATAGTATACAGTAAAAAGTTTTCTATACTAATTAAAAATATTTCAACTTACAATTCAAAAAATAAAAATTATCATAATTATGTATATTCGAAATGCTTATCATCATTTCTCTTCTGGCTTTAAGATAAGAACACAATAAAATCGAAATTTATTTCTATAACTGTAACTGCAGAATCACTTTGCAGGGATGTTAAAATATTTCTAAAATTACTTAAATAATTACATTTAAGCCGCATCAATTTCCTTTGCAATGGCTTCCCTCTGCATTTTCTCACGTAATCGAGGAATATCTTCTTCAATTCGAACAATCGACCGAATTTTCTGTAATATTCGTTAAAATGAACCATATTAAATATCTTTAATTTTTTGTATTTATATACATAAAAAGATAATAATAGTTTTTTTATCCGACCACTCGATTTGGCTTTCATGCATACCAAAATGAATGTCGTTTGTAGGATGGACACACTAAATACAGTTTTCGCTAAAGGAAATTGTATAAAGCCTTAATACTTTTGTTAGCACTAATACAATATTTAAAACTATTTCTATTCCTATCAGACAATTATGCTATAGAATGAACTCTTTAGTTCCCACACAGGTTGTAGGTACTAGAGGATTAAGTTAAATCTTACATCGCATAGGTCGCCAGGCGTTCGTTTCCACAACCAAATCATATATGCCGGAATATATAGCATCGACGACAATGCTGTGAACCAGCCAAATGCATGTGCCCACCATGGATAATTGTAGTCTAGATATTTAATTGGCGTCCATTGCACTATATTAAATAAGAATACTCCCTGGAAAAAAATTTATATTAAACATGATACAATTCAATAATTTATATTTAGATTGTTGTTTTGTAATGGCAATCTTACCAAACATATAAGCGGCGTTGTTACGCACCAGCAAAACTTCCACCACACAGTCGGATAATATCCAATCATGTCTTTAATACCATCGTAAAAGCGATCAACGCCATAGCACCATGATATTGAAACACATTCGAAAAATATCAGCCATAGCAGACAGAAGCCACTAACAGCATACGAATCCAAAATTTGGAAAATATACATTCCACCCTAAGAAAAAGTGTTTAAAAAAAGTAAGATAATTTATTATTTAATAGCGTACATAAGTAGTAGTTGTGCAGCACAAGTACTTGAACACACGAACCGCTTGGTACTCCAAAAGAGTACAAATCGTACTCGAAAAATGTTAATACAACATTATAACTTTGTGAGAGGGTATTATAACTTTTGTATAGAGATTTAATTTGTTTCGACAGAACTTGTTATGTTGCGCAGATCAAGATTTAGCCTTCAGATTTTAGTATTTTTTCGGTATATTAATTTGGTATATTATGAGAAAAATACCGTACTGTTTTAACTTTATTTGAAACAAATCGAATTAAGCATGTGTAATCTTAGTGTTTCGATTTATTGTACATAGTACAATAATAACAAAAAACAAGTAAGAATGCTACAGTCGAGTGTGCTCGACTGTGAGATGCCTGCTAACCATTTTGAATAAAAGTACAACAGCGCGGCATTATAAATATACCAAAATATACCAGATTGTTGTTCGCTTGTTATTCGAGTTTTGTCAATTTACGTGATCTGCGTGCAAACATAACGAGTTATATCTCTATATCTTTTAATCTTTGAGATCTAGGTGTTCATACGGACAGACGGCCATGACTAGATCGTCTCGGCTTTTGGCGTTGATCAAGAATGTCGGGTCGGAGGTGTTTTCTTTTGGAACCTGTCCATTCAGAGTGTGAGCGAAATGCTCTTAAAATAAGTACATAGGTTTGGTGAATGAAATATAAAGGAAAAACTCACTTGTGTTATACAGGTCAATCCAACTAAATAGCTCAACAAACACACTACAGCTATAAAAATCTCTTTGCGTTTTCTTAATAGTTGTGGCCACTCATCTATGATAGCGGTAATAAAGCCTTCCATAGTGCAGAACTGCGAGTCTAAACCAATTAGAAGAAGCATAAAAAAGAAAAGACAAGACCACATTGGAGATCCTGGAAGTTGCAACACTGCTGAGGGATATACAAGAAAAGCTAATCCAGGTCCTAAAGAAATCAAATAAAACAAAAAAAAAAAAACAGGTGAATTAAGATTTAATAAAAAAAATATATATATTTTGCAACACATATATACTTTTGTCATACATATGTCTATTTGAAAGTTTCGCGGCTCTTATCATGTATGCAGGATGCTATTCTATAATATTATTGTTTTTTTTTTCATGAAAAATACTCGTATCAAAATAAAACAATAAAACGGACCTTTGGGCATTTTTAACTGATAATACTGATCAGAAATTATAACATTTTTATGATCGATCAGAAATCAGTTCAGTTTAATATTTTTAATTTTTTCAACGGTATGTAGTTCATTCAATTAATAATTAATGTTACTAAATCAATATGCATTTTACATAAAATTCAAAATTCAAATCAAAATTTAACTTTTTCAGTTATTCAATTAACTATTTACAAAATGTGAACCCGGAATAGCAAAAAACTGTTCACCGATAAATATCAGTAAATTGATTATATGATATTTTATTGTGATACCAATATAATTTTACATTTTTGAGTGTGAAATTTTCTGCTGAATGCAAAAACTAATGTTCAGGAATGATGGATTATTGAGCAAAATAACCTGATGAATGCTTTATATTAAGTGGAAATCAATTTTATAACTTCTTTTTTATATATGTATATATTTAAAGAAAAATGTATATAATATAAAAAAAATATTGGTGCATTATGAAGCAAACCATTCAAGGTAAAAAATTAAGAATTGATAAATACACCATATGAACAGTGTTGCCAGGTTTTGAGCACCTGTATAAGCTAGATTTTTGAAAAAATAAGCTAGAATAAGCCAAATTAAAAAAAAAAAATAATGCAGAAAAATAATCTACACCCAAATGAGAGAAAACATGAAACCTTATTATCTTTTTATGTAGGAGGAAAAAATCTTTGAGGGCTATATTTATGATTAGGTCTTTAAATTTCCTTTGCGTCAGTTTCCAAAAGAAACAAGTAAGAAAGCTACAGTCGAGTGCACTCGACTGTGAGATACCCGCAACCCATTTTGAATAAAAGAAATATATTTTGCGGTATTTTCTCAAAATATACCAAATATACTGCAAAAATACTAAAAAAAATACCGAATGGTATATTTGGTATATAGACATAGTACCGTATTCAAAATATACCATAGACGGCACAATATACCAGATTGTCAGCCAAAGCAACTAAGACCCCTAGTAAGTAGGCGTTTTTGCCCATACAAAAGTATTTCTTTAATAACTTCTAATTTTTATCCGATCGCAACCAAATTTTCAGGAATCATAACTACTATAGTTATTATTGTATATACCAAAATTCGGAACTCTAGCTTTAAAATTACGCTTGTTATTCGATTTTTGATTTGCGGGGGCGGAAGTGGACGTGGCAAAAATTTGAAACAAACTTGATCTGCGTGCAAACATAACAAATGCTGTCGAAAAAAAATTATAGCTCTATCTCATATAGTCTCTGAGATCTAGGTGTTCATACGGACAGACGGACAGACGGACGGACGGACAGACGGACAGACGGACATGGCTATATCGTCTCGGCTGTTGACGCTGATCAAGAATATATATACTTTATAGGGTCGGAGATGCCTCCTTCTACCTGTTACATACATTTCCTGCCGGCACAAAGTTATAATACCCTTCTACCCTATGGGTAGCGGGTATAAAAACATCAATTCAAAGGTGATGGATTTATAATAGTTTTTTGTGTGAATTGCTATTTTGCTATTTTCTTATTTTTCTTATAAAACAAACCGTTTAAGTCGGAAATATATTTAAAACTAGAATATGCTAGATGAATTTTAAAATAAGCTATATTTCAAGCTATAGTATAAGCTAGATACATACTATATTTTACAAGCTTTTCCATTTTCAAATATGCTATTACTAGCTTATAATAAGAAAAACTGCCTTATGTAGTATATGAATGAATTAAAAAAAAAAAAACAAAGCAAGCCAATTACATACAAAAAGTACAACTATGACTCGATTCTTCACGTAATTGACTGCTAAGCCCAAATACTATAAGTAAACTCACGTAACCGTAATTACTAAAAAAAAAATTATAAAATACATGATCATACCTGGATATTTGTAAACTTAAATTCAATATACGAACCTGATGCTGCCACTTCTGCCACTGGCCTTTCTTGTTCATGCGCCATGAATCCAATAACCGAAAAAATCACAAAACCAGCAAACATGCTTGTACTTGAGTTTACAGTGCAAACAATTAATGCGTCCCTAGATTTAAAAATTTCGAATTTAAGAACTAATATTTTAAAATTTAAAACCTGATGTTCTTACTTATACACATTATTAGTAAACTTATTGTAGCTGCCAAGAGCCACTAATGTTCCCAGTCCCAGTCCATACGAAAAGAAAATTTGTGTAACCGCGTCGATCCAGACCTTTAAATATCTCAATGATTAATTGATTTTATTTATATTTCATATCAAACGTACCTCGGAATGGGAAAGTTTTGAAAAGTTTGGAATAATATAAAACTTAATACCCTCCAACGCACCGGGTAGCGTAATCCCGCGAATTAATAAAATAGTTAGTAGTACATATGGAAATAGTGCGGTAAAATAGACTACTTTTCCTGTCCATTTGACTCCTTTCCAAATACAAAAATAGCATAATATCCAAACAAGTAGAAGAGTACCTGCGAGTTCCCAACGAATGCTGCCTATTTCCTCAATTCCAGACGATATTTGTAGAGCCCGGCGCCTAAAAATAACAAAGAGTACTCACTATGAAATTCGTAATTAACGTTTATATACAACGGTCTTGTAGCACCGCTGGCTAATAAGCAATTTTGGGTTTTTTTTTGTTTTCTATATCTAAAACCTTTTAAAAATGCTTGAGAGTCTTGAGATTTAATCAATCTTAAGTGTTGTTCCCAGATAAGCGAAATCGTGTTTTTTCCGCGCAATTTTATATAACAAAGGCTGCGAAAAATTTTTCGGCATCATTTCGCTGTTCCAAGCTCAAAGAAAAAATGTTAAGCGAATCGATTCTCCGATACTGGAATGTATGTATGTGGATGTCAAATTAGTTGTGCCACAGACGAAGAAATAGACTACCTATTACTCTGCACTTTTACCAGCAAAGTGAACACAAATATAAAGAAGGATAATTAAAAAAAAATTTAAGTTGCATTAATATGTTCATGGGATATTGTCTCCATAGAAATAGGCAATAAATGTAATTTCATCTGTTTAAATATCAATTTTTATTTTTTACCATTTCAGCGACAAGTTAAGGGTCAGAAAGGTTGCTAAAAAGGTCACACTAAAATTAATGTGAAATATATATTATGCTGGGAACAGCTCTTTATCTCTACTGTAATTTCTACTTACTGCCAAAATTCCTTAACTGGATCCGTAAGCTCCAAAGATGAAATATTCGTGGCAGCTACATTGCAAACTTTGTTAGTAGTGCCATTAACGATTTTATCCCAACAAAGTAAATTTTTTCGTTCGTACTGATTGACACAATTTATTGTATTCCACCAATTGTTGCATGTACGCCATGGTACATCTGAAATGTTCAAATATTTTTGGTTTTTTTTTTAATGATTTGAAACTATTGAATAGTAAAACATACCCGCTCGCATCGACATGAAGAAATAAAATACAGCCCAAGCCAATATAACAATGTAATACACATTCATCCAGCAGGACATAACGGCTGCAGCATAACCAATTCCTATGGAAATTTGAGATTAATAAATGGAATTCTTGTAAATTTACTACATGATAAAATATTAAGAAATATGCTGATTGTTTGCGACAGTTCCCTTTGAATAACTTTTTTAATTTTTTATAAAGGTACGCATATATTTATACCCGCTTCCCATAGGGTATTATAACTTTGCGCCGGGGGGAAATGTATGAAACAGGTAGAAAGAGGCATCTCCGACCCTATATATATATATATATTCTTGATCAGCGTCAACAGTCGAGACGATCTAGCCATGTCCGTCTGTCTGTCTGTCCGTATGAGCACCTATATCTCAGAGACTATAAGAGATAGAGCTAAAATTTTTTTCGCCAGCTCCAAAAATAACCTTTGATATATTTCAGTATTTTAGCGGTATTAATTTGGTATATTTTATTCAATATGGGTAGAGGGTATTTATATATGGTACGAATACAAAGATAAACATTTCCATTTCCTTTCCATAAAAAATGCTTAGCCAAAGGAGCCTTTAGAATTATATATAAACGTGTAGGTCTATATTGATGCCGATGGTGTATGTCGATCTATAAGCAGAATTAGAAAATATATGCCAATTTTTTCTTTCTATTTTGCCGATGTGGAGAAGACAAAATTGTTGGTATTTTTTGGTTGGCCAATGTAATCGTCATCATATATACATACATATACATACGACGATTGCCCACATACAATGTACATATGTATTTTCTTATATACATATACATAAAGAAAATTAGCATCAAGAGCAATAGATTAAGCACCCCTGGTTTAAAATGAGTTAAGATTCCTTACGGTGACATGTTAGTTCTAATGAAACCTCATAAATGGATATTTTAAATTCGTGGTTATGCGTGAAACAACGATGTGACGTGAGGGAGACACACATGTCACAACAATTAGCATTATATTTAAGACAAAAACAAAATTTATATATTTCTTAAATTAACATAAAATGTCACATACCTTTGAAAATTGGTGCAATTTTAAATACCCCCAATCCACCGATGGTTAACATTTGGCCAAGTGCTAGTTCCATGAAAAACATTGGAATGCCAGCTAGGAATAATGTAATGATGTAGGGAAGTATAAACGCGCCACCTCCATTTTTGTAGCACAAATATGGGAAACGCCACACATTTCCCAACCCAATCGCTAATCCAACGACAGATAAGATAAAATCCAATTTCGAGCTCCAACTTCCGCGGTCTGGAAGTTGAACTGTGGCTATCTGGGAGAAATTTGTATATTAGGCGAGAATGCAAGAAGGAGGGGAACTACTAAAGTTAAATGTTAAACCGCTCCTTTAAGCGAAAATCCCAGCCTCAATAATTTTTGAAACATATAAATACTATTTAAGTCATCATTATCCGTTTAAACCAAAGTGGTAAACATATTTTCTGGTTACACCGAAACCCAATATTTTTGTTGTGGCATTCAAATTACAATTAATGGCAATGACAAGGAATAATGATTCTGATTTTTATTTTTATACTCATTAGTGCTTAGTTCTTAGACCAGTAATCACTTTTTAATAAATTGATTAAATACTCTTTGTTTTAAAATACAATATTTAAAAGAACATGGGTCTTAAGTTGATTATTTTTCGCCTCGTGAGTCGTTTGTTTTTTATGTTTAATAATCTTTGATATCGACAAATTCTGACATTTTCAGCACAAAAAGAAGTTTTTTATTTCCCCGATATAAATAGATTTGAAAATTTAATTTGTTTTATTTACGTTGCTGGAAAAACTTTTGATAATGAAATACCAAGTACCAAGTTGATGGTGAATGCCACGGTAGATAAATTTCGGTATTTTTATATTTTTTTACATGACTTACTTGTTGATTTGTGTTTGTGTCTGTAATGTTTTTTGCAGATAATCCTGGAGTTAGGTTCTTAGGACATACAATTTTACTCATCTCGATTTGACAGTGCACATGTCTATCTCCTCCTCCATCACTATCAATTCCACAATTAATCGACATATTATTTTGTAGAAATTTCGTCTCTTGTTTGCTTATATTCGTTGTTTATGTTTATGCTGTCGTCTATCTGTGAGTACTCAAAATGTTCAATATAAATATGTACATATTTGTACCAAAAATTGTGAAATAAGGCTCTAGTTGAGTGACACAGACCAATTTTATCTGTGTACAACATAAAGTATAATTTGATTTATTTGAAGTTTATATTAAATAAAAAATAATTCAAATGGGGCATGGTACTTCATTATCTGAGTGGGTAGATGAAAAAATCCAAGCTAACAAGGATTCTGGGGTATCTATTGTCAAACTACAAAAAAAAAACAAGTATGAAAGCTACAGTCGAGTATGTTCGACTGTGAGATACCCGGTACCCATTTTAGTAAAAGCCAAATATTGCGGTTTTATTATTTAAATATACATATAAATGGAAAAATGCAACGTTAAGGCAAATTTGACAACCATGCGGCGTGTTATAGATAATAGTCAACACCTGAAGAGACTAAAAATCAACGTGGCGACGTGTTGTCTTTTCGTTTTTATTTGGAGGGTTTCGATGGTTACGACTATTATTTTTACGATTTTCGAAAAGAACCACTACATCTTAACAAGTCACAGAGCAGTGCTGGAGGTATTATAGTGTGGGCGGCCATTTTTATTATTATTATTACACCTGTGCGCTTAAATTTGTTCCAACCTTCATACATACTCCAGCAAGACAATACACCTTCACATACGGCCCGGATAGTTTAATGCCGAGCTAAAACGTGAAGTTATTAAGCTGGCTATTCGCCAGACTTGAATATCATTGAGAATGTGATGGCTAACACGTCAAGTGTATGGTCAGCAATTCTTTGTAAAAATTGTATGCTTGCCTTCCGGACCGAATGTGTGAAATTTTGCAGAAAAAAGGTTGCTCAAACACTTAAAACTTTTTTTTTTAATAACATATTATTAATTTATAATTAAGTAATTTAATTAAAAAAATGGAAAAAAATTGGAATATTTTTAAGTGGATTTCAGCTAAAGTGCTAAAGTCCTATTCAAGTGGTGTAAATTAAAGTCCCAATTGACAATGTTTTGTATACTTACAATTTTTGAATAATATAATTTTTGAGAAATTACTACATTTAAATAAATTACAGAAAACATATAAATTATAATAATAGTCTTTTGCGCATCGTTTGGTGAAAATAAACCTAATTTTTTGTTTATCATTGTAACTAGCGTTTATTTTTAACATTACGCGATTCTTAATCTCTCTTTGTCTTTTTTTTCTGGCTGACTTTGTAAGGTCAGTCATAAACACGGTCGCTAATTGAATAGTTTCCTAACGAAGAAGAATTTGATTTATTTTAAATTAATTTCGTTTACTTTTAAATTAATAAATCTCCAACTGGCATGTGATGTTTTATACTTTGTGCCTACAATGTATGTAACAGGAAGAGAGAGGCTTCTCCGTCACCATAAACTTATTCAATATCAGAATTTTTTTGGTATATTAAGTTGATATTCTGGTAAATATGGTTGAAAACGGATAGCTTTGGCTGACAATCTTGCAAATTTTGCACGGTATAATATATCTTGAATGTAGCCCCATATCAATATACCATTTGACAAATTTTTTTTAGTATTTTTGCGGTTTTTTATTTTGGTATGTTTTAAAATTAATGCCGCAATATTTTGCTTCTACTTAAAAAGGGTTGCGGGCACACTTGACTGTAGCTTTCTTAATTGTTTTAATGATGTTTAAAGTATATTGAAAAGATTTAAGGATATATAATTTTAACGTATCAATAGATAACTATATAAATAGGTGCGTAATTGAGTAAAAAATCACAAATTCTTTTTATAAGCAGAGAAGCGCACATTCGTGGTGCTTTATGAACTGATAAGCATATTTAAAATGAACGTATTATTAGGTTTCAAATAATTCGATGTTTAGCAGTAAATCATCTGCATTTTATAAAAATAAAAGAGTACCACAGCGGACCTCGATTATAGAAGCACAGGGAACTTTGGTTACTCTAGATTTTAAATTTTAATTATTTCCAACAAATTTTTAAAAACGCACCCACGACATCCACACAGTCCACTAGCTTACATCAAACTGAATGTTTATGTGTGTTTTAGACTCTGGAAATAAATGCTCGTTATATATGAACCAAATCAAAAGAGATGTTGGTAATTTAAGTGAAGCATCGGCTCAACAACACTGACAGTCATTTCTAATACAATTTAATTTAATAATGATTTACTGCGGGTGTTCTAGTTCGCAGACAGATGCATATAATCTCTGAAAATATACGCAAACGCAGGCAGCTTATAAATGTCGCAAATCCGAACCCGTTTTACATTATAGTCACCCCAGTTGGTGTTTATGTACATCGGCAAGCGAGGGTTGCGCATAGAGTAGGTCTTCTATTGCACATGCTCAGTGTTCCTTTTGTGACATTGAAAGATTATTTTTTATGTAATAGTTATATAATGATATTTCAAACAAATTACAAAAATAACTTTTGCTTAAATTCAGATTTAAAAAAAACAGCAATTTTCTTGTATTCTGTTAAGCATTTTACATTACACTATTGACAAGTTTTACAAACTACTAACATTAATAAAAATTGAAAAGATCATCATGACAAAATTCGTTTGTCTTCCTTAAGTTTTTATTATTGACTTCTGTTGTATATTTATGTAAAATGCAATAAAATGACAAAAAAAATTAAAAAAGTTTCTATTTTTACTTGAAAAAATACACTTATTGCATGAAATTGATCAAACTTCATATTCTGAGCATTCATGCATCTTTATTCCTTGCGACTATTGTCGCTAAAAATATTGATTCCAAAGACATGGAGCTAATTAAATTGAAATTACATAAATTACAATGTCAAAATTTTTAAGCATATCAACAACTCCAAATATAAGGAATGATTGTACCCGTGTGCAAATTTTTGCACACTACCGTCCTCACAAATAAACAAACCTAGATAACAAGCGTAATTTTAAAGATAGAGTCGAATTTTATGACATACAATAATATCTACAGTCTTTGTCATCCCAAAAAGTTTGTAATCAGATAAAAATTGTCGAAGTTATTAAAGAAATACTTTTGTATGGGCAAATACGCCTACTTACTAGCAACTAAGAGCTTTGACTGAAAATCTGGTATATTTTGCACTCTGTGGTATATTTTAAATGTTGTAGCGGATACCTCACAGACAAGCAGAGTCGAAAGTAGCCTTTCTTACTTTTTGTATTTAGGATCGCAAGCAAATTTTCAGCTTTCAATTATGCGTGCTCGATTCTATTATTTTTTCATTTGTATATTGTTTATGGGGTCGCAGATGCCTCCTTCTGTCTGTTGAACACATTTTAATCTACTTGTAAACGGTATAAAAATATCGTGCAGTAGCTTAAACCTGCACACCTGAAATATTGCAACAAATTATAGAAAATTATATTTTTTGAATGTTTGCCCGGATTAATTGAAAAACGTTCAACGTGTTATCAGAAACATTTTATACACATCTCGGTGCTGCCAATTTGAAGGATGTACTAGATGATTTCCACCGTAATTAGATAAATGCTTACCACCCTCTATGCATAGAGTATTATAACTTTGTGCCGGCAGGAAATTTACATAACAGGCATAAGAAGGCATCACCGGCCCTATAAAATATATATATATTCTTGACGTCAACAACCGAGACGATATAACCATGTCCGTCTGTCCGTATGAACACTTAGATCTCAGAAACTATAAGAGACAGAGATATTATTTTTTTTCGTCCACACTTGTTATGTTTGCAGGCAGATCAAGTTTGTTTCAAATTTTTACCACGCCCACTTCACCCTCTGCAAATCGACAAAAACTGAATAACTAATTGAATTTTATAGCCAGACCATAATATCTATTGTCTATGATTCCTGAAAATTTGGTTGCGATCAGATAAAAAATGTAAGAGATATTAAAGAAAAACTTTTGTATGGGGAAGACGGTTTTTTTGGTAGCTTTGGCTGACAATCTGGTATATTTTGCACATTTTCAATGTAGTACTGTATCAAATACTTTTTCTATCGAAAAAGCTCACTGGGAAATATTTACACACATATGTCAGTTGTTACATATGCACTTAATTGTTACATGTCAATGTACAGGTACATACATATATGCAATGTGATTAACTATTAAATATATAGAGCATCTACTTGGTAATCAAATTAAAATAAAATTTACTTGCAAGAAAGGGTAGAGTATTTATTACGAGTATGTGGGATAAAATTGAACAAATTTGATTTGAAGTCATTTATGTATATATTGTACCCATAGAGGATTTTTGTGACGAACGGAAATACGTGTTACAAACAGAAGACCCATCTTTAACGCTTTAAACGATATGAGGATTATATGATAGTCTATATTATATTATTACTATAACCACCATGTTAAACTTTAAGCGACTGCAATTCTAGGACTTATGAATAAATACAATCGTATTAAAGAATACATTTAACAAGACAGTAGGCCGATCCGAAAATAGCAGGGCTTGCAGATTCGTTTATGTATCATTATATCGGCTATTATAATTTGATGCGTATAGAAAATGTATGTAGTATCATGTAGAAGGAGGCATCTTTGACACATAAAGTACATTCGTTATTAGTCAACCGCTGAGATGATATAGCTGATAGCTATCTGCTACGATAAAAATGTGTATACCGAGTTATTAAGCAATAAATTACTATGGACTTGCGTTTGCTTCAACACTCAAAATTAAAAATTATATTTTGTCCGCGGCAAGTGAGACTCATCTTAGCGTAAGATAATTGACTTTATTTTATAAAATCCTACAAGTTACAGCTTTGATATCATATAAGTAATTTTTATATTGTGAACAATTATATATCAAATAAAGTTGCGCTAATGTGAAATAATTAATTGAGCTCCAATTGGTTGCATAAACAAATATAAGTTTGACTACTTGTTTTTTATATTTTAATTATTTATTTATTTGACATTTCTCGCAGCACGTTCTAAGCTGTGGTTTTTTGTCGTTTATTAGTGCACCACAAAGCAAAGCGTAATTCCTCAAAAACTTCTGCCCATAACGATCGTGGTGGTTGCTTATAATCGTCCTGCGCATCTCCAACAATTGATGCAGTGCTTGTATTGTAATTATTTTTATTACTGATGCATTGGTGATTTCTTTTTGTATTTTCTTGATTACGAAAGTTTATTAAAAACTCGGATAATGCGACTATGAAGGCAATCAGTATTCCAGCAATAAGCACAACAAAGACTCCACCTGATATTAAGGCATACAAGAGATACAAATACAGAGGTAACAAAAATATTAGAATATATTTATACCTATACTTTCAAGCCCTAAGGCATTTGCTTTTGAATGTTTATTACTGCTTTTGCGTTTGCACGTCTCATCTGTATTTTTCCACCATTTGTCGTATAACATTTGAATATCTCCCTTTTCCTGCAGCTCCAAAATCGCCAATGATATCTTGTCCCGCCAGGGAGAACCCTTTGGTGTAGCAATTCCATATCCTTAATAGATAATTACATTAATACTACTTACAATATATTATAACTATGTGTGAATTGTTATTTGTATTCAGCGAACAGAGAGATGAAAAAACATGAGATGACACTTGGTCGGACAAAATGCAGCACATTTGGAATTGGCGTTGATAAGCGCCCCCTTGAAGATTCTCTGAAGGTACACAATTGAAGAGCCAGTTAGTTGTTTGGACTGGACAGTTCCTCCTGTGTGGGAAGCGGGGCCCATCTAACCACAACCACCACGACACTCCCCGAGGGGCGCAACCCAATACCTGGACGGAAGGCCGAAACATTCATCTCCGACCCTATAAAGTATATATATTCTTGATCAGCGTCAACAGCCATGTCCGTCTGTCTGTCTGTTCGTATTAACACCTATGTAGATCTCAAAGACTATAAAAGATAGAGCTATTGTAATGTTTGTACGCAGATCAGGTTTATTTAAAATTTCGACAAAAATCAAATAGCAAGCGTAATCTAAAGCTTGAGTCGAATTTTGGTATATATAATAATAACTGTAGTTATTGTTATTCCTGAAATTTAGGTTGCGATCAGATAAAAATTGTGGAAGTTATTAAAGAAATACTTTTGTATGGGCAAAAACGCCTACCTACTAGGGGTCTTAGTGGCTTTGGCCGACAATCTGGTATATTGTGGCGTCTATGGTATATTTTGAATGTGATACTATATCGACACCATTTGGTGTATTTTTAGTATTTTTGTAGTATTTTCGGTATATTTTAAAAATAATACCGCAATGTTTTGTTTTTATTCAAAATGGGTAGCGGGTATCTCACGGTCGAGCACACTTGACTGTAGCTTTCTTACTTGTTTATAGTATTTTTGTGGTATATTATTTTGATAGGTTTTGAAAATATTATCAAATGGGCGTGGGAAAAATTTGAAACAACCTTAATCTGCGTGCAAACTAAAAAAGCATAACATTTCCTGTCGGTACAAAATTATAATAGCCTTTTAACCTATGGGTAGCGGATATAAAAACAAATAGATATGGATCGCGTTTTAAAAAAAATGTGTTTAGTTTATTATACATAAGTATTTTGATCGATAATGTGTCGAATTTAAGATAAACGTCGATTATCCGCCACACTTAGCGTGTCATGTATGGATATGCAGGATTTGATAGAATTTGACAACGTTCGATCCTTCCGACGGATTTGCCGGAAGGTTGAAGGTCCTCCTCCTCCACACATTTGGAGAAAGGTTCATTTCGCTTCATAGGAGTTCTTTCGACGGACAGTCGAGCCGAAGGTGTCGAAATAGAATTTAAGTAACGTCCTAACACAGAACCGATCTTAGAGGTTCGTTGGACCTAGGTTCAGAATAAGGTCCCGTCACAGTAACATTCGTAGGGGTTCATTCGACGGACTGTCAAGACGAAAAGGGTTCAGAGTGGAGTCCCGTCACAGAACGTCGACGGACAATATAGCCGAGAAATCTGAAATAGATGTATAGGGAGTCCCGTCACAGTTACTATCGTAGAAGTAAGATCAAGGTACAGTCGAGTCGAAAAGGACGAGATGGATTTAGAAACGGATTCCGACACAGGGTTAGTCAGGATCCAACCGAAAATAGTCTCTTGACCTGAGGGTCCCACAAACGTTCGGACTAGAGTCGAACGGATGGGAGGATATCTGCGCCTAAAAGCACGTCTATCTGCTAACTCTCATTGAACTTAGGGTCGGCCAGATTGTCGAGGATTGTTTGTGAGGCAGAGCAGGACGGCAGATTTCCGGCTGATTCGGGAAGGACGTACGCCGACGCCTCAATCTGCAGATCTGATCGCATCGGGGAGCCAATTAGGAATTGGCAATACTTTCGGGGCTGGGCTGCTATAGCTTGAGTCAGGCCAAAGACGTGGCTTTGAACGAATGTATATGGCATCAAGCGCTTGTACATCTTTTCAGACATAAAGGTGGCCTCTGACCAAAATCGATCAGAGCCCGATCTGTATACCGAACGCCGTAATGGCAGACGTGTATAACAGCTGTTCTCAGCAGAACACCTTGTGTGTTAACTGCCAGCAGTGTTGCCAGGTTTTGAGCACCCGTAAAAGCTAGACTTTTGAAAAAAAAAAAAATAAGCTAGAATAAACCAAAATTAAACAAAATAATGCTGAAAAATAAGCTACACGCAATTGAGAGAAAACATGTAACCTTTTTATATTTTTATGTGGGTGGCAATTTTTGATTAGGTATTTAAATTTCCATTGCGACAGTTTTCAAAAGAAAAAACATCAATCCAAAGGTGATGGACAACAGTTTTTTTGTATGTGTGAAGAATAATCTTATTAAATATCTTATTATTTCCGATTGCTAACATGTGCTTCTTCAATGTTGCGAAAAATTTGTTTATAAATACATACACATATCAATTTCGGCATTTTACCAAACGCTTTATTTAATTTCACAACTCCAAATGATTAGTGGTAACACTTCAACCAACTTATCGATCTTCGATGACACTATCGATAAGAAATAAATTGACGATCATATGAACTGCACATAACCATCGGCAAAAAAAAAAGAACAAGCTCCGAAATTTCATGTCATAAAGCATATTTTTTTTACTTTCAAATATGCTAATACTAGCTTATAATAAGCTAAACTGGCAACACCGAATGATTGCACATTAGCTGATGGGGAAAGAGTGGACTGCATGATTTGGAAAGTGAGTTGGAGTGGGATTATTGACTGTCGGCGTCGGGTCGATGCAAGAGTGTATGATGACGACCCTTGCACGTAAAACAGCTGTGCGCAGTTGTGCCTCGTGCGAAACAAATAAAGCACAGCTTCTGTTGCTTAATGTGGTTGACCCTTTCATTGACACTCATTTGAAAATGAAACGAGGGCACAATCGAATCGGATGGTTCTCCAGGGAACACAATTTGCAGGACTAGGTCTTTGTGGTCACTCTACTCTCAAATGAGTTGACCTGCTTAGAGACGGGGGCCTCCTTGCGAGAGGCTTTTGAAATCATCTGAGCGTTCGTGCTTGATGACACTTCCGCTATCGCTTCTAGGGTCCGATACCTCTCTAGAAGAAAAGTGATGTGAACT
This sequence comes from Drosophila nasuta, assembly GCF_023558535.2. Taxonomy (NCBI): domain Eukaryota; kingdom Metazoa; phylum Arthropoda; class Insecta; order Diptera; family Drosophilidae; genus Drosophila; species Drosophila nasuta. The sequence goes on along the minus strand of NC_083458.1, from coordinate 1,433,796 downwards.
CACGTTGGAATGTCGTTTTTGTTTTAAATGGATTGTTCCCAGAGGAAAAAGGAACAACTTGGGAAGCCTCAAAGAACACAAGAAGACCAGGGTACAAGCCCAATTCTTGATGTTGATTTTCGAGTTACCTAAGTTTGTCAGGCACCCTTGAATAGTGCTCTGCCGCTCCTGGAAAGCCGAACCCGACTCTTGCCCAATGGAGGGCAAGTTAAACAAAATTCTCAGCTGACTGTTCACGAGCAACCGTGTGTTCTCGAAACGCTCAGTCAAGCTGGACCAAGTCGACTGAAATCCTTCATTGGTCAAAGGGGACTTTGACACAATGGCTTGGGCTTCATCGCTGGTCTTGGAGTTGAGATGGAGCAACTTCGAAACTTCCGACTCGGATTTCGGATATAAATTGCCGTGAATAAGTCACTGAAAGTGGGCCAGCGAGTGTAACTGCCTCCGAAAACTTCGGTGTCGCACGCAGGCAAACGACACCCAGTCGGCAAAAATCGCAATCGAGCTCTTCGTTAGTGAGCACAATGAATACGTTGTTGCTAAATTCGACCAACGCAGAGCAAATCATAAAATAAACTAGCCCTAAGAAGCAAATTAATACGCTGTGATTTAAAGAACTGAGGTTCGGTCGGTCGTACGTTTGCTGGGCTGTCTGTCTGCACCAACAACGGTATAATTATCCGAAACTTGAGACTTTAAACAAATTGATACCACATGGCCATCAGTGCTGAACGACATACCTGGACACACCTGTTATGCGCGTGAAAGATCTACAAAGACATCTGAACGATTTTCAGCTGATCTATTGAAACGCATTGCGTCTGTGGAACACAATTGTTTAAATGAAGCAAGGTGTGATCCTTAGCTTCGCAAGACTTACAGGGACCTAAGCTACCAACACGAAGCATATGCCCTTTTATTTAGGCAGCTGAGACATAAGCTTTTTTGCTTCTTTAAGACGCAGAGCCGATAAAATTAAAAATATGGAACAATTATAAATTAAATGGTTCGGGCCATCACAAAAACCACAGCACTAGGCTCGGTAACAACCAATGACGTGTTTCAATGGTGCTTTCACGTAAGAGACGATGGCATGCTCCATGTTCTCCATGGCAGCGCTTTATTAAAAACTGCGTAAACTGCTCGCAAGTCGGAAAAGGTGCCCTAAAAGACACTCTCCTCCCAGCTACTCTGTGTTCCCGTGTCCACTTTTTGAAGCAGCTACCTTTTCCAGCGGCTGTTCTAGCTGTAGAAATCTAAATGTAGAGCTCGCCGGCAGATGCGGTTCATTCTGCAGACAGACTTCCATTGATACAAAAATAGCATCAATCTTGTCTCTCCTTGCTTCCAATTTGGTTAAAATCAAGCTCTTCAAGCTCATTATGCACCACATTAAACGACGACTATTCAACTAGGTTTAAATGCACCACCAATTCACCATCAGCAAATGATTTTAAATTGTCAGTTGTCAGTTTACCCCAAAGCCTTACTACAGTCATAAACTGCAGCGTCAAAAATTACACCCTATTTTTTTGTGTAGAAGTGCTTTGCATATTGCTCAAACTAACGCCAATCTTGGTAGCAACTACAAAAATGCATCGAATGCAGCGGAAACGCGAAAAACGATAGCAAGCCCATATGGAACGAACGAAATACATACATTAGGCGAGTGAACGAAATTCTTACAATTACTGAATCGGATTAAATCAGACTCATAGTGCATATATGTCGGAACAAGTCGCCTATGGCTTATAGCCATATTGCAAAGTTGAAGAAACGAAATTCTTCTTATAAGTCAGTTACGAACAATAAAACTTATGCAGAGATTGAAAAATCGGCCCTTTGCCTATCCTAGATTTAAGCTATATGTTTAATTACTAATTGATTTTTAATAGGCCACGTGAGTTTAATTAAAGCATTAAAGGTTATTATTAAATTCAGATAAAAGTAACAAAGAATATAAACAGCAGACAGGCTTCCAAATATAAATAAATATTTAAGTTTTTGAGTAGTAAACAAAATTTATTTACCTTTCGTATCTAATAAGCCGCCAATTTGTGTCAAATTACAGTCCCGTTGAACGATATAGTCAAGCATTGTGGATTCCATTAAAAATGCGTAGTTACCTTGGTTCACTCGACGTATGCCATCTTCATAAGTTGTTGTAAATGCCAACTGCCTTTTATTATCCATTATTCGCCACATTTTTTTGTACGTCTCAATCATCGAATCCTAATGAAGACAGTCATTTAAGAATTGGTTCGGTATTTCATTTGGATTATATTGTATTTAATGTGAAACCAAACCCTAGACGGAGTATTACGTATTATACAAACTGATTGAAATTTAACCGCACCAATAAAAACTTATTTTAACCTCGTTTTATGAATTTATAAATGGTATAATGAAAAATATAAAAAAAAAATAAAATACACGGTGGCCTAAACTGAGAGCCAAGCTGTCCAAAGTTTTTAGTTTAGTCGAGTCTGCTCGACTGCGAGAAATATATATAGAACTATATTCAAATTATACCAGATTGTTAGCAACTAAGATTGAAGTTGTCATTTTTTTTGCAATACAAAATTAATTCTTAAATAATTTTTACAATTTTTTTTTCTGATTGTAAACAAATTAGTAACTTTAGCTGCAAAATTACGCTTGCGAGTTCTCGATTTCTTTCGATTTTCATTCATTCAGAGCCAGCAATTTTAGCGGTACGACAACAACAACAGCAATGAAACAACAATGTCAATTACCAGAAAAAGATTCAATAAGTAAAAGCAAAGTTCTAAAAAAAAAAAGAAAAAAACGAGAGAAAGGATGATGCTACGGAAGAGGGGCATTGCCTCAATTTAGTATACTTTGCCCCCCAAAGAAGTCTGAAGCCTTTCCCTTTAAGATTGTGCACCGAGCTGGAGAAAAAAAAAGCTACTTTCAATGCGCAAGAAAGATAGTGATAAGATGTTGGACAGGTAACACTAAACAGGAATTACGAATAAAATCGAAAATGAAACTACAATTATAAACGGTAATTTTAGTGAATATCGTTGTGTAAATATAAAAGAAGAACATATTAACAAACAAACTAAAGTCAATAAGCGATTCACAAATTACCTATCATTATCTCCATTATTTTTACATTATAATTTAAAAATATTAACATTTTTACCTTGTATTTGAATAATAAAATTTTTTCTCAAAAGAATGTACTACTTGCCCGAAAAAAAGTCATTGTTGATCCACTCTCTAAGGTTCCATAAGATATTTCGGTTTGGCTTGCTAAATCATCAGCATTTTCTATAGGATTCATCATTCGTTCGACAGTTAAAAATGCTGCTAAGTTGGCAGTGTACGATGCAACAATAATTAATGAAAAAAATCCCCAAATACTGGTAATAATACGAGTAGAGACCGCTTTTGGATGGATATCGGATCCTTGTTGCATCAACGTTCCAATTGTAAACCACAAACTATCCGAAAACGAAAACTGATTGCGTTTTGTTATATTCTCTAAATCACATGGAATAATAAATTGCCATTCCATAGGTGAAAGCTTTGCGACAATATATATGGTCAACGATACAAGCAAATATGCTGCTATCACGTAGATCCATATTTCGATAGCCAATGGATTCAAAAATGAAAATAATCGATTTGGTTGCGTTGTTGGGACCTGCAATTAAAATTTTCTTAAATATGATTTTCGAGATACAATTTGAATACCAGCTATCCATAGGGTAGAAGGGTATTATAACTTTGTGCCTGCAAAAAAGGCATATAACAGGCAGAAGCTATCAAAAATCACAGCTCTAGAATTAAAATTATTCTTGCTATTCAATTTCAAAGAGCATTGCTTTATCGTCTTGATCATAGAGCGTCGGAGATGAGTTCTTCTGCGTATTACATACTTTTCCGGCAGGCATAAAGTTATAATACTCTTCTACCCTGTGGGTATCGTGTATACAAATTGTTTATTTTTTAATCGGACATAAAGCTTTGGTAAGCAAGTAACAAATGTGGAAAAATCAAGTAACTTTAATTCCGGTGAGTTGTGTATTACATACCTTAAATAATATGCTAATACCTAGATTCATAAATGGCTTAGTGAAATCAATTACACTTTCCCTTGCGTAAGTAATAGTCATAGAGCCAACAGCCAAGTCAGCTTTCTAAAAATACACATTCAATGTGATTAATACATGTTATATTCATTATTATTAATTATTTATCTACCTATATTTTTTTAGCGTATATATATATATATATTATTTTCTCAAAATTTATTCACTTACTGATTTAATAATAATAATATAATAAATTAGATATGTATTTATGTGTCGTCGTAAAAGTAAAACACTGCCGCTGTCTGGTTGCAGACCCGACAAGTTCTCATGATGCGGCAGGATTACCCCGAATATTGATGCGCCAATCAGTTGCGGGAATACTTACTGATAACTATTGCACGCAGATGCATCTCCGCCGTGAACCACACTGTACACATTGCGCCAGACTCGAATGTAATAATGTTAGATACTACAAAGAACTAAGAGTTTCGATACGGGCGAGGGTGGAAGAAGCGGGCTGCAATTATATATGCAAAAGGGTAATCAGACTGCCACTATTTTACTGTACTTTCTATTATGAACTTGACTAGAAATAGCAGGCAGACGCTCTACTGTAGCGTTCGTAGTATAAGCAAAAAAGAAAAGTGAATACCGGAGCATGCCAGAGTATGCAATTTTTTCTTGTTCTAAATATATATATTGTGTATTTGGACGTTGACTTACTAACGGCAGTAGCATCAAGTGGCCCAGCGATACCAAGCACAGGCTTGTTGACGCGCGGACAAAACAAAATAAATTTGTGAAAAGCATGCATTAATCGAAAACCGCGATTAAAAATTCAAAGACGCTGGACAGCTAATTAAACTAAATTAAAAATATGTTAGGATATATGTATGTATAAGAAGATAAATAACAATTAAATACTCAATAAATATGCTATTAATAAGGTTTTAAGCAGAGGAATAGATTTATTAGAGCAAACTACATTATTGAGATTATTATAATTCACACACAGAATACGGAAGGGATTATGGCAAGCAAAGTTAATAGTTCTACGTGAAATGAGAAGAGGAAGAAAATTCCTAGTGATCCTGACCGGAACTGCAAACCATCGCGACTAAATGCACCCATGAGGGTATCTACAGTTGAGCCGTTTAGAAATCCCCGTAGTACGAACTGGGTGGAATTTTCCAGTCTCGTTTCTAATTTTCTTGGTCCACCGAGTACAATCAACTCGATACCGGGCTTAGAATTATTATATTATTATTATTATATGGCCATGATAACCCTTTTATCGGGTCTCGGCCTGAAGCGCAATGTGCCTCCACGCGTCTCTGTCCTGAGCGTGCCTTCGCCAGTTGGTAACACCAAGTGTGGACAGGGTTTCCATCACCTGGTCTTGCCAACGCGTTCGGGGTCGTCTTCTCCTTTGTGTCCCACCAATCACCGCATCAAACACCTTACGAGCCGGAGCGTCTTCATCCATACGGGCAATGTGGCGTAGCCAGCGATGTCTTTGAGATTTCACTCGTCTGGCTACGTCAACATCACCGTACAGCTCATACAGCTCGTGGTTGTATCTGATGCGATAAACATCGTCCACGCAGATTGGACCAAAGATTTTGCGAAGAATTTTTCTCTTGAATACTCCAAGAGCAGCTGCATCTGACTGCGTCACTGTCCAGCACTACGCACCATATAGGAGTACTGGAAGAATGAGCGTCTTGTAGAGTGTGGTTTTGTGCGTCAAGAGAGAGCTCTACTATTGAACTGCCTACTGAGCCCAAAGTAACACCTGTTGGCAAGTGTTATTCTCCGCTTAATCTCCAGACTGACATCATTTGTGCTTGTTATAGCAGTGCCTAGGTAGATAAACTCCTTGACGGACCCAAAGCTATAGCTCTCTGCAGTCAGCTGAGAATTAAGACGCCGCGATTATCTGCTAGAGCACACAATAAACTTTGTTTTCTTCATATTCACTGCTAATCCTACTTTTGCTGATTCCTTTTCAATAGCCCCGAAGGCTCTTGTGACATCACGCTTGGTGCGGCCAATGATATCAATATCATCAGCGTTACCAAGGAGCTGGACACATCTGTTGGTTAATATCGTGCCCGTCCGATGCACACCAGCCTTTCTTATAATACTCTCCATTAAAATATTGAAGAGTATACAAGACAGCGAGTCACCTTGTCTGAGGCCACACTTGATAGTAAAGGTTTCGGATTGGCCACTTCCTAACTTGACAGAGCTGATGGTGTTGCTCAATGTCATTCTGCAAAGTCTAGTCAGCTTTGCTGGTATACCAAGCTCAGACATGGCGGCATATAGGCGATCTCGCCGGGGGCTATCAAATGCGGCTTTGTAGTCGACGAAGAGATGGTACTTGTCGATCTGGTTTTCGTAAGACTTCTCCAGGATTTGGCGCAAGGTGAAAATCTGGTCAACAGTGGACTTGCCAGGCCTGAACCCGCACTGATAAGGTCCAATCAGTGCTTCAGCACGAGGTTTCAGTCTTTCACACAATACGCTCGTTGTATGCAACTGGAAGAAGACTAATTCCGCGGTAGTTGGTGAGCACCGTGGCATCACCCTTCTTCAGGATGGGACAGATCATGCTGAGGTTCCAATCGTCGGGAATGCTCTCCGCGAGCCATTTCTTACTGATTAGTTGGTGCATGCTCCCTACCAACATATCACTAGCTGTCTTTAACAATTCTGCCGGCACCTGCAGACTTGTTGTTTTTAAGCCGTTGGATTGCATCCTTGACTTCGATATGACTTGGGATTGGCACTTCAATATCAGTGCCATAGATTGGGGTTCGTGGATCATAGTCTTCAGAGTCTGTGCTTGAGCCAGATAACAGACTCGAGAAGTGATCCCTCCATAACCTCAGCACGACCTCTGCTTCTGTGACAAGATTTCCATCATCGTCCCTGCACGCCACTCCACCAGTCTTTAATCCTTGGGTCAGACGCTTGACCCTCTGGTAGAAGTTACGTGCTTCATTCCTGCATCTGCTGCTCTCTATACTCTCACACTCTCGCCTTTCCTGCTCCTTCTTCTTGCGTCTGAAAAGGCGTTTTTCGTCTCTCCTTCTCGACCTGTAGACATCCACAATAGCTCGTGTCGCCCCAGCCTGCAGTGTTCTTCTGTAGGCGGCGTCCTTTGCAGCTGTTGCGTCATGATACTCCTGATCGTACCATGGATTCCTTGTTAGAGGACGCTGGAATTCAAGCACTTCTTCTACCGAAGCTCGCAGGGATGCGTGCCTTGCATCGATCACAACATGATCGATCTGATTTCTGGTCAGTCGATCGGGAGAGAGCCAAGATGCCTTATGGATGTCCAAATGACGGAATCCAGTACTACGAACTACAATATTATGCGCAGCTGCAAAGCCTATTAATCTGAGACCATTGCTCGAGGTGGTCTCATGTAGACTAAATCGCCCGATGGTGGCACCAAAGATGTCATCTCGTCCTACCTTGGCATTAAAATCCCCGATTAGAATTTTAATGTCATGGGAAGGACAGCGGCCATAAGCTCGGTCGAGCTCCGCATAAAAAGCATCCTTGGTAGCATCGTCCTTTTCCTCTGTTGGGGCATGTGCGCATATCAGGCTGATGTTAAACAATTTGGCAGTAATTCGGATCGTTGCAATTCTCTCGTTTGGCCGAAAGTGAGAGACTCGGCGCCGCAGCCTGGCACCTACAATGATACCACAACCAAATTCATGCCGTTCTGGATGGAAGTAGTAAATGTCACATGGTCGTCAACGTTAGATCGGTTCCTTTCCGAGGCTGCTCTTACTTCCTTCACTGAAATTGTGCTTTACATGGGTGGATTCCAAGTCCTACGCCAAAACCTAGTTTGTAGAGTTACGACTCTCGTCGCGCGCTTTAGTTTGCCACTCAACGGCTGTCGAGTGAAAATTCAGGGGGAACCACGTGGAGGTAGAGCGTCGGCTTGAAGAAAGCAGTGGCAGGAATCATGCTGGCATTCACCAAGTTGAATGCAATCAGACACTTTGACCTGTATGCTTTCCCCCATTCTCCCGGGCTTAGAAGCATCTGTTAATGTCCTCTCAGAAGAGCTACTTTCCGGGTTTCGACAATCCTGTAGGCTCTCCAGACCGACGAGAAGATCAAAGCTATCTTGGTGGAATACAGATCTCTCATCGCTTCGTCGCGAGCTTACTAGCATGTTTCAATTTGCTAAGATACGGACAACGACGCCGACGCGAAGATGACCCGCTTTTTTAAAAGGTCCTCATGAAGAGCCTATTCTTCAGACCTGGACAACATTAAAGACACCTTCAGACTGAGGAAACTGCTGTCCAACCAGGCTCCCACTCCCAGTATGCTCAAGTCAAGCGATGAAGTGTGGACGGAGAGCAATGCCGAGACTCTTTAGGCGCTGCTCTCAGCTTATTTCTCGGGATGTATTGGAATAGAGAACAGTGACTGGCATTGTGTTATATCCCCACCCTTTGGACGACCTCCAAAGTCATTTTCCTGCCTAAGGCGGGCAAGTGCAGACAAAATGACTTTCGGCCAATCAGCCTAAACTCTTGCCTGCTAAAAACTTTGGAGTAGCTACTTGATATGCACATCAGAAAGAATTCGTTGCATTTGTTGGCCCCAATCAGCATGCGTATACAAAGGGCAAGTCCATTGAGGTGGCTCTCCATGCTCTAGTAGCCTCCATTGAAAAAGCAGACCACTTTAAAGAATATGCCTTGGGAGCTTTTCCGGACATTTCAGGCGCCTTCCAAACCGTCAATTCTAACTCATGAAGGGCCTTACGGATCTTATCCTCTTCACGAAGAGATACCCCCACCCCTCACACAAAATAGGATGTACCCAGCCAAGCAGTAAAATACCTACCTGTGGTTCTGGACAGCATACTGACATGGAAGCTCAACGTGTTAGAAAGAGTGAAGAAGGTCACTGGAGATACAAGGCGAAAAAGATGCTTAGGTGCACCTGGGGCCTCTCTCCTCATCTTAAGCGGTGGACATATATCTATGTTGTTCGCCCTATCGTCACCTATGGTATTTTAAGGTGGTGGAAGGCCACGAATTAATAGACGCATCCATCCATCATGGAAAAGACACAGCGTCAAGTGCTACCATGCATCACAGGCGCCATCAGGTCGACGCCTACTAAAGCCCTCGATGTAATAGCTGGCGTCGAACCCCTATACCTTTACGCGCAATCCATAGCATCATAATCGGCCTTTAGGTTTCCTGCTACGGCCACAGCGCTATTGGTACAGAGACTAGCATAGATTTGAACTATGCTATCCCCCTTACCTGTACTGACCATATTAACACAGTATACGTGGAATCGGGCTGCTGGCGGGAGGGGTTATGCATCCCCGAAGCCCTTAACTTCTTCACGGACGGTGAAGATGGGCAGTAGAGTCGCTGAACGCATCTGCGGTCGTGCGTAACTACTGGATCCTAAGCCACCAGGGCATCGAGGCATAACGAGTTCGCAGATACTCCTGCCAAAGAGGGGCTTGATATCAGCAACAAGTGCAATATGCCGATATTCCTGAGATCTCTAGGCATGGAAATTGAAGTTCGCTCTAGACTTCAGTGGGACGCGAGCTGGCGTAATACCAACTCGTGCAAAACTTCAAAATTAACCGAATACGTCATGCAGATTTCAAGGAAAGACTACAGGTGAAATGCTCGGCATTTCAACTGGTCACTGTCTGCGGGAAAAAGTTTAAGCAAAATCGATTTGTATGCAAACGACGGATATGGTAAATCGTCTCGGTCGTTGAATCTGCGAAAGAATATATTTACTTTATGGTGTAGACATTGATTGACAATCAGCTATATTTTGTATGTAGTACTATAAGTTTAAGCTGAATGGTTCCTTTGATAACTTCTAATCCGAGGGTAGCCAAGCTTACACAGACTATTAACACTATAAATTTTAAAGTGCTACTATATTGTGCATGACAAAATGGAATACTATTACCGTATACGTTTAACTTAACTCTATAGAAATTTTTAAACTATCTAAGATCATACAAAATTAATACGAACATATTTCATAAGCTCTGCGACCATGCCGTTCCACTGGCCAGTTTCTGGATCTTTAGCGCCGTACTTCCGATCTGGCACCAAGTCCAATATGTAGTCGAATCCCACCTCACGTGCTACTGTTTCCAAAATATCAACACAAAACCCATAAAAACGTTCATTGCCAGTAAAGTTTTTTCCGTAACGCATCATAACGTAAGGCGTTTCCTGAAAATATCATAGAATCACACACGAGTAAATAAAATATTTCATATATTTACATAATTGATTTTTTAACCAGCACGAAATCACTTCGTGCTAAATAAGCCAATTATTATTAATTTAGCCATTTGTATACTCACTGTTTATATGGTAGAATACTATAACTATAACTTAGGGCCATATATAACTGATAAAGCATCAACGCCCAGCAAATTTGTCTATTTTCATTTCCCATCATAGGAAGAGAAAAATTTTAAACGTGTGGAAAAGAAAAATATTGGGTATATAACTTAATTTATTGCGGTTTGCTAAGAGATGGCGTCGGATGACTATTCTACCATCGTTTCAATTTTCATCGTTTCCAGACATGCGTTTGAAAGCTTATGTTATTGTGCATCTGTTTCAGTATATGTCATTCAATTGATGCGTAAAGAACATTATTTTTTATGCACTCAAATATGTCGATGTTTGTGCCTGGAAAAGTGTTTTTGAGGGGAATTCTTTTTCATTACTTCAATATGAAGAAAACTGCCGCCGAAAGTCATCCTATTTTGGTTTAAGTTTATGGTGAGCATGCTCTTTGGGAGTCAGTCAAGCAGCCATCGCAAAACGTTTGAAAGAAGTGTGGAAAAGAAAAATATTGGGTATATAACTTAATTTATTGCGGTTTGCTAAGAGATGGCGTCGCATGACTATTCTACCATCGTTTCAATTTTCATCGTTTTCAGAGATGCGTTGGAAAGCTAATGTTATTGTGCATCTGTTTCAGTATATGTCATTCAATTGATGCGTAAAGAACATTATTTTTTATGCACTCAGATATGTCGATGTTTCTGCCTGGAAAAGTGTTTTTGAGGGGAATTCTTTTTCATTACTTCAATATGAAGAAAACTGCCGCCGAAAGTCATCCTATTTTGGTTTAAGTTTATGGTGAGCATGCTCTTTGGGAGTCAGTCAAGCAGCCATCGCAAAACGTTTGAAAGAAGCCGGATACATTGGAAAGGATGGAAAATAGGTTCCATATGAACTCAACCCGAGAGAGCAATAGCCGAAAAACGGCCGGAATATGCGACCAGGCACGGTGCAATTATTTTCCATCATGACAACGCTGGCCCCATGTTTCCATTTCGGTTAAAAACTATTTGGAAAACAATGAATGGGAACTGTAACCCCACTCGCCTTAAGCCCAGACCTTGCCCCTTCTGACTATCATTTGTTTCGGTCGATGCAGAACGCCCTCATTGGAATACGGTTCACACAGAACAGGGTATCAGAAATTGGCCTGATTCGTTCTTGCCGTCAAGCCGGCGCAGTTTTTTTGGGATGGAATTCACAAATTACCATCCGAGGCAGACCGGTGACAAGTTTTCTAGGATGTCGAGCCCGATTATGCCACGTGCGCTGATGCGGCGACAATTAAGGCATAGAGGCCATGAAGGCCAAATACGACCACTGTTGTTCAGTATACGAACGGTGCCTCCCCCGTGTGAAGGAGCAAATTATCCGGGTCAGTCAGGAGTAAAGCATCCGTCATCCATTCAAAGTAACGTTTTTCCTCCAAATAAAAAATGTTTTATTAATCTTCGACGCCACTACATCATTCGAGATATTGCAACTTGGTTGCAATATATTTTTATATCCGCTAGAAGGGTATTATAAATTTGTGCCGGCAGGAAATGTATCTAACAGGTAAAAGGAGGCATCTCCGACCCTATAAAGTATAAATATTCTTGATCAGCGTCAACAGCCGTGCCGATCTAGTCATGTTCGTCTGTCCGTATGAAACACTAAATCCAGAGACTATATTTTTTTCGACAGTATTTGTTATGATTGCACGCAGATCAAGTTTGTTTCAAATTTTCAAATTTGGCTGACAATCTGGTATGTTTTGCACTCTATAGTATATACTGTGTGTAGTACCATATTAATACACCAAATATACGTTTTAGTATAATATTTAGCTTTTATTCAGAATGGGTAGAGGGTATCTCACAGTCGAGCACACTCAACTGCAGCTTTCTTACTTATTTTGTACCAAAAAAGGGTGCATTACTCGGCAATTTACGATGTGTGTTTTTACGCACTCGGGTAAAGCCGGTGCCGGTGGTTACGGGTGTGTGTATTCGGTAACGCACAAGCACTCGGTAAAATTATAACATGTGAAAAATAAAGAACTAGCAAATTTCTCTGTTTTATGAATTAGTTTTAGCTAGTTATTTGTTTGTCCATTTGTCAAAGTATCAACTCGCCGAAATCATATATAGGCATAAAATCTCACTGCGAGACGCATCGACTCACAAGCATTAAGAGGAGGTGGTGGAAAAACACTCGAGTGTCTGAGAAATTACTCGGATGATTTTCAGAATTTGAGCAGATATTCATAAGACTCAAGCCATTGTGTCATGTGTGCAAAAATGATCGGGTGCACGAAGCACAGCCACCCGAAAGACACAAGCCGAGTATTTGAAATGATCCGGTGCCGAAAAGGTAAAGACAAGAATGGCATGAGTATGGCAAGTTTTATTAAACCACTAACTTAAACTTATATGTTAATCTTTATAAGCTAGAAAATCAAATTTTGCTAAGCTCAGTACCCTGTATCCAATAAATTCTCCAAAATATAATTTAATGTACTAAATATAGCTAGAAGACTAGATATTAAATAATGCAGTGGATATTCAGTGTTTATACAATATTGAATACATATGATAAACAAAAAACAGAAATCAAAACAAACAAATTTCAACCGAAATCCAAATTTATGATACACAAAGATCTTATACTATTCACTTAAATTTTTTTTATTTTTCAAGATTTCATTTAACTTCTAAATAATGGGTATAAACACACTTTACCCATCTAAATTTATATTGAAATATATTGAACTCAAATTTGTCGAGTTTCAGATGCAAATCTCAAAAAAACTCTCAGTATTTCTTATAGACATAATATTTAAATGATACATACCAGTATTGTGATAACAACTAATGTCACATTCATTGACCCAGTGTCGAAGAATAATGATGGTTCCGTAATATTTAAATGGTTTTGGGGCGTCCATTCACCAACCTTAACTATGGAGTGTTGCTTTAATTTGATCAAATCCAATTTGAATTGAACTCGTTGTCCTTCCTTAAATTGTATGGGACCTGTTAATCCTTTCCACTCAACCTAATACATACATGTAGAAATTATCGTAATTAATAAAATCCGAAAAGAAATACTAAGTACTTATATATATGTATGTGTATTTATTAATATACCGCATTAATATAATTTATTAAGCTTAGACCCCCATTCCACGGTACTTCATCGTCGCAAGTTGAGTTTGATAGGTTTATCAAAGGATATATTGATTGTAAGCCGATGGCAAACACATAAACTGAGTCGAACATTAATGCTGCATTTGTCTAAAATAATTTAATACATATATTGAGAGCTGTCATCAATATAAATTCTATAAATATTTACCTCAATGACAGCAGATTTTTGTTGTTTAAAAACGGTTTGATTTTGCTTAAATATTCTTCGATTATATAAATCAATGTCCTTAAGAATTTCCTTGACCGCTACATCACCCATATCGACTAGTCGAAATGATGTGATATTTACAAAGTTATATTTAAAATCTTCTAGGTCAAACGTTTCCAAATCGAAGCTTGTAAACAAGTATTGATATTTGTACTCATTCATTTGTTGCTGAAGAATCTATAAATATTAATGTATTATCAAATACATTAACCAGTAAGACAGCTATAGTCGAGAGTGCTCGACTGTAAGATACCCGCTACACATTTTTAGTCAAAAAAAAAACGGCTTTATATATTTATATTGTATTACGTTCAAAATAGAAAGTAGAAATTAAACTTTTTTTGCCCAAACTGGAAAAGCGTGCTAGATGTTCTAGATGTTCATGTGGACAGGCAGACATTGCTATATCATCCCGGCTGTTGACGCTGATGATGAATATATAAGTATGTACTTTATAAGCACAAAGTTATAATACCTTTGTACCCTATGGGAAGCGGGTATAAAAACTTCTCATTCAAAAACAGGTGCAGACCAAATTACGAGTTGATATTATTCGCCTTGGAATGTTGGTTATTCCATTAAATACAACAAGTACACAATTTTTCTTAACATTGATGTTTTGCAAATTGCCATTTTGCCGGTATATTATTGTTGACTTACATTTTTCAATAATATAGCAATATCAGCTGAATTAGTGTCAATAATTATATTGTGTATTTCCTTATGTTTAAATTCCTTTAGAACTGAAAAATACGATGTCGGCGATACTTGTCGAATGTGCAGTTCAGATTGAACTGAACGCGAAAGTTGATTTAATGCTAATATACCTGTATAAATTGTAAATATTTGCATTTTTCTGTGAAATATTCTGTATATTTTTCAGAAGAATACATTAAATAAGTGCTTACCGTAATTCTTTTCATATAAAATTCCAAACCTTGTCCAATTTAAATATTGTATAACATCGATGAAAGCGTAATTTACATATTGCTTTGATGGATGTACATTGATGGAAAATTCTTGGGTTGACCGACCTGTTCCTATATCTGGTATATCAAGCTCCGCACATATAGAATTGATATGGGCTGCCAAGGCCGAGTTTGACGGACTAAAGATCGCCTGAACGCCAATATGGATGAGATTGCACACTATATAAATTCAATAAAGAGATTAATAATAATTAAAATTTTTTTTTTATTTTTAAAGACCGTGAATTTTATTTTACAGTTCATTCCATATCTACCCAATGAAATAGATTGGATATTAGGGCTAAACACTAAAATGAAAACAAGTAAGAAAGCTACAGTCGCGTGTGGTCAACTGTAAGATACACTGTACCCATTTTGAATAAAAGCAAATAGCGCGCCATTAGTCTTAAAATATACCACAAAAATACTTTAAAAAGGCGAGTGACATATTTGGTATATTGATATTACCACATTTAAAATATACCACAGATTGCAAATTATACCAGATTGTCAGCCAAGGCAACTAAGACGTCTAGTAGGTGGCGAATTTTCCTATACAAAAATATTTGTTTAATAACTGATATTTGTCTGATCATTTAATAACTGATATTTGTCTGATCAGGAGGAGTTTGGCTTTCATTCGTACAGAGTAAAGTTTCTGATTGCGGTCAACTTGGCGGCCGCCAGTGCGATCCCTGTCTACGAATGATTGCAAGTTGACACACAGCCTCCTCGTGGCACCTCCTGGGTAGCTATCTTAGCATCCGCTAGATAGTGAGCTAATGTGTGCAGCAAGTCATCCGGACGGTAAATGGTTGAGCGCAGGGTTTGGAACCCGCCTCGGAAAAAAGAAGCCCAAGGAAAACCAAAGTGAAAGCCTCGGATAGGATCCCCCCTTATGTTGACGACCACCGCAAAATGAAAAAGGACTACGATTTACCTACCTGGAATGTCCGAACCCTTAATTGGGAAGGTGCCTCTATCCAACTGGCGGATGCCCTCGAAAAATTAAAGGCTGACATTACCGCCGTCCAGGAAATGAGATGGACAGGACAAGGTTGCTCCAAGCGAGCAAACTGCGATATCTACTACAGCTGCCATGCGGAGAGGCGCGAATTTGGATGCGGATTTGTAGTAAGCTGGAGACTTCGCCACCACGTCTCCAATTTCACCCCAGTGAGTGAACGGCTGGCTACAATCCGCGACAAAGCTAGATTTTTCAATCTTAGCATAATTTGCGCGCACGCCCCGACGGAGGAGAAGGACGATGCTGTTAAGGATGTATTTTACGCGAGACTCGAGGACACATACGACCGCTGCCCAAACCACGACGTGAAGATCATCCTCTGGGACTTTAACGTAAAGATTGGGCGCGAACGCATCTTTGACCGCACCGTCGGTCAATTCAGCCTCCATGAGACCACCTCGAACAACGGTTTCAGGCTGATTGACTTCGCCGCGGCGCGAAACATGGTAGTGAGTAGCACCAGATTTCGGCACCTCGACATCCACAAGGCCACTTGGCTATCCCCTGATTAAAAAACGCGCAACCAGATTGATTTCGTTGTGATGGACGGAAGGCATACCTCAAGCGTGATGGACGTGCGAACATTTCGTGGAGTCAACATAGACTCGGACCACTATCTTGCCGCAGCCAAGATACGCATGCGGCTATGCCGAGCGAAAAACGTACGCCCCATCACGCAACGAAAGCTTGACGTCACTAGGCTGCGATCACAACGGACAGCAACAGCCTACTCCACTCACCTCTCGGAACTGCTCCACCAACCTGCCCCTTTCCCTGTTGACGCCGGCGAACTCTGGGCGCACATATCCCACTCCATGCGAGTTGCCGCTGAAACAGCCATTGGGTTCAGTTTGGCGCAACGCGAGCTACGTGTGAACGTTACTGGGAGAAAAGGAAGGAAAAAACGGGAGCAAGAAAAGCGAGAGTGCGAGGAACTCTAGGTGTTGCAAAACAGAAATGATGCTCGAAAATTTTACCAACAAGTCAACCGTCTGACACAAGGTTTCAAGACCGGAGCATCTAACTGTCGAGATGAAAATGGAAATCTGGTTACAGATACGCAGTGTACCTGATTGCCATCTCATATAAGGTCCTATCGAGCGTAATATGTGAACGACTGAAGCCGTACACCAGCACACTGATCGGACCTTATCAGTGCGGCTCCAGACCTGGTAAATCCACCATAGACCAGATCTTCACATTGCGCCAAATCCTGGAGAAAACCCACGAAAATGGAATTGACATACATCATCTCTTTGTCGATTACAAAGCTGCATTCGATAGCCCGACAAGGGAACGCCTATATGCCACCATGTCTGAGTTCCGTATTCCTGCAAAGCTGATACGTCTTTGCAGGATGACATTGAGCAGCACCATCAGCTCTGTCAAGGTAGGAACGAACCTCTCCGAACCTTTCAATACCGTTCGAGGTTTCAGACAAGGCGACCCCCTGTCGTGCAACCTCTTCAACTTCGTGATGGAAGGGGTCTTGCGGAAAGCCAGTGTACATCGAACTGGCACTATTTTTTATAAAAGTGTCCAGCTCCTTGCTTACACTGATGATATTGACATCATTGGCCGCAGCAAGCGTGATGTCACTGCTGCATTTTCCGCTATCGAAAAAGAGTCAGCAAAAGTGGGTTTGGCGGTAAACGAGGGCAAGACGAAGTATATGCTGTCGACAAGCAGGGAGGCGCGGCGCCTAAACTTCCATGTGGTATCAGACAGCTATACGTTCGAAGTGGTCAAGGAGTTCACATACCTTGGCACTGCCATTAACACCAAAAATGACGTCAGCCTGGAGATCAAGCGAAGAATCACACTTGCCAATAGGTGCTACTTTGGTCTGAGTAGGCAAATGTGCAATAGAAACCTCTCTCGCCGAACAAAATTAGCACTCTACAAGACACTCATCCTATCCGTGCTCTTATATGGCGCAGAAGCATGGGTAGTGTCAATGACAGATACAGCAGCGCTTGGAGTGTTCGAGAGAAAAATTCTTCACAAGATCTTCGGTACCGTTCGGATTGGAGACGACTTTCGCATTCGGATGAACCACGAGCTGTACGAGTTGTACGACGACGTGGACGTGGTCCGGCGCATCACAATACAACGTCTGCGCTGGCTCGGCCAGGAGACGCGCGAAGAGCAGAGGCGCCTGGAGGGAGACGCTGAGGTCGGCCAAAACCCGAAATGGGTTGTAGTGCCACCTAATAATAATAATTTGTCTGATCGGATCCAAATTTTTTGAATCAAAAATACTGTAGTTAGTATTGTACCAAAATCGAGACTGTTTTCGATTAACGGAGGAAAGTGAGAGTGGTCTTATAGTCTCTGAGATCTACATATGTGTTTATACGGGCGGTTGGACATAGCTGTATCATCTCGGCTGTTGACGCTGATCAAAAATATATATATACCTTATAAGGTCGGAGAAGCCTCCTTCTGCCTGTTACATACATGCCGGCACAAAATTAGTATACTTATACCCTAGGGGTAGCGGGAATAAAAAGTAAATTTTTGATTAAGTACACATGAGGCAGTGCTGATATTAATTTATCATTAGCTGTTTTCTTTGTGAGATACTGTATGGTATGTCGTTTATTTCTTAAAATCTTAGGGGTTATATAGCGAATAATAAATAGCTTCTTATTTGTAGCAGTCTTCTCTAGTTTAGGAGAACCATTGTATTATGTGTGATGCAACACACGAACACTTAGCCGATGAAGCACGACCACTTGACCTTCTTACTCAAGTACACTTTTAATTCTTTGAAATAGCAGTTCACTGCCGTCTGCATGTTATTAACTTGATTAAACGTTTGACATTATGTGCATTTTTGGAATTTAAAATGCTCAATATTTATTACAACGTTAAAAAAAAAAATTACTCTATTTGATTGCTTGCCAGCCTTCTTTTTATATGGCGAACCGTTTTAGATTTAGTTACTGTGACGACATTTTAACTTTTGCACCATTGGCGGTCTCTGACTTGCTACTCACGATGCATTTTTATCCAGAGCGGCCTGGATCTCTCTTAGTGCAGATTTTACTAAGGAATCCGTAAACTTTGCAAACGCTTTATAATCGGGTCTGGAAAGCACTGGCCTTCTATAATACTTTAACAACAGAAGCCGTCTAAAATCTAGGAGCACAATCAACTAGCACAATAAAAAAAGTAATAGGCAGCGTGCAGTAAAGTATGATGAAATTTGTATCATTTGTGCGAAAAACTATGCAAGATCATATGGGAACTTAAAATGTCTTGATAGAGCTGCTCGTCGCGCATATACATTCACTACAAGCTCTAGAGGACTATGAACTTCGTACAAAACTATAGAATGCCAACGGCATCCACGTCACAAAGATAAGTTATCTCAATTCCTAAACAATAATCACATTGATATTATGCTTCCTGCAGAAAGTCATCTCACAAGCAAATTCAGTTTTCAAATTCGCAGCTAATTGTTCTACAAAATATATCACTTGGATTGGGAAGCTCATTCAAGTTAAAACTATAAATTTTTTATATCGTACTATTTTATATCGTACTATTGCATACAAAACATTCCATAGAGTATAAAATATGACAGATTGCCAACCAAAGCAGCTAAACTATAGCAGTCGTATCCCCTTTGCAACATTTTTTTTTTTAATAACTTCTACAATTTTATCTGATTGTAACAAAATTATAAGAAATCCTAAAGGCTATTTTTTTTTTACTAGTTTGGAAGTAGGCGTGGCAAAACGTGCAAAAGTTACAAATGCTGTCGAAAAAAAATATAGCTCCTTATAGTCTCTGAGGCTCAGTATTTCACACGGACGGATAGATAAACAGACGGCCACGGATTTATTGTCTCGGTGGTTGACGCTGGCCAAGAATAGAAATACTTTATGGGGCCTTCGTCTGCATGTACATTCTTACATATATTTTTTGCCCGATTATAAAAACATTACCAAATAACATAACATTCACAGCAAACACACCTTTTTGTACTGCCTGAAAACTGTCATTCGTGATATATTGTGTGTGATGCACGACTTGAGTATTAGGCAAAAGACTTTTATCAAGATTTAGCTTATGCACAGCATATTGGAATACCATTTCCGGATAGTTGAAGTTTTGCTCCGCCTCTTGTGGAAATATTGCACCTAAAACGGAAATTAAATATACAAAATTATTAATGAACAAAGTCAAGTGTTGGACGCTATATATAAATTCGGGGCTATTCATAGCTTTAAAAAAAATTGCTATTCAATCGCGTTTTTACCACGCAACCCCATATACAAAAAAAGATCGATCGATAGCTTAAAGAACGAAATGTTTGGTATTTTAAGAACCACTGTGATGGTCACTTCGTATTTAAGAAACTGACTGGAAAGTACGCCTTCTTGTTCGCATTGTATATGATGTAGTAGCGCAGGGTATCCAAACAGTTTGGTTTTTCCCCGATGAATTAAAACACATTTTCGTTTTATTTTATATATAATAAAACCACGGTTTATTGTGAAAAATCGCACATGTTTTGGTTAGAATTAACCTCTCGTAAAGAGAATATGATCGCAACTAATGCTGCTGACATTTCAGTCAGCTAGCGCCGATCCCTGCCTGTTTACCGAGTGCAGCATACTGCTTGCTACATGCAAGCTTTAGAAGGCGCAATCCGTACAACCGATGATGGCGCGTCGGCTCGAGGATCACCTCAAAGGTAAAGGTTGTTACGGACTGGTTGTCTTCCCTGGGGCCGCGCCGGCTGGCTAATCGGTACTCAGGTGGAGTTCCATCCCTGGCCCGCAGTCCGCACAATCGATAACTTCACCGATATTAACAGCTGTTTATAACAGAAGAAACGCATCACTAACAGAAAAACAAAACAGCTGCCGCGCAATTGAAAATTACGCAAAAACAAAAGGAAATCCAAAAGAAACTATTGACGACGGTAAGTACAAAGAAAACAACAATAAATACACTCACTGATCCAATTTTATGTTTGAATAGGGCCCAGTTGGACCCCGGCGTACCCACCCTGCCTGAGATGACCACATCGGCGCCATCTCCCTTGCGTTGGCCACTATATCAGTGGCTGCTCTTCATCCGGCGTAGTGCTGTGGAATTCCCCTCCTCTCCATGCTGAGAACTCACACAACCATGTTCAACGTAATTACTATTATATAATTCATGAATTTTTCTTAATAACTAACATTTAATTTATTATTAATTTTTATTTACAGATATCATACAAATATTTGGACAAAATGGCAAAGGAGCAAGATCACGCAGTAGGACGAGCGAAACCAACATGTAGCCGCAACGGCGTAAAGGACAACTTCTCTTATATGTAACACATCCGGGCGGTTCGTATATATTTATTCACCAATTTATATACGTATGTTTTATATAAGTGTATATATGTATATATATTTATCTGAGTCGCATTATTGTCAACCTTAACCTACCTAAGAGCTCTTGGGATTGGTGAAGGGGGCGATATGGGTGGTGATAGAGAATATGTATGTATATATATATAAATTAGTAAATATAAACATATAATCCCGCAGCAAGTGGATTTTTAAGAATGTATGTATGTATGTATGAAGGTGTTTGTCGTCCCTACTCTGTCATTTATTTACAAGAAAAATTTGAATTTACTTTAATTTATTTTGGAACTTTAATTTACTTTATAAGATTTACGATTTAATGATTAATAAATGAGCACATCAGCAGAAAAATTTAGACAGCAAATCTCAAGAAAACAAATTGATTGCTGTCTCCGTTTACGCAACGTGACGACAGTTGCGTGTATTTGAACGTACCGCACTGGCGGTCGAAAATAGGGCGGCCTGGAACTGACTCACCAGTCGGTTTCCTCCTCCTGCCTCAGCGTTGGCGGCGTTGCCTCGCCCACTATCCCACGTCGTGGATGCTGTTCCACGTCGTTGAAGCGCCGTGTGTCTTGCGGCGACGGTTGCCCGCACTTATCCAGCGATGATGCTCTGGTTGTAGCTGTCGTTGCTGCTTCTGTTGTTGTTGTTGTTGCTGTTGCTTTGGATGTTGCGGTTGGATGCACATGTACACTACACCGTCAGTGTTTAATGCCTGATTCAAAGCTGCTGCTGCTTCTGTTGTTGTTGTTGCCGCTGCTTCTGTTGTTGTTGTTTTTGTTGGTTGTGCAATCAAGCGCTTAAGCAACTGACCAACGTTAATTTATCAACTGTATTTCGTTGATTAGTATTTTTTTCTGCCGCTTCGACTGCTTGTAATTTGCACTTCTTGTTGAATTGTTCTGCCACGATTTCACAATCTGTTTCCTGCACGTAACCAAACTCTCGTGTCACCACTTCATCAGAATTCAACTCCTCCAAGGAAAAAAAAAACAGTCAAGATCGTCAGCACGATCTTCCGGCCGACCGTCTCCAACCTCGATCGCCAACCAACTCCACGAGACAAAAAAAAAGTCAAGATCGTCCGGCACAATCTTCCGGCCGACCGTCTCCAACCTCGATCCAAAATCAACTCCACGAGACAAAAAAAAAGTCAAGATCGTCCGGCACAATCTTCCGGCCGACCGTCTCCAACCTCGATCCAAAATCAACTCCTCGCCCCAGCAAAATCCACATGCTCACCTAGTGAAAAAGTTGACGTTCCTTTTTCATCTCCTATTTAACAGGAGGAGCAATTTTCAAATTTCCGCCAGTTCAGTTTTTTTTAGTTCAGACACACAGTTTCTGCTCACAGGTTTCTACGTTGTCCACGTGTCATAAACGGTATTAAAGCGCTGTTCCCATATGAAATAAATAAATGATGTTTCGCATTGCAGTATATTTCGTAAGTTTCATATAAATTAAGTGTTTCTGTAGCAAACGATTATCGAATTAAACAAGTACTTTATTAATTGATTTGAAATTAGTCAGAACTGAATAAAGAATGCTTAAACTGAATACAAAGTGGCAATATTAGGGAATGCCGACGAAACATTTTTACTCGTCAGCCGAAGCCATCTCAGCGACCATCTCGTTTATATTATTGTCTGCGATTCTCTTTCTGGTGATACGGCAATAGACGAAGCTAACAAAGATCAAGACACTGGCCGCGACAACCAGAAGCAACATTATTTCCGTGTTAATATTGTCGAATTTACTTCTAACTCTTTGAATAGTCAGATTAGATTAGCCAGATTACAGTCGCCATTTGTTCCCAAATAGAATAGCAAGCGCGCTTCTTCCAGCACCATTTAGATTTGAGAACAATTCAGAGGTTTATCATTTGTTTTAATAGTGTGGGTGAGGAAGATTTCGCTGAGGATCGTTGCTGTGCAAGCGCAAGGCATGCGCAACAAAGTATTCCTTGCCAGGCTTATATTAAATAAGCTTCGTGCATTGGACTCGTCAGAGCGCGTCTTCCACTTTTTAATTGTCGCATTAGGATTGAATTCCGAAATGGCGAAGGGTAAAGACTAATGATCAGTAAAGGTGTTTATGTCTTTAACTCCACATAAGTAATGCCTATGTTTGCCCAGCGCACTATGGTCCGAATTCCCGATTTGGTGGCATAAAATCGAATATTGCATCTATCGAGCTGAAACTTGGCATACTTCATTAATAGACACCTCTAAATATTTAAGCAAACTTTCAAGTAAGTTTGACCACGCCTACTCCAATGCCCATATAGACATCATGACGTATACGTGATATTTTATTTATTTATTTTTTATTTTTTTTATTTATTGCTCTCTTTTTTGTCGTCACTCAGTGTACATTCATCTATTTGACCAAATACAAGTTCAACCAGCGCGGAAGAGTGGCGTCCGCTGTCCATCCACACGTCCAGCAACGTGGCGTGACAGAACTCAAGCACATCTAAATATTTAAAGCATCGGAAAAGCCGCAAAAAAGCCGCAAACCGGACTGTTATTACAATTTAATATAAAATGTCTACTATTGTTTAACAAACATTACACAACGCACAAATACGCAGAACATCTTTTTTTCCTCTACAGAAGACGAACGCTTTTGTCAGCTTTTTGATTTCATTGGACAACACAAAACAGTACACATATATAACGTTAAACAAATTACCACACAAACTGTGTTTATTATTCATAATTTATTTACCTCCAACTTCAATATCCATTTTAAAGAATAGAAAAATATTATTTAGTTTGGATTTGCGAAGAGTTTAAAGTTATTAAAAGTTTCCCGCCAATTTTGTCACAAAAATCAGCTGCTTAATCACCTGACTTTAAACATCTGTAAAAATTGCAAGGTTGCATTTTTGACAAAAATATTTATTGATACATTCTATCTAGGGTATCTAGTTTAAATATAGTGCAGCGTCCCAGATAATGACCAATAACTCTCTCTATCTCGTTAGTGGCATAATTCATGACATCTTTAATAAAGTATCTGTAATAACTTGCGCGGTCCAGGAATGATCTTAACTTTCACTGATTTTTATATTTTACTCTTACGTTTGCTTCATATTGGCTCTTTTGAACCCAGTCTACGTGCTTGACATGAGCTTTCTCGATCTTCGAGAATATTATTTCGTTATCAACG
Source organism: Drosophila nasuta (assembly GCF_023558535.2). Classification (NCBI taxonomy): domain Eukaryota; kingdom Metazoa; phylum Arthropoda; class Insecta; order Diptera; family Drosophilidae; genus Drosophila; species Drosophila nasuta. Next base: position 1,409,385 of record NC_083458.1, on the reverse strand, counting down.
TAAACGCAGCAGAACGTAACGCTTTTCTCTCGCATGATTCTTGAAACCGAAGAGAAGTCTTCGATATTCGTATTCGTATTAAGTGACCAACAGTTCAGCGTTGTCAAGAATTTGGCTTTACCCAAGATTCCCAATATTTGTTTGGCATGGAATATTTATTGGGTATGGATTATTTATTGAGCTTTCGAAAATCCAATACTAATCTCATGCTCGTGTTTATTGAACATGGAAACAGAGCATTAATATTTAAATGGAGTGATTTGAGAAGGGAGATTCAACTTAACGGACCCCTCTTAACCCTTCATGTCGTACGAAATTCTTGAACGCTCCCATATTAGTCCCCGCTACTCTTCGTCTGCTGATGAGTAGCAAATAATGCCTACAAAATAATGGCATTAGAGTCATACCTGCTATCTAAGTCGTCGTTCAACGAGTGTCTCAGAAGATAATTCAAAATGCTTAAGCTAAATACTAAGTGCCAATATTAGGAATCGTGACATTATGTAAGCAACAAGTTATATTTATCAACGATAACGGATGCTACATAACAATGGAATCCGCTTACCGCGCCCAGCAGCTGCAGCGATTTTATCGATTTATTTTAATCGATTTCTTTAAACGATTATTTTTTTGTACCTCTGTCTATTTTCTTTATTTTTTTCGACTCGGACTTTTTTTTAAACAATTTCATAGCTATTTGATTTTAAAGCTCCAAAATTAGCAAGTGAAATAATAAGCTTATTTACATCGATACACACTTTTTTTCGATAAATAACCAAAACATTACCCAAAATACGTTCACCTCTTCAGACCTCAATGGATGATACTACATTAGTCGTTCCTCTCTTACACTCATCCACTATTAGAATGATGGGACGGAAGGTTCTATCTAAAGAAAATTTCTATGATATAACACCAAGTCCAATTTTATTTCGTGTCATTCTATAACAGTGACTGCTAGACAGTCCAGTAGTTGATAGGTCTCCCTCTTACACATAGTCACTTATAAATGAAGAAGAAGATTCTACTAAACGGAAATTTTGAATTTTACGGAAATTTAAATTGTCGGGAATCATAAACTGTAGTTAATTTTGTATGTTCTACTCTAGTTTCAAAACTACGCTTGCTATTCGATTTTTGTACTCGCTACCCATTGGTAGCGGTTTTATAATTTTGTGCCTTCATGAAATGTATGTATATAACAGACAGATGGAGACATCCTTCCAGGGTTGCCAATGCAAATTTATACATTTCCCCAAAAATCGGGATAAAATTCCGCCAATTTGGGGACAAAAATCCGCTGATTCCCCACATAGGTTTTTTTTAAATGAAACAATAAAAAGCTGAGTATAACTCATATAAGTATTCTTAATTAATAAAAATAAAAACTCAAACAGTCAACATTCATATTCTTTTCCATATTTTTGTGGATAGCATTTTGTTTGACGGGTTGAACTTGACGCTGCCGCCTAGTTTTTTAATTCCTTCTCTTGCAGCCATAAATGATACAACAGTATCTTTATTCAGTCGATTACGGTTTTCAGTTTTCAAATTCTTAAGAACACTAAATTTGCGCTCGACCGATGCATTTGAAAAACGCAGTATCAGCCACAACGAAATAACAATTTTTATATTTGGAAACAGGTATTCTCCCGCAGCGTTTTTCAGACGAAACACTTTACCCCAGTAACATTCAGCATCAATGTTATTTTGAACTTCAAGCCCATGTTGACAAAAATCCAGCATTGCGTGAGCTCGAAATTCATCGTCTTATTTGTGTGCTGTCACAAATTTATAAAGGACAGGAAATCAAAAAATGTATAAATCCCCGCATTTTCCCCACATAATGCCAATCCCCAATAAATCCCCAATCAACTTAAAATTCCCCGCACTTTGGGGAGTTCCCCACAAATTGGCAACGCTGCATCCTTCCCTTTATGTATCATCTTGATCAGCGTCAAGACGATATTTTGTTCGTCAGTCTATAATACCACAAATAGGATGTAAACATATTTGTACTCTTCATTCATGTCTTCCAAGAATGTTAAAACACAATATTATTGTAATGCACACTTACCGACTTTAATGACTGGTTCTGTTATTATAAAACTAAACATATTAAGGTATGTTAATATAAATATAACTAGTTCCATTTTCTAAATTTTATGATTCCGAGTTTATAAACAATTTTTTGGGCTAGTATTCTACTTTTACTTGAATGCTGTTCGCGAAGCAATGATGAATACTTACAAATGCAATGCAACAGCGCAGTAGAAAATGGTACAACATATGTATGTACATATAATATATACATTTGTATATATATATATGTATATACACTAGTCTGCATATTTATTTTGACCAAACCTTTCTGATACGTTTTAATCTTACTGTACATTGCGAATGTGTTGTCCAAAACAAAGAATTTCATTTTAGCTCTTTGCATGAGAAAATTTGCATTGATTACACTTTACATTTTTTAAACTGATAAGATGAATGCAAATAAAATAGAAAATGTGATTGAATAATCGATTATAAAACCTTATGAACAAACTACAAATTTAATAAAACTAATTTAGAGTCATGGTTAAAGAAGCGTGGATACCAATAAAAGACATTGCAAATGAAGATAAAGTGTGTCGTCAATGTGTGGACTACATTTAAAAAGCAGAATGATGCTTAAAATTTGAAGAGAACTGGTCTTCAACGTAAAACAACGCCAAGCAAAGATAGAATTATTACAGAAAAATTGAATTATTATTGTACTTTTTTTAAGCCTCAAGCAGCTGAAGATCAGTGGAATCTAACGGCAAATAATAATGTATCAGTTCGTGTTCGTCATTTCTTAAAGGAAAATTATATAAAGCCAATTGTGGCAAACGATCTGCCCTACATATCAAAAGCAAATAAAATTAAAAGGCTGTCATTTGCGTAGACTTCTAGAGAAGCTTGTTAAGGACAAATGAGAGTTCCTTTGTCCAACGACAAATAAAAAATGAGATATCTCCAGAAATCCTTCGAAATTTGATAGTCACTGTTCCTAATCGCCTTAAAAGTTACAGACTCGAGAAGAGGATTTACTTTTCTTTATTCATTTTCGGTTGTAATTTAATTATTGGGCCGAAATATTATTTTTATTCGAAGAACAATATGTTGTTAATTTATAAAATAATAAAAACATTCTTTATGTTACAATTAAGATATTATAAATAAGAGAAAAATAAATAGCCCTTCGTCAAAATAAATATGCCGACTAGTGTAGGTACATACATACATATATTTTTATACCATAGGGAGAAGGGTAACTTTGAGCCGGCAGGAAATGTATGTATCAGGTAGAAGGAGGCATCTCCGACCCTATAAAGTATGTTCGTCTATCCGTATAGATAATAAATTAGGTTGCGATCAGATAAAAATTGTTGAAGTTATTAAAAAAAATACTTTTGTATGTGAAAAACGCCTTCTTACTAGGGATCTTATATTTTTCGATTTATTTGATTTGCGGAGGCGGAAGTGTGCAAAAATTTGAAACAAATTTTATCTGCAAGCAAACATAACAAATACTGTCGAAAAAAATTATAGCTCTATCTCTTATAGTCTCTGAGATCTAGGTGTTCATACGGACAGACGGACATGGCTAGATCGTCTCGACTGTTGACGCTGATCAAGAATATATGTACTTTATGGGGTCGGAGATGCCTCCAGGTTGAATCTGTTACATACATTTCCTGCCGACACAAAGTTATAATACCCTTCTACTCTATGAGTAGCGGGTAAAAAAAATCGAATAACAATCGTAATTTTAAAGCTAGAGCTGCGAATTTTGGTGTGTACAATACAAATAATAGCATTTACGATTCTTGAAAATTTGGTTGCGATCAGATAAATTGTTGAAGTTATTAAAGAAATACTTTTTGTTGATGCCAGATGATGGCAGGTGTGACCACTCAAAACAGCTGACAGTGTGGTTGCGATCGATTGATATCGATAGTGACAAAGTTAGTATACTGTGCGTGTTGGTCACCCTGCCCACTTTTAGTGCTTTTTCCTAATAACATATGTTCAACATTCGCTGACCGGCACAACAAGTGTATTTTCAAGTGCAATAAAAGTCATTGTAAAAGTTACAAATTCTACCAATACAAAAAGTGAAAGTGTTATTACTATCTAGAAGACGTCCCCCCCCTACACATTCTTGGTCTTTTGAGCCGGATTTTCTATCGCTCGACCCCAGCAAGCAATTGGTTTTTCAAGATAAGTAATACACTTTTTTTTCTCCATACATTTTTTGTGCAAGTGTGTTCGCCCCATTCTTTTCTTCCTCGTACCTTATATATGTATATGTGACAAGTATATAATCGTTCCACCGGCATTTTTTCCCGCTATCTTTTCTACTTTGTGTATACGTTGCACAGTATATATATATATCCTCATATGTATATGTATGTGTAAGTATCTATACAGTTTAAAAGATTTCGCTTATATTTTCCGATTTGGCCGTTGTTGTAGAGAAAAAAGACTCTCGGGTCAGAGGGCCTGCAGCCGAGGACGACAACGTACATGCGTACGAGATCCGTCATGACCGGCTGCAAGTCCTCTGGGACAATGTCGAGGCCGCCTATGCCACGTGCGCTGATGCACTGCATCGAGACGGCGACCACGAAGGCATACAGGCCATGGAGTCGTAATATGACCACTGCTATGCAGTGTATGAGCGGTGTCTCGCCCGTGTAAAGGGGCAAATTACCCATGTTTCCGGATCAACCAGGAGTGAAGCATGCGCTCCTCCTGAGTACTCCAGTGGCTGGCGGCTCCCTCCAGTCGACACCGAAGTATCCCGTGGGGATAAATTGCGGTGGCCGACCTTCCGTGATCTTTTCACGGCCATCTACGTCAACAATCCGAGGTTGACTCCAGTTGAGAAACTATTCCATCTCAATTCAAAAACCGCAGATGAGGCTAATGAGATCGTAGCCAAGTTTCCGATGACGAACGATGGTTTCGCGTCGGCTTGGAGTGCTCTCTGCGAGCGGTTCGAAAACAAGCGCTTATTAATCACGAGCCAGCTCAAAATACTCTTCAACCTGTCTACGGATTCGCAAGAGTCGGGGGCAGCGATTAAGGAGCTGCATGGCACGATTCAGCGGTGCTTGACCGCTCTTGACCACTCAGACATTTCAGTCTCTAGTCCTTTCGCCGACTGCATCCTGGTCTTTCTATAGGAGCAATCATTGGTGGACAAGTCCAAGATTCCCGCATGGCAGGACATGAGCACGTTCCTCAACGAGCGTTATCGTACACTCGAGGCTGTTGAGGACGTGAAGCAACCTTTCCACTCGAAGAACTCTACCACTGGACAGCAGAGTTCAAAGCGAGTTAACTCTTTCAAGGCCCGAGTCACTCAGCGAGGCAAATCGTGTGACTTGTGCTCAAAAGAGAATCACCCTGTCCGAGTCTGTCCAAGCTTCCTTGAAATGTCGGTCAATGATCGGATGACCTACATCAAACAGAAAAGCCTCTGTTTGAATTGTTTTGCAAGAGGTCACCAACTCCGAGAGTGTACGAGTGCGCACAATTGCTTCACATGCAAGAGGCGGTACCACACTCTTCTCTATCGGGGCGACAGTGCCCACAATGGTGCCTCTTCCACTTCAGCCACACTTTCCAACATACAGTCCACTCCGAATCACTCGGCAACAAATGTGTAAAATTACTTTGCTATTAACGATCAGAACATCCAATCCGTGCAAGCCCAAGTATCTGGGCTAAATCATGCAATTGCGGGCCAACCGGAGAAGTTATGCAACTTCAGCATTGGTTCTCCAACGAAGCCGAAGCTCCATATCGAGACCTCAGCGTTCGTCATTCCACAATTGGCAGACAAGCTGCCATCATTCCGTGTGCCGAAAGGCTTCCTAAAGGAGCTACCAGCGATTGAACTGGCAGATCCATACTTCTACAAAGGTGCTCAGATAGACATTTTAATTGGCGCGGTTATCCTTCCGCCAGTCATCCTGAGCGGCTCCCGGCCAAACATTTGTGGCTCACTCCTTGGGCAAGAAACCGTGTTTGGTTGGACTCTCACCGGCCCCGTCTTCCAGAATGTGTCGACAACTGTCTCTGCGTTTTCGACGAGAGTCACCATCCAAGCAGACGATCAACTCGACAGATTAAATTCCAAATTTTGGGAGGCGGAGGATATTCCGTCGAAGCTGGTTAGCTGCGAAAACACAACTTCACGTAGCAGATGAGGCAGTTATCGGGTGACTCTTCCATTCCGGAAGCCCGTCACCACTCCTCCTTCTTCGTTTCTCTATTCGTCGTCCTGTGCTGTCCTATACTGTCCTCTTCCATGTGTCATTGATAATGTAAAGAAGCTACTGTAATAATCATTTGTTCTTGTTTCATTCCATGTTGCATGCCCTTCTCCGTGTGGATGGGCCTCAACTCGCTCGTACACATTGTGATGTACTTCTATTACATGATCGCTGCCATGGGACTCAAGTACCAAGAGTTCATTTGGTGGAAGAAGTACCTGACCACCTTCCAAATGTTGCAATTCGTGGCCATCTTTAAGCATCAGTTCCAGGTGCTGTTCCGCGAATGCGATTACCCCAAGGGATTCATGGCGTGATGTTCCTGCTCCTCTTCTCCGATTTCTACAAAGCTACATACGTGAATGCCCTGTCGTCAGTGACGACGCGACGACCAACCGGAACCGACTCGATCTTGAACTCCAGCACGGCCACGTTCCCGCTCGCCGTACCCCCATCGAACGACCTCACCTCCCTGGTGCACGGCACTGATGTGTGACCTTGTCACACGCGCAGTCACACTGATCTAGTTTCTCCTCATGTTGGTCACCCTGACCACTTTTAGTACTTTTTTCTAATAACATATGTTCAACATTCGCTGACCGGCACAACAAGTGTATTTTCAAGTGCAATAAAAGTCATTGTACAAGTTACAAATTCTACTAATACAAAAAGTGAGTGTTATTATTATCTGGAAGACGTCCCCCCTACACACTTTTGTATAGGCAAAAACGCATATTTACTAGGGCTAGTTGCTTTGGCCGACAATCTGGTATATTGTGCTGTCTATGGTATTTTTCGATGAATATACCAAATACACCATTTGGCATATTTTTAGTATTTTCGGTATATGTTGAAAATAATACCGCAATATTTTAAAAAAAAAATATTGTACTTCGAATTTTTCATATTGCTGGAAAATATTTGCAACATTAAAAAATTAATTGTTAGGTCCTAATTTATTAACAAAAATAAGAAAGAATTTACACAGAATTTTAAATATTTATTTTAAAGACTTATTTTAAATAAGTATATATGTATGTATATTTGTATTAGGTAAGTGATTTGTATCTTAAATAAATATCGGATTTTTTAATTTAATTTGACACTAATTTATATATGTATGTATGTATATAAGTTATACGCCAATACATGCATGTAATATTTTATGTACTTTAAAATACTATCTGACGTAATTTAAATACAGCTATGAAATCTTTTATATATGTATGTAATTTTTGTAGGAGTTATTAAATCTATAGTAACTAACTTTAATATATTTATTATTAAAATTTATTTTTTCATAACACAATAATGCTTAAAATAATTAGTTTTATTCCATTTCTGATGTGAGAGATTTACATTTAGCAATTATTAATACAAAAAACGCAAAGTCTACCATTCAGTTAACATTTTCAACTTACGATTAATAATAAAAGAAATATCTTACTACTTACTACTTACTGCAGATAAACATTATTAACATTTATTCGATAACACACACTCACCACATATATACATAATATAAATAATATATGTTGGTTTATATTTACGGTTGTAACTTTTAACACAAAACTAGTTTATTTTTAATTTGTCGGCGGTGCACTATGTACTTTGAAAATTGATTCAGATCTTTTTTGTTAGAAGTTAACTGCAAAGCTGGCTCCAACATTATTTTACAATACAATATTGATTTTCTTCGGCCCATCCTACAAAATTTAAAAAAAAAATGTGCATTTTTCTCCATTACTAAAATTTTGATAACCGATTTTATCTATCTTTTACCATAACTAGTAATTGTATAAAATAAACCAAAAAAATCTTTGATACCATAAAGTATTAATATTTATGATCAACGCATACAACCAAAACGAGGTGAAAAGGAGAAAATATTGACTAAAAAATCAAATCAAATCAAATTGACAATCAATCAAGGAAGGATGAAGGCAAAGATCGTGGCATATCGTGTTTTAAAATTATTTTACACCCACTTTCGACCGTCAATTCAACGATTTATTTTCAAAATACAGTTTAGAATTTTGTTATGCATAAAAATTAATAAAATAGAATATCGTATCTGAATGTAAAAAAAATATTTCTATACCGATTATAGGATTTAATATATATTGGATATATATATTCGGAGAAAATTCCAAAGCTTTCATTTCAATTTCGAAGACATGTCGCATGTGAAATAACTCGAAAATTAAAATTTTGGTGTTAATTATATAGGAATGACCATTACCTTAAGTTATATGTATATTGTTTCAAAGTTTCACGTCTTTCTCCCTCCTAATATTTTCTGAGTGAGAAATGTCAAGTTTTTATTGCTTTAATAAAGTGAACGTAACTTGAAAATTGTAATAGCCTTTTTAACTATTAAAAAAATTTATAGTGCATATAAATCTACACACAATATAAAGAAAGTATATATATTTAAAATGGTTCTGCTCATTCTTAAACTTTTACACTTGAAATATATTATATGCGCCACCGTATATTGTATATTGCAATTTTATTATTATGCGTTAAAAATGACAAACCTTCAAATTATATAAATTCATTCCGAAAATTTCTAGAAGTATCGAGACATCAAACGTTAAACACAACGTTTCAACACAAAAAATTAAATTTAATTTCAATACCACAAACAAAAATTCAATTGTGTTCATACTCATTTAGAGGTTCAATTTGATCTAGGATCAACGACGAATTCTTTTTTTTTTATATTTTTAACAATTACCCTTACCCTAAAAACAATTCTAGAATTTGTTTAAAAATGCAATCTAGAATTCATCGTAAATTCCATATTTTTTAACTAACATTTCTTACATACAGACACATGTACATAATTGGTTACAAACATTTTGTGCGAAACATTATACAAAAATGTACATAAATAAAATTGCTACACATTTGAAATTAATAAGCATGTTTTTAGTTGTATGTATACTTATTGGAAAATACAATTCTTGCAACTGATCATTGTATACGACAAATGTATATGAATAATTGCTTATTGAAATTAGTTGCTATTGTTAAAGATACCTAATTATTTGATATTTAAGATGTATGTAGATGTTGATTCATGTTGTATAGACTATGTTAATATTTTACTGTGCTTCTGAAATACATAAAATTCGTACTAACTGTAATTGTAAGCAAAGCAAAGAATCGACAAATGTATGTGCATTTATGGCATACATAGATATATTACGTCATTTCGCTTTCGTCACTGGAAACATGCAAACCATTCTAATAAATTAGTACGTACATACTATTTACGAAGATAAATAAGTAAAATGTACATACAATCATAATATATGTAATATGTATGTATACCAAAACTGTAAACCTGAAGAGGAACAATTGTTAAGGACTTATGGTTACTAAAATATAGTTTACGATATGGAAAGTAAAGAAAATTTCGAACTAGTAAAAAAAAATTAAAGGTTTCAAAATATCTATAGGTATGTTGAAGTCAATTATTTGAGTCTTTGTTTTTGGGGTTTTTCGTTCTAGTGGAATTTTGTTTAATGAATGATGAGTATTTTGTTGTCCACATTTTTGCACTTGTGTTTTAAAAATGAATACGAACGATAATTTGACAATTTTAACCTAAGTTGAATTATTTCCCGATACTTATGCTCCAAGAGTAAAAATATATGTTGTGTACGTATATTTATTTAAAGGCGATTGATTTTCTAATTAACTTCATTGGTATTTTTATTGTGAGCTAACTTTGTGTATGTTTAACCGAATTTTTCGGTGGGAATGCTTTAGTGAAAGCAAAACCATAATAGATTATAACTTCCTATTATTATGTATATAACACAGGTATTATTTTTTTGCCATTTCTCATCCTTTTTTTAAATGAAAAAAAAATATTAATTAAAGTTTTTATAAACTCATTGTGTTAGACATTCATTCATTTCGTCATAGTCCCTACGTACAGTGGCGAGCAGAGGTAGCATATCTAACCTTTAAAATACGTGTCAATACCTCCGATATTTATTCTTTTTAAATAAAATGTATTATATTTAAACGGGAAACTATTTGAAGCAACAAATTGTACAATTTTTAACAAAACAAAAAAACGATGTTTTTTGGGTTTTGAAGTTTTTTCAATAGTTTTTTTTTTTAAATACCAAAGATAATCATATCCGTGAATCTCGCGACAACGGAAGCATTTATATATATAAGCATATATGGTTAATTACCAAGAACTCCAAGTCTCAAATATTGTTGCCCTACCTGAAAGATCCCATTTCAACAAAATTGTGAACATTCGAAAAGTGGACTAAAATCCGAAAATTTTCAAAAATGTTAGTTATAGTATGTCTAAGAATATTGACAGTAAAATAGTAAAAAAAAAACTTAAAAATTTGTAAATAACTTTTTGCGATTTCTTATACATTTTTAAATTAATTTGCAATTTTTGTCCTTCTATTTAAAAACAGTCAGTAGAATTAATGTATACTTGGAGTCTTTGGAGGCACTCACACAGTTTACCACTGCTTGCTTGTACATAGTTAATAATGTTTGCATAACTGAGACTGACGTTTCTTATACTCCACTTTCGATATTTTCCATTTTGACAATTTTATTAAAGTTTAATAATAATGGGCAATTATTGATATTGAGCGAACCTCTTAATTTTGTATGCAATATATGGTAAAGTGGATGTCTACAAATTGTTATTAAGGTATGTATATTAAGCTGAAATTATTTTCGGTGTGTATTTGTATATTTTTCTTACATATACAGGCCCTAAAGTCTATTAACATTAAACGAAAAATAATAAATCTAGAGGCATACAAAATTCTATGTTTTCTTTTATCAGTCGATCTACTTTATAGACTTCCATACTGAATCAATCTTTTTTAAATCAAGATTTGTTAGGTGAGTGTGTGTGATTTTTCTTTTTTTTTCGTTAAAATCTATGGTTTTTGAGTCTCGATTTTCTGCACATAATTAATCATCAACAATGGAACAAACAAATTGAGATATATAATCGTAGTCAGCTTCCCTACCGGGGGGTCTATTTACACCCTGTTGTAGAGCTTGATTTTGAGTCGGAGGTGCCTGTCGCCAAGTTGAATTGTTGCCAGCTGCAGAGACAGTAGAAACATTTGCGTGTCCTGATGCCATTGTTGGATTGTTGCCTCCACTAGAAGAATTTTTGGTCGCAGAATTGTTGCCGTTGTTAACCGTCCCATTAACAGAAGTAGAATTTACATTATTAATGTTACTGCTGTTACTGTTGCTAATAGATGCTGCTGACGATGCAACCGCTCCGACGACTGCAGGTGGACTTGCAATAGAAACCACAGTGCCGTTAGCAGAATTGGAATTGCTTGCAGTGTTGGATGCATTGCTGCTGCTGCTGGTACTACTTGTGGCGGAGTTTGAGTTTGTACCAGAGCCAACGCTGCTGTTACTGGCAGAAATTCCGCTACCGTTTGATGTAATTGTCGAATTTGTCGAGGACGGAGCCTGTGGCGGCAAATGCTGTAATATATTCTGAACTTCATTATCGCCTGGTGACTCCGCATATATTGTCGTGTTGCCGAGCACACAGTTATTCAATGCCATTTGCGCTTTATTGGCCTCTTCCCGTGTTGTATATTTACATAAGGCAACTCCTTGGTTCAAATATTGATGAAAACTGATAAGAGGGCCATGTTGCATGCACAAGGTACGTAGGGTAGAGCCATCAATCTGAAATCAGAGCAAAATAAATCAGCATTATTATCATTCATTATAGTAAGCAAACTAAAAATGTAAGTCAGAAATCGCATCCGCTTTAAAACACCTGATTTGCATTCGGCGGTGCCACAGCTCATTCCGCCAACAAATTTTAAGCTGAATGATTCGGTTATTAATCAACTTTCATTCAGCTGGCTTTAAGTGCTGCAACCTATTCAATTGAGATTTTCGAAGTCAAGGTTTGCGATGCGACATTTTCTAATTTGATTTTGATATATTATTCAGGGGTGTCTTGCAAATCACTGGTGGTTTGGGAAATCACAAACTTTCAATCATTGAAAAATTGTAACTACACAAAAATCTTTGTAGTGTGAGTTGTAAACACTGAAGTACGTTGCCGACAAAAAATTATAGTTTTAAAATTTAAGTCCACAGAATATTATTATTTTAACACATTTTAATCACTTTTAGAATTTTTATGCACTTTTAACATTTACGAAATTAAATTAAACATATTAATTAATAAATAACATATTTTACTTCAACTAAATTTATTATTTTTACATTCCACCAACAAGATATGATTTAGTGAAAGTGAATTCGGAAGCACCAATTTGTAAATGTGAGAACCAGAGCAACGCTGATAAGGCAATTGAGAATAAATTGATTTCTCAACTTATCAGTATTTTTTTTTTCATTACCTGCGCATTAAGATTTTTTAAAAGTAGCCAGCTGGAATTCCAAGAAGTATTGGCTGCAGTCCCAAGTTGTGTTAGTGTTGGGAATACCACGATTAGGTAGCCAGCCATTGGAGCTGCCAGCAATTGCGGATGATGAAACTGTAGTTGCTGTAGTGACACCGACCCCACCAGATTTATTTGTGCTCAACCCAGGCGGAGGTCCTCGAGACGCGCTTTTGTTTAGAGAACTAGTCCAGAGCTCTGAGGTGGCACACTGTTGAGCGTTGTCCGACCAACTACACATATAAATTTGATAAATTTGTGAATATTTTTAATTAATATAATTAATTACCTAGGAAAATTTTGGTTTGGATTAAAACTCCAAGTCGACGACGACAAGCTAAGAGGTGGAAGTTCAGTCGGTGAGCTTTTGCCAGCAGTGTTGGCAAAAATATCAGCATCTTTTGGCGTCGGATTAATAGACAATGGAGATCGAGCTACGCTGCCAGGAGTTATGCTGGGATCATCTTCAATACTTTTGATCTGAGAACCCTTAAAAATAAACTTCTGCTTGGGTATGTTATTGATAACAGGCTGCAGTTCTACAGTTACCTTCCATGGCTTTCCTGGTTCAAACTCCTGCACTAGATCGGTATAAGCAGCTGCCGCTGTTGAAGCGACTGTCCAGTCTTTGTTCTCATTATCATTTGATGTATCTGGCCAACCATCACCAATGCAACGTCCAGTTGACCAAGTGCTACATTAAAATTAAAATTTATTATAAATGCAAATATTCTCTCTCATACACTCTTACCCATCATTTTGTAAACCCAACGCTCCCATGTTGTTGGAATTGCTTGAAAGAGTTTGCTTTGTTGTACCGGGAGCTCTTGAGAAATCGGTGTTATCTGGAGCAATGCTATCCTTTTCTAGTACTGGAAGCTTCCATTGGTTTAATCGAGATTGCTGATTGGGTGCACCTTGATATCCACTTTGCTATAAATATTATGAATACAAGTAAGACAAATTGAAATGAATATATAATCTTTTCATTCCTTCACGATATATTAAAGTAATAGCCTTCAGATGATGGGAGATGCCACCTTTTGCTTGTTACATACGTCTCCTGTAAACACCAAGTTCTAATACCCATCTACTTTAACGGTCTTAAATAAGTGGGTTTCGTTCTCTTAAGATTTTTGTTGTGCTCCTTGATTTTTAAACCTAAATGGCATTTCTAAAACGCTTTAATTGGAGCATCCCGTTCATATAGAATTTGGTAACTTGATCTTATGTATTTGAAATAGTTAGTTTTAAGAATTTGTCTAGTTACAGCTGATACGCAACCTCACATACACAGATATAAAAATGTTTGGAAGAAATATAAATAGCGATAATACAGGGATCCAAGGAGAGCAAGGCAATGGCCAGAACACCAAAAGAGATGGAACATCAACATATCGTGACTAGGTTGACGAATCGGGATCAAACAGCGTTTTGAATTATTGGTTTAAATTGATAATCAAAAAAATTCAAAAGATTCCTCTTAAAAACCTTACTCTTTTCTAGTGCCACAGATTATGCAGAAGACAAATCGAAATCTGCTGTCATTCATCTACATCAATTATAATTTTCGAAGTCAGGGCCAGCATTGGCACTATTTTTACTTTCTCTGGTAGCCAACAATTGAAATGCCCTGAACAGTCTAGTCAAACAAATATTGGGGAAACTGTAAAAAAATATGGTAGTTTTCACTTTATATATAGCTTACAGATTGGCCGAAATAGTCTAACTATTGTTTTTAGATTACTAAATGTTATAAAATTAATAAAATTGATAAATAGTCTCATTAATAGATCATACCTTGTTAAGATTCAGCTCAGAAAAATTGCCCTGAAGAGTTGCGATTGCATCGTGATTTCTTAAATAATCATTTGACACGTTATTTAAATGTCCAGATGAGTGCTGTGACTGTTGTTGTTGTGAATTTTGTTGCTTTAAGTAGACAGCCTGTTGTGCGTTGATTTGGTTTTGTAATGTTTGAATTTGTTGTTTATATTTAGCTATGGCCACATTAACAGCCATTGGATTAGCATTGCTTCCACGAGAAAGAGATTGCTGCGCTGCTTGAAGATGCTAAAAAAATAAATAAGTTTATTAACATAAAATTATTAAATTACCAATATTTTTGTAAAAGGACCAAACAAACCTTTATATTACTAAGTAACTGATTTAATAGATTTAAAGTTGTTTGCGTTAAAGGCTGTGTTAATATTTGACTCGATATAAATCCGCTATGTATTGCCAATTGTATTTGCTGTCCCAACATACGAATATGCTGACCGGATGGTTGATTGTTCGCATTCGAAGTGATATTTACTGTTGCTGGTGCTGACATCGCATTTGATGCGTTTTGTTGGCAAAATGCGACTGATGCATTTGCTGCATTCACATTAACTGACTGAGGTCCTCCACCGACGGAGACATTATGTGGCCCAACACCTTGATTCAAATATTTTTGCACTTGTAAGGCAGCCATATTCGGATTATTGGTTCCTGCAACGCCAGTGCCGCTCATATTAGCCAATAAGTTATTCTAAAGATAAAAGACAAAATTAATAATAAATTTAATGTGGCCAGAGCAACAACGTAAGAATAGATGAATATGGACAAGAGAAACAAACCCAGCCACACAATTTTAAGATAGCAGCTTTTAACTCCTTATTTTAGACCCTTCACAGACTGGCATATATACTATAAGTATTCGTGTGTGAACACGTCGTTTTTCAATACAACTATTACTCTGGGTCGGATGTGTCGCACGTATGAATGTAGAAGTTCCAGCGAAAAAGGCATTCCATGAGAGACCCGATAAAGTACGATGAAAGTGGTATAAAGAGCTTATCGCCACTGAGTGTAGAAAAATGCGTATTTGATTCACAACATAACGCCACAAAAGCAATGATGGCAATTTAATAAGTATCACCCAATTTCGAATTTATATTATTATCTCTTGATTAACATTTTCAATTTTCATATGACGCAACCATACTTTCAGGAATCAAAAATACAGTAGTTTTGATTGTTTGTATCAAAATTCGCCAAGTTAGTTCTTCGCCAAGTGCACTTGCAAAATGAAAACATTGACCATAACAAAACTATTGAAGGAAAACGTTGATCTTTTTAAAAAAACAAGTAAGAAAGCTACAGTCGAGTGTACTCGACTGTGAGATACCCGCTACCCATTTTGAATAAAAGCAATATATTTTGCGGTATTATTCTCAAAATATACTAAATATACTGCAAAATACTAAAAATATACCGAATGATATATGTGGTATATCGATATAGTACCGCATTCGATATACCTTAATATACCAGATTGTCAGCCAAAGCAACTAAAACCCTAGTAAAACCCTAGTAAGTAGGCGTTTTTGCCCATAGAAAAGTATTTCTTTAATAACTTCCAAAATTTTTATCTGATCACAACCAAATCAGGAATCATAACTACTATAGTTATTATTATATATACAAAAATTCGCAACTCTAGCTTTAAAATTACGCTTGTTATTCGATTTTTTTGATTTGCGGGGGCGGAAGTGGGCGTGGCAAAAATTTGAAACAAACTTGATCTGCATGCAAACATAACAAATGCTGTCGAAAAAAAATTATAGCTCTATCTCTCGTAGTCTCTAAGATCTAGGTGTTCATACGGACAGACACACAGACGGACATGGCTAGATCGTCTCGGCTGTTGACGCTGATCAAGAATATATATACTTTATAGGGTCGGAGATGCCTCCTTCTACCTGTTACATACATTTCCTGTCGGCACAAAGTTATAATACCCTTCCACCCTATGGGTAGCGGGTATAAAAAAGTGCTAACGATCGTTGATCGTGTTCATCTGCCGATAAGAGAAGAAGTGACAGTGAGAGCTCTGTATTGAAATTATAATTAATATTACGAAATGTATATTTGGAACAAATTTTTTTAATTATAGCTCTATCATACATATAGCTCTATCTAAATTATACAAGATCTTGATGCACATATGGACGGTGATGACTGTAATATCTCGGCTTTTGACACAGCAATATTATTCTGAAGGAATCAACAATTGTGTATGCTGTCTGATTATTTTAATCGTTACACATTTGTTACATTTTTAGTGCATCTTATCAAAAGATAAATTACATTCAGTACTATAACATTATATAGAGCTTATTCTACAATTTTTGAAAATAAGATTTAGCCAGACGCTCAAACAATTTTTGCTTTTTATAAATTGTGTACCCATGGGTTAGAATGATATAAGTTTTTAAATGTGGTTACTACTGTAAAATCATTTTTTTATAATAACTTTTCAGGTAACAGATACACATACTCAGAATGAAAATGAAGAAATAAGCAGATAATGATAAATGGAAATTTTATCTTGTCTTAAAGATGATGGTAGTCATAAAGTAGTCCTCTCAACTTACATAATTATTATTTTTCATGAAAGGCTAAAAAGTCAATTTTTACTCCATTCTTCGATTAATTCAACTTTCTACTATTTTGAGATAACTCAAGCAAACAAAGTCGTCTTCACAGAAAAGCAATTACAAAAACCAAAGAACATGCTGACCGACTGAGCTCGCCACGATTATATTTAGTATATTAGTACTTACCGGAGGAAATGACATCGAAGGTTGAGCTCCGCCACCAACAGGATAGCGTTGTGGTGGAAATCCTCCACTGCTTGTTGCATTCGAGTGGTCAGCATACGAAGCAAGCGTTTCATCGTGACGACGCCAACCCGTCTCCATAGCTAAGGATGATGAATTCGCATTGGCACGCAGCATTTCCGCTGCTTCCTCAATGTTCATGTTGGCACTCAGTAAGGCCCGTTCTACGTCATCTTTTTTAAACCCGTTTTCCACCAAAATGCGAAATTGCTTGCTTTGCTTAACCATTTCCGTACTAAGCACGTTGACATTAATACCACCAAGTTGTTTTTGTTGCTGCTGCTGTTGCTGTGTTTTATTAACAAGACCAGTGCCATGAGGCCAATCGGATGTTAGATCAGCACCATCAACATTCCCAGCAGTTGCATTTGCATTATTCCATCCAGTAGTTGCATTTGTTGACAATTTCGTTTGTTGTTTACCCCAACCACCAGGTGAATCATTCCACGAGCTTGACGAGTTTGCAGCAATTTGTGAAATAGCTGTACTTGATTTATCATCGATCCAATTATTACCGGAATTACCAACGTGTCCATCTTCACCCCACGAGTTCGCGGCAGAACTATTTCTATTTGCAACATTACCACTTGGATGCACCCACATGGCAGTCGCGTCAGGCTTACCATGCTGTCCACTTGGTCCACCGATTGCGCTAGCTAGACGCGTTTGCGGGCCTACCACGCTTGTCATCGGATTATTAGGATTGCCACCTACCGGGACATTGTTAGCATTAACAGTGCCACTGGAACTTTGCGTTCGCATTAAATGTGACCGTCCCATGGTTTCGTTCATATCTTTCCAGTGTGCACTGCTGCCACCTCCTCCAGGTACGCGAGCTTGTTGTTGTCCCCATAGAGATGTGCCGTCATCATAATTGGGTAGATTTCGTCGCTGTGGTGGTGGTGATGGCTCTTCCCAACCAGATATCTGTTTCGTCATATCTTTGGGACCACCAACTACAGCTTGAGCTGATCCCCACTGACCGCCAAGATTACTAGATACCGCGCCAGCTACAAGATTTGAGCTTGTCACATTACCACCAGCCGCTCCAACACCTGATCCCACCATTTTGTTAATCTGCGACTGCAGTTGCTGATTGTGAGCCATTGGTTGATGGTGTCCCCACATTTCGGACGTACCATTAAGACGTCCTGATATGCCGCGTGGATCACCTCGAATAGGATCACGTGGATCAATCATGCGTAAGTCTCGTGGATCACCCCCAGATGGACCGGCGCCAACACCCCGCATTGCGATTGTATCCGCACGCGGATCCACATTTCGTATATCCATGGGACCACCTCCTCCACCCAGTGGACGAATTTCACGGGGATCTCCCCATCCATTACCACCATTACCAACATTGCCTCCAACTGTTCCCGGTGCCGTAATATTGTTTCCGCCACTTCCACCTAGAAATGTATGTAAGCAAAATTTAGGATATATGGAAATCAGCTGGTAAAAATATACAATCGAGTGTGCTCGACCCGTTATACCATTACGCCGTGCTGTAATGTTCTTAAAATATACCGAATTAATGTACCAAAGAATACTAAAATATACCAAAGGCTATGCTTGGTATATCGATATACTATAACATTCAAAATACAATATAGAGATTCAAATATCCCAGATTTTCAACCATTGCAGCTAAAACCTGATAGCTGCAGCTGCGCTTTTTTGATATTAATATTTATACCAGGTATAAGGGAGAAGACTACTATCTCTTATTGGCAACAGGAAATATAATTGTATTTTATTCTATTTTGATGAAGTTTTTCTTTAACTACAGTTAATGCAATTAAAGAAATACAACAAGATAGGAATATTTCTAAAAAAAAAAGCCACTAATAGAATCACTCTTAAATCCGACGAATTTTTCAGTATAATTATGTAAGTGAATCAAGTTGATAATGAGAATTTTTTGATGAATAGTAACGATAGTCAACATTTTGCTGGGAAACTAATATGTACATATGACGTTTTGAACTTCCGTATGTAAAAAATCCTCCGTCTTCTCTAAGCGAACTATAAACGCACAGGTCAAAGGGTAAGTTAACATGTTGCAAGTTATGCAACGGTTTCAAATTGAAATTCTTCCTTAGATGTGAGCTGTAAGTGAAAATGTATTAAACTGCAAAACAAAAAATCTATACCACGGAAATATACATGGAAGCGAGGAACGTGAGCCTACCTAACTACCTATAATATATATATATATATATATATATATATATATATATACCTAGTACCCCTAGTAATTAAAACATTTCAGAATACTTAAAAGATATGTACTTACATCCTGCACTAACTGCAGGCAATGTTCCAGATGTGGCGCTACTGTTATTACCAGATGATCCCAATCCGACATTGACGCCAACCCCGACAACGTTCTGTCCCCATTGCGGGCCAGAAGCTGATGGTCCAACGCTTGCGGCATTTACTCCAACCACAGTTGTTCCAGCTGATGCTGATGTGTTACCTGTCGATTGACCCGTCCACACGCTTGATGTATCCGCACCATCATCGTCCTCACCCCAAGTCCCACCCAAATTTGATGATGGAGTGTGACCCCACGACGGCTTTGGTACTTGTTGTGCGGGCGGCTGGCCTCCGTTTCGTAAATTCGATTCCCATAAGTCAGTGCCATTATTGATGTTGGGTTTCCAGATTGGAGGTCCCCCTGATTGATCCTTATTGGTCGGTTCGGGTGAGCTAGGCACCTCCCAGTTAGTGTCTTGATTAACATGTTGGCATCCCCAACCGTCCTGAGAAAAAAGCGCTTCGCGCATTATGTTCAATTTGACCAATTGATGTTTCGCAGTAATTGTAGTAGTAATAGTGGGTGGTAATGATGTACCATTCCCATTACCGAATGCAATCGCGACTATTCCAGAATCGACTTGGCGACCGCTATCATCGTTGTCATAAAAAGAACTCACACGGCCTTTGGTAAAAATTTTGTTTTCAATGGTTAAATCTTCGTTTTCCTGATCGTTTAAAATTTATGGTTGATATTTCGGTTAGTTCCAAAATACGATTCGTTGCTCAGTGTATTGAAGCCTTTAAATAAATTTATACAAATAAAGAAACATTATTTAAATTAATAATGTCTGAAGTAAACAATTTAAAATACGTGCAGTTATACTCGATATTTATATAGAAGTTCATATACACGATACGATACTTATAGAAAGAAGTGTAGTGATGGATGGAAGGCTCGTGTATATTCTATGGATTTATTCACTCACATTCATGAGTGTATGTATGTACATATATAACACACTTGACAACTCTGGTCAGTCAGTCATTGACGCAATCACGCTAAGTCTGTACTTCTTTTCACACTTATGCATAGATACACACACATATGCTTTGCATTAGAAATACATATCCGCACATATGTATGTAATATGTAATTATACAATACAATCTAAACTACATATTTATAGCTGCTGAAAATGAGTTGAGCAAACCTCAACTATTTTTTTCAAACACACACATATACAATATGTATATGTATACATATATAGCTAGCTAACCAGCTTTTTATTTTAGTATAATTTTAATTGAGAAATTTATCAATACCCTTTAATTTTAATGATTTTACAAGTATCGATTAAATCAAATTTTTTCAGTATTTTCATATATACATATATCCATATATATTTATGCACATATTCTAAAACACTCATATAAAAATATAGATACACACATGTACATATGCCTTTCTGTAGGGATATATACACATACACAATATGTATGTTTGTGTGAAGCCAAGCCATTTGAACGTTTTCACATATGTACGTATATGTATGTATGTGCATAAATTTATGTATATCTGCATGCATGTGTATGCTGAATAGTATGATTATATGTTATATTTAATTCGTGTTTCCCGAATAGCTCCAAAGTGCACATATCAATCCATACTTTATATTGATCTCTCGTATGTACTCACTAAAATGTATAAGTCTTAATTGCCTTTTTTTAGTAACCTCTTTTAAAACGAAAATGCTCGAAACTACACGTTCAACGGGACGGTACAATTACTACAATATAAATGGCTGATTTTCCATTGTTGCCACCTACTGTAAATAACATTCAACTTGCAGCATTTTCATTTTTGATAATGAAAATTTAATTTAGTCGACAAGTTAAATGCAAATTTTACAATTTAAAATAATAAACACTCTTTAATTATTTTGTGAAACATCGGCAACAATAGCTTATATAAAATACACAGAACGTGGCAACTCTTCTTTTATACTTCTAACTATTTCATTCCAACTAATGAAACGAATAGGACAGATACATTGTACACTTTTGATGTGTGTACATGTTTGAATAAATTTTTTTTATGCATTTAGAAAATAATATTTGTAGTTCAAATAAATTTACTTTATATATGTAGATATACAGTATATACATATATATACGAACATATCACAAATAAAATAAAAGTTACTATTATTTTTTTATATTCATATTTACTTTTCACATACTTAAAGACACACTTGAACTCTCGCTCACTCTCTTTTATAATGATTGTGTGACCACATTATTAATATTGAAAAATACTAAAACCATTGAAGGTTATAAATTCTTCGATAAAAATATCCACAACAAAGTCACGTCACCAATACCTTTAGAGGCCTTTTTATATTTTAAAAGAAATTTGGGTACGATTGAAATGTTAATATATTTACATGATCTTTAAAAATTATAATTTTTTAATTGAGGCGCTCTTAGATGATCGAAATAAATGACTCGCAAAAAAATCTACATTTTGCAAGCTCCACAAATTTTAGAGTAATAGCCTTTTTCCACTGCACTCAGTTTTTTTTTACGTTTCGAACCGACTTTTTTTCTTATGGGTTTTCTCATTGG
The DNA here is from genome assembly GCF_023558535.2 of Drosophila nasuta. Classification (NCBI taxonomy): domain Eukaryota; kingdom Metazoa; phylum Arthropoda; class Insecta; order Diptera; family Drosophilidae; genus Drosophila; species Drosophila nasuta. The sequence goes on along the minus strand of NC_083458.1, from coordinate 1,387,062 downwards.
GCGAACATAACATTCGACTTTAACGGAAAAAACCGAGGTTTTTTGGTGCAGTAGGAATAGTTGGACAAAATATGTTTTTTAAAAATTAATTTATTTAATTACATTATTTAAGTGCTAAAATTTTATAAAATTTTTTTTGAAATGTCTAGAATGAAATCAATTAAAAAGGTGGCATCCCCTTTTTTTGTGGCAAACATTGCCGTTCCACTGATTTTTTTAACGTAAGTTTCAAATCTTTAACTGCAAAAAAAGACAAAAGGCAAATATATATCATTCAGGGGGAAGCATAAATCATCTATACAGGATAATATTATCCTTATGTGAGTTCTATCCACGTAGCATATTGGACATACGAAAGGCATTTTTTTCGCTTTGTTTACTTCTGACCAAAACACAAGTCGCTGTTTCAGAAGTAAGAAATACCAACACGATGATCAAATACTTGTGAAAACCAGAGCACCTAAAAACGAAAATCTCGGTTTTGGTCCCAAAACGAAAACGAAAAGTGAATACCGGAGCATGCCTGAATCTCAGAGACTATAAGAGATAGAGCTATAATTTTTCGACAGCATTTGTTATGTTTGCACGCAGATCAAATTTGTTTTTTCCACGCCCCCTTCCGCCACCGCAAATCAAAAAAATCGAAAAACAAGCGTAATTTTAAAACTAGACAAAAACGCCTACTTACTGGGGGTTTGAGTTGCTTTGGCCGACAATCTGGTACATTGTGCCGTCTATGGTGTATTTTGAAGGTGGCACTTTATCGATATACCAAACAAACAATTTGTTATATATTTAGTATTTTAGTATTTTGGTATATTTGAAAAAAAAAAAAATACCGCAATATTTTGCTTTTCTTCAAAATGGGTAGCGGGTATCTCATAGTCGAACACACTCGAAGACGCAGACATACCCCTTGGTGATGAGGCAGGCTCGGTCGGTGTAGTTCTTGACTTCGAATGGGTCTCGAGTAGGATGCCCCCCATCATTTGGGTCTGCAATCTCGTCTTGTAGATCACACAAACCTTGCAAGAACTTGGACCCGTGACAGCTAATCAGCCCGACCACGGTCGAGCCTGGAACTGCCAATGTCCAACTTTTATCAATCAATCTGAAAACGTAGGCGGAAATGCGAAGTGCTCTGCCAAAACATTCTCAGGAAATCAGGAGTAGGAGGTAACTTGGCGATGTTACACCTAATTCGCTGCTCCAGCAGAGTCTCCGGAATGGAACTTGAAGATGTTAGCCATTGATCCGGTTGGAGATGGAGTCACTCTGGTCCATGCCACCACATAGGGTTATGAATCAACTCTTGTGGCAGGACACCTCGGCTTGCGAGATCTGCCGGACTGTGCTTGGATCGCACATGCGACCAACTTTTGGAGTCGCTTACTTGGACTATTTTGGCCACAAAGGCTGTCCATTTGCATGGTGGCTTGTTCAACCAAGTTGAAACAATTGTTGAATCTATCCAAAAGACAGTCTGGAAACTCTCTGCTAGAAAATTCAGAAAGAAGGCCGAAGATAGCTCAGCCATGAGGACTGTACCACAAAGTTCCAAACGTGGCACTGAGTGTGACTTGATAGGAGCCACTCTTGTCTTCGAAGTGAGGAGATGCGTGGCCACTTTGTTCGCCGTTTCAACGCGGACATAGATCGCCGCTCCATACGCCCTTTCTGAATCATCACAGTAAAAGTAAAAGATCCACGGGTTCGTCACATTCCACAGTGGTTGCGCCCATAGGCCCAAATTAAAAAAATCGGCATTACCAAAAATTTACGAAAATAAATAAATTGTTTCAAAAATGTCCAAGCATCTTTATGGCATACGGGATTTTTCTTAAAATCTAACGGAACTTTCTAAAAACAGAATGCAAATCGTGAAAACCTATTCAACTTTGCAGCGCAGCTGCGTTAAGTTAGCTTTTCGTCAAAACAAAATGGCATTTCAATTCCAAAATTTGAAAGAGATGTCCAAATTCGATAATTTAAAAAAAACTTTAAAGTTTTAGGCATTAGCTTTAACAAATTCTTCTTGTGAAATTAATCTGATTGATTTATTATTTGTTGTATATGTTTGATTATTTATACTTGATTTTATGTATTTTGTGTACTTCATTTTCATGTTTAAATAGACTTTTAAATACGTTGCGCCCCGATCCCCCCTTAATGTGTGTTATCAGTGTATTTGTCAATGTTTAAAGGAAATAAAAACTTTAAATGTAGCTGCAGATACTTGCAGATTTGTGTATAATCATTCATAAACTTAAGCTATCTTACTGTTTTCAAGGTCAAATTTGCGACGCAATCTGCTGCTTTTTTTGCTTTTGTGATGTTTTTTGTGTTTGTGGACAATTTTATATATTCTTTTTTCGCTTATTTTTGTGTTATCATTTTTTATAGGTGCTTGTTATAACTGCGAGCTTTCATGCATGTACGTCTTTGATCTTTGATGCACAGAAGAGGGCACGAATGCAGAAAAAACTCGAAGAGTAACTTGTTTGGTAGAATAAAGCAGCAAAATAATTTAAATACTCTTATACATATCTTGGAAGCTAATAATCAAATTTTAGGACTGCAACTCCACCGAAAGTATTTTGGCGCACCGAGTAGTCAATTTTTTTACTATATATACAAAATATTTTTTTTTAGATTTTTAGGGAAAATTTCATAGCGATATCTCTACGGGAAATATTTATGGCCGCGGCTCCATATAAGCCCAACCACTGTGCAGAGCGTTTTGAGCCAGATCTCCTGCATGAAGATCTTGGCTCGGATAACGAAAGGGGCCAGCTCTTCAGCAAGCTCTTGTTGTTCGAAGTCCACTTCCTCAGTGGGAAGCCAGCGCTGTCCAGGGCTGCACACACTTCCGTAAGGGTCCTTATGGCCTATTCCTTAGTCTGTGTTCCTGCCAGAACGTCGTCCACGTACATGCTGCCGGAGATGACTCGACTTGCGAGAGGATACTGCAAGCGTATGTCTTCAGCGAGTTGCTGGAGGACTCGGGGGACCAGGAACGGCACGCAGTTGACACTGAATATAACTGTGTGTAACTCGAAGTCACCGATCTCACTGTCCGACGTACGAAACAGAATTCGTTGGTACGGTGTGTGCTTTGAGTCCATTAGGATTTGACGATACATCTTTGTTATGTCCGCATTGAATACATACCGAAAATATCGCCATTTGAGGATCTGCAATGTGAGATCCGAGTGGAGAATGGGCCCTGGATGAAAGAAATCATTTAGACTCTTGCCATTTGAGGGTGGACCAAAAGCGTTAGAAACGACCCGCTCCTTCGATGTGGTGCTATCTGGTTTGAAGACGGCATGATGAGGTAGATAAAATTTGGGAGTCGTGACAATCGCCTGCGGTGAGATGGGTTTCATGTGACCCAGGTGCGTGTACTCCTGGAGAACGGCATTATACTGCTTTTTAGAGAATCGTTTCTGGACAAACGATTCTCGTTCTTAAGAAATTGAGCCAGCGCTATGGATCTGGAATGACCCAATTCAATGCCATCGGGCTTCCGGAATGGAAGAGTCACCCGATATCTGCCACATTTGCTACAAAAAGTTGTGTTAACGAAGTTTTCTCCTCAAACGAAATCGGACTCTTTTATCAGCTTTGCTGGAATATCCTAAGCCTCTCAAAATTTTGGAAATGAGTTTGTCGAGCTGATCGTCTGCTTGGATGTCGACTCATGCCGAAAACGCAGAGTCAGCTGTCCAGCCAAACACAGTTTCTTGCCCAAGGAGTGAGCCACAAATGTTTGCCCGGGAGCCGCTCAAGCTGACTGAAATGGAATGACGAACGCTGAGGTCTCGATATGGAGCCTCGGCTTCGTTGGGGAACCAATGCTGAAGTGACATAACTTCTGCGCTTGGACCGCAACTGCGTGATTCACGCCAGATATTTGGGCTTGCACGGACTGGAATGGTAACTTTATGCGTTGGAATAAACGCTCAGAAATGAAAGTCGCTTCGGACCCTGAATTGATTAGTGCACGCGCGGTGTACACTCTCGGAGTTGGTGACCTATTGCAAAACAATTTAAACAGAGGTTCTTCTGTTTAATGTAGGTCATCGGATCATTGACCGCCACTTGAAGAAAACACGGATAGACCCGGACGGGGTGATTCTCTTTTGAGCACAAGTCACACGATTTGCCTTTCTGAGTGACTCGCGCCTTGAAAGAGATAACTCGCTTTGAACTGTGCTGTGGACAGGATGATCCAGCGTATCTAAAGTATTTTGAGCTGGCTCGTAATCAATAAGCGCTTGTTGTCAAAGCGCTCACAGAGAGCACTCCCAAGCCGACGCGAAACTATCATTCGTAAGCGGAAACTTGGCAATGATCTCTTTGGTCTCATCTGTAGTTTTATAATTCAGATGAAAGAATTTCTCAACGGAAGTCAACCTTGGATTGTTGACGTAGATGGCCGTGAAAAGATTACGGAAGGTCGTCCAACGCAAGTAATCCCCACGGAAAACTTCGGTGTCCACTGGAGGGAGCCGGCAGCCACTGGAATAAGCAGGAGGAGCAGATGTGTCACACTTGACCCGGATACTTGGGTAATTTGCCCGTTCACACGGGCGAGACAACGCTCATACACTGAATAATAGTGATCGTACTTTGCCCCCCATGGTTTCTATGCCTTCATTAGCGCCGTCTCGATGCAATGCATCAGCGCATAAGTGGCATAAGCGGCCTCTACATTGTCACAGAGCACTTGCAGCCGGTCACGACGGATCTCGTACGCATGTACGTTGTCGTCCTCGGCTGAAGGCCCACTGACCCGATTTTCGAATTGGACCAGTTTGTCAGAAACGGTGACGAAGTTGTTAAGAGCCATTGTACGGGTATTACTACAGATCGTGTGGTTACCTGACGATGCACAGCACTTGGTGGTTTTGGAGCGTCGGCAAGTCGACTTGGCAACGAAGGAGTTTTGACAGACGAAGTAGCAGAAGGAGACAGACGATCAATTTTAACACGAAATTGAGCTACAGGAAGTTGCCTTTTCCTTGTCGACTTTGGACGAAATATGATGGAGCGGTTTGGCGCCTGAGTGAGTGCTTAGAATCTTTCTCCCCATACTATACAATGCTTCGGCAGTCACTTCAGAGTCTTTTTGCGCCAATGACTCGGAGCAAAGCAAACAGCCAACGAGCAAAGCACAAACAAAAGAGAAAATTCGGCTATGCCACAGGATAGTGAACAAGGCCGCCAGGAAGCAGACGAAAATATCGATATTGATTGGAGGAATCTAAAATATTTTAAATAAAACATAAACAGCAGCGTGAATGTTTACACTTCACAGTGGTTGGGCTTATATGGAGCCGCGGCCATAAATATTTCCCGTAGAGATATCGCTATGAAATTTTCGCTAAAAATCTAAAAAAAATATTTTGTATATATAGTTAAAAAATTGACTACTCGGAAGACTATGTCCTATAGCTCTCATACAACCTTAGTACGGCTTATATGCCGATGGTGCGCCAAAATATTTTCGTTGGAGTTGCAGTGCTAAAATTTGATTATTAGCATCTAAAATAAGTATAAGAGTATTTAAATTATCTTTCTGCTTTCTACTACCAAACAAGTTACTCTTCGAGTTTTTTCTGCATTCGTGCCCTCTTCTGTGCATCAAAGATCAAAGACGTACATGCGTGAAAGCTCGCAGTTATAAGAAGCGCTATAAAAAATAATAACATAAAAATAAGCGAAAAAAGAATATATAAAATTGTCCACAAACACAAAAAAACATCACAAAAGCAAAGGAGCAGCAGATTACGTCTGTTCTGTTCTGTTTTTAGAAAGTTCCGTTAGATGTTAAGAAAAATCCCGTATGCCATTAAGATGCTTGGACATTTTTGAAACAATTTATTTACTTTTCGTAAATTTTTGGTAATGTCGATTTTTTTAATTTTGGCCTATGGGCGCAACTACTTGCAATGTTGTTAGGGTTAGAGCGACTTGTGTTATATTGTTATAAATTAAATATGTCTCGTACTTAACTATTTCTATAGTCCATTCATATTTAGGTAGCCATGTTGAAATTCAGCGACAGCCCTTAGTTTTGTTTTGACAGCTGATAGTTGTTGACGTGTTTGACGTTATGTTGACCATGGAAAAAAACCTTTTTCGTTCCCTCATAAAACATTATTTTTTGAGAGGCAAAACAGCGACGGAAACTAAACAAAAGTTGGAGAAATACTATGCGGCTCATGCTCCTTCAGATTACACCGTGAAATATTGGTTTCAAGAGTTTCGATGAAACTCCGCTACCGATGAAGTCCGCAGTGGCAGGCCCTCCGATGCGGTTACGCAGGAAAATGTGCAAAAAATACATGAAATTGTGTTGGCTGACCGGAAAGTAAAAGTCCGCGAGCACCAAACAAAATAAAACAATTTTTTTCATTTCCAAGGAGCCTACTTTTCAGCCCACCTAGTACTTTAGGTGTTTCGAATCCAGGGCGTATGCACACAACAACATCAGTGCTGCGCTAGAGAGTGGCTACAAATTCTTTTTTAACCTACCTTCCTTTCCTTTCCTTTTCTTTCTCCTTCATCGTTGTTTAATGTACCCTCCACATTCCACTCCTCTTACAAAGTCTAGCCATTTGTGGGTGATTACTTAATGTACTATTGATATATAGTGGTGCACATTATCCATTTTCAAAACCCATATACCTCAGTAAAATTGATATTTGTGCATCATATTTTGTTGGTTTATTTTTTAACTTTTACTTGACGCATTTTTTATCAATATTTTTTTTAATAGGTAGTTGGTATTGAAATTTGAAAAACATGATTTTTATTAAATTATAAAATGTTTAATACATAAAAAATTTAAATGAAAAAATTGTTCATAGAAAGTTGATATATGTGCAAAATTGAAAAAACGCAAATTATTATGGAACTAAGTAACAAAATGACTTAAAATTATTATTTTAGTATGGTATTGAATCTCCATTTGCTTGGTTGACCAATGTTAAACGTTCGGGCATGGAGTTCACCAAGGTTTGGAGCGTTTTTGGGTCGATGGCATCCCATTCTTTCACAATCGCTTCCTTCAAGCCCTTCAACGACTCAAACTGTCTTCCACCCTTATAAACTTTGGCTGACAGGATGCCCCAAAGGTTCTCAATTGGGTTTAGGTCCGGACTTATTGCTGGCCACTGCAATAGGGGTATATTTTTCGATTCCAGGAACGACATCGTATACCTCGCAACGTGTATAGGAGCGTTATCCTGTTGGAATATCCAGTCCTCGCCATGCAACTCTTCTGCAAATGGTATAAGTTCACTTTCTAGGAGATCCGTATACATTTGCGCATTTATCCGTCCAGGTACAAAGCATATAGGAGACTTTCCTTTAGCACTAAAAGCGGCCCAAACCATAAGTGAGCCACCACCGTGGTTTCGTTTATGGCAAGTCTGTCTTGGATGCCTAGGATCCCTCCAATACTTTTGGTTACCGTCTGGGCCGTCCAAATTAAACTTTTCTCATCGCTAAAAATCACTTTATCAAATTCATTTTCCCAAAATTTATACTTTTCGTAAAATGCAAGCCTGGCCTTCTTATGTCTTGGTAAGAGCTTTGGTTTGTGCACCTTTGCATCATACTGCAAGTTCAAATCTTTTTTGCAAATCTGTTGCACTCTTTGTCTGCTTATTGGCAACTGCAATTCCGCTTTTATTTGTGCACAACTCATTGTCTTAGCTGTTGCCAAGGCTCGAATGTGCCGTTTAGTGCGCGCGTCTATTTTCGAAACGGCTCCCTTGCGGTTGTTTTGCGCATATTTCTCTGGGTTTTTCAAATAATTTCCAATTGTATTGCGATGCCTATTAATTCTTTTGGCAATTTCGCCAAGTTTAACGCCACACTCAGCCATTGTTTCAATTTGAGTCTTCTCTTTTTCACTTAATTCGAGTGCACGCGGCATTTTTAATCAATAATGTTAGAAATCTCGCGAAAAAGATCAAAAATAGCAACAATATAAACTTTTTACATTAAATGAAAAATGAACAATTCTTAAATTAAACCACTTTTTGCTGGAGGTCAGTTGACGTGTCGAGCTCAAAATCTAAATGCAGAACTTTGCACAAATATCAACTTTCTACTAAACGCATGACTTTGTCTTCTTCTAAATCCTAACGGGACCATAGATTAAAAGCAGATAAGAAATAAATGCATAGAAACACAAGACAAAGCATACGATAAAAAATGTGTATACTCGAAATTTTAATACAGTTATTCGAATAACCGTTACATCAAAAATAAGTTTTGCACAAATATCAATTTTACTAAGGTATTACTGAGCAAAGCAGGAGAAGCCAGCTACTGTATGAAAACTACAACAGCACCAAACGAATTCGTTACATTAATAATAGACAATGCGGTCTTCTCTATATATGTAGGTTGCAAATTGTATGGGGTCCGAGACGGTCGAATTATTCCATCTTCTAAAAGCTCTGTTGATGCCAGATGATGGCAGGTGTGACCACTCAAAACAGCTGATAGTGTGGTCGCGATCGATTGATATCGATAGTGAAAAAGTTAGTATACTGAGCACACTGATCTAGTTTCTCCTCATGTTGGTCACCCTGCCCACTTTTAGTGTCTTTTTCATACGTCGTATGTTCTACTTTCTTTGTGCGCACTACAAGTGTTCATTCTACAATTTTTAGCAAAGTGAAAGTGTTCTTACTTACCTACTCGACGCCCCCTTACAAGCATTTGGTCCTTCGAGCCGGATATCGCTCGACTCCAGCAACAGCAATTGGTTAAAGATAAGTAATACACTTTTTTCCATACATTTTTTCGAAGTGTCGTGTTCACGCCATTTTTATATTACTTACATATATATATGACACAGAATACATATATATAAGTATATAAGCGTTTCCACCGGCAATTTCCGCTATCTTTTCTACTTTGTGTATACTTTGCACAGTATATACATATATATATATCCATATATGTAAAAGTATGTGTAAGTATATATACAGTTTAAAAGAGTTCGCTTGTATTTTCCGTGTTGGCCGTTCTTGTATGTACTTTGTAGTTAACATACATTTCTGTCGTTGTCTGCTATTAACACACTCCAGTGTATGCAACCTCTTCAAGAAAGTTTTGCGCATTCATCGAAAAACCCGCGTAGATCCACTACACTCCATATATATGTATATGTATGGATAAATGTAAAAAACATATATATAAATATAGAATTTGTGTTATATGTAAATGTGTCGCATATATGTATATATATACATACGACACACATACATCACCATACATTTACTTATACACGCACATATATCATCACATCTATATATATATATTATATACATTTATCCATTTACATCCAAACTCACTCAAGCTTCCGACCACAGCCCGTCGCCTGTCGTCCGCTGCCGGCTCCCTCCAGTCGACACCGAAGTTTTCCGTGGGGATTACTTGCGGTGGCCGACCTTCCCTGATCATCATCAACAATCCAAGGTTGACTCCGGTTGAAAAACTTTTCCATCTCAATTCTAAAAACGCATATGAGGCCAACGATATCATTTCCAAGTTTCCGCTTACGAATGATGGTTTCGCGTCGGCTTCGAGTGCTCTCTGTGAGCGCCTTAAAAACAAGCGCTTATTGATCACGAGCCAGCTCAAAATACTCTTCAACCTGTTCACGGTTTCGGAAGAGTCGGGGGCAGCGATTAAAGAGCTGCATGGCACGATTTAGACCGCTCTTGAGCACTCAGACATTTCCGTCTCTAGTCCTTTCGCCGACTGCATCCTGGTGTTCCTCTGCTCATCCAAACTCCCCAAGCTCACACTCTCGTTATGGGAGCAATCATTGGTGGACAAGTCCAAGATTCCCGCATTGCAAGACATGAGCACGTTCCTCAACGAGCGTTATCGTACACTGGAGGCTATTGAGGACGTGAAACAAACATTCAATTCGCAGAACTCTACCGCTAGCAGAGTTCAAAGCGAGTTAATTCTTTCAAGGCCCGAGTCACTCAGAAAGGCAAATCGTATGACTTGTGCTCAAAAGAGAATCACCCTGTCCGGGTCTGTCCAAGCTTCCTTGAAATGTCGGTCAATGATCGGATGACCTACATCAAACAGAAAATCCTCTGTTTGAATTGTTTTGCAAGAGGTCACCAACTCCGAGAGTGTACGAGTGCGCACAATTGCTTCACATGCAAGAGGCGGTACCACACTCTTCTCTATCGGGGCGACAGTGCCCACAATGGTGCCTCTTCCACTTCAGCCACACTTTCCAACATGCAGTTCACTCCGAATCACTCGGCAACAAATGTGCAAAATTACTTTGCTATTAACGATCAGAACATCCAATCCGTGCAAGCCCAAGTATCTGGGCTGAATTATGCAATTGCGGGCCAACCGCAGAAGTTATGCAACTTCAGCATTGGTTCTCCAACGAAGCCGAAGCTCCATATCGAGACCTCAGCGTTCGTCATTCCACAATTGGCAGACAAGCTGCCATCATTCCGTGTGCCGAAAGGCTTCCTAAAGGAGCTACCAGCGATTGAACTGGCAGATCCATATTTCTACAAAGGTGCTCAGATAGACATTTTAATTGGCGCGGTTATCCTTCCGCCAGTCATCCTGAGCGGCTCACGGCCAAACATTTGTGGCTCATTCCTTGAGCAAGAAACCGTGTTTGGTTGGACTCTCACCGGCCCCGTCTTCCAGAATGTGTCGACAACTGTCTCTGCGTTTTCGACGAGAGTCACCATCCAAGCAGACGATCAACTCGACAGATTAAATTCCAAATTTTGGGAGGCGGAGGATATTCCGTCGAAGCTGGTTAGCTGCGAAAACACAACTTCACGTAGCAGATGGGGCAGATATCGGGTGACTCTTCCATTCCGGAAGCCCGTCACCACTCCTAATTTTTATCTACCCCATCATTCATTCAAACCACAAACCACACACACAAAGACGAAAAACCTCCTACTTCGTTTTTCTATTCGTCGTCCTGTACTGTCCTATACTGTCCTGTTCCATGTGTCATTGACAATGTAAAGACAATGTAATAATCATTTGTTCTTGTTTCATTCCATGTAGCATGCCATCACATGCAGCCGCCGACCGGAGCCGCCCCGCTGGCACCAACTCCTTCTGGTGTCGCGTGTGCCGTGGGATCTACCCACTACGTAAGTGCCAGTACTTTCTCAGGCTGACAGCTGAGAAACGGTTGAGAGCAGTACTGATTATTAAGTACTGCTCTAACTGTCTGGCCCACCAACACTCCGGGCAATCCAGCCGCAGCGCGGGAAGCTGCAGGGTGTGTCAGAAGAACTACCACACGCTCCTGCACTTCAAGGAGGCACGCAGCGCTCGCCCCAGCAGTGATGTCATTTTTTTTCTAAGCAAAAAAAGCTGGATCAGCGAAAACAAAAAGCTAAAAAAAGCGGAATTCCAGAGAAAAAAGTTAGGAAAAAAGTTTATTTTTATAAAGCAATGTGGTATATGTTTTTCATTTATAAACCCTCAGTTCAATACGTAATATAAAATATAATTGGTAATTCTCTGACAGATGTCACGTGCGACCATCTTTACAGTGATTGATTTTAGGAACTTGTTCTGTTTTAAGATAAAATATATACATATGTAAATTCATTCATTCATTTCATTTTTTGGTTTGCAATTATCAGATAAGAAAATAAAACAGAAAAAAAAACCATTCGTAGCTTGTAGACTTCCTTTGGCATCGTCAATTTGTTTTAGCGCAAGCGAATTTCACAATGTTAATTATGCAAATCGCTCCAATTTAGGTGCAAACTTTTGAGGGAAGTTATTTGATACAAGAAAATATCGATATTTTGTCGATAGAAATATATTTTTAACATTTCAGCTGTTAAATTCCATTTAAACATCACTAAAACTTGAGTAAAAGTAAACTAAAGAAAAAGGTGCTTAACTTTGGTCAAAAAGCCAGAATTCCCGCTGCCCGCTGTTTTCATATTTTTCCCGCAATCACACTTCAAAAAAATCCAAATCTGACGGGAAAAAAGCGGATATGACACCACTGCGCCCCAGTCGTCAGCGACGACGCGACGACCAACCGGAACCGGCTCGGTCTTCAACTCCAGCACGGTCACTTTCCCGTTCGCCGTCCTTCTATCGACCGGCCTCACTTCCGCCCGAGGGGGGCTTTTCCGACATCGCTCTCATCCTTGTTGCAGGCTGTGAGCATCCTACCGACGGCCAACATCCTTATCGACACCGGATGTAAAACGTTCGAGATGCGAGCACTGATCGACCCGTGCACTGCGACCAGCCCTATCAGCGCATCATTGGCAACGGCCTATCGGCTATCCGTCACCCGCGTTGGTACTAAGGGCGTCTGCACGGCGATCATCCGCTCGCGGACATCAGACTTCCGTCGAAAGGTGCTGCTGCAGGTTGATTCCCAACTTTGCCGCCGCACCCCCTCCGACGCTGGTTCCAGCCATCGGTGGTGTCCTTGGTGCTCGACACTGATGTGTATCCCCACATCATTCAATCTGGCATCCTGTCGAGCACCAACGGTTTGCCAATGGCCCAGAACTCCACATTGGGTTGGATTCTGTCCGGTCCATGTGGACAATAAAACCGTTTGCAACTCATTGTAAGGGGGGAGGATGTTGATGCCAGGTGTGACCACTCAAAACAGCTGACAGGGTGATCGCAATCGATTGATATCGATAGTGACAAAGTTAGTATAGAAGGTCACACGCGCAGTCACACTGATCGAGTTTTTCCTCATGTTTGTCACCCTGACCACTTTTAGTGCCTTTTTCATAGTATATCATATGTTCTACTTTCTTTGTGTGAACTACAAGTATTCTTTCTACAAGTTCTAATAAAGACGTGATTGTGCAAGTTACAAATCAAAATTAGCAAAGTGAAAGTGTTCTTACTTACCCTGCAGTTCTGAGCGCTAGTTCGTTGCTGGTGAAATAAGCACTTACCAGCAGACCACCACTACTTTAATTTCGTTTTTTTACGAAATGTCCGCAAATAGGGTCAATCGCCACCGCCTCGATTACCCACGAACTAGTCAAATAGTGCAACATATTAGGGTCTTTAAAGAAAGTATTTACATTAGACCCCATGAAACGGCCGGTAAAATAAGTGCTTACATCGGACCCCATTGAAGGGTCTGTGAAGTAAGTACTTGTATCGATAGTGACAAAGTGCACATTAAATATATAATACATACATAAATTATTTTTTAAGTAGCTCACCAAATAATTGATCGCGGATCCGCTTTGCACTTCTCAACTCAAATGCTTGCAAAACTTTCATCAGCCAGCAAACACAGCTGCGTTTGAGCAAAATAAAACAAAGACGCGTAAACAAACAACGATGTAAAGCGTAATCGAAGTTTTGTCTTTAATCTTGTGTATGCCCATTCCACAAAATAACAAAAACAAAAGCGATGCCTGCCGTTATTTTGTACTTATGCTTTTATACGCATACATTTATTAACTACGTGGTTCGACGTTCGTTTACTAGGGTCAATCTAGTAAGTACCCATGTAGTGATCGACGGGGTAAGCACTTACCCATGGCCAATCGCAAACTCGAGTCGACTAGGTGGTTCGACGTTCGTGTTCTGCAGGGTATCTACTCGATACTACTCGCCCCCTACAAACAAGCTCTTTTATCTGTTTATTCACTTCGTCTTTCACTGTTATTGGATGCTCACTTTGAATGTACAGGGGTATCCGATGATAATCTTATTGTCCCTTGTGGGCTAGTAGTGTAGGTCAGTTTCTGGTTTAGGTTGGCAAAGACATTTGGAAATTTTTTTAAGAGTTGGCTAAGCTTTGTTTTCTGAGTTTCTGACAGGTGAGTTGTTTTTGGGACTATTGCATTTACTGTTGCGAAAATTTTTTCTTTCCCCTATTGAGACGCCATAAAAAGATTTTTTTATTTGGAAAGAGGGTTTTTACAAATGTAGATTTGATGTAGTTTCTGCTGGATTCAGTAAAGTAGAGATGAATTATTTATTCTACAAAATTAAGAACAGAGTAATCATAAAATTCGTACGTGTTTGTTGTCATACTGGTCCACTTGTTCATCGTTTTCTTCTATTGTTTGTTCTACATCTGTATGAGTCTCGCTCTCACAACTGCTTGTTCATAGCTAGTTGTGAGAGCGTCAGTTTCTGCGGAGGGTTCTGCAATTCGTCGTTGTTTGTTTGTATATTAACGTTTTTCTGTCGTTTCTGTCCATTTGACGTAGGACCAAGGAGGTTATTTTCCAGCTTCAAATAGTAGTCTGTTTAACTTTTTATTGTATTGTCTCTTGATTGTTCGCTGTCTTTGTGCTTCACTGGCTTGTTTTCTTCTTCGGGACTTAGTATGGGGGTTCGAATTAAGTTAGTACGATTAGTCATAAGCGAGAAGAACGAATTAAACACTATTTTTTTGTTGATCGATTATAGTATTAGTTTATAACCAGTGCACATTGGGATGAAATTCCTTTATTTTGGCCAAAACCTAAGAAGTTCATGTTAATATATCAATAATGTTACAATTATTTCAAGCTTATAAAAGTCCCTAGACATCGAAAATATTTAATTGGTATTTTATTGTGCAGCCTTCGACTTGCACCAGCCGTTGAAAGTCAGCTGTTCTTGCTACGTGGTGCGTGCAACCTTGCTGACTAGTCAAGTTTCTTAATCTTGGCGTTCTCGTATTTTTAAACAGTTTGACCAATTAAAATACCTTAAATTGGAAAATGTTCCGCATGGTATGTAGATAATATTTGTATAAGTGTTTAATTATATGTGCTTTTGTGTTGTCATGTTTTTAATGAAATACGTAAGCAGTAGTTTTGTTGGTTCTAACCTTAAAATATTTGTGTTTCGTGGAGCATATCTAGCAAGATACAACAGGATTCAAATAACAACTTATGTGGTAGTATGAGTTATTATGTGTATATTCAGATAGCATTTAAATAATTTGCGGGAATTTGCGGGGGGGTTAAATATTTCAATAGATACAAGCAAGGTTTCTATTCGTCGAGGTGACTTACAAAAAATTTGGCTGGATACAAATCGCAATGTCAACGCCTCTTTTGATTGGGTAATTCCAAATGGTTTTCCGGAAAACGATTTAGAGGTGATTAAAACCAAAAAAATATAAAATAAAAACTAAAAAAAAAAAATAAAAATAAAAAATAAGAAAATGCGAAATTCACAAATAATATAAGCAGCAAATTCTCCAAGTATCAACTTTCAATGTGCAGTGGATGGTTTTTTCCTTCTACTTTGGACGTTCCCTTAGGAATCACATAGTTGGAATAACTTATATCACCGTTTGGATCTTTTTGTTAAATTTATCGTTTTACACAGATTTACGTACTCATTTACTGATTTCATTTACGATTATATATATGGACTTCTTTGAGTCTTGTGCTTTTGGCGATTGCTTTGCTTTTGGTTTATTTAATTTTCTTTAATTGTTCTCGATTTTCGTTTCTTGTCCGTAAAATTTTATTACATCTAACTTAAATTAACAATGATGTGGCTACCTTTCCTAATGGGACGGGGTTGTTCCTTTTTTCAGCTGCTACTCAGTGATCCATACCTCCTTGAGAGTATTCTGTGAAAAAATCTTACAGAATTTGTGCTCCACCGATGCAGTTATTTCAATCTCACCCGCTAACTTAATCGATTTGTTGTGGGTTTATTAACTAACTTAATTGCCGAGTCTTATCGAGTTGTTCTTATGACCGACTAACTTAATGGTCGTGAAGGTTTTGCAAATGTTGTACTGGTCGTTAATGTACTTTGGCTTGTTGATATTTCCCAGTCATCCTTTGATGATCACAAATCTCTATTTGGGATAATAACCTTATGTGAATCGTGCACTCAGTAGACGTTTTGCACTCTCGGTACACGATTTGTTTTCACGTTTTGCTCTATCGATTCGCGATTTGACCGAAATCTTTTATGGAGCACTTAAAAACAGCTTTGCTCTATTGATACGCGAACTTTCCAGTCGGGCGACAGATATTTTATATTTATTATTTATATTGAAATAATAATAAAAGAATGTTTTATCAAGGTTCCAACTGGAACCGTTCTTTATTGATTTAAATTACAGACTAAACATTAATTCTAAAGCTGGCTCTATATAAAGACGTGAGTTTCAGCAGTGACGTTGGCTACAGAACAGTAATTTGCTACAATAGCAACCATACAGAATAAAATTAGCTATACGCAGACTATCAGTCGCCCTAGAAGATGAAGTTTCGAACACCTCTATATAGAACAAATATCCTCGACAAGTTTCAAATTTCCGCCTAAGAGACCCCATTCATTATTAAGTTCACTAATTAAGTCTGCAAGGCTAATAAGGGTATGTCTAGAACACTGGGCACGTAGTGACAAATGCTTAAAGGGGCTTAGTAAGAGCACTGGGACTCCGGGCACACGCATAGACTTCCGTTGATGATGGGTTGGTTAAAACCGAAACCAAAGAAACTTTGATAGAATGAGCAGTAGCGTAGCGACGTCGCTGCGAGCGCTTATAAGCGCTAGCTTTAAAATTACAGGCATGCTCCGGTATTCACTTTTCCATATTGGAAATTGGTGCTCCCGTTTTCACTTTCACAAGATTCTTTCGAATTGCAAAACGAGAAACTTTTTCTTGTCGAAATGAAAAGTAAGTGCCTTTTTCTACATTAAATCGGATCTTATTTGCAAAAGGAAAAAAATATTTGACTCATTGGTTTATTGTCGTTATTTTAAGACCGCCAGAAGATCAATTAGGCTTGTAATTATTTTTAAAACGACTAATTTTTGACCCCACCTCAAATTTACAAATAAAATTTTGTCGTCAGCAACAACAATTTTCGTTTTGGTGATGCACCGATAAATCGGGCAGTTGAAATCTGTAGTTGAAATCACCGGAATGAAATCGATTATAAAGGGGGCAAAAGGCAAATATATTTCATTCAGGAGAAGCTTAAATCATCTATGCAGGATAGAATTATCCCTTTGTGAGTTCTATCCACGCAGGAAATTAGACATACGAAAGGCATTTTTTCGCGTTGTTTACTTCTGACCAAAACACAAGTCAGCTGTTTCAGCAGTAAAAAAGTGAACGTTCTGATAGCAAAACGATGACCAACAACTTGTGAAAACCGGAGCACCTCTAAACGAAAATCTCGGTTTTGGTCCCAAAACGAAAAGTGAATACCGGAGCATGCCTGTTAGTCTCTTTATTCTCTAATTTGAATTTAACAAAGAACGGAGTTTCGATTGGAGCATCATTTTTTTAATTTTTTGTGTTTATCTACATATAAATGATAAAAGATGCCGACCGACCAGGACCGGGTAAGTTCACGCATGGTAGATGCAGCATAAAAGAACATCCCCGTCCCGTCAGGATAGGCGGTCATTGTACAAACAAAATCAAAAATTTAGCCAACTTAAAAGTAAATCAAATTTTTTAAGAAAATGCAAAAAAAAAAGTGTTTAATAAATTTGTATTAAACGATTTATCGTTCACAACTGCATTTAAACTATTCCAACTTTGCGATTCGTAAGAGACAGACGCTCCACATTAAAAGAAACGATTATTCAGAAAGCTACCCACTACCCATTTTGAGTAAAATCAAAATATTGTCATTGTAATTTTAAAACAGACCAAATTAATATTTCACAAAAATACTGAAAATATTCTAAAGTTTTTTTTTTTAGGTATATTGATATAGTATTTCGTATACCACAGTTTCGCACCACACATAAACGATAAAGCCGCTTTTACACAAAACAGCTTCTGTTGCGTCTATTTAAAATGGGTGAGGATATCTCAAAATCGAGCACAATCGACTATAGTTTGCTCTCTTGGTTTCTGAATGTCCTCTATCTTGCCCAAACGCGAAAGGTTCTTGCACCGGTTCCTGTTATCATTAATTTAACCGTCAGAGTTTAAGTATTCAATGACTTGAAGCCCGGAATGTCAGGACATGGTATTCAATATTTATAGGTTACAGCCAATTGCATTTATATGTTAACAAATGGAAGGTAGAGCTAAAAAATTTTTATTTAGGGTTTCATTTATTGCATATTTGTTTTTATGTTTAACTCCATTTGATAATGAATGACAAAGCAATGACAGTAGAAATAAAATATTTGCGACTTTTGTGTATAAATAATACTTATTAAATTTCATGATACAATTAACCTACAATAAATGCAATGCATTTGCTTTAAACTATAAGTAAATACTATATATAAAGGTTCATAATTCTGTTTTATTTATGAAGGTAAATATTTACCTTTTGGACTGATATATTTTTATAAATATTAATCATTATTCGTACTTATTATAATGAACCTTTCTCTGAAAGAATGGATGCATGTTTAATGAAGCAATAGATATGTATGTATGTATATACATGTATGCTCTTATTAATGAGTATAAATGATATTAAATAATGTTTTCAGCCTCATCTACAGTACTGTATGTCCACTTCATCAGTGCATTATAAATGTTTCGAAATTACTATAAGAATGTGTAAAGTTCATGAATTGCCCGATTTAAATTTGTACTTCGAAGATATATTGCGATCTTGCCTCTATTAAGATTTTCATATTCTCATTTGTATCGATGCACTTAAAGTTGTAACACCCAGATAAATGAAATGTGTAGTGCGACATGGGTAAAAAATCTCTAATTGGAATTTTTCAAAAAGCGATAGGTATACTCCGAATATACCAATCTCTAATTTATTGTATCGTATATTTAAATCTATTCATTAATATATATATATATATTAATTTTAAGAGAAATGTGAATTGCCGTTAGTCATAATTAATACTGTTGTACTATTGCCAAAGCGACAAATGTATTTTAAATATCGTCATTCGTTCGTCTAATTTAAACCTTAACTCAATTTCATACAGTAAAATTTAAAAGCTTCACATTGTGTTGAACAATAATATTTGAATGAGTTGAACTTATACACTGAATTTAAAATAAATCAATTACGAAACTAACATTTTTTATAAAATAAGAAAAGCCTATATATTCTTAATTTATATTGTGGTTAAGTATTATATATTGTATATATCAGAAATACTTACAGTTAATAGACTACAAATGTTACTTAATTCAAAGGGTGTTTATCTTATTCTTGAGTGTGAAACAACTTAATGGTACGTATTGATTATATGGGTTTTCATGTCTGTACATCTTAAACCTAATCGGCTATTATATTATTGTGTCAAGCTGACGAGCTTGATGTAAAATCTTCTTTTGATGTCCAACTAAAGTTATACCCATATCGGATAACTGTTGAGCTGTTAATCTTGAGATCTGTTAATATAAAAATTTATGAATAATCAAAAAAAGGATTGGGTTATCTTTTGCTCAAACTTTACTTACCTGTTGAGCACTCACTAAATTAGCCTCTTTGAAGTGTTGACAATATCTAGACATTTTGATATTCTCTAGCCATAAATCGGTGCTAATAAAAATGTTATGACCACGTTGTGTATCCAGAATATGCTGTGTTGAATCATTCTCTGGTGAACTTCTTGTGGTTAGCAGAGACTGTGGTTGTCTTGCTAAATTATCTAAGGTTGATACAATGCTTGCAAATGTTGGTCTATGTGTTCTCTGTTTTTGCCAGCAATCCAACATTAGCTGGTATAGAGCTTCTGGACAATCCATAGGGGCAGGCAAGCGATAGCCCTTCTCAATGCTTTTGATAACATCCTTTATACAATTCAAATTTTAATTTACACTTACTATTGATGCTGAAGATTAAATAACATACCTGATTTGACCAATTCCAATAAGGGCGTTCACCATAAGACATCACTTCCCATAAAACAACTCCATATGACCAAACATCTGATGCAGATGTAAATTTACGAAACGCAATAGCTTCCGGTGCAGTCCATCGAACAGGAATTTTTCCACCCTAGAATATTTATAAGAAGATATTAGGTAATTTTTATAATTTTTATGCGATTTTCATGATTTATAACTATTTCACATGTTAGAAAAATAATATGAAATTAAAAGTACTCCTTTAATGAATTAAATTTTTATCAGGCATGCTCCGGTATTCACTTTTCGGGTTCTTTTTGAACAAGATTTTTTTCGAATTGCAAAACAAGCAAATTTGTCTTGCCGAAATGAAAAGTAAATGCCTTTCCCTACATTAGGTCGGATCCTATTTGCAAAAGGGGGAAAAAAAGTTGACTCGTTGGTTTTTTATCGTTATTTTAAGACCGCCAGAAGATCAATTAGGCTTGTAAAATTTGGAAATAAAATTTTGCCTTCGGCAACAACAATTTTCGTTTTGATGACCGATAAATCTTGAGTTATCGCCTAAGCTGCCATACTTATGGTGAAACGGATGGCATTAAATTTGAAGTTGGCTAAAATATGTTTTTTAAAAATTAATTTATTTAATTTAATTATTTAAGTGCTAAAATTGTATAAAAAAGTTGTTGATATCACCTCTTTTTCACGTTGTTTACTACTGACCAAAACACAAATCAGCTGTTTCAGCAGTAAAAAATGAAACGTTCCGATAGCAAAACAATGACTAAAAACTTGTGCAAACCGAAGCACCTAAAAACGAAAATATCGGTTTTGGTTCCAAACCGAAAACTAAAAGTGAACACCGGGGCATGCCTGTATATTAAACTTTTTATTTAAGTTCAAACAAACCATTAAAACAAACCATTTTTAGAGATTAGACCAAATTTGTATTGAAATTCAATTCAGTTATATTTGCAAAGAGTATCTAACAGGCATGCTCCGGTATTCACTTTTGGTTTTCGTTTTGGGACCAAAACCGAGATTTTCGTTTTTAGATGCTCCGGTTTTCACAAGTTTTCACAAGTAAACAACGCGAAAAAATGTCTTTTGTATTTCCCATTTCCTGCGTGGATAGAACTCACATAAGAATATTTTTATCCTGCATAGTTTATTTATGCTTCCCCTAAATGAAATATATTTGCCTTTTATCTTTTTGCAAAGAAATATTTAAAACTTTCTTTAAAAAGAATAGTTGAACGGCAAATTAGCTGTTTCCCACAAAAAAAGGGGATGCCATCTTTTTAATGGATTTCATTCCGGTGATTTCAACAATTTTTTTTATACAATTTTAGCACATAAGCAATTAAATTAAATAAATTAATTTCTTAAAAACATATTTTACCCAACTTCAACAAATTTAATGCCATCCGTTTGAATACACAAGTGTTTTACGTGCTTTTTCATTCCATTAAAAGTTTGGCAGCTTAGGCGATAACTCATGGTGTCGGACGATTGCTCACCAAAACGAAAATTGTTGTTGCCGACGGCAAAATTTTATTTCCAAATTTGAGGTGGGGTCAGAAATTAGTCGTTTTACAAATAGTTACAAGCCTAATTGATCTTCTAGCGGTCTTAAAAGAACGACAATAAACCAATGAGTCAACTACTTTTTTTTCCTTTTGCAAATAAGATCCGATTTAATATAGAAAAGGCATTTACTTTTCATTTCGGCAAGACAAATTTTCTCGTTTTGCAATTCGAAAGAATCTTGTGAAAGTGAAAACGGGAGCGCCAATTTTTTCGTTTTTGTTTTCAAAACGAAAACAAAAAGTGAATACCGGAGCATGCCTGTAAAACTGTTTTTTCACAAACTGTCATTTTTATAATTCGAAGCTACAATCTACAGTGCAATCTGCAAGTTTCATTTGTAGTATTTTTGAGGTATATTATTATGGTACATTTTAAGAATAAAGCCGCGCTGTTTTGCTAGTATTCAAAATGGGTAGCGGGTTTCTCACAGCTGTATCTTTCTTACTTCCAATGTTACTACTAATTTTTTTTGCCAAAAATCTTTCTTTCCTTTACTTATAATACTCACTCGAGTTGTATAAGCATCACTGGCATTTTCAATTTCACGAGACAATCCGAAATCGGCAATTTTGCAAATGAGTTGGGCATCGACTAGAACGTTGCGTGCTGCTAAGTCCCGATGTACATAATTCATATCACTCAGATACGACATGCCACTTGAGATACCACGCAGCATCACTATCAATTGTAAAGTTTGAAATTTGCCATCATTAACACGAAGGAAAGTATCCAAACTGCCATTTTCCATATATTCTGTGATAATCATAACGGGATTGGAGCGTGTGACAACACCTTGAAGGTATATTACGTTTGGATGATCGAACTGCCCCATAATTGAAGCCTCTGTCAAAAAGTCACAACGTGCTTTTTCCGATGAGCCTTAGACAGAAGAAAACAGAGAAAGATAGTAATGGTTATGTTATCAAAGTGTATAAAATGTACCTGGTTTTAAAGTCTTAATTGCAACATCAATGTCCTGTACAAAGTTGGGAGGAATTTTAAGACGTCCCCGACACACATCCCCAAACTCGCCGCCACCTAAAATATTCATCAGATATTGACATAAATTAAAAAATCCGATAATTTAATACAATTTTATGTATATGTTTAAGTGTACCAATAATTGCTTCAATTGTAATGTAGTTTGCATCGATTTCACGTGCAAATTCCCGAATTGCTTGATTTGGATCTTCGTATGTATGGGGATCTACATAGCTGCGACTATTGCCAAACAAAGGAGTCGTCACTGCAAATGCAATACATATAGAATCATTAAAATTGGAAAGGTTTTCCTTATGTATATCAATTTATTAATTTCTTCTAAAATGACATTGAAAATGAAAGCAAAGTATATTTAAATTGTAATTTATTATGAAACATGCATTAAAACCCCTCCACCACCAGAAAATAAATTATATACCATTCGAATGTAGAGTCTTAACAATTGGAGTTGTATCCATAGCATGTACTAAAAATAAAGATAAAAATAAAGTTGTACTTTGAATCTTAATTTGGACTATTAAAATTAATTTGAACTTTTAAAAAAGATAACAGCATATGTCGATAATTCAGCAGGCAATTGTTTTGACTTTATTTGATTGTTAGATTTTACAATCTGATAGTCTTCCTCCCTTTCATTGCAAATTTTTCAATATATTTGCGCTTAAATAATTAATGCAAATTTGTTTAAATGTACAAAACATCTCTTATATAGTATACACAATTAATTTTTAACTTTCGATAAAATATACAATCGAAAAACTTACTATATGTCACAACGAGTCCTTAAATATCGGATATTGATTTAGTAATAAAGGGATTGGGATACAAACAGATTTATGTGATTGTAGTTTAAAAATATGATTAGCTGGGATAAAGTAACAATAATATGTAAGTTGCAATTTTATGGAAATTTAGTTTGAAAATGTATAGCAAATAACTCCGAGACATTATTCGTTAAGTTCTTAGTCACTTTCACAATTCTTGTTGACCCTAACTGAATATATATATAGATAAATTTTAAAACATATTTACCTTCATTACTAGTGTAGTCTATTGGCAATGGCAGATGATTTGTGGACTTTTTGTCAAGTTCATCTTGATGTTTGGAACGCATAAAATAAACCGTCGCCACAATAATAACCACCAAGAAGAAAACACCCGTGACAATTGCACCAGCAATAAATCGTATTTGCATAGTGTCCTCGTAAACTAAATTAAATATTCGCAAATGAAAAGAAAATACTTTAAAATACTTAAAAACTTCAATGCTTAAAAAAAATACCTGATTCAACTGAAAGATGCGTTTGAGCATACACCATATTGCTGTATGAACCAAAACCATTATTTGTTTTACAGCGCACTTGAAATCCATATTCGGTATTATCGATTAATCCATCTATATGGACTTTGGTGTCCTTCGTGTTCAATGCAGTTTTATTGATCAAATCCATATCGGATTTTGGAAACCAGCGAACTTCATACAACTCAATTGGTGTGTCACTCTGAACGGGTTTTTCCCAAACAAGATCGACATCATTATTTGTAATAGCGACGACACGTAAATTAAATACGGTTGAAAACATTACAGACTCCGTAGTAAACATAATTTCAGAATAATTGGTTTTGATTTCGTTTAGATCAAATTGATGAATATTAATACTTGCAAATGCTGAAGAAGCATTGTTAAATTGACTTTCACTATTAAAAAATGTTTCATTGCCGAAGATAGCGCTTTCAACTATATGCGAAATTCCATTTGCTGCATGAATTTGCACCGTATATGTAGTAACTGGATCCAAATTCGTAAGCGTTACTTTTGTTTCATTAAACGTATCCGTTGACGGATTGAACATTACATTCGAGCTGCACATTGTGCAACGTATTTTGTATAAAATTTCACTGCGAAATTTATCCATTCCGTTTGCCATAAAATCTAAATCTTTTGCGGGAGCACTCCATGAAATGATAGCGCTAGTTTGATCAATAAATAACAGCGTTAAATTCGTGGGAGGGCCGGGTGGTTTATAGCAGGGCATGTAACCTCCATCAATTGGATGTCTATAGTATCCGGATTTGCATTTGCACAACGGTGAGCCCGCTTTGGAGCTATTCGAATTTGGGGGGCAAGGCACACACTTACGCACTTCAGCCGATCTAAACATACCAGCTGGGCATTCTGCAAATATATTAGTTACATATATTAATTAATAAATATGCGACGATCCCCATCCATTGCTTGCTTTGCTCGCTAACTTCTGGATTAAGCTTAAAATATTATTTTAATTTTCATGCAGTATTCCAAATAAATATAATATTGTTAGACAAAAAAAAAAAATATTTCAAATAATACCCGCATTAATATAACAAAATACATTTTTGCATTTTATTAATTGGTGTCCCATAATTGTTGGGTTGGAAAAATACACGCCTGTGTGACTTTAACATGTCCCAGTTTTAAAAATGTACACATAGTTAATTAAAATTTAATTTGAAAAATCAATTTTTCGGTTTTCTCAAAGTTTTAAGCAAACCTAAGTTAGATTAAAAACGCCCTGTCCTGAGTTACTTTATGATACCATATAAAAAAATAAAATAACTTACCAGTGCAAGTGTTGTTGATTTCATTAGGCTCAAAGCCCACCTTACAACGACATCCGCCAGTTAGAATGGTCCACTTGCCGTCACCCTTACAAAGGTATGTCGGGGTTTCATATGGCTCAGAGTTTTCAACGCATGTTCCGTTTTGTTTCTCAATTATGGTAATTTCACGACCCGTAGGCGTCTCATTAAAGTGAGCGAAATTTTCGGTAACCGCCGGACAGGTTATATAATATACTTTAACAGCAAGTACACTGATGCAAGCTCCCTGATCACGAAATGCAAAATAAACGCCTTTTTTGTTGACAGCTATACTTTTCACTTCCGTATTAATATCTACATCAGAGTTTTGATTAAATCGGCCTTCACCAGCTGCAATACGAGCAATTAATTTGTAACTGTCCGTTTGCCACGGAGGCGGCTCTCGGGTAGCTGCATCAAATTCGTAGAATAACAAACTAAACGTTTCCTTGCACGACAAAGCATTTCCTTTAAAATATGATAAATGATTAATATGTATGTATGTATTTAAAATATATATTTAAAATATATATCGTCGAAATCGTTTATAATCACCAAAGTGCACAGGCAAAATAAAATTGCAGATTAAATTATTAAAAAGCGCTTAATTTTAGTTTAAATTAAAAGTAAAAATCAACGATTTTGATTATATATAATATTTTATTTACCTGGAAAGAGTGAACAATCTCGAATTGTAAATTGAATTTCGATGTAAAGACGATTCGCGGGTCCACGGTCAATAAATGGCGACCATAGCCAATTATTAACATTGTGGTAGGCAACATCGCATACCA
This sequence comes from Drosophila nasuta, assembly GCF_023558535.2. Lineage (NCBI taxonomy): Eukaryota > Metazoa > Arthropoda > Insecta > Diptera > Drosophilidae > Drosophila > Drosophila nasuta. The sequence goes on along the minus strand of NC_083458.1, from coordinate 1,361,241 downwards.
CATAGCTACGCCAATTAATGCCTTTGACGAAGTCTGTAAACGACTCTTCCACCCACTGCAAAAAGGATTTGAATTAATTCAATACCAAGCACAAACAATTATTCGGTTAACGTAACATCATGCGATATCAATACATATTTCGTAGTTGCTGGACATGTTTTTTTTATAAACATTTTTTTAATTTAAATTAATTAATTAATTAATAATATTAGATTATTTTTTCTAAATTTAATTTTTTATTGATTTAAACAAAAAAGTGTTCTTCCAAAATAAGTTTGCCATCACTTTTTGCTTACTATTATATATTCAAGTATACATATATATCTATATATTGACGATAAAGTTTGTGAAATCCCTATTGTCCGTACAGTCGTACAATTATTGTAAATGCAACACTTTTACACTAAACGAATCCCAATTAAACTTGTGTTACATTAAGATAACGGTTGACATAAAAATTGGTGATATCTTAAAACTCGCAAGTACATACATATATATTCTTTAAGTTTTACAATTTTAGAAAATTTTTGTAGTTGTTCATATAGTAGTATCTACGTTGAGTCAATATTGTGTTCGCTCAAAAGAGGCATAGACAAAATTTACCGTTACAATACATATGAAAGTACGAAATGATTTTTTCACTTAAGAAATTTGAAGAATCAAGTTTATGAAAGATATTTTCATGTCAAGTCAACATAATATTCTGCTAACACATGTCATCATATATGGATGCGGATATGGTCATAAGAAACCAAAATAAATCACTTTCCGACCATTGGCATGGAGACTGACACCGGCCACAGGAAAAATTGAAAAACATCAGGCTAAGTGAACTATGAGGCATGGAGGACGAGGCTTTATGGTGTGGGGTGGTGTTACGTGGTTAAACCAGTTGCCCATTGGCATTATTAGAAAAGAGCATTATTTTAATATTTTGAAGACCAAATTCCCAGATTTCGTTGACAAAAGTTCTCACCCCATAAAAAAAATGTTCAGTTAATGCAGTAACTTGCTCAGAGTCAGAGATCTGCTAAAAAATAAGGCTGGTAAAGTATGAAAATTCACCGAAATGGGTAGATTTTAGTTCGACATGATGTAGATTCATAATATGCTTATTTCCATTAAAAGAGTAATTAAACCCAAGTATCTTTGATCCAAATATTAAAACATGAAGCCCAACCAGGAAATAGAAATTGATACTAACTTTTTTTTAAATAAAAAATTATACAAAATATAAGCAACTTATTATTAAAATTTTTGTTCCTTTTATATATAGTAGAAAATAATAATGATAACTGGAAAATATAAATTTAATATCACACTTTTACAATCTTAACATCATCTTGAAGTCAGAAGAGGCAAAGATGTAACCACATCTGCTCAGCCCTGAATAAATAAAAAGAGAAAAGCAAAAAGAAGGCTTTTCTGTTGCACCCTAAATGAAACAAGTAAGAAAGCTACAGTCGAGTGTACTCGACTGTGAAATGCCCGCTACCCATTTTGAATAAAAGAAATGTATTTTGCGGTATTTTTCTCAAAAAACCGAATATACTGCAAAACTACTAAAAATATACCAAATGACATATTTGGTATATCGGTATAGTACCGCATTCAAAATATACCATAGACGGTACAATATACAGATTGTCAGCCAAAGCAACTAAGACCCCTAGTAAGTAGGCGTTTTGCCCATACAAAAGTATTTCTTTAATAACTTCGCAACCAATTGCAATTTTCAGGAATCATAACAACTATAGTAATTATTGTATATACCAAAATTCGCAACTCTAGCTTTAAAATTACGCTTGTTATTCGATTGTGATTTGCGGGGGCGGAAGTGGGCGTGGCAAAAATTTGAAACAAACTTGATCTGCGTGCAAACATAACAAATGCTGTCGAAAAAAAAATATAGCTCTATCTCTTATAGTCTCTGAGATCCAGTGTTTCATACGGACAGACGGACAGACAGATAGATAGACAGACACACAGACGGACATGGCTAGATCGTCTCGGCTGTTGACGCTGATTAAGAATATATATAATTTATAGGGTTGGAGATGCCTCCTTCTACCTGTTACATACATTTCCTGCCGGCACACACTTATAATACCCTTCTACCCTATGGGTAGCGGGTATAAAAATCAGAAAACTAAAGCCCAATTAAATTAAATTTAACAAAATTTAAGAAACAATTTCATGTTCAATAACAAATTAACATAAACTTTCATTTCGAAAGATATGTCAAGTATTTTAAGATTAAAGAACAATTAAAATCAAATTTTTATGTTGCTGATATTTTTTTTCAGCAACTTGACTTAAAAATTAATTATTATGCATGCTCCGGTATTCACTTTTCGTTTTCTTTTTGGGACCAAAAAAGAGATTTTCGTTTTTGTGTTTTGGTTAGAAGTAAACAACGCGAAAAATGCCTTTCGCATGTCCAATTTGCTGCGTGGATAAAACTCACGTAAGGATAATTTTATTCTGCATAGATTTATGATTCCCCTGAATGATATACAGTGGCGTGCAAGTGTGAGTACATGTTTGCAACTACTGACTTTGGGTTCGCATTAACAAAATCTTATACAAAATATACCAAAAAAATCTAATTGATTTATTTACGAAATAAAAAACAAACAAGTAAGAAAGCTACAGTCGCATGTACTCGACTGTGAGATACCCGCTACCCATTTTGAAGAAAAGCAATATATTTTGCGGTATTATTCTCAAAATATACCAAATATACTGTAAAAATATAAAAAATATACCAAATGGTATTTTTGGTATATCGATATAGTACCGCATTCAAAATTTACCATAGACGGCACAATATACCAGATTGTTAGCCAAAGCAACTAAGCCCCACGTAAGTAGGCGTTTTTGCCCATACAAAAGTATTTCTTTAATAACTTCCACAATTTTTATCGGATCGTAACCAAATTTTCAGGGATCATAACTACTATAGTTATTACTGTATATACCAAAATTCGTAACTTTAGCTTTAAAATTACGCTTGTTATTCGATTTTTTTGATTTGCGGGGGCGGAAGTGGGCGTGGCAAAAATTTGAAACAAACTTGATCTGCGTGCAAACATAACAAATGCTGTGGAAAAAAAATTCTAGCTCTATCTCTTATAGTCTCTGAGATCTAGGTGTTCACACGGACAGACGGACGGACGGACAGACGGACATGGCTATATCGTCTCGGCTGTTGACGCTGATCAAGAATATATATACTTTATAGGGTCGGAGATGCCTCCTTCTACCTGTTACATACATTTCCTGTCGGCACAAAGTTATAATACCCTTCTACCCTATGGGTAGCGGGTATTAAAATAACTCGCATGTACTCAGTTATGTTCATTTTGAACACTTTTCAAGAAATGTTTTTTTTTAATGCTTGGTCCAAAGACCGATATTTGTAATTGTGATATTTATTCATTCTGGTATATTTTCTACCAAATTTGGTATTATTTCTTTTAGAATAGCTCTCCATTCTTGTTGGACTCGTTGCTGCACTTAAAATGTTGTTTTGCGATCCATTCCTTGAAGATTTTGAACGTGTGTTTCGGATCTCAATCTTGTTGAAATGTGACGTCTCTCCCCTTATATGCCCATTTGTCAACAAAATCGAAAACATGGGTTTGCAAAATATCTAAAAAGTCTTCCTTTTGCATAGTATCATCTATTTTTTTAATTGGTCCAACGCTCCACCAAGTAGAACAGCTCCAGACCATGACATTTCCTCCTCAGTGTTTCGCAGTTCCTTGTACGTGGCGTCCCTGCAGCGACTCTTCAGGCTTCTTCCAACAATATTGTTTACAATCCGACTGGAATCGATTCAATTTCGTTTCATCAGACCATATAACTATTTTCCAGTCGTCCAGTTCCCAAGTTTTATGGAAGAAGCCTGAAGAGTCGAATGGATGCAAAAGGAAGACTTTCTAGATATTTTGCAGACCCATATTTGCAATTTTGTTGACAAATGCGCATATAAAGAGAGAGACATCACATTTTTTTAAGATGGAGATCCAAAACACACGTCCAAAATCTTCAAGGAATGGATTGACAAACAACATTTTAAGTTAAAAGAGTGACCAGCACAGAGTCCTGATCCTAATCCGATCGAAAATTTGTGGTCGATAATGAGAAGATGATTGGGACACTACGAATCAGTACCAGCAAGCTAGCGCGAGATGCAGCAACGAGTCCAGCAAGAATGGAGAGCTATTCTAAAAGAAATAATACCAAATTTGTTAGAACATATGCCAGAATGAATAAATATCACAATTACAAATATCGGTCTTTGGACCAAGTATTAAAAAAAAACGTTTGTTGAAAAGTGTTCAAAATGAGCATAACTGAGTACATGCGAGTTTTTTTTGTTTTTTATTTCGTAAATAAACCAATTAGATTTTTTTGGTATATTTTGTATAAGATTTTGTTAATAAATATTAAAAGAATATACACAAAATTTGGACTCATTTACTTTACTAATAACTTTTTTATGCGAACCCAAAGTCAGTAGTTGCAAACATGTACTCACACTTGCACGCCACTGTATACAGTAGAATCCGGTTATAGCGACTTTCAAGGGACCGTCGTTATATCCTGAAGACCCACTAACCAAAAATGTAAAAAATAAAATTTTGTTTATTTTATCGTTGCCATAGGCTTTTAAAATACAAATTATTAATTTTTCAATCAATTTAATTTGTATGGGGACCCAGCAAGTCAACGAGTTTTCGTCACAAAATCCGGACGGACGCTATAAGCGGCGTCGTTACAACCGGATTCTACTGCGGCAATCAGATGTTTGCCACAAAAAAGGGGATGCCACCTTTTTAATCAATTAAATTCAAGTGATTTCAACAATTTTTTTTTACAATTTTAGCACTTAAATAATTAAATTAAATAAATTAATTTTTAAAAAACATATTTTACCCAACTTGAACAAATTTAATGCCATCCGTTTCATTATACAAGTATTTTTAACTTGGGTTTTTCATTCCACCAAAAGTACGGCAGCTTAGGAGATAACTCACGGTGCGCGACCAAAACGAAAATTGTTGTTGCCGACGGCAAAATTTTTTCCCAATTTGAGGTAGGGTCAAAAATTAGTCGTTTTAAAAATAATTACAAGCCTAATTGATCTTCTGGCGGTCTTAAAAGAACGACAATACACCAATGAGTCAACTATTTTTATTCCTTTTGCAAATAAGATCCGATTTAATGTAGAAATACATTTACTTTTAATTTCAGACAAATTTGCTCGTTTTGCAATTCGCAAGAATCTTATGAAAGTGAAAACGGGAGTACCAATTTTTTCGTTTTCGTGATCAAAACGAAAAGTGAATACCGGAGCATGCCTGTATGCATTATACTCGCACAAAATAGACTTACTCCTGGAGTTTGCGCTTGAGGCCCATACGGGTATCTGGTCCATTCCAATGTGGCTTCTCTCGTTGTATCCAACAAAATAACTAAAAAGATTATTAAAATGAATTAATAATATAATAGTGATTGTCCTAAACACATATTAAAATATATATAAAGGGATATTATATTTTTCACCGGAAAAATGTATAAGGAAGAAGTATAAAAATTCTTGATCAGCATCAATAGCCATGTTCGTGTGCCGAACACAACTTTTGTGTTTTCCCGAAGATCAGATTGGATTTAGATTTATTAAAGGTACATTAGTTCTATTTTTCCCCCAAATGCAAAAATCTCCAACTGGAAACGTTGTTTTTTTGGTTTTAATTTGATTTTTTCCACCTATTTTTGGTCAACCTATTTTTTTATTAAACCAAAAACTACTTTAAACAATTTAATATTAATATTTGATAATTTGGCTGTTTTGCTTATTCTTAAATTAAATACTTTTAATCAAAAACAATGATTTCTAAAATGAACTGCTCGATAATACATTTTCTCAACGAGTTTTCCGAAAACAAGCCTATGTACGTCGGACCTACACTGACGAGTAAAACTGTAACACGAGTTCATTGTTGCAACTTCAAAGGTCTGTAACTTTTCTAATGCACGCATTTTAAAAATCTTAACCTTGTTTAATTGGTTATATCATTTACTATTATTAAGCAAAATTTAAAGCCATTTGTTTTCTGTTAAAGAAAAAGCTAAGTTAACCATTAATGTTTATTTGTTTACATTTTACTCGCTGAGCTTTGATATTTTAAAGCCTAATGGTAATTGAATTTGTAATGGCTAGTGAAAAAAATAAGATCATTCTTGATTTACTAGAAGCTGGTGAATCTGTCCGAAAAGTGGCTAAAAAATTCGGTGTTAGCCATATGACTGTGCACCGACTAAAAAGACACAGTCTAGAAAACTTTCCAATAAATCCAGGAGGCCGACCCAGAGTTTTGAGTGAACGTCACACGCCACGACGCTAACTTGGTAACAGGCAATCCTGATATCACACCAATAAATGCGGCGCCAATGCTTAATTTGAGTGCCAGTGCTTGGACAGTTAGCCGTAGCCTCAACAAATTGGGTCTAAAAGCTAAAGAAATGAAAATAAAAATCATTTCTTACAAAAAGACACATAATGCTGCGTCAGAACTTTGCCGCAACATACACAAATTGGACATTAGCGGATTGGGATACTGTAAGTCCTTGCTACCAGTGTTTAAAAAAGCAAACAATTCCAAAATATTTTTGTTTCCAAGGTTATATGGTCGGATGAAACCAAAATTAATCGGTTCGAGTCAGATGGACGCTCCTGGTATTGGACTAGAGATCCTACGATCCAGTCACCAAGGAATGTGCGACAAACCGTCAAGCACGGTGGCGGTTCCATCATGGTTTGGGGGGTGCATTCACTTAAATGGAGTTGGTCTCTTGGTGCTAATCGATGGAATTATGCGAAAGGAGCAATATCTAGCAATATTGCAAGAAAATCTTCCGAAAGTTATTGGGAATATGGGTCTTTCTGTCGAAAAATGCGTTTTCCAGCAAGACAACGACCCGAAGCACACGTCCATATTAGTTAAAAATTGGATTTCAAAACAGAAATTTCAATTTATGAAGTGGCCACCACAATCTCCCGATATGAATCCGATTGAAAACTTGTGGAGTCACGTGAAATCGCAGCTGGCGAAATATGCAGTTCCTCCAAGTGGAATGAAGGAGTTGTGGGAACGGACACAGGACGTATGGTATGCTATTCCTCCGGAAGTGGTACAACGGTATACCCAAAGTATGCCCGATTGCTCAATAATAGTAAATGATATAACCAATAAAACAAGACTAAGATTTTTAAAATGCGTGCATTAGAAAAAAAGTTACAGACCTTTGAAGTTGCAACAATGAACTCGTGTTACAGTTTTACTCGTCAGTGTACATATGAGGCCTCCGTGAATAATTATGGATAAAATATAAATGTCAATTTTTTTTTGTCCAAGTGTTAACTTACCTTGATCTGCTTTGGTGTTATTTAAGTTGTTCGTAATTGCAATCGCTATTGAACAAATTAAATGGAAAATTGGCAGCTTATGTCGTATTACATCAGTATGGATTTGTGTGGAAGCCATTTTGTGTTTTGGAAGAAGTATCATAACTATCCTTTTTTATGCTGCGGTCCTCAAATCGTTGCAAATGCTTCAATTGCATCACGTTTTTATTAAAAGCACTTTCTATACTTTTAGAATAACATTACAAAAATGCATTAATCACAAATACATAGGGCTTCTGCTTAAAACCATGGTGACGATAATTTAGTTTAGTTTTTAGATAGTTCATATCAATGACTATCCTATTTTTTTCTAATTTTCTTTTCTGAATATGAAAAAATAAATACTTTAACGGTTTCCTTAGATATTAAGTATTAAGTATAATGAGTATATGTACATTTGCGTACTAACAATAAAAAAATATTAATAGAACAATTTTTTGTTTGCTTACGAGCTTTTTTATTGTGTAAATGCAGCTTCCTGTTGCTTATACATACATACATACGTACATATGTATATGCATAATTTGTATGACTTCCCGCGTCCTATGGTGAAACACTTTCTTTATTTGAAAATCGTAATATACTTTCTTTAATGTCAATCTAAAATTTGAGTGGAATTCCTCTGCTGATAATTCAACGCACTATTTCTTGGCCATGTGCTTTGCCCACTTTATTTCAGTTTTAAAACCTTGTTTAGGAGATTTTTTTGTACTAATATAGTGTTAAAGTCCCAGCCTTATTGCACATATGTATGTATGAATGTATATATATTTATGATTTATGTGATAAATGTGTATATATTATTTATTTATGATATATGTATGTATACATATATACGCATAGGATAGATATGTCCAAACAGATGTCCATATGTTGTACTCCTACACTCACACGCGCACACACATAACTTGCATACATATGTACATATAAATATATCGAATAAGCGAAAGCATTTTGAAAGTAATTACATTGGGCCAGTTTACTTGTCTTTTTGTACCATACTTCACATTACAAACTGATTAAATTATGTTGTTATTAATTAGTTAATGTATTTACATACATACATATGTATTTCATTTTCCACAAATGATCTCCAGCACACAATCACGGACCTACAATACTGTACATACACACATACATATGTATGGGCATTCTCCACGGCTCAGTTGTTAGCATTAAACTAACGCCGTATATTTCAATAAGTTAAAAAAACACTAATCTAGAATTTTAATTTATGTGTGAAGTTAATTTATCACACAAGCAAATAAATTTCTTTAATGTTCGATTGACTTTTTGCATTTTTCTTTAGTAGACAGGTATGTATATATACACTTCTAAAGAAAACTGTTAGCGTTGCCACACTTTGCTTTCTAAATATTTTTTTGACTGGGTTGATCTGGAACTTTTTCCAACATTCACTTTGGAAAATCGAAATTATAATATGAATAAAATGCATTCACAATAATAGTTTTTGTACACTTATAAACCAAATTAATTGTAACCGTAAAATCATACAATAATTTAATGACGTACATATTTCGTTCAGTTTATTAGCATCCAACTTGAAACTCGCGACTTTAAATGTGACCAAATCGTGGTAAGTGGCAAAATACTGCATAAAGTGGACCCGGGCTTGGAAAATCAATAGAATTTATATTGTAATGCAATAGTGAATCGCTTGGATCTTTCATAACTTGAATACGGAAATTGCTTGTCAAAACATTCTTTCTATTTTAGATTATACTGCGTTGTCAATGTATACGTTTTTTGAAATTGGGAAAAAATACATTAGGTCGCGCTCACTACGTAAGTGACAAATATTTTTAAAATAAGCTTAGTACTTTACTTTACAGTGGCTAATACAAATTTATTGTTTTTCAATTATTTACAAGTTTGCGTAATATGATTTAAAATCATTTAATTAACACACATGTACACAATGTGGCTTTAAAGTTTAAACCCACTATGTTAAGTTTATAGATAACAAGTACGACCTAATATGTAATTGTATGTATGTCATACATATGTACATATATGAGTACTGTATACGTAAGTAAGCAAGTCATATACATATGTATGTACCTATTATGTGCATATGTGTATTAATTATTCAAATGTAATATACATAGTTCGGCATAGGATAATATAATATTAAAGAAAAAGCCGCTATGAATGGAATACCCAAAAAAGTTGGTCAACAAAATCTAAAACTGTTCAGAAAACGCATAATGCCGATATCGTGTAATTTCAGAATATTATATTTTGTTTTTTGGCCTAAAGCTGTAATACAATAATGTAAAAATCTACGGATTAACTTAGAAAAATAAAATTCTAACAATAAGAAGGAGCCTCCTCAGATTCTATATATGTATGTACATACATATGTAACTATATGTATATGTACATATGTATATATTATCGATCAGCGTCAAGGGCCGAGACGATATACCCATGCAAGCCTAAATTCAAAGTTAAGATTCGCAAGTTTTACAATATCTGGTTTATTTTCAATGTAGTAGTATATCAGTACATATAATGTTGATTTCTGTATATTTGAAAACTCGACTGTAGCATTCTTATTTTTTGTTGTGATCGAAAGGATTTTTTATACCCGTTTGGAAGGCAGAAGGAGGCAACAGCGATAAAGAATATATATTTTTTTATTATCTTTAATAGCTGAGATGATATAGCCCTATAGTCTGTATGAACACCTAGATATCTTAGACTGATTACACGAGATAGCGATATAATTCTAGGGGTTCATACGGACAGACGAACATGACTGTTAATGCTGATCAAGAATGTACATATGTATATAATTTATAGGGTCAGAGAGGCCTCCTTCTGCCTTTTACATACATTTCCTGGCGGATCAAACTTGTAGTACCCTTCTATCCTATGGGTAGCGGGTATAACAACTTTTGTGTGGGGAACACGCGTACTTACTACGGGTCTTAGTTGCTTTGGCTGACAATCTGGTATATTTTGGACTCTATGGTGTATTTTGAATATACTTAAAGTAGCCACATATATATTTTTAGCCTTTTCGCGGTATATTAATATGGTAAATTTTAAAATTAATACCGCAATATTTTGTTTTTATTCAAAATATGTTATGTGCATGTTAGACTGTGAAATACCCGCTTTTCACACTCTAACACGCACGACTGTACCTTTCTGAATTGTTTTATTTTAATCGAATATCAATGAAATGTATTTTGGTATGCTTATATTTAATCTAGAGTTTTTAATACATCAAAATAATATTCTCAAATATACATATGTATATATATACATAGCTAAAGGTCACTTTGTTCAAAAGATTAGAACATTTTTGGTATAAGTAGAGTGTAGTTTCCTTACTTGTTTAACGTCTGGTTTCTTGAGCTGATTACACTGTGTACAGAAGAGTATTATAGATTTGCTAAAATGTATGTAGCAAGTTGCACTCTGATCATATAAAATATCAAAATAAATAAAAACAAATCCAATTTAGTGAGACTTATTGCCTGCATTAATGCTTAGATCGTGGCGTGGGTAAAAGCTTTATCCCATCTATATCAATGCGGAAAATAATTAATAGTATCACTAATGTATATATGGTAAGCAATACGTTGAATCCTATTCGACATATTCTAGAGTACTCAATTTGCGGCTTTCTGGAAAAATTTTCTGTTTGCTTACAAGAAATATTGTGTTCATGTTATATATATATATGTGTACTTATGTGTATATATACTCATTTTCAAAAATTAAAATAGGTTACTTAAAACAAATCCAATATGACTGCGCAAATTTAAATATAAACCGAATTGTTTCGACACATTCATTAATTGTGCTTGTTAGAGGTTAGTTCGCCAATTTTTTTTTTACTATCCTATTCTGCTTAAAACTATGCATCTTTTCTTTCCACAGAAATATAAAAACGTACATAGCAACATTTGCCTACTGAAAATTGCATCTGGCCATTTCACAGCTATGCCACTGTTTGGCAAAAAGGACTCGGGCAAGAAGGCCAAATCAAAAGACACAAAAGAGTTAAACAAACAGATTTCGATTGAAGAGAAATATAACCTCCACGGTCTATTAGGAACGTAAGTAACTTTAGGAATATGTATTATAAACATACATAAATTAATAATTCCCAGGGGAGCTTTTTCTGAGGTGCGCTTGGCTGAAAGTAAAGAGACACCTGGTGATCATTTTGCCGTGAAGATAATTGATAAAAAAGCTCTAAAGGGTAAAGAAGAATCGTTGGAAAATGAGATACGAGTACTTCGAAGGTATGTTGTCTTTTTGAATGTATATATGAAATAATATACCTATATAAATATATAAATAAATAAATACAAATATAAATAAAAATATATAAATATAAATATAAAATATAATGTACATATATATATAATGTATATATATATATATGTATGTTAGCTACACTTGATGTCCGATTCAGTTTTAACAAGTAAGAAAGTTACAGTCGAGTGTGCTCGACTGTGAGATACCCGCTACCCATTTTGAATAAAAGCAAAATATTGCGGTATTTTTTCAAAATATATCAAAAAATACTAAAAATATACCAAACTGCACATTTGTTATATCGATATAGTACCACATTCAAAATACACCATAAACGGCATAATACACCAGATTGTCGGCCAATGCAACGAAAACCCCTAGTATGTAGGCGTTTTTGCCCATGCAAAAGTATTTCTTTAATAACTTCCACAATTTTTATCTGATCGCAACCAGGAATCACAATTACTATAGTTATTATTGTACATACCAAAATTCGCAGCTATAGCTCTTAAGTTACGCCTGTTATTCGATTTTGATTTGCGGGGGCGGAAGTGGGCGGGGCAAAAATTTGAAACAAACTTGATCTGCATGCAAACATAACAAATGCTGTCGAAAAAAAATTATAGCTCTATCTCTTATAGTCTCTGAGATCCAGTGTTTCATACGGACAGACACACAGACGGACATGGCTAGATCGTCTACGCTATTGATGCTGATCAAGAATATATATACTTTATAGGGTCGGAGTTGCCTCCTTATATCTGTTACATACATTTCCTGCCGGCACAAAGTTATAATACCCTTCTACCATATGGGTAGCGGGTATAAAAATGATCTGGTTTCATTTACCTCGCACTTGTAATTCCTGTTTCATATGGTAGTAATTTTGGTAATCTGATGCTTTTCATTTCATATATGGCTAACTATAAGTAAATATATTGGAAATGTGTTAAATAATTATTAATGAAAAGATTAACATAACTTTGAGTTAGGCATAAGAGTAAAGAATTTTATTTAGTTTTTACTTATATCTTTTATTATACTTTTTTTTTTTTTAATACATTATTTTACCGATTACTTTAGATGTACGCATGTTTGGTTGTTGCATCTAGGTTAATCCTATAAGCTAAAATAAAATATCAAATTAATGTCCTGATTTAGGAAGTAAACCTGAAGAACTGTGCCCAGGCCAACAAATTTGCCCAGCTTTTAGGGAATACAAATATTTTTATTTATGTGATGATCAGAATTTTTAATGCCTGTTACATTGCGTCAAAAACTTATTATCCGATCGGAATAAAAATTTTAAGAGCCTTATTCTTCATCATACATTTTCTGTTGGAATGTTCTGATGCTGCCCTGCGTTTTCGTTTTACGCAATTTAGTTTTAGTTAATCTATATTTTGTACAATCTTATATTCTCTTCGTGAAATACCTCGCACGAGAAGAGTGAATGAAAAGCAAAGTCACAAACAAATTCAGTCAATATTCTCCGACATTGCTTTTATGTTATAAAATTTATATTGTGGCAAAAAATGTTGTGATATGGTTTCTTGTGTACCATATATATTTATTGTGTCCAATTTATGCAAAACAAAAGTCGAAATTTTTGTTGAAATATTTGTTTACACTCTTCTAAGAACTTATTTTTATCTCCAAACTTGGCAACGACTTTTTTAAATGTAGTTGAACAGTAAATATAAACAGTGTACTATAAATGCTTGTTGTTCCGCAAATAACATTTGAACTGAAAATAATGATCGGATTTATTATATTTTCTTGTACACTTGTACACTTGTACTTGTAGTGTAGTACTCACAATCGAAAGTGAGGATAACTAAAGCGCCTAAACACACTGAATCACATTATTTTTGCTGATCTCCAAATAAAAAAAATGTTCGTAATAAAGTATTCGATTTAGTTTATCTGCCACCAGGGCTTAAATCGTGCGTCAACGCTGAACGCGATGAACAATATATACATATATATTCCCCACATTTTGTAGCGACCGTTTTTAGCAACCTTTCGTGGCTACACCACTGAAACATTAAACTATTAAATAAATAGAATTATTAAAAGAAACATGAACTCACTTTCTTTGCAACATCCCAATAAAATTTTATTTTGGTTTTAAATTTTATATATTATATATATGTATGCTACTTTCTCTCCTTGCATTCTTTTTAGAATTTTGAAATTAAATTTTAAATCTTTATGTTTATGTTAGTTCACTTCACAAAAACGTCAGTCAAAAAATGTTAGGGACGGTATTTCGTGGCGAAGTAAGCAGCACAAAATAAATAAAGGGTATCGATACTCCGATACTGGAATGTATGTGAATGTCGAATTTGCGCAATGTAAAAAATGGATGATGATCAGACTTTGATTAGTTACCTAAACTTTGGTGTTCCGAAGATATATATTTTTTCTTATTCTGGGATTATGTATGTTTGTTTTTTTTTTCTATCATTTTGTTTGATTTGAATATCTTCGTTTAAATTGGCTTTTTTCTAGGTTCAGTGCAAATCATTTCGATGGCAACAGTTCGAATGGAGAGCGGTGAGTTAAGAAATGACCCCGATCCCCAATACCGCTTTGGAGATATAATTTTATTGATTTCAAAATAGTCAGTCAGTATCTTAAGTATGGCTCGAACATTGCAACATTTCCGACTCGATGAAAATAAGCTACATTAGTATAAATATTGTAACGAATTTAAATGAGCTGACCCTTATTAAATTAAATTATTATTGCCAGATCTCAGTATATTAGCATATGAATCCATTATGCTTTTTTATATTTCATTTTGCAGACTTACACATCCTAATATTGTGCAGCTACTAGAAACTTATGAAGATAAGGCAAAAGTGTATCTGGTTATGGAATTGTAAGTTTAAGTAATTTTTATTATTAAATTTTGAATGAATAAAAGGATTTTAACATTATTTATTTCTAGAGTAACTGGTGGAGAATTATTCGACCGGATTGTAGAGAAGGGCTCGTACACAGAAAAAGACGCATCACATTTAATAAGGCAAATCTTAGAGGCTGTCGACTATATGCATGAACAGGGCGTTGTACATAGGGATCTAAAGGTAAGTTTCCTTAAAATTTTGGTTTCAGTAATTTTTGAATTTTTGTGTTTTTTTTCATTTTTAGCCCGAAAATCTATTATATTACAGTCCACAAGATGATAGTAAAATAATGATAAGCGATTTCGGATTATCGAAAATGGAAGATTCCGGTATTATGGCAACAGCTTGTGGAACTCCTGGATATGTTGCACCTGAAGTTCTAGCCCAAAAACCATATGGGAAGGCTGTTGATGTCTGGAGTATAGGGGTGATATCTTATATACTGCTCTGTGGCTACCCCCCATTTTACGATGAAAATGATGCCAATTTATTTGCACAGATTCTTAAAGGTACGATTGACCAATTTTTATTTTTAAATATGTAATATGTAAAGAAAATAATAATTATATATATGTACATATACGTACATATATATAAGTGGTTTTCCACATAAATCGATAATATAATTTTACGTTAATTTGGTGGTAGGGGGAGGAATATTCAAGTAAGGGCTTAAAGAATAGGAATATCTCCCCAAATTTTTAGGGGATGATTAAAAATATTTGTGAAGAGGTAGCACTGTAAGTATTTGTTTTTTTTTTATCAACACGCAACGTAAACATTGAATGTATTTTTTATACCAGCTAACCATAGGGTACAAGTGTCTTATAACTTTGTGCAGGAAATATATGTAACAGGCAGAAGAAGTCATCTACGACCCTAAAAAGTATATATATTGTTGATCAGCAACAGTAGCCGAGACGATCTAGCCATGTGCGTTTATAGATGCCTCCTTCTATTTTGAATGTGCTACTATATAGATCTACCAAATACACTATTTGGTATATTTTCAGTATTTTATAGTATTTTCGGTATATTTTGAAAATTATTTCGCAATATTTTGATTTTATTCCAAATAGGTTATTTTAAATTTTGGAATATTAGTTCAACTTATGGAGCAAGATTGTGAATAAAATACTGAACATATAGGAATAATTCAAATAAAATTCTCTTTAGATTAAATGTGTTTTACGGGACCTTGAAAATTTAGTTTTTCTATGTTTAATTATTTTAATATCGTTCTATAGTCATTTCATCTTAAGTTTAAAAAAAAGTGACGCAAAATGTCGAAATGCAATGATGGTTTTTCTTAATAATTTTAAGTTCTTCGATATTAACATAATATTAAATACATACGCAACTCAGTTATGCACTTCTTATTGTAATAAACGTGAAGTGCTCTTATTTTTTTTATGATTCCCCTTATTCAATTTTTTAGAATTGAAAATCTATTTAAAAAAATTTAATGAAACTTTTATTGTTTTTAGGTGAATTTGAATTTGATTCGCCTTACTGGGATGAAATTAGTGAATCAGCGAAACATTTCATCAAAAACTTAATGTGTGTTACAGTTGAAAAGCGATACACATGCAAACAAGCATTATGCCATCCTTGGTGAGTAATACCTAATACACTTGCCACTCGTTTAGCACGGGCGTTCTTGAAAAATCTCAGGCATAACTATGTTGAACGTTATAGTGACTTGGACTAAAATGAAGTCTAACGATCCAAAAAACCAATAAACATGTCTTATAATTGTTAAATTTCAATTTTTTTTGAAAAATTTAATTTTTTAATTTATTTAAAAAAAATTTTTTTTCTTTATGAATTAATTTAAATTTTTTTTAAATCTTAAAATTTTGGGTAATACATTTGTATTGAATTTCTTAATAACTAGAGTTTTTCTAAAATTTAAGGATCTCGGGTAATGAAGCCAGCAGCAAAAACATTCACGGCACTGTTTCGGAACAACTTAAGAAAAACTTTGCTAAGTCGCGTTGGAAGGTATGTAATCCAGAGCTAGGGGTATTTGTATTTTCCTACTCAAAATTAATAAAAAAAAAAAAAAGGTATAAGTTTTAATTAAAAGTTTTTCCATGAGTTTCGACAAATAATAATCCAACAGAAGAAGGAATAAGAAAACATAAAAATAAACAAATAAATATGTTCCTTACTACTTACCATTTGGATTGGGTATTTAAGCTTTAATCATTGAGTTAATGAAAGACCATAAAGAAATTCGATGTATGTATAATATAACGGTGAATGTAGACTGCAGCCTAATTTTTATCGCTAACTGTTATCGCTAAAATATACCAAATAAATATAGCTATAAATTACTTAAATATACTATACAGAATTTTCCTAACATATACCATACCCGGGCGCTTGCTCAGACACCCTGGTGTTTCCTCAGACGTCCGAGTATTTTCACAGGCACTCGAGTGTTTTTCCCCTACCGTCGCAATTGATGCTTGTGTGTCGCTGCTCGCGATTAAATTTCATGACTTTGAGTTTTGGCGAGTTGATACTTTGACAAGTGGATAAAAAAATAATAGGTGGTTTTTCTTGAAATTAATTAAAAAATAGACATATTTGCAAGTTCATTAAAAATTTGGATTAAAGTTTAATTTTAATTAATTATACAAATAAGTGATTACATAAGTCATCATGCATACGCCAAGCAATAGTTGTATAATTTAAATTGTATAGAAATATATAGATCTTGATCGCTAATGAGCAAATGCCGTCCGCATTTCTTGCAGCGCAACATGCATATATAGTAAATATACAAACAAACATATGTACATATGTGCGTGCCTGTCCACTCATATTTTCTTACGGAGTGTTTGTGTTTTACCAGATACACACACCCATAACCTCCGGCACAGGAAGAAGACGCACATCACAAAAGTCTTGTGCCTTTTCGGCACTCGCATAAGTATCGTGTCTTCTTTGACACCCTTACTCATAAGCATGTGTATTTTTTGATACTCATACTCATGAGTACAAATGTGTCAAAAAAGCACATGAATACCCGATTGAGTGTGTATACCCGTGCCGTTCTCAGATATCGATATCAATTGTCTACCAAATTATATATTATGTAACTGACCACTTATCTACTTAGTTACTTAAACTTGACAGTCGCAGTCCTTTTTTCCTATATAAATTGTATTTTTTAAATACTTGTAAAATGTTTAACCAAGGCTGTAATTAGTGTGTGCCCAAATTCACAACTTTAACTTTTAAAACACATATGCTATATTTTTTCGAATTGATTCCTTCAGCCAATTACATACATTTCTTGTAGGCGCAATTGATAAATTATTTATAAATTATGATAACGTATTATGACTTATAATAGGTTCATACCCTACGGGAGGCGGAATTAAAAAGACAGTTGATAAACCACATAAAATAAAAATAATTTACACAAATGAAAAATTAGTATGTACATATGTATGTAAGTTGACGCAAAAAAAGCCGATAGCATTTGCTCAATTTGTCAAGGAAATGATTATGTTTGATTACATGGGGAGAGACAATGATTACGTAATCATTTTATAAAAATTTTATTGTTAAAAGTATTTATTCAAAAATTGGTTTCGCGCCGATTAGTACCGAATGCAACTCTATAATTAAGTCCATATATTTACTTCGAGTAATAAATAATATTAAAGATTGGCTGGAATCTCCTTTTGAAAATATAGATTGAAAGAAAAAAATGCATATTTTTCTTTTTTTGTGATTACGTAATCATTATGGGGGAGGGTGTCCATTAAATGACCCAATTGTGTTTTAGTAGCAGACAACATAACGGTTGTCCACCAGTCACGTCATGTGTGCACATTTCCACTTCGTTTTGCCGTATACGCAGAACTGATAGTTTACAAGACTCGTCAAGTATCAAGTCAGCCAAAGGGAAAATTAAATAGAAAATAGTTCGGAATACGCAAAATAAAAATACGTTCAAAAATACATATATGCAGTAAATAAAATGTTTATTGTATTTCTAATCAAAATTTTTTTAAACTAATCCAATGTGTACTTACAGTTTATACAGTTTTACTTGATAACTAAATAATCTAATAGCTAAATGAAAAAATTGATTTATTCCGCCGTTTTCTATTTTCTTCGCCCTGGACAATGCCTTGTAGTTTATATTTTTAATTTCTGAGAAGACATCCCACACAGCTCTTTCGTAGTCCCTAAAACTGTAAATTAAAATTAAAATATATTTCTTAATTTAAATCAGATTAAAATAATAGTTCATAAATATTAACAACTTACCTCTGATTGTTTTATAAAAGATGTGCAGAAAAAATCAACTTTTTCGTACAGCACTCACAAAACAAATGATGCATGATACACAAAATTGCACATGCTCGAAAAATAATCCCGAGTCTAAAACTAGACTTCTAACAGGAACTGGTCATGTTTACGTAAATTTTCAGAGTTTTTTGAGAAAAGGCGTTAGGGAAATTACGCGTTGCGCAAGAGAAGGCGCTTACAGCAGTCTGCATGACGAGTCATTCAGCGATCTACTGGACTGTCTGTCAGTCACGGGCATGGCATGACACGAAACGTAATTGGGGATTACTTTTGGTTACCAGGGGGGAGCCTAAAATTGATATCGATAATGATCGATAGTGACAATTGCTTTTTGATAATAAAGCGACTTAGAATTTTGCTTTAATATCATGAAAACTCACAGCTAGGTCACTACTAAAAAAGCATCAGCATTAGAGGTGGAGAACTATCGAACTATGGTCAATCGCTATCGTCGATAGTGGTCGATATTTTTTCAAATTTCTTTGTATACCCGCTTGCTCCGTAGAGTCGTAGAGGGTCTTCAGAAAAACGTGACAAATCTCTATAGGCGTACAAAATTATTTTTTGAAATAAATATATAAATAGCAGTTAAGGTAAACCTAAAAATTAAAAATTTATATTATTTGAATAATAATTATTTATTATTTTTAGATAAAGATTGGAAAACACATTTCATACTCTCATACTTTAAACAAATATGGATTATTTTAAAAAATTATTAAATTATTTTCTTTTACTGCTCTATATAGTTTTTCCTTGCTATCATCGATAGTCGATAGTTTATGGAAACTATCAATAACTATCGGTGGCACAGATAGATAGTTCTCCACCTCTAATCACCATGTATTGTGAAAATTGTAAACGTACCAAAAAACTTAAAATCGTATGCTGTAGTATTTCTAAACCATAATCTAAAATTTGAACTCTAATATTGCTAATTTTACAAACATTTTAGTGAATACGGATACTAAAAATACAAATACCCACAGCAAATCTTTTATTATATGTACTTATCTTACAGTCAACATTGTTTTTAATTATTTAGCAAGCTTATTATGCTGCCACCGTCATCCGACAAATGCAGCGAATGGCGTTAAGTAGTAGTACGGCTAATGTAATTGATGAAACGCCATCTAATAGTATAACTGGCAATGGTAACCAACGAAATTCTGTTGCAAAGGAGACTCCTAGTAATGTAGATGCATCTTTTAAAGCAGCGCAATTAAGCACTTCAACCGATTTGAATTTGGAGGAATCAGCGCAATAATCATCGGAGACCCATAGCGACATGAACAATCCTCTTCAAAGAATCTCGCCAAATTGTAGTGTCCGTGGCCAAACCGAACCAACTAAGTTCGTCTATAGCAAGATAATATACTGAATTGTTTACAAACCTCATCCCTATAAATTAATTAAAATCGGAATGCTATTAAGTCGTTTTCAACTCAATTTTAATTTATTCAAAATTTGTTTAGGCAGAAATCAGCACATGTTCATCATAATTTAAGTTAGAGGTGCCCAAGCTTTGATTACGACAGAATAATAAGCAATACACATAAATAAGACCATAATTATATTATATTTGTTTGTTAGATTTGTATTTTCTTTTTGTAGTGCTTACTACAGAGAGAGTGTTGTGTATATGACAACGATTGGCAGCAATTTGGCGGGGACACCTCTGACTTAAATGCTAGATAACCTGAAATTGTACATTTTCCTATTAATTTCACAACTTAATATTTGTAAATTTGAACTACTTATATAAATATTCTAAAACATTTTGAAATTTAATAATAAAAATTGTTTAAATACCCTTCAAAATATTTTTTTTTATCCTTTTTGAAATTAAAAAGTTATGAATGTCAATCGAATGTTATTTTTATTAAGCTAAGTCGTTTTAATATATAAATAACCTTCGGCATATTAATTAATTAAACCTTACTCCAATATGGGATTAAGAAAACGACCTTTATACTGAATATACAAGTCCGTGACTGGCTTTCAACATAGACTATGAATTTATGCTAATACAATAATTATTATAGATATTTTTCTAGAAGCACTTAATGAAACATTTTCTGTAAATTAGATTATTTAAACAATTAGCCAACAGATGTTACTTTTGAAATTTGTAAATATTAGATGGTATTACAATTTTTTAATATATTCGAAATAGCTAAAACATCACGTTAACATAAATCAAGTAGCGGCTTGTATTATTTTTTATTTTTATTATAAATAAATTGGAAGTAAAAGATTTCGCATTTTAAAAAACTACGTTAATCAAACCATAGGGACAAACATTTTATGGTAATTAGTTAAATCCATGGAAGATGCTATTATTTATCTATTACATACATATGTACATATTATTTTATGCTAGAAATAATGTAAATTACATGGTCCCAAGTTTCACAGCAAAACTCAAACTCTTATTTTAAAATTTACGAATACGTGCTGGTAAGCGATCGGTCAAGGTAAGTAATCGTTTTTTTTTTAATAAATAAAAAATACAGTTGTATAAACACAAATACATTGAAAAGTTTAAAAGAGTTCGTCCACTCGACGACTAATTATTATACAACGCTTGTGATCTCACAGATTAAATTTGCGTTCGACAATCTATATGTCTCTGCACTGACAAATTATAAAATTCAAATGGCGTGTGAATAATAATTTTTATTGAAATATCCAGAAAGTCCGTGATTGAAGGCGCTAAAAATAGTTAAAGCTACAGGCATGAACATATTTAAAAAATTAAGCAATAAAGAGTAGAGTAATTAATATGATGTTCTTAAATCTTTGTCGAAATGGTTGTTCCAAAATTGTAAAAATGGTTGACTACTTATGTAGTGATTTCAATTGCCAATTTTAGAGATTATTCCCAAAGTTATTTTTTAAGGAGTTATATTAATAGACTAAATATTTTCTTATTGAGGCCGATTTCTTCTCAACTTTCGACGTGGATTATCACGACAAGAGTGCATCGATGAACTTAAATCTTTGTATGGCAATGAAGCGCCATCCTATAGCCCTGTGAAAAACTGGTTTTATGAATTCTATCGTGGCCGATGCTCGCTCGAAGACGAAGGTCGTCCAAAAACAGTCGTTGTGCCAGAAACCATTGATCCCGTGCGGGAACTGATAATGCAAGATCTCATATGACATATCGTGAGATAGATCCTTGGACATTTCGTCCAGAATACATTCGATGTTGCATGAACACCTGGTCGTAAAAAAGGTTTGTTCTCGTTGGATCGCGCACAATTTGACAATTGCCCAAAAAAAAGGTTGAGTGGACTGGTTCAAAGAAATTTTGAAAAAATACATTCGCCGTGCTTCAAAAGAAATTTAGAAGATAGTCACAGGTGAGGAATCATGGATCTATATATTTGACGGTCGATTCTGAGTGGTACATCACAATTTTTTTGCCTTAAGTCCTTGGAGATATTCGAAAAACGAACAAGAAACAAGTAAGAAAGTTACAGTCGAGTGTGCTCGACTGTGAGATACCCGCTACCCATTTTGAATAAAAGCAAAATATTGCAGTATTATTTTCAAAATATATCGAATATACTACAAAAATACTAAAAATTTACCAAATGGTATATTTAGCATATCGATATAGTACCGCATTCAAAATACAACATAGAAGGCACAATATACCAGATTGTCGGCCAAAGCAACTGAGACCCACGTAAGTAGTAGTATACCGCAACTCTAGCTTTTAAATTACGCTTGTTATTCGATTTTTTTGATTTGCGGCGCGGAAGAGAGCGTGGCACAAATTTGAAACAAACTTTATCTGCGTGCAAACATAACAAATGCTGTCGAAAAAAAATTATAGCTCTATCTCGTATAGTCTCTGAAGTCTAGGTGTTCATACGGACAGACGGACAGACACACAAACACACAGACGGACATGGCTAGATCGTCTCGGCTGTTGACGCTGATCAAGTATATATATATATATATTATAGGGTCGGAGATGCCTCCTTCTACCTGTTACATACATTTCCTGTGGGGACAAAGTTATAATACCCTTCTGGTCAACGATTTTTGTCGCCAGAAGATACTGTTAAACCGTTCAAAAACCTTGTTTTGGAGGTGCCTTAATCGGAGTGGAAAAAGTGCTGCGACAATTTGTTTGAGTGCATGCTAAAGCATGCATTTAGCGAAACCTTATAAAGATTGCAAGAAATCATAATTCCATCAATAAATTTAAAAAGTTAACCAGTGTGTAATTTTCATTTACTGAGGTGAAATTGTGAGTTGCTCCAATAAAATTTAACATTCTTCAGTCAAAATTTATTCTATTACCAAAAGCACACAACATTTTTAGACAAATACCATAGAGTACTTAACATACCAGATTGTCACCAAAAGCAACTAAATAAGCAGCAGTAGGCGTTTTGTCATATATACAAAAGCATTTCTTATATAACTTTTTAACTTCAACATTTAACAGTGATCAGATTACGTCGAAGACCTAGTAGATTTATATTTCTAAATGTTTTTAAGTCGTATGTAAAATTTCAGCTTTAGTTTAGAACATTTATTGGTCTGACAGAATTCTGTTTTGAGTAGCATAATATCCTTAGTATTAATTAATGTAACATTATTTTTCAAATTGTTTAATGTACAGGTACAAAATAAAATATTTTTTATTAATTATTGACAATATGAAGATTGTTTCCAATATATATAAATTTAAACAAAATTAACAAATTATTAGGTATCAGAACACAAATAAATGATATTTATTGAAAAAATTCTGAACTTTTTGCTTATGACACCACTGTCATAATACTTAGGTGTTTAACCTTCAATCGAATAAAGTAATAATATTAATTATAAGCGAGCTAAGCAACTTGCAAAAACAAACGCACTACATACTTTCATACAAATGAGTTAAGCTTATTAGTTTGCGCCACTTCATATGTTACAAGTAGTGTGCGTTTGTTTCTGCGAGATGGTTAGATCGCTTATAAGCTCAGCTGTAAGTTACGCTTGAGCTGGCTTTACATTGTATAAGATTATTATTTATTATGTTTTTGTAATAAAAGTACCGTTTATTATAAAACATAAGTATTATATTCAATTAATATAGATTTTATTTTTTTTTGTTACGCCTTTTCTTCTTTTCCGATCCTTGGCCCTTTTTTTTAGTGATGCAGACGCGACAAAACCAATCCTCATTATCGTTCGGTGCCACAAATATGCCTACACAAATCCTATATATAAGTTTAAATTAAATTATTATACAATTTTCTAATTCGTATTCAATGATAATTTAATGATATTGAGGAGTTTAAATATATGGTTTTAATTAATCTATTCAGTATGCTATGAAGTTCTATAATGTAAACTTGGAAGCACTTACCAATGATACCAAGCATCACATCCATCACAACCAATCATTGCGGACCCGTCGTCGACTTTGCCACATGCTGGGCAAATCCAAATGCGATAGCCCTCTGCGTCAACATAAGAGGAAGGTCTATTGGATTCAACACTTTGCGAAGACACAGATGCAGATGGTTCTTCTTCGATATTCTTTATAGATGACGAAACTGCTTTCTGACTAAAGGGAGGGAATGATGTCGTTTTTGGTACAGCTTGCAGCAATTGCTGAGGCAATAAGACAGAACTTGCTGATAGTGTTGCCGAACAGTTTGGAGAAGCGCTCGTATCTGCTGCTGTTATCAACCAGTTGCTTTGAGCCGGATCATTTGATATCATATTTGTATTTTCCAGCATAACATCCGATGAAAGAAAACCAGACACAGGCGGAGGCGCCGTAGTCGAAACTACAGCTTGTGTTTCACCTAAAATTGGATTGAATAAAAAATGGATTAAACCAAAAGAGTCCATGATCACCTTTAGACGATTAATTTAATTTCACGCGTTCAACGAAATACGTATAACATTAATTTACACAAAATATTACAACACAATTTTTTTTTGTTCTTTAACATGTCAATCAAAAATACGCCAAATTGTGGTTTATTACTTTTTCTATATTAATCAATTGTGAAAGGTAAGACGGCTTCGAATTCAAAAGCATTAACAGATATTTTAAGATATCCATGGATTAAATAAAAACAAAAATTATAAGTCTAATGAGCATAAACGTGCAATAAAATTATGCGGCCTAAAGGTAATTAATTAAGATATAGATTATTATTGGGTTACGTATTGAAGTTCATACATTGCTTGGGTTTCGGCGGTCCAGTGACAAGTGGCGAAAACCGTGCCAATTCTGGCGAATGCTCCTTTTTTTGTAGTCTTCGTTGGAATTAGAGTCAAAGCAATTGGATGCGTCGGTATCATTGATATTTGTGAATCTTGCTGAACGTCATCAAATTGATTGGGAGAAGTTGGATTTGATTTTCCACCTAGCTTAAGTGTAAGCTTTGGCACCTGGTTGGGTGACAAATCTAACTTGGGTAAGGGCAAATGATGTGTTAGTGTCGCTACTTCTTGGATGGTTGTTTGGGGAATTGTCCCTGAATCGGCGACTTCAACGGATCCGACAAAAAAGACCAGAATTTAACGGAGTTTCTTTGTTACTGCAGTCTAGATTATCCTTCGATAGTTGCATAAAAACATTCGTTTGGACCTGCTAACGAATTTAAGAAAAATGAATTATTTCAATTTAAAATATGTCCATTATTTAAAAAAAAAAAAATCAAAAGCCAAAGCTAATGCTAGATTTAGGACATACCAAATTTAAAATATGATTGTTTTCCAAAATGAAATGTAATGGCTAAATGTAAGCTGTATTTGTTTTTACACCCGCTATCCATAGGGCAGAAGGATATTATAATTTGTACCACCAGGAAATATATGTAACACGCAACCATTTCCGACCCTATAAAAAAATATGCAGTACCGAACACATGTAGATACATATTTCTCACTTCTGAATTCAAGGTGTTGAAAAATTCGCAGAAAATGCTAATTTATTTTTTCCAATAATCTTTATTATTTGCTACTTACTATTTTTATATATAAAAGGAACAAATACTGAAATAAGTTGATTATATTTTGAATTATTGATTATTTTAAAAAATGTAAAGTATGTGTCCACATTTGCTCGTCACTGTATATTTTTGATCATCCTTAGTAGCCGAGATATATCGATGTCTGTCCGTCCGTATAAACCTTGATACTGTAGGAGATAGAGATCATCATTTTTTCGACAGCACTTGTTATGTCTACACGCAGATCATGATAGTTTCAAATATTTGCTTCTTTACTTTCGCCCTGCATATCGATAGTCTCAATTTATTGTACATTCAATAATAACTATAATTTTAGAAGTATTTTATGAAATATTTTTGTATAGACAATAAACGCCGACTTACAACGGGTCTTAAATGGTTTGGCTGACAAGCTGGGATATTTTGCATTCTTTGGTATATTTTAAAGTTAGTGCTATACAAATATACCAAATATGGTCGTATGTATATTTTTAGTATTTTTGTGGTATATTTAAAAATTAATGCTGCAGTTTTGCTTTTATTTACAATGGGTAGCGGATATCTCGCAGTCGAGCACACTTGACTGTAGGTTTCTTATTTGTTTTATATTTATATATCACTTCATCATAGAAGCTATTCACAATCGCACACAGTTTTATACATATATAAAAAATCAAAGCTACAAAGTCTTCGATGAACTGCTTTCTTTAGCTGCTTATTTGGAAAACATTTTTGTACAAAATAACATTGCAATGTCTAAAAACTGTTGTTGGCAGGAAAGGAGTCACGGCTCTTTCGACTGAGAATGGGCACATTCTTTGCAAAGTAATAAAATTAAATACTTTACTTTCCAAGAGAAAAATGACACATCTCTAGAGAACGCGAAGGCTGTGGTTACACTCATTTCATTTTCATTTCGTTTTTGTTGTGCGACCAAAGCCGTTAGCTGCTTCTCCAGTTGCTTAATTTTTTAATTTTTGCCCATACAAAAATATTTCTTTAATAACTTCGACAATTTTTATCTGATTGCAACCAAATTTTAAGGAATCATAACTACTATAGTAATTATTGTATATACCAAAATTCGCTTGTTATTCGATTTTTTTGATTTCCATGAACGGAAGTGGGCGTGGCCAAAATTTGAAACAAACTTGATATGCGTGCAAACATAAGAAATGCTGTCGAAAATTATAGCTCTATCTCTTATAGTCTCTGAGATCCAGTGTTTCATACGGACGGACACACAGACGGACATGGCTAGATCGTCTCGGCTATTGATGCTGATCAAGAATATATATACTTTATAGGGTCGGAGATGCCTCGTTCTACCTGTTACACACATTTCCTGCCGTCACAAAGTTATAATACCCTTCTACCCTATGGGTAGCGGGTATAAAAATAAACAATTTCCAAATCCGTGACTTGCTTTAGACTAGAATCCTGATAAGAAATTGCTTCTCCACATCTTCCAGCTTGAGTAACAAATTTACAAATATCAAACTACCAAAGAAGAAAAATGTTTGTCCAAGTGAAGAATAAAAATAAACGAACAAAATTCAAGCAAGCCTGAGCAAGCAAGAACTCACAAGCACATCAAAGGCACGAAAAGCAAACTAAACTAAAACTAAAAGCGAAAAAGCTCCATTGGCTAATCAACGGACGGTCTTCTCTCAGTGTTAACTATAAGATCCTGCTATATAATTCAGTACTAAAACCGTTATGCTCCTATGACTGTCAGTTATGGGGAAATATCGATTTCATTCAGAGTATCTAGTCAAAAGTCTGTCAAAGATGAAACAATATACAAAGCGATAATGTCAATTATAAGGTTCGACTATTTGTTAGCATTAAGCAAAGAGAAAATCCAATGAATAATAAGTAAAGTACATAAAAAATAGTATCTAATTTTCTAGTTTGATGTAATAAAATTTGCAATGAACTTACCAATTTATCTTTTTTCTTGTCCTTTTTTTGTTTCTTATCCACACTTTTAGGTTTCTCAACCATTGACATACTCTTGTCATCACCTTTATCTTTACTCTTAGTTTTATCCTTTTTGTCTTTCTTTTTTTTGCTCTTACCCTCCTTCGTTTTCTTTGGTTTCTTGTGCAGTTTGTGGAGCTTCAAATCACTTAAACTGTTGTTTAAATTGTTTGTTGGAGTTATCGTTATATCATCATAATTAATGGAATTAACCATATTACATACAAAGCTATGTTCAGAAGACAGACCATGAGTTTGTACGGATGACTCAGATGTAGCACCTGCCGTTAGACTAGTAACTGGTACAGTTCTTGAGGAGTATGCCAAGCCGCTATCGACACATGATAATGGTATCAGATCTGCACCGCCGGCCAAGCTAAACTTGTCATTGCCCATAAAATTAATATTGAAAGCTGATGATGAGGATTGCGGTATGACAGACAATGGACTCGAACATTCAAGTGGATTTACTTTAATTGTGGCCAATTTTTTAAATTGGTTAAAGTCGGCGGCAATAGAAGAGGGGTTTGAGATTACTGAGTGTGGATGTGAGATATCAAATTTTTTTGAACTGTGTAAAAATCCATCACTATTGATTTTGTCCGTTTTTTGTTGGATATTGGATTCATCATTATCATTTGAATCATCGGAAACTTCTATAGGATCTCCAAGTTTGCCAGTGCCAACTTTTGTTGTTTTTGATTTCTCCAATTTGTTAATCAATAGCTTATCATGCTGGCCCTTTGATCGAATTCCAAGGCGTTGATTAAAGTGCGCACTTTTTGATAAACCCTGGACGTTTTTTCCAGATTTGATTTCCATACCTTCCCCCTCTATTGAAGCATTCGCCGATTTGAGTTTATGTCCATCACTAGATAAAACTGTCATTTTCATTGATTCTGGCACTAAAGGAGCCACATTGCAATAGCTGCGCTCCGTATGCGAATCACTCAGCGGAAGCATGGATATTTCGGTTGATTTTTTTTCTATAAATGTGATAAATATAGTTATTTTTTAATTAGTATGTATGTAAATGCATACCATTTTTAAATAATAATTTGTTAAAGTTTATATGCATTTTAACTCCGGACCGTTTGCTTTGCATTGCACTCTCTAACACCAAAGCCACAAACTAATATTGGTAAGAGTGTAAGGGTGGTTGGCATTCTCTGCAAGATGTGAAATCTTGCTTAAAAAAAAGGGTTCGCAATTTAGAGCCCTAAACATACGATTTAGAACTTTTTGCCAAAAGGAAACGCGACTTACAGCCACAAGAAAAAATATCTTCACTGGTTTGCATGAACATTGGCGACCAAAAGTAGATAATTGTTTGACACTTCCGACTTTAGGGTGATGTAAAATTCTTTAAAATATGTTAGTCGATTTAATTTCTTTTTTGTCAGCCAAAGCTACTAAGACCCCTAGTAAGTAGGCGTTTTTGCTCACACAAAAGTATTTCTTTAATAACTTCGACAATTTTTATCTGATCGTAACCAAATTTAGGAATCACAACTACTATAGTTATTATTGTATATACCAAAATTTGCGACTCACGCTTTAAAATTACGCTTGTTATTCGATTTTTCGATTATCGGGGGCGGAAGTGGGCGTAGCCATAATTTGAAACAAACTTGATCTGCATGTAAACATAACAAATGCTGTCGAGAAACAATTTAGCTCTATCTCTTATAGTCTCTGAGATCTAGGTGTTCATACGGACAGACAGACATGGCTAGATCGTCTCGACTGTTGACGCTGAACAAGAATATATATACTTTATGGGGTCGGAGATGACTCATTCTACCTGTTACATACATTTCCGGCCGACACAATGTTATAATACTCTTCTACCCTATAATAATGTTATAATACTCTTCTACCCTATACAAATTCGTTCACAATATTATTTACCTGACGTTGTTTCATGTAATGATGATCCGTATCCAATTGCTGATGATGACCTGCTTATTGTGTCCGGTAAGGTCATGAATGAATGCGATATTTTGTTATTTTTGTTCAAATTTGCGAGACTTGTGGGTGAAAAGATTCCGGAAGGTATAAGACCCGGCCGAGGTGGAAAAGATAGAATAGGCAACGTGCCTATACCGGTCATATAGCCATGAACACTACTTGCTGGTGACAACAAATTCGATGAGAAATGTTTAATTGCATTCGCATTTGTAGGTGACTTTGATGATGGAATTTGATTAAATTCAACAGACTCCTTAGTAATCGAAAGTGTTTGTGTGTTTTTTATATCAACATCCATAAAAGGAAACTTCTTATTTCCTTCAAGTTCACTATTATTTTGAATTGAATTTTCACTAGGTACTAGATGATTATATTTGGTCTTTCGCTTTTTTTTCTCTTGCTTTTCTTTAATTTTTTTTAATTTCATATTTTTAGCAGTCTCATTGCTAATAGGTAAAAAGGTAATTGATTGTTCCCGATCTTCTTCGCCAATTACTTTATCTAAATTGTGTGGCAATATATTTGATAATTTTTCAGGGTGTTGTGATGGAATCGAATTTGTCGATTCCGTTTGTATTGATAGATGAGCTGTGTTTATGGATGAATTCGCTGGTGGATATGATACTGTGGTAGTAGCATTCAATTTGCTAGACCTGATTTTTTTGGCTAAAACATGCTCATTGGGAATTTTTGACCGTGCAGAAATATTCTTTACACCTGGCTTACGTCCACGTTTTTTAGGTATAGTAAGTTCAGTTAGACTAGATGTCAACACAGATTGAGTTGTAATTGTTTGCTCCTTCAGTGTTGTTGTTGATGTTAAATTTGATGTCACATAATTTTCGGTGAAATTCAAAGCCGGTTCTGGGGTTATAGTTGTTCCAGACGGCAAATTTATGGTTGATGAGCCATTGCCTGTATCACTTAATAAATGCGATGCCATTGTGTGTAATGCACTTGGTGAGAGAGACTTCGTTGGCTTTGACTTTGATAATTTTTTAAAAATATTTAATTTATTGCGGTCTGGTTCGTTGCCAAGTTTGACATCATCGGAGAGTAAATCATTCGGTGAGTGCATCTGTTGACTTTGACCAACATCTGATGACAATATATCGGCGCTTAATGGTTCCACAGTCGAACTGCCAAACATATTCCCAACCGTTGATGATTCAATGGATAGCATTGGTATGGATTGAGAAGGCATAGAAGCTGCCATCACCACTGGATGATTGAGTCTGGCATTGGAAAATTCATCATTAGTTGCTAATGAGAGCTGCTTAGACATAAATTGTATATGTTGCTGTTGTTTCTGGCTTTTTAGTTGTTTATGTCGCTTTGTTTGCTTCTTTAAGATTTTTTCTACATAAGTTCGGTCCGCTGCCGTTGTCCTGGTGTCTGATGATAATGTCGACAACATCCCTGCGCGATTTAAATGCTTCAAAGATTTTTTAAGTCCAGCCTCATCTTCAACCTGAGATTTCGATAATCTTTGATATATTTTTAATGCTTTACGATGGGCTTTTTCTTGTGCTTTACTATTATTTAATTCCGCACCAAATAAATGTTTCTTTTGGCTCTTTGTGGGTTTGGATTGATTGCCTTGTACTGAACCAATAGCTTCTTCATCCAGATTTTTGCTTTCAGTTTTTTTAACTGTCGAAATTTCATGTAAAAGAAATATGTCTTCAGTTAGGGGTTTGCGTTCCACAACAGCATTGTCTTTTGCTGCTTGATTCTTTTCGTTAAGCCCAATTTCTAATGTAATAGAATTTTTAGTATCTAGAATAACAAGGGGCGGCAAAATAGGCGGAGCGTCTAAGCCTTTTAATTTTTCTGAAAAAATATTATATTATGTAAAAAAGGGAACAGTTAAAGTTTTAGTCTTACCAATAATAGGAGGAATAAAGGCTTCTGGCATCTTTCCTTCGATGGCCGGTGAAATAAAACCTCCAGTTGTCATTACAACGCTGTTGATTGTCCGCACTGCATGACCATCAATGCTATCAGTGTTATCTACGGTTGGTTGTTTTAATGATATGGATGATTCCATTTGCCTGCACCATTTATGCATGTTCGGAGCGCCTTGCTCTCCTTCCGCTGATAACAAATTATCTGCACATTTTTGCTGATAATTGAGGGATAAATGATCGATTTCAGACGGATTATGGCATGCGGAAGAGGATGCTGAAATTCGTCCCGAAGAGGGCAGCACGGCAGGAAGATATTCAAATATGTGAACTGGTCGTGTCAGAGTCTCTGCGCTACCAGGTTTAAGAAAATTCATATTTGAGTTTCTCTTTACTGGATATTCGGGAACTTCTCTAACGAATGGCACTGGCTCAACATTTCCCACATAATCGAGTAATTCGTGAATGTCGATTGCAAGATTGCCAAAGCACAGCTGAACGTCCTTAATACTTGGTTCAATACGATTTGCTTTATGGGAAAGAGAATTAAATATGCACTCGCGAATTAATAATATATGCATATCACTACAAAAATGTTATGTATGTATAAGTATATCAATCTGGCTATGTGTACTTACCATGTTC
Source organism: Drosophila nasuta (assembly GCF_023558535.2). Classification (NCBI taxonomy): domain Eukaryota; kingdom Metazoa; phylum Arthropoda; class Insecta; order Diptera; family Drosophilidae; genus Drosophila; species Drosophila nasuta. The sequence goes on along the minus strand of NC_083458.1, from coordinate 1,328,723 downwards.
AACTTGACTGTGTAGATCACGAGACAGTTCTTTCACAAACCGTAATAATATATCTTCTAATAACTCCAAAGAAGCATTTTGAGTATTGCTGTACCCAATAGTTTGGGCTATTTCTGCTATTACAATGCGTAAAATATCAGACGAATATATCTCCGCCATAACTTTGCAAGAATTGCAATTGAATTGTTTCTGTGAAACTACTTCTGGTGATGAGCAAAACCTCAATATATCGATTATATTGCAATATGATATTACAGCATGCCAGTGATGCCAGATTAACTTATACCCTTTTTCCACTGCACTCAGTTTATTCACGTTCGTCCAAGTCCCGTTTTGGTGTTTCCATTGAACCATTCGTTCCATTCGTTTTGAAAACGAAAACGAGAAAATTGCTGCTCCCGTTTTCACTTTCACAAGATTCTTTCGAATTGCAAATCGAGAAAATCAGGCATGCTCCGGTTTTCACTTTCGGTTTTCGTTTTCGCTTTGAAAACGAAAACGAAAAAATTGGTGCTCCCGTTTTCACTTTCACAAGATTTTTTCGAATTCCAAAACGAGAAAATTTGTCTTGTAGAATTGAAAAATAAATGCCTTTTTCTATATTAAATCGGATCTTATTTGCAAAAGGAAAAAAAGTAGTTGACACATTGGTTTATTGCCGTTCTTTTAAGACCGCCAGCAGATCAATTAGGCTTGTAATTATTTTTAAACCGACTAATTTCTGAACCCACCTCAAATTTGGATATCAAATTTTGCCGTCGGCAACAACAATTTTCGTTTTGGTGAGCAACCGATAAGTCCGACACCATGAGTTATCGCCTAAGCTGCCATACTTTTGATAGAATGAAAAAACAAGTTAAAAATACTTGTATAATCAAACGGATAGCGATAAATTTGTTGAAGTTGGGTAAAATATGTTTTTAAAAAATTAATTTATTTAATTTAATTACTTATATGTTAAAATTTTATAAAAAAAATTGTTGGAATAACCGGAATGAAATGCATTAAAAAGGTGGCATCCCCATTTTTTGTGGGAAACAGCTGATTGCCGTTCAACTGATTTTTTTAAAGAAAGTTTCAAATCTTTCTTTGCAAAATAGACAAAAGGCAAATATATATCATTCAGGGGAAGCATAAATAAACTATGCAGGATAAAAAATCCTTATGTGAGTTCAATCCACGCACGAAATTGTACATACAAAAGACATTTTTTCGCGTTGTTTACTTTTAACCAAAACACAAGTCAGCTGTTTTAGCAGTAAAAAATGAAACGTTCCGATAGCAAAACGATGGCCAAAAACGTGTGAAAACCGGAGCACCTAAAAACGAAAATCTCGGTTTTGGTCCCAAAACGAAAACGAAAACCAAAAGTGAAAACCGGAGCATGCCTGAATTTGTCTTGCTGATATGAAAAGTAAATGCCTTTTTCTATATTAAATCGGATCTTATTTGCAAAAGGAAAAACAGTAGTTGACTCATTGGTTTATTGTCGTTCTTTTAAGACCGCTGGAAGATCAATTAGGCTTGTAACTATTTGTAAAACGACTAATTTCTGACCCCACCTCAAATTTGGAAATAAAATTTTGCCGTCGGCAACAACAATTTTCGATTTGGTGAGCGACCGATAAGTCCGACACCATGAGTTATCGCCTAAGCTGCCATACTTTTAATGGAATGAAAAAGCAAGTTAAAAATACTTGTATAATCAAACGGATAGCTAAAAATTTGTTGAAGTTGGGTAAAATATATTTTTTAAAAATTAATTTATCTAATTTAATTACTTATGTGCTAAAATTATAAAAAAAAATTGTTGAAATCACCGGAATGAAATCCAATAAAAAGGTGGCATCTCCTTTTTCTGTGGGAAACAGCTAATTGCCGTTCAACTGATTTTTTTTAAAGAAAGTTTCAAGTCCTTCCTTGCAAAAAAAACAAAAGCCAAATTCAGGGGAAGAATAAATAAACTATGCTGGATACAAATATCCTTATGTGAGTTCCACCCACGCGGAAAATTGAACATACGAAAGACATTTTTTCGCGTTGTTTACTATTGACCAAAACACAAGTCAGCTGTTTCAGCAGTAGAAAATAAATAAATACGAAAATCTCGGTTTTGTTCCCAAAACGAAAACGAAAACCAAAAGTGAATACCGGAGCATGCCTGATTATATAATATTTGTCTATTTGATTCGAATAGAATGAAATAGCGCGACATGGCCGACAAGTTCTGCAAATATTAAAAATAATTCAATGATTGTGTTAACATATTGTTTTGCTGCTAACAGTGGTCAAATAAACTGCAAAATTACGATTGAAAGAAGAATGTAAAATTGCGTATATTTATTAATTATAATAAATCAATATATATGTAAATAGAGTAAATATAAATATAGTCGTTTCATTTAGTTATTATCTGCAATTATTTAAAGACCCGCCAAAGTCCAAAGGGTGTTACTTAACACTAAAGTTTTCCAATTTGAGTTGGCTCTGGCCAGACTGGTTTCACGCTGGTTCTAGATGCACCTGCGAAATGAACTTGTTTTTGCGGGTTAACAAAAGGTCAATTTTCTCAAAAACTCCAAGGATTTCAACGAAAATTGCTATATACCTTCCTTATAGTTGGATGTACGAACGCATAATGCGCACTATGGCCGACAAGAAAGTCAAAAAAAGTTATGCCATTAATCGGCAACATTGATTTTTTGTGCTCATATTGTATGGGGCTGGAGCTGAGGTTATTGGCAAAAATGTTGCTACCCCAATTTTTCATTCACGATTTTAGTGCATAAGTACTGCATGCAATTGGACGAACATGGATTTAATAGAAAGATAATTTTTTTGCATTTAAACATTTTTAATTTAAGATTAAATATAACATAAAAAGGCGAATATAAAGAATTTTTTTATCCGATGTTTTTGTATCGATATGTGACGCTAAAGCTGCGAAGCTATCTTAAGTACATTTCCACAGCCACAGTTTGATCATTCATTCACATTTGATCAAGTTTTGACGTTTCCACAGCTCCGAATGGAAAAAAATAGGCAACGGTAAATTTTCTAGTCGTCCCGCTCTGATGCACATGTCACCAAATTATCTATAAAAAAGCGATCATAATTAAAAATTTAAAACAATGGTTTTAAAAAATCAGTTCTGTAATACATAGCTTCCCACGCATATCTATATTAAATTTTTTGCTATGGTGAGCTCCGTTATGGTTTCATATCGATCAAATGACGCGTATACTCAGAAAGTGTGTTCGATATTTCAAGGTTTGTTATTGATATTATTACATAGCTTATGTACGTAGTCAAGCCGAGAATTTTTTAACTACTGGTTTTTTATATGGTGCAAATGTAACATTTGAACTGAATGGAAAAGAACCGAGAGAAATCAAGTTTTTTGGTGTTGTGGAAATATGGAAACATAAGTATTAACATTACACCCTCGCAACCCCTACAAATATACATAGAACTCTGTTTGAAAAATCATGAACATTGATAATAGATACCACACTGCCTACTTAAGTACACATATGTATGTATGTATGTATGTATATACTACGTGTACGAACGCACACCATCGCTAAGAAGTTGTACAAGTGTAACAAGGTGACAATAAACATTATAATAGTTTAAGTATGTTAAAATATTTTTTTTATCGTAAATACAAAAAACAAAAGTTACATATATATTTACAATGGATATATGTGTGTATGTATGTACACGCTTATATCCATACGCACATTGTTTAGGTATGTTCATACATATGTACTAGCCAGCTCTATCCGAAACTTGGCCCGTGTTGCGATTTGTTATATTAATGCAAACATTTTTATTTTATCCAGATATTTTACTGTATACTTTACTTTTTGTTTTTTTTTCATAATTTTAAATATTATTTGTTTTGTTATTATTTATTTATTTACCCTGTTTTTTTTATTTTTAACATAAAACTTAGAGCTAGACCTCAGATTTTGTTACTGTTCCAGGCGGAAAAAATATAGTTACAAAATATAGAAAAGAACCACGTTTTTTTATATTTTTTTGTTTATTAAATAACGATTGGTAAGGGTTTAAGATATTTTTTATGTAATAATATTTCCTCTGCCACTCAGTTTTTTTACGTTTCGAACCAGCTGAGAGAAGCTGGGTCCAGTGAATTGAGATATTCAAAAAAAATTGGTGCCCATTGCTTTAAATCGTTTGCCCATGTTTGCCCAGGGAAAATTTTTTTTTGCAAACCCTTATGAAAAAAATTTTTTTTTTGAAAAATTCAAAAATTTGTTTTTTTTTAATATTTTTACAGAAATCGCTTTAAAATCGTTTGCCCATGTTTGCCCATCTTTTAGTTTTTCGAAAAAATTTTTCGTTTTTGAAATTTTGAATTTTGAAAAATTTTGACATTTTTTCGGCATGAATGACTCAAAATCGATCGCCCACACCACGAAATTATGAAAACTAAAACTCTACAACGGTAGCCTCAAGTTTCTTCAAGTCTGCCCATATCTTAGAATTTCAAAATTTTTAAAAATTTCAAGGTTTTCAACTTTTTTTATTGTCCATACAAATTCATCGTTTGCTCAAATTTCAAAGTCTCAAATTTTTGCCAAATTTCAAAATTTTTCAAATATTTTTTTACTTTTTCAGACTGCCCATTCGCTATTTTCGTTTGCCCACCCTTTAGAATTTCAAAATTTTGCCGAATTCAAAAAATGTTCATACTTTTTTGATTTCAGCCTATTGCCCATACAAATTCATCGTTTGCCCAAGTTTCAAAGTCTCAAATTTTTGCCAAATTTCAAAATTTTTCAAATTTTTTTTACTTTTTCAGACTGCCCATTCGCTATTTTCGTTTGCCCACCCTTTAGAATTTCAAAATTTTGCCGAATTCAAAAAATTTTCATATTTTTTTGATTTCAGCCTGTTGCCCATACAAATTCAACAGGGCAGTCTGAAAAAATAAAACAAGTAAGAAAGCTACAGTCGAGTGTGCTCGACTGTGAAATACCCGCTACCCATTTTGAATAAAAGCAAAATATTACGGTAATAATCTCAAAATATTAAAAATAAATATGCATGTATTTTTGATCGGGATTTGAACTCGAACACCACCGACCGGGTGGTTAAAAAAAAAAAGTTTGTACTTCGAGCGGGTTCGAACCCGGGCACCACAACATGCGCGGCTTGCACTCTACCACCTGATGCTGCAATGGTCAGGAAGTTTGTAAGAGTGTTTTGAAACCGGGTTGGGGCAGTGTACGGCCGCATCGACTCATTCGTCCATCTTCCACCCGTCGGTGAAGAGGTTGAGGGCTTCCGGAATGCAACCCTTCCCGCCAGCAGCCCGGTTCCACATATATCGTGTTAATGTGGTCAGTAGTACTGACTCAGTACAGGTAAGGGAGATAGTATAGTCCAAGTCTGTACTAGTCTCCCTACCAATGACGCTGTGGCCATAGCCTAATAGACCCAGGTTGTCCAACGCATAAGATCCCTTTTGTCTGCGTTCATGATGAGCCCGGATGGACTTGCCCTTCGTGTATGCATGCTGGTTGGGATTGGGCCAACAGAGTGCATATCAAGTTGCTTCTTCAAAATTTTTAGTACGCCAAGAGTTTCACCACTGCACTATGGGCAAAAAGTCGCAAAGCCGGCATTTTTACATTTTTTTTTGTGTTCGGTATTATTAAATTGACTTTATTTTTTGAATTAGAATACTTCAAGAATACTGAAACATATTTTTAAAAAAATTAAGACTTCGTTGGTAATTTGTTATTCGCCCATATTTAAAGACTATGGTCTGGACCCTCTGAAAAAAAAATTGGCGGGAAAATTTGTGATTTTTATACCCGCTACCCATAGGGTAGAAGGGTATTATAACTTTGTGCCGGCAGGAAATGTATGTAACAGGTAGAAGGAGGCATCTCCGACCCTATAAAGTATATATATTCTTGATCAGCGTCAACAGCCGAGACGATATAGCCATGTCCGTCTGTCCGTCTGTATGTCTGTCCGTCTGTCCGTATGAACACCTAGATCTCAGAGACTATAAGAGATAGAGCTATAATTTTTTTTCGACAGCATTTGTTATGTTTGCACGCAGATCAAGTTTGTTTCAAATTTTTGCCACGCCCACTTCAGCCTCCGCAAATCAAATAAATCGAATAACAAGCTAGAGCTGCGAATTTTGGTATATACTATAACTACTGTAGTAGTTATGATTCCTGAAAATTTGGTTGCGATTAGATAACAATTGTGGAAGTTATTAAAGAAATACTTTTGTATGGGCAAAAACGCCTACTTACTAGGGCTCTTAGTTGCTTTGGCCGACAATCTGGTACATTGTGCCGTCTATGGTATATTTTGAATGGTGTGCTGTATCGATATACCAAACATACCATTTGGTATATTTTTACTATTTTTTTAGTATTTTCGGTATATTTTGAAAATAATACCGCAATATTTTGCCCTTATTAAAAATGGGTAGCGGGTATCTCACAGTCGAGCACACTCGACTGTAACTTTCTTACTTGTTTCTGTCAGTTTTATATTCAAATAATTAATCAAACAAAAAAGCTTGAATATGGAATTTGATCGTCAAGGTATGTAATATTAGTTATTGGCATTAAATTTTTATTACATGTGATATATTGTCCAATCGTGCAATGTGTTGTTGGTATGTTTTTAAGTTCCTGGTAACAAATGTATCTGTGTTTCTGTGGAGTGTAACTTGTGCGTCTAAGCCGGTCGAGGCAATATTAAAGCTGAATGTTATTAACCAAACTGTTAACAATCAAATAGTGGCTAACATTTTTGCCCGTTTTTGCCCGATTTACAGCAAAACTTAATGTTGCAGTTGTATTTACGTCTTGTTATTCAACGTTGCTTGATTTTTGGATCAACAACAACCGCCAACAAACTGCTGTGAAGCAGCCGTCTGAATACTATATCAGATGTGTTCAATAGAGCATTGGATTCCTCTGACCCACTGCTTTCAACTATAAATCTAAAGAAAGGCCAAAGATTAAACTATAAAAAAGCCTACCAAGAGATGTTATAGTTCTTTTGGAATCTCCTGATATTGAGCCTCCAATAACATGGGCATGTAGACAATAATGATAATCAGGTAGAAGAAGGCGGAGATAATGAACTCGAAATTTTCAGGCAAAGTTCCCTGGAGTTGGAGGAAGACCTTTGTGAAGAATAAATTATTAACTGGGCACCAAGGTAGAGGTGGGCACGGGCCGGGCTTTTTTTCGTGGCCCGCGGGCTTACACAGGCTCGAAGCGGGTTCGGGCGGGCCCGGGCCTTATAATTAAGATTCGTACGGGCTTCGTGCGGGCCCGGGCCTTAGAAAAAAGGCCCGGCCCGTAAAAACCCGAAATAGGCCCGTAAAAGCCCGAAGTAGGCCTGAAACAATTTTGATTTGATCGAATTAGAACCGCCATTTATCGCATTTTAATTGCTTATCGATGCTACTATTGATTTGGTTATACAATATTTTACTTGTTTGCACACCACTAATTAAAAATTGGCGGCCTATTGTGAAATTATCAAATCTGTGGGCCATGGTTTAAATGAAAAACGCACTAGGCTAAAAGCAAAAATGTAGAAAAAATTTTATTTTTAAATAAAAATATGAATTAATTTGTTTTTCATTAAATACATAACAATATTCAATATAAATACCTTAATAAATATATATATATGTATATATAAATTACATGTCTTTTGAATTTCCTTATATGTGTAAATAAGTTTCGTGCCGGGCCGGGCCTTAGTGAAAAAGTTTCGTGTTCGGCCGGGCCGGGCCTCTCAAAAAAGAGTTTGTTTTCGTGCGGGCCCGGGCCTTAAAATACAGGCCCGCGCCCACCTCTATTCTATACTGCCTTGGCTCAAACTATGCAGTGAATAGTATTCACCGACAGTGGGCTTTGGTAATGTGTGGCCTTAACTTATGCTTAGGATTTCGATAAATCTACATGAAAGGGTTTAAAAATCGATTAATAAGTTTCTTTTACTTACAGGTACTCATTGCGGAAAAAATTTATATTTTATATGATATTTTTAATTTAAAAAATTGTAATTAAATATCATGGAAAATATTGAATATTCACAATCAGTATATCCCTCTAAGAGTCGTTTAGATTCAGAAGGGACCCAAATATTTCAGCAAAATGACATGAAAGAGGCAATTACAAATTGGAAATATGTCAGATCTTTTTCGCATCCAGAAATCAATTTTATTTCTTCTTTTGAATATCGGCCTGCATTTTCAATTGGAAAACATAATGAAATAGAAAATATTTCAATTCCACAATTATATGATTGGTTCTCGAATAGATCATATACATCTAAAATTGACATAAGTCAACAATGTAACAAAAAAAACGCTCAAATGAGCGATATGAATATCAAAGTTACAAGAAGCATTGATAAAGCTAAAGAATTTTTTGTTAAAAGTGGAATTTTGGGACCACTCAATTTGAGCAAATCGTGTGATTTGATAAAAAAAACATCCAGAATTCATATTGATCATGGTTTAAAAAGTCAGGTAATTTTAATATGAACTATGTGTTACGGATATGATTTTAATGTAATTTTAGTTTGTTTCTTGAAATATAGATACGTAAAACCTCTATGTGTCTACGATATAAAAATGTTCGTGAAGAATACACCCCACAACTTAAGGAAAATTTTGAAGATTCAAATGATTTACAATTAAATAATATGAGAATGCAAATTTACAACTTAAGAGCTATAATCGAATCAGGGGAATCCAAAATAATTATGTTACGAGCTGAAGTCAATAAAATGAGGGTAATTATCTAAATTGTTAACATTTCATTTTTTCTAGCTTGAACAATATATTTTTTTCAGAGTGTACTACAGGAAATTATATATGCACACTCCCCAATTCGAAAGCAAATATCTGCGGAGATCCCCAATCTTTGTGATTTCTGTGTTAAATATTAATGCAATTTTTTTTTAAATAATATATAACCTTTTTTGATGAACGCTGACGTACAACATTTTCAAATGGCTCAAGTGTATACCTGTCGAACTGAGCAAAAACGGATGCAATAATTTATTGTGCCTACTATTTTTTGTGTGACAAATTTCGTTTATGTAATCCAAACATTTCTAATTCAACAGATTGAAATAAAAAATGAGTGTCTATCAATAAAAACAAGGAAGTTTTTGTATAAAAAAAAACGGATCTGTGTATTTACTGAATCCAATTAAAACTAACTTCATAAATTAAGAATTAAAATCTAGGAAAATTATACTAAAGTTTTCGCTGCAGCCGTTGTCGCTGGTTTAGGGTGTCAGTTGGTTGAAAGTAGGTTTGTTATATGTAAAGAGGTGATCGCCGGTCCGAGAGTGCTGATTACTTAGTTTATGTTGACGTATCGCACGTGGCCTTTGTTTAGTATTTTTGTTTTTTTTTCATTGGTGTTAAATTTGTTTGACTACAAATTAATCAAATATTAACTTAATCTTTACTATAAACTTATACTCTAAAAATATGTGTTAGGGCTTATCTCTGAAGTGCATGCATGATTTTTATAATCTTATATATATCCTACCCATTATTGGTTCCAAAAAGAATTGTGTGTAACAAAATAATACCAAATACCAAAAATAAAAAATACCAAATTAGCATATCACAAATATACTTAAAAAAAATATCATTCACATACCATAGAGTGCAAAATATAATACATTGTCAACCAAAGCAACCAAGACCACTAGTAAGTTGGCGTTTTTGCGCATACAAAAGTATTTCATTAATAACTTCTACAATTGTACAGAAATACTATAGGTTTTATTTTTATACGGACAGACATTCGGCTGTTGACACTGATCAAGAATATATCTACTTTATAGGGTCGGAGATGCCTGTTACATATGTACATTTTCTGCCGGCACAAAGGCCCTTCTACCCTATAAGTAGCGGGTATAAAAATCCAATGTTTAAAAGAGAGTTGATCGACAAATTACTAAGTCATCATTAGCGAACTAGCTTAGAGAGATTTTACAACTTTGTGCCGGCTGGAAATGTATGTAACAGGCAGAAGAATGCATTTCCGACTCTATAAGGTATATATATTTTTCTTCAGCGTCAACAGCCGAGACGATATTGCCACATCCGTTTGTCAGTATGAACACTTAGATATCAGAGACTTTAAGAGATAGAACTGTAAAATTTTTTGGTCACAAACTTCTATTCTGGTTGTTGGAATTTAAATAAGTTTAATTTCGATAAGTAGTTTTTCGTATTTTGTATTCGACAGTTGAAAGAATTAATGATCATTGTGACGGTCACATGCTAGAGTATTTAAGCAGATAATTGATAATTGTATAGATTTAGAGGAAGTCACTGCGGTAAAACAAATTTTCTAATTCTGTTGACGACAATTATTTTCTGATATTCGCATACCGGCAATTGGTCGGCCTTGCAAAATCGACGTTCGATTCAGTGCGTTCGCAAAGCCAAGATAGCGGTAGCGAAGCACTATCATTGAGACTCTGGTCGCGAGTTTTATGAAGAAAATTGCTGATCTGGAAGCGCAACTCAAGATGGAGCAGACTCAAGTGCTGTTAAGTGATTCATTATTGAGTGGAATTTAAGTGTAAGTGAGACGCGATCAACAGCCAATCGACAATGGCGCGTCCTCGTCGACACACTTGAGTGGAAATCTGCCGCCAAATACGAGTGCGAATCAAACGGTGCTCATGAGAGAAAACCGCCCAGTGCTTTTGAGTGAATTGTTGCCGCCTAATTTATGCGCATCATCAGTGCCATCTGGCTTTATGACCGCCAGAAATTCGAGGCCTCATTACACACAAGTCGCTGGATTTGCACCATACTACAGCCCAAGAGAGATCTCTGTACCGACACCGTCGACTATGGTTCTCGGATCTGCAGTATCAAGTGTTTGAAGGCAAACCAGAAGAATGGCCGATATTTGTTTGCGCGTTTACGGAAACCACAGCGGCCTATGGTTGGAGAACAATCTGCGTCTGCTAAAGGCCCTGAAAGGTGATACGCTTGTCACTGTCAAGTCATTGCTACCACCCGAGCAACGTAAACGCAGTGATAGAGCAGCTACGGTTCAGGTATAAACGACCTGAACAGCTCATACGAAGGCAGTTGCAAAGAGTGCTAGATCTGCAGGCTATTCACGAACAGCACTTGGAAAAGATCGTGCCTAGATCGTGAATAACCTGGCATCATCTCTTTAATCGCTACCTAATGGAGAAATCCTTTTGAGCAACCTGTCGCCATATGATCAGGAGTTTCCGGACAACAAGTATCAGGTGGATGGATGTCAAGGACGACATCAAAGATTGCTGCACTAGACGTAGTATTCCTCCAGGAGAACGCCGCCGCCAGTGGACGAAAACAGAAGTAAGAATGAGCAGCGGTCAGCGAGCTCAAGCAGGACCCCGCCAAGAGCAGTCTAAGAGTCCACGGAGCGGAATTTGAGCTGCGTTGAACCCCGACGATATTCGGATTTGGCAATCGAGGGGTGAATACGTATGCTCTCTTCGGCGAAGGTTCATCTGACTCGATGATTGATGACGAATTAAGGAGAAACCTGGCGGAGCGGGAAAACGCCAGCGTTACGATTTGCAGAGCGTACATGCTGTGCGGAATCTAAGCTTCAGAGTTTACAACGAAGAGATATTTTTATTTTTTTTTATTTTTATTTTGGACGTTGACGTACTAAGAGCAGTACCATCAAGTGGTCCAGCGATACCAAGCACGGACTTGTTGACGCGCGGACAAAACAAAATAAATTTGTGAGCAGCATGCATTGCACGAAAACCGCGAATAAATATCAAAAGACGCTGGACAGCATTAAATTAGATTAAAAATATGTTAGAATATATGTATAATAAGATAAATAACAATTAAATAAGCTAATAATAAGGTTTTAAGCAAAGGAATAGATTTACTAGAGCAAACTACGTTATTGAGATTATTATAGTTCACACACCGAATACGGAAGGGATTATGGCAAGCAAAGTTAGTAGATCTACGTGATATGAGAAGAGGAAGAAAATTCCTAGTGATCCTGACAGGAACTGCAAAACTAATTTGACTTAACAGCTCCAAAGAGTCTATTTCACCATTATTTAGTCTCTGTATGAAAACAGCACCTTGCATAGTTCTACGGTCAGAAAGAGAAGAAAGGTTTAGTAATAAAAGTCTACTTCGATACGGTGGTAATCTAATATTAGGATTCCAATTTAAACTACGAAAAGCAAATAATAAAAATTGTTTCTGCACCGATTCAATCCTATCTTGATAAACCCTATTCTGGGGATTCCAGACAAGAGATCCGTACTCAAGGATAGGACGAATCAGTGAGACGTACAAAATAGGCAAATAGCCGTTGAGCAAAGGCAAAGTAGCGAAAAGTTTGACCATTTCACAGAATAGTAATAAGGACCCTAAAGAAAGAAAATACATTAGCAGCAGTAGGAAGCAACGCTAACAACTGTGAAACAAAACACCAACCACAGTTTTGTACAGCGTGAATCTTTATTGTATGGAATGGAACGAGTAAATGTACAATTTTATGTATGTTTAATGTGCAGTGTACATTAGTGTAGGAGTAAGTGTTGGATTTTGTGTATTTTAAGTGAAATTTTGAACAATTTACTTTTATTTTGAATTGTATGTGTTAGTGTTATTACAAACATACATATAAATAAATCGGAACCAATATGCGTAGATATGTACATATGTTGCAGAAAAGTACATTTCGCAATAGGATCAACCCAGCACAGCACACCACGAACATTATTTAGGATGAAATAATTCGGTAGAGAATGATAGGGCAACAGTGTATGAGAAGGGAGACAACATGGAAAATGGAACTGGAATTGCAAGTGAAAATATATATATGCCAATAAATAAGATATTTATTTGGCGAAAATTGTATTTTTTGCAGTTGTTTCCTTTGGCGGACTTTGAATTTGTTAGCGGCTACTAGTGTATGTGTTAATTGAAATGGATCAGTTGACTTGTATGCACATAGGAGAAAAAATGGCGGGAACAATTGCCGATCCTTTCTCATGTACAGTAGAAAACAAAGTGCATAATTCTTTGCCAATGAAGTGTAGCTGGGGCGTGAAAATCCGTATACGTTCAAGAAATCCGGCTCAATGTTTTGGTGGTGACTTTGATGAGTAAAGACACTTTTTTTTTAGCTTTAACACTTTTATATGTAACACTGTTATATGTATATACGTACGTAGTCTAAGACTTAAGCATCAACACAACAAATAGGTAGTCAGTACCGAACTACAAATTCATCAGCGGTAACCTGATACTTTTATGCTTTGGTTAGCAAGAATAATTTTGAAGCAGTGACAATCTTACGAAACAAGATCAGAGGAACAGCAGGAGCGCTACTAGTATCTCATAACACAGTATTAAATTTTGATTCCATGATTGCTAGACAAGATTGCACTTATGCTGACAAAACTTCGTTGCGTGTCTTTCAATAGAGCTTTGAGATGGCGAAATAAGGCGGCCTCAGCCTAATGGAATACTATGATGAGGTAGAAAAGAGACTGATTATGGACACAACTAAAAAATTGTTATGAACGAGGCCGCTTTGCTCAATAATGAGGTCAGAAATGATGTCCTTCATGCTTTTATTTCAGAACTCTAAGGGTCAAAGCAATAGTTTTTCCCAGCGAGGGTCAAAGGCTTACCAAGTGCGTTGGCCTTAGCCATAGAAGCCGAGGCAAGCTTTGAGAGAAGTTTTTTCGCGAACTTCTATGCTAAAGCCATGGAGGTGAGTACAGCTTCAGAAGGCAATAGGTAGCATAATCATCAGAGGAACAAAGTTTTCAATCTTGTCAAGAGCTTATTTCGGCAGCTGTAGCCGTTGAAGATGAGTCGCCTTATTTTTCGGGGCTGGTTCCGCTTGCCTTTTTATCGAAAGACAACAGCAGTAGTCAAAACGTAGTTAAGCCCGTAAAGGATCTAAAAAGAGTAGTACAAGTTAGCTCCCAATTTACAGTTAATAGCATACATGGTTCTAGCAGTATAATTTTTCTATTTAGTCTCTCCTTCAGCGTTCGAAAAAAAGAAATAACAACTTTGTCAGAAATAACAACTTGTAAACCTCGTTTAGCTTTAGTGAGACAGAATATGACGCGTTCGAAAGGCTAATGCCCTGTTTGCACAGCACCAAAAAGCTATGTATTTCTTGGTTCGTTTCAGTTCAGTTCAAATTCTACATTTGACTCATTTAAAAACTCAAAAAAATCTCTGTTTTTTCCACGTGTGTCGGCAGGAAATGTATGTAACAAATATAGAATTTTGGTACAGACAATAATAACTCTAGTATGTAAGATTCCAGAGAATTTTGTTGTGATCGGATAAATTGTAGAAGTTATTAAAGAACAACTTTTGTATGACAAATTACGCCTACTAGGTATTATATTGACATTAGTGGCGGGTACCCCAGATGCGTCAGACTTTGAAAGAATTAGAATAGATTACTCAAAGAAAGTGAAATAAAATACATCCATTAGCATGTTGGCAATCAACGAATATATCGGTCCAAGGGACACACCTCGTCACGTTTTGTCGCACAGCGATCATGAGACTATTGAGCTAAAAGGCCGATAATTTCTTACTCGTGGAAGACCGACATCGAAAGCATCTTTAAACAAGTAAGAAAGCTACAGCCGATTGTGCTCGACTGTGAGATACCGGCAACCCATTTTGAATAAAAGCAAAATATTGCGGTTTTATTTTCAAAATATACCGAAAATACAACATAAATACTAAAAATATGCCAAACGGTATATTTGGTATATCGATATAGTACCACATTCAAAATATACCATAGACGGCGCAATATACCAGATTATCGGCCAAAGCAACCAAGTCCCCTAGTAAGTAGGCGTTTTTGCCCATACAAAAGTATTTTTTTAATAACATCGACAATTTTTTTTTAATCGCAACCAAATTTTTAGGAATTATAATTACCATAATTATTATTGTATATATCATAATTCTAGCTTTAAAATTACGCTTATTATTCGATTTTTGTTGATTGTTGTTGGGGCGGAAGTGGGCGTGGCAAAAATTTGAAACAGACTTAATGTGCGTTAAAATTATTGCTCTATTTCTCTGGGATCCCGTGTTTCATACGGACATGGCTAGATCGTATCGGCTGTTGATGCTGATCAAGAATATATACTTTATAGGGTCAGAGATGCATCCTTCTACCTGTTACATGCATTTCCTGCCGGCACAAAGTTATAATTCCCTTCTACCCTTATGCGTAGCGGCTATAAAAATATTATCGATATTTTTAATCTCATCGCAACCAAACTTTAAGACTATAGATATTATTGTTTGTACTAAAATTACACGTTTTATTCGATTTTTGTCGTTTTGCAGGGGCGGAAGTGGGTGTGGCAAAATATAAAACAAACTTGATTTGCCTACAATATATCTCTATCTCTTATATTCTCTGAGATCTAGGTGAGATCGGGCATGGCTATATTGTCTCGGCTTTTGACGCTGATCAAGTATGCTTTACACGGTCGGAGAAGCCTTCTGGCTGTGTGATACATCATATGGGTAGCGGGTATAAAAATATAAATATATTGAAACTCGCACACCACAATATATTGGCCAGACCCAACCTTGGGCAGGTTTTCAGGTCGCGCAGCAGAAAAACTTTACGTGCATACCAATATTGGCGCGCTGCCGCTTGATTTGGTTTCGTTATGTACCCCTAATAAGCTCTTCGAAAGACGGGACTTTGGTATAAACAAATGCATCTCAGAGTCGCATAATTAAAGCAAATGCGCGGGTCAAAATAGAGTATGAGTCGCATCTTCAATTATTCGGAAAGTGTGACTACAAATTGAATAACATATGATAGTGGTATTTTTTTAAATCGAAAAATGAGTGTTATCGATGGCGACATAACCGCGTGTGGATGATGCGACGGAAGATTCCACGAAACGGAAATTTTCAATGATGCAGCCTAGCCCAAACAGGATATAAATATCGAAGACATGGGCATAAAAAATAGCGAAAACGAGCAACACACAGAATCGCTGGACCCTTACAAATAATTGTAAGAACATAACGAAAATACTATCTGTATTAGAGCTTGGAAAACTGTTACGTTTTTGTTTATCGTTTGTGCCAGCAGTGTTGCCTATTTTGGTATTGGGGAGATATTGATATCTGGAGTATCGCAAGGCGATAATAGAGGTTTTTTTGAGCTGCTCTTCACGTAGCAAGGAGAGTAAAAAGGAGCGTCAAAATTTTTCACTAGAGGTTAGCATATTAAATTTTTGATTGAGGAGTCGAATCGCGAGCGATGTCGGTCTGAAGATCGTGCTGGACGATTTTTGTACTCTTTCTTCATATTGCGAAGGCAACATTTAAAAATATAATGGCGCGGGACACTCAACGGGCAGTTATCACCGTTGGAGCAAGGCCCGAGTGCCGATAGCCGTCGCATCGACAGACGCCACTCACCACCAGCCGGAGCAGCACCAACGACGTGGGACAGCGAACGTCAGACGACGCAGCCAACGAGGAGGAGCCCGACTGTATAACTGAAACAGTAACCAATTTAGCATTACGCTCGCTGCTTATCCTGGAGTATGAGGCAACCGTAGAATTTAAGAAGAAGGCCTTGCTACTGCTCCTCCTCGATGCTCTGTGGTTGAAGCATCGGATAAGGGCCGAAAAGCTATCCAACGGAGTCGACAGATTCTGTCCTATAGTCGAGGATGAAGGAGTTTACTGCAGGAGGGGATTGCGGCACCGATACACGATGAGATTAGCGCAGGCTTCATGGAGATGATAAAGCTAATGCAGGAGCTCATCCGCCCGCAGAAGGACGGTAGTAGTGGGCGTCGACCCGCCTCTTCGCAGCAAAAATCGATATCTAACACAGGAGCAGTCCCAATGGGCCAGCTGGACCCATTTGCATCAAGCAATGCTGATCCGGTTTCGTGGTTACCAAACTGAGCATGACATCATGCAGGAGCTACTGCAGAAGAAATAACAGTCTGGCGAAGATATCGATAACTACATTCATAACATGCGGCGGCTAGCCTCGCGCTTCCAGAAACATCTCCGGGACCTTGAGCTGGTGAAAATAATAAAGAGTGGATTAAAGGAAAGTTTGGCAAGATACATATATGCCATGGAAATACCCACGGTGGACGAGTTACGCCAAGAATGTATCGAAGTGGGGCTATAGATGAGTCGTCGAGGGCGCTCATCACAGGGACAACGAATTCGGTATCCGCACGGAGTCAAACTAGTAGTTAACGAGGTTGAAAACCCACCTCTGCGCGAAAAGAGTCCAACCAAAGGAAGTGGAGGAAACGGTTGCGTAGAACCGCGAGACGGTTGGAACTGCTGGAACTGCAGGCAACCTGGTCACGGTTTCCGGGATTGTATGTCCGGGACGAGGAGCATCTTTTGCTTTCGGTGCGGCAAGCCCGACACGTTTAGCCCGCAATGCGTCAATTGTCCGGGAAACTCCTGGGCGAACGCGATGAGACCGGGGCAGGCGCATTGGAGGCAAGACCCGATCAGAAACTGGAGTGGCTTACCAACAAAAACAATTGGAGGACAATACTGTAAGCGAAAATTACACCCAAGTTAAGGTTAGATATCGTGGATACATTAGTAAAAGGAACGACAGTAAGAGTCTTACCATAGTGTTAAGATCGTGTTCGGGAATACATGTCGGCCCGAAATAGAATTTTTGGTGAGCGGCAGATTGGAGAGATGACGTTGGCCACGAAACGCGTTATAAAGGCACGCGCTCGTTTTCGTCGGCGGTGGCTAACGAGGAGATAAGTCGATGAAGGAGTTCGAAGTGTGGAGACCACCGATCCTCGACTCTTTGCAGATATAATCATCGGTGGACATGCTCTGAAAAGCCTTCTTGACTCTGACGCGTCCGTTAGTCTGCTGGGACGAGGATGCCGAGAGCTTGTTAGCAAGATGAATTGGAATGTGCCCCCGTACACGTCCATGGTCACAATTTCTGCAGGAGCCAGTCGCCCGATCCTGGGACGAGTCAATCTGTCAGTACCATATGGCGGCAATTCGAAGCAGATAGTTTTCTTCATGTGCGCCGACTTAAAACAGGTGGTTTATTTGGGCATGGACTTCTGGAGAGCTTTCGACATCGCTCCGAATCTGTTTGAGACTTGTACCACAGAGAGACAACTGATGTAACAACTGTCGAAGTGGAATATTACCGGGGCGAGGATGTTGTCGTATCTGATCCGGAAATGTGGGACCTGGAAGAGATGAATCAGTTGGAGGCCGTGAAAAGTGAGTTTCTCCAATTTGAAATTGGGCAAGACTCACTTGTTACAACAGGGGATACAGCCAATTGAGGGAACCGAACCATCATAAAAGAGAACCACAGTTCATGGAGAACGACGGTCGTCATGAAGCCCTGCAAAAATCGATGAAATATGCGTATCCTATTCCATGCATCCAAGGGATTCTCTTGTAAATCGATGAGACGCACTTCATCTCAAGCGTCGATTTGAAGTGTGCCTTCTGACAGATTGAGCTGGAGGAAACGAAATCCAAATTCTGTTTTCGGAACCTCAATTATTTAGGTTTCATCATAGATTCGAGCAGAGTGGAGGCCATCAATAACATGCCTGCTCCAATGACGGTCAAGAAACTGCGTAGCTTCTTGGTATCTCGGTACCACTGACAAATGCTCCGAGGAAAAATAATGGGAAGTTTCAGTTAAGTGAGGTAGCCGTCAACGCTGTGGAGCAAATAAAGAAGTCACTTACCACAGCTTTAGGTTTAGGAGACTGGCCAGATGGTCAATGGAACTCCAGGCTTTTCCGTTCACCATCCAGATTAAAATGGGGACCGAGAATGTCGTTGCGGACACGCTATCAAGAAGCGTACAGGAGTTGGGTGTGACGCCGGAGGATCTTCTTGGGATCGAGACGACGGAGTTCGAGTCAACCGACTATAAGCAGCTGATCAGCGAGGTCACCAAGCAAGTTAGAAAGCAACAGTCGAGTGTGCTCGACTGTGAGATACCAACTACCCATTTTGAATAAAAGCAAAATATTGCGGTAATATTTTGAAAATATACCGAAAATACTACAAAAATACTAAAAATATACCGAATTGTATATGTGGTATATCGATATAGTACCACATTCAAAATATACCATAGACAGCACAATGTACCAGATTGTCGGCCTTTAATACCTTCCACAATTTGTATCTGATCGCAATCGAATTTTCAGGACTCATAAATACTATCGTTATTGTTGTATACACCAAAATTCGCAGCTCTAGCACCCGGGGGGTGGTTAAAATTTGAAACAAACTTGATCTGCGTTCAAACATTACAAATGTTGTTGAAAGCTCTATCTCTTATAGTTTCTGAGATCTAGGTGTTCACACGGACGGACGGACAGACAGACAGACGGATAGGGCATGGCTAGATTGTCTCGGCTGTTGACGCTGATCAAGAATATATATACTTTATAGGGTCGGATGCCGTCTTCTACCTGTTACATACATCTCCTGTCGGCACAAAGTTATAATACCCTTCTACCCAGATAGCAACGCCCAGGTAACGCCCAGGTAACAACCCGGGCGAGTTGGAAGCTGTGTTACACTCCGACAACGGACGACAATTTTTTTCCAAATCGTTTGAGACGATGATCAAAGCATTTGTAATCACCCACATGCGCACGCCGGTATATTCACCCCCAGAACAATGCCGCTGAACGCGTAAACCGAACCGTAATAGATGGTATAAGAGCGTATTTAGAAAACGACCACCGGGAATGGGATCTTACCTACCGGAAATCGAAGTAGCGATACGTAATGCCGTCCGTAGCGCTACTGGAGTGACTCTGTTTGTCACTGTGTTCGGCCAACACTTGTATTTGAACGGACATCAATACAATATGGCCAGGAAGCTGAAATCATCATAGGATCACAATATATATGACCTAGAAGCCCAGGATAGACAGGCCATCATCCTGAGTCAACTGAAGGAACATCTTGTTTGTCAAATACCTTATCGTTTGAGGTGTAGATACCAACGCCTATGAATTAGAAGTCTTTCACAGCAAGGATATACGATTAAAGATTTAAGACAATTTTTTTATGCAGTCACAGAACACGTTTGCAGCAGTCGAATGCACTATCAATGGTTTTGGTAGCAATCGGAAGAGCTGGGGCCCAACCATCGATAGTGCCTCAACACAGTGGACATCACAAATTATATGTATATGCTGCAATAACATGATAGAGGTGGACAAATATTGATAGTGGGCCAGCCATATGCGACGATAGTAAATTTTGAGCCTTCGATAGGGTCGATAGTGCCATCGATTTTCGCCGATAATATCCCTCGACATACAACTTTTGACGTATTGTCGCTTGTCTTGCATTCTTTGCCGCAGTCAAGGCATTCTGTCTAGAATCCAGACATGTGATGTTTTTTCCTTTTTTCTAGTATTGCGCCTATCTGGTGCAGAATCCTTTTCAAAGTCTGTGCTGGTGCAATGCTGTCTGTACTTGACGCATTAAAAGCACGCACAGGACGCGGTTCATTCGGCTTCTCCGGCTTTTGCTCAGTAAGCATGGGGTTAACTAAAAAGGGCCAACTGATGAGACGCACCACTACATAACAATAATACATTAAGAATTTGCGTAGTGTAGTGGGACGGGTACATTACACTTGCTGTCAAAAAAGTGAACGAGGGAAATCAAACGAGAGCATCACATGCAATAAATGAATGCAAAAGAAAGATGAACGTGGATAAGGTCCCGTTTCTTTTGCGCTGCTCTTTGCAATTCACTGTTATTTTGAATTCCTATTATTGTGACATTTTCAATAAAACCTTGCTATTCTATGGGTAGCGGATATAAATACAATCACATTATACCGCACTCTAAGATCACAAATATCACATTCTAAGTATCAGCCGGAGCCTGGATATCACCGGACATTCTCTGAGGAGGTGTTTCAGTATTTCCGTGACTCCACCCTTGATGCAGTTGATATGCCAAGCATTAGCTGGGCTATATGCCGAAGGTTAAGTGAACCTTATTTGAATTACATATTTACATGAGCAGTGACGGGCATGCCACGCCCATTTCCACAACAGATAGGTTCCAGAAAAATAGTGTTATTATGGTCAGTGCAGCTGAGTGGGATAGTATAATCAGGGGTCATGCTGTCCTTCCTGCCTATGGTACTGTTACCATAGCCTATTAACCCCACATCCATTGACCATCTTTCTTAGCGATGGTAAATGCGTATATATCCAGAGGATCGTACCAACCACTTTGAAAACTTAAATTGGCGTCTGTGTCCTTTCCACAAGGTAAGTTTTTTTATTTGTAGCCAGCCACCACACGTGAGTGAGGATGGGGCGGACAACCCAGATGTATAGCGTCCGCATAATAGTGGATGAAAGGTTCTCTGCGAAGCTAAGGATCTTTTTTGCCCGATACAGGTCTCCTGATGGCAATAGTTCATCAAGACTTGACAGTCACAATGGAGTCAGTTGCCCAAATTATTTTTTTTTATAGCCTCCAAACTTCATAAGATCTGCTAATCACAACTTCATGTTCCGCAAAATCCCACTGCTCGATTCACACTCTAATGCTCGTCCTGAGCAGACTTGGACTAGAAGACTGTTAGGACAGCAGCTTTCTCAGCTTGGAAGTGTCTTCGACTTTATTTAGACAACAAGAAAAATGTATGCTCACATATTGCGAGATAACCAATCGACAGAAAAAGGTATCCTATCCTTACAACGTAAGGAGAGGCAAATGGGGCAACGAAAACACCAATTGCAGTAGACCGCTATCAATTACTCAATAAAAATAATTAGAGTTGACGACAGTGAGTTCTAAAGCTTCGATGCTCATTAGAAAAGCGAAAGCTCTCGCTTTAAAAGTACAAATCAAAAACGAGGTCCGTTAAGCCATCCGTTAGTACTTGAACCATTACAGCACCCAATAACTATGCAGAAGATTAACGAGCATCTTTTCCGAATTACTCTCGAATGAAATATTCAAATATCTTCCTTGCAGATATTTTGTATATATTATAATATAAGTTCTTAGGACTTATTTGCCGTTTAATAAATTAATCAAATTTTGTTTTAAAGTTTTGCTAAAATTGCTAATCTTCTAACTGCTACAATTTTTTCAATAATTAATAACAATAAATAAAATCCATTATTCAGTTAATTTTTGCAGAGACTTTACACAATCCGAAAGGCATGATCTTAAATTAAAATAATGGCTAAATGCAATGGTCAATGGTGCTAGTAAGATCTTCAAGTGGGCTTCTTTTAAATCTAACTTGGGTGTAATATCTGCTTTGGAAAACTAGCAAAGATACTCCCAATGCTGCATAACGGCTAAACATCCTTCTTGTTGCGGCTCAAGATTTCCGGCATTTAAATTTTGTCGAAAGTAATAAAACCTAAGGCTATAGTTGGTATATTGATATAGTACCATACATTCAATATATACCATAGAGTACACATTCAAAGTAGACACGTAGTAGTACATTTGATCAACTAACCAAACTTTCATAATTCATAAAAAAATCTAGTTATTATTTTATGTACAAAAAATCTTTTCTAGCTTTTTTAAAATTACAATTTATATTTCTTATAGTCTCTGAAATTTCGGTGTTCATACGGACGGACTGACAGACATGGCTATATCGTCTCGACTATTGACGGCGATCACGAATATATACACTTTATAGAATCGGAGATTTATTTCCTGCAGATATGAGTAGTGGGTATATGAGTAGTGGGTATAATTAGCACAATTTGAACGAATTGCTATAAGAATTTATAAAAAGGATGTTTTAACTGCTTTTCTTTTTTATTTCATCCAAAATTTGGGGTAAGAGTCATATTATAATTCATACACTTCATAATTCGTACGAAACTTGCACCAGGTTGGGCATCAATAATGTACAATGTATGTAGGTAGGGTACGGCGCGGTGCCCCTTCACGAAGGCCAGCAGACGTGTTGAATAAATGAATGTTGACAAAGAACTTCATATTTAACTTTGTATGTTATGTAATATGCCAAGGTGACTGCCACCTCGCGGCCTTAGTGAATTTATCATTGTAGTTGAGGTTAGACGATTAGATTGAGTGTCTAATCAGATTAACCGGAATAATGTGGATCTGTCGCTGAATGGACCGTTAATTTCTACACAACTTTTTGCGGACTTAGGAAATTATAACATAATAGAAGCTGTTACCAATGTAACTTTTAGAGTGCCACATGAGCCCTGCAGTGAGTGCTACGGTATCGTTTATCGCTTATCGATATCGTACGATATGCGGGCACTCTAAAAAAGGAGCGAAGAAGGGAAAGCACGCGAAAGCAAGATCTTTTTTAACAAGTGTACCTTAATTATAATTTCATCGTATTTCAATATTAAAATAAATATCCATACAAAATACAAGCTTACACAAAGCCATCCCTTCACAGTTCAGAAGTGAGATCTGATAAGTTGTATAGATTTGAAAGCGTGAAAATTGAGGATGATGAAATAGGAAAAGACATTGCGCAGTTAACAAAATTGAGACAGAGAAAACCAGCAAGAATAGTCGGCGTTGAAAGTTTGCAGTGAGATGTGTTCTGCAAATAACGGATTAGTTCCTTTTCTTCGTGGCAGGCGGATTCAAAGTCGTGGTTACACCAAGAGACGGTGGAGTCTTAAAAAACATACTAGAAGTACATGCGTGTGTGTATTTGCGAAATACAAGACATTGTGAAATACATAGCAGCAGTGTACGTGTGTGTATTTGCGAAATACAAGGCATTGTGAAATTCATAGCAGCAGTGTACGTGTGTGAGTGTGTGCAGAATTATTAAAACGCAATAAGAGAAATAAACAGGAAAGGCAACATATGCACAAAATAACTGATCTTAAGGTTGATCAGTTGAAATTCCTTCTTCACGGTGTGGATTTGCCAACATCAGGAACGCGTGCTGAATTAATCCAGAGACTGATCGAGCATGAGGGTTCGACAGAGATTGAGATGCCGCAAGCAGCTAGTCTTCCCAGTCAACAAGAAGATGCAATTGCGTCACAGGCAACAGCTATTTCGAAACTAAAAGGCGAAATGAGACAGCTAATGGAGATGATGTCCCAGTTTATTAGCGTTCAAAGACAGAATACATCGACAGTTCTAGCCAGCAACCGCTAGCAATGAATAGTGAAATTCAATCACCAGATTCAAGCAATGTATGCAGTCAAGGTCAGCAAGTAATTAACATAGCGAGGCAAACGTCAGTGAAAGAAATAGCGAATACCTTGCCAGAGTTCGACCCCAGTGACAAAAACGCCATCACTGCCAAACAATTCATTGATCTGAAATCAGAAATTTTTGCTGCTCGCCATCTACACTCGCCTCAAGGGTTCTGCCAAGAGTTGGCTCGACTCATCACCAGTGGTGCATACCCGATGGAGTAACTTTGCCGAAGCTTTAAACGACGAGTTTGGTATCGAACCAGACAAAGCAGAGATTCACTTCACTATGGCCAACGCAACGAGAAAGTCGAACGAAACTGTTAAAGAATATTGTTTTCGTATGTCAGCCCTTGGTGTTCGGTATAAGCTTAGTGAAGCTGCGGTCATCAGGTACATCAAAGCCGGTCTACAGCATCGAGAGTTGCAAAATAGCATTGCAGCGATTCAGTTTTATAGTATGAAGCAGCTACGGGATGCAACTGAAAACTTCTTCATGAACCGAAGCCGTTTTGGCGAGAATAAGAGGAGTATGCCACCAAAAGATTACAGCGACAATCAAAAAGGCGAGGTCAATGCTAAGACAGCAAAGCAGAAGGAAGCTTTGAAATGCTAGAATTGCGGAAAATCGGGACACTTTACCAATTCTTGTCCAAAGCCACCACTGTCAGCTCGCACTGTTACGTCGCGTTCATTGATTCCGGAAGTGAGGCTAGTATTGTGCGCAGGTCAGTAGCCAAAAAAATTAAAGCCGTTCACAGCAAGTGTGCTATGCAAATCAGAGGCATTTGTGGAGGTACAGGTATGTTAACCGAAGCTATACAGCTGGAAATAGTCATCGATGGAAAAAGTGTTTCTGCCAAAGTTTATATTGTCGAAGATGAGATACTCCCAGAAGATTTTCTGTTGGGCCAAGACGTCATCGTAAGTGCTAAACTATCATTTGATTTTGAGAAGATCCAGTCTAGTGTCAACCGAGCAGTACCGATGTCAGCAGTTGCAGATGTTGGTAATTTCGAGAAACAAGAAGAGAAGGACAAAATGCGTGAGTTGTTGGAAAAATATTCTACAGTTTTCTCAGTTGGATTGCGTGGTATTAGCAAAACAAATGTCGTGCAGGCAGACATCATTATCGAAAGTGGCAAAATAGTGGTAGTGACCAACTATGCGTTGACTATCGGCGATTGAACAAGCTTATCCAAAAGGAGAACTTTCCTATGCCACACATCGAGAAGAAGTTGCAGGAAGCAAAACGTCATAAATGGTTTTCTTCACTGGACTTAAACAGTGGTTATTATCAAGTGGAGATAGCACCAAGCAGTCGTAAGTACACGGCATTCATCACCACAGACGGGTTTTACGAGTTCAAACGTTTACCGTTTGGACTAAAGAATGCTCCAGCCGTCTTTAATAGGCTTATGGCAGAACTGCAAAAACGTGTACAAAAAGACGATATTATATACTACATGGATGACATCCTTATTGGCAGCCAGGCGTTCGAAGAAATGTACGAGAAACTTCAAAGAATTCTGCTGGTATTGAGAGAATGCGGATTAACATTAAACTTGAACAAATGCGAGTTGTTTAAAAAGTCTATCAACTTCCTAGGTCACAAAATACACGAAGATGGAATCAGTCCGGGCGAAATTAAGACAAACGCTATTGTCATGTTCCCGTCGCCAAAGAATATTACTGATGTTAGAAAGTTTTTAGGACTTAGCGGTTACTTCAGGAAATTCGTCGCCGGATATATATCAGAGCCAATACGTATATTATTGCGCAAAGATCAGCCGTTCAAATGGGAAAAGTCACAGCAAGATGCCTTCGATGAACTTAAGATGCGAACTACACACAGATGCCAGTGCAATCGGTTTAGCTGGAGTATTGCTGCAGAAAGACGCTGACCAGATGAAGCCAATTGCGTACTATAGTCGAGCAACTTCAAAAGCCGAGAAAAACTATCACAGCTACGAGTTGGAGGCCCTTGCCGTTGTTGAGTCGTTGGAGAGATTCAAGTACTACATTTATGGTAAACAGATCAGAATTGTGACTGAATCCATAAAGACGTCTATGGAGAAGAAAGATCTCATCCCTCGCATGGCCAGATGGTGGTTACGTATCCAGGAGTTCGATATCAAAATTGTACATAGAGCTGGACGTCAAATGGATCACGTAGATGCACTGAGCCGTACTCCGTTTGAAGATGCACATGATATGGACACAGCCAGCCTAAAGATAGCAAAGACTCTTTTGGACGAGACCGATTGGCTATTTGCCACACAACTACAAGACGACAAAATGAAAAGCATTGTCACCGAGATGAAAAACGACAAGAAATCTGAGAACGACGACTATGTGATCGAACAAAACAGACTGTTTCGCAAGCACGATAACAAGCTCCTGTGGGTAGTCCCAAAACAGTTGAGGTTCCATGTTCTTCATGAATGTCATGACAAGGCTGGACACATGAGCACTGATAAAACTCTGTCACGGATTCTGAACTTATTTTGGTTTCCTCGCATGCGTAACTTTGTGAAAACGTATGTCCAGTCCCGTGTGGGCTGCGCATTTTATAAGATACCAGGAGACCGCCAGAAGGGTCAATATCACTTCGATGACATCACACCAATACCGTTCTTCACAGTTCACATGGACCACCTGGGACCATTTCCAAAGAGTTCGAAGCGGAATGAGCATATTCTCGTGATAGTCGATGCATTCACGAAATTTACTGTACTGAGAGCTGTTAAATGTACTGCAACGGAACATGTCATTGATGTTCTTCAGGAAATAACAGCCTACGTTGGAATGCCGCATCAAATTGTTACTGACAGAGGAACAGCTTTCACTTCCAGAGACTTTGAGAAGTTTTGCAAAGCAAATCATGTAAAGCATATTTTAAATGCCGTACGGACTCCAAGAGCAAATGGTCATGCAGAGCGAACAAATAGGACTATACTGTCAATGCTGCTCCCGTCGAATGAAACTGACAAGCGTTGGGACGAGAAGATGAACATCATCCAAAGGAGTGTTAATTCCATGACAAACACCACTACTAAATGTTCTCCTTCCCAGCTGCTGTATGGTTATGAGCCCAGAGATGTACTTAAGAACACCCTGACGAGTGTGATCCAAGGAGAAGATCGACAAATGCTTACGAATGCTGAGCTGGAAAACCTTCGAGCAGACGCTGCAACGCGTATTAACGACCATAGAGCCGCAGCTAAGAAACGCTATGACGCCAAGCATTCCAAGCCAGCTACATACAATAGCGGAGATATTGTTTTGGTCGAGAATGACCCTTCCAGTACCGGTACCTCACGTAAATTGGAGCCACGTTATAAAGGACCGTTTATACTCACCAAAGTGCTGCCCAAGGATAGATATCTAGTGGAAGATATCCCCCCATGCACAGCGAAAGCAGAGAGACTACAAATCAGTCTATTCTTCCGACAAAATGAAGCATTGGTGTCAGCTGCCGCCGGATGAATCAGACGACGAAGAAGACAATGGCGAGATCACAGCAAACGACTCTTGCGAGGACGCTGCGGTTTTTCAGGAGAGGCCGACTGTAACGCTCGGGTAAAAGAAGCTGTTACCAATGTAACTTTTACAGTGCCACATGAGCCCTGTTACGGTATCGTTTGTCGTTTATCGATATCGTACGATATGCGGGCACTCTAAAAAAGGAGCGAAGGGAAAGCACGCGAAAGCAAGATCTTTTTTAACAAGTGTACCTTAATTATAATTTCATCGTATTTCAATATTAAAATAAATATCCATACAAAATACAAGCCTTCACACTTGTTTTTTTTTTTTAAATAATTTTATAATATTTTTATACCCGCTACCCATAAGGTAGAAGAGTATTAACATATAACTTTGTACCGGCAGGAAATGTATGAGACAGTCAAAAGGAGGCACCTCCTACCCTATAAAGTACATGTATTCTTAATTACCATCAACAGCCGAGACGATCTAGCCATGTCCGTTTGTCCGTATGAAACACTGGATCTCAGAGACTATAAGAGATAGAAATTTTTTCGACATTACTTGTTATCGAACTTGTCGAAGTTACTAACTAGGGGTCTTAGTTGCTTTGGCTGACAATCTGGTATATTTTGAGTACTTTTGCGGTATTTTAGTTAGGTATATTTTGAGAATAATGCAATATTTCGCTTTTATTCAAAATGGGTATCGGGTATCCCACAGTCGAGCACACTCGAAAGTAGCTTTCTTACTTGTTTATGTAATAGGCTTGATATAAAATTGAGTAATCACCTGAGTACATCTATCAAGGTAATTTTATTTATAGTCCCAGAATAAAAATGAAATTGCCTTTGGACAGAAAGTGTGGGTAAATTAATCTAATTATTTATTACGGTTAATTCATGCTAATTTGATTTTAAAATTCATATTTTTAATATTTACAATAAGTTCCAGTGAAAAAAATTCCATACTAACTCAAATATCAAATGTTACGTAGCGATTAATGCACAATGTTTAATTCAATCGTCTAAGTTTGAATGTGTTGTAAATTTTCACGTATAATATTGGATAGAAAAAATGTAATAAGACTACAAATATATATGTATATATATTTGTATATTTTTTGAAATATTATGTTCCAGGGTACATATTTATGAATGTATGCATAGCTTTCTTTATTCATCTAGTAATAATCGCAGCAGAATGAATATTAATGAGCCTTGTCTTCATATTATATAATTGTATAAATTATTCTAAGCATAGTAACCAATTATTTATTATTAAGACGTCAGCATCACTTCGATTATAATGAAGTGATTGAAATTTTAAATATTTTTTTATAAAGATTTAGTTTTGGTGCCTTAGATCCGTTTCACTTCTTATCCTATTTGATCTATTAGCTTAACTTGCCATAATTACAAAATATAATAAATATTGTAATCATTATTGCAATTATTCTATATTGTGTCGGTAGCGACGTAATCGCGCACTGTTTTCAATTTTTGGATCGCCTGGTGGTGGCGAAATATTTCTCATTGAGGTCTCGATTGTATTTTGAGTCCATGCAGCGTTGCTGGTCTCTAATGTACCTGACTTTGCTGCTGAATTGCAACAAACCGGTACTTCAAATTCTTTGCCATCTTTATCTTCACTTTTGTCGGTTAATTGATCTTCAAAACTGTTAAGTACACATCGATTGCTACAAATTTTAAACAATAAGTGTAATCATGTCATTAAAAATTCAAATAAATGTTTACCTGCTAGAGGCCCGACATCGAGGACGTTGAAAGCGCAGATTTAACTGGGCTGGATCAGTTATATACTTTCCCTCGGTAGACTCTCGACGGCGACGTAGTCCTATATATATTATATTAATTATAAAATGATACCAGAAACAATATAAAAATTTATTTGTTGATTTTGAAATAAATATCAATAAAAAATGGTTTCAATAAAAAAAAAATGAGTCAATAAAACTGTGTCACTTTGTGCAAATAACTGTCAGCTTGAACTAGTTAATATACGATTGTTGACATCGCTTCTCAATAGTACTTATTTAATATACCCCTATCCATAGGTTAGAAGGTTATTTTAACAGGCAGAAGTATGAGTATATGTTTTATTTTTAAGTGTTATCTAAACAATCTTAAACAAAATTGATATATGTGCAGCAATACCAAGTAGATTTGAAGAGAAATCTAGAAAATATCTCTTGTAGTCTCTGAGATATATGTAGGTGTTCGTACTTTTGGTGCCTGCTTTGGTTGGCAATCTGGCATATTTTCTATTCTATAAAATATTATGAAAATATATATCGATAAACCAAATAGCAGCATATTTCACTATTTTTTGGGGTACATTAATTTGGTATATTTAAAAAACCGCAATATTTTACTTTTATTGAAAGTTAGTTTTATTGAAAATTAATTATGCGACAAACTTAATCATGATATTGCAGAGAATATGACAGTATCCAATTTGGAAGTTAAAAGGTTATCCTATCTGTTTAGGGTGGACACAATATTATACAACATTATACATAAAACATACCTGGTGTTAAATCCGTAGTAGTTGGAGAAATTTGTGAGTAATTGTGAACACGATTAGAGTCAGTGGGCTCAAATTTACAATTCGGTGAATTAAATGATTCGTTCTGAAGAAGCTCCTGTTGACCAATTACCCCAACACCAGATGGCTGTGTTGCTGTACTGATTACACCTGTCCAAGATGCACATTTGGATTGTCGCAAATTAGCAGATAATATAGGTATCTTACTTGGCGTTGACAATACAAGTTCGCAACCCATTGTAAAGGCTGCATTTGAGGTGATATCTCTTACCACTAAACTTTGGTAGTCAGTAGAGGCAATGTGCTGACTTCCATCATTCGTACTGCTTTTAATCTTGACTTTCGCATCATGGTCTTTGTTTATTAAATTTTTTGTTAAATGACTAGAGCCACTTATATTAGTTTCAATTCTATCATTTTCATCACAGTTAATGGCCTCTTTATCACTTAGACCTGAAGTTCGAATATCACCAGGCACAGCTGTTTCTTTGGCAGCAACGATGCCATCTGTTATTGTTGTATTAGGAGTTTTAAGGGCTGCTAATGCTTTATAATAAACAGACTCGTCCAGATGTGGGGTTTCTAATGCAATATAAATAAAATGAAATGTAAATTAGAAATATGTAATGTATGAAAAAAGTAATGTATTTTAATCAGTACATTTTCAATACAATTTGAAAATATTGAGTTATTAAAATTCATTGGTCATATGTTCCATGCGATTCTTACCTTTAGAAATGACACGAAACTCCAGTCGTCCACTGATACAGCCTTCATCTTCGCCTTGATTACCAGCATCGTCAAATTCAAGTGCTCCACTTTCATGAAAACATGAAGGATTGTGTATTGAAGTTGGCTGGGGCTTTTTATCATTAATGTTGTTTCGATGCTGGGGAAATGTTTTTGTTGTAGTCTTTGCACCCCAAGAAGGCACTGTTGCAGTCGGTTGAGTACTTTTTCTGAAACTTATTGGCTTTTCATCGAAACCATCAATAAAACATACATTTGGAAGGCTATTACGATGTCGCCGGGTTCTTATTGAGCGCTCGTCTATTATTTTTTTTGAGTACATATTACTGTCTAAATCAACTGCTGCATCTTTAAATGATGATATTGTAGCCGCCATATGTGATGTCAGATGGTTTTTCTTATTTGATATTGGTACAATTTCAGAGTTAGACTCACGTACACAAACGTTTCTGGCGATATCCATTCGATAAACCTAGATTTCGACGACAAAAAACATAAATCGAAATTTAGATAAGAAAACTTACTAATTCATATTATTAAATCTTTTCGGTTCAATAAATAATGTCAATTAATGAAAAATCAATTTATGTATAGACCACTCTTTTCGAAAATATCTTAAAAAAAGTTGGATGTTGATGTATCTCGCTCTTCTTCTTCATTTTACTATTTATTTTGAAAGGATATTAATTTTTTGTTTTCGGCACAACTCATAGAAAAAAATTCTTGCCTTCGGTTTCAAATTAGTTTTAAAATATATTCGCATACTTTCAACATATTATACTTTGCTGGTGATGAATTAGTGATTTTATAATAGTTTCGGATCATATTAGGTTTTTAATTAAAGAAAAGCCAATCCGAGAAAAGAGGTCAATACGATGTATACAATAGGCACGAATTCTTGATAAGGTAAAATGCTTAAAATGTCCATGAGAAAGTAAATACAACCAACAAAAAGAATTTTTTAACGAAAAACAATCATGCTTTTTAAATTATTTCTTTTATATCTAAAACTACTATTAAGAAATGATATAGTACAAATACTACACAAAAGAATGTTAGTTGGTACATATATTGAATTCAAATATATTATAAGCTATATATCATTCCAAATTGTTGGCTTACAGTGTTATCAAACGCAGCTTGTTGCACAGCAGGTGGCTGTAACTTATTACGTAATACATTACCCATTGCAGGTTCAGACCACCAGTGTGGAAGGGATATCTGCAGCATTTCATAGTTCTCAATTCCAGCTATATTAAGTGTATGTCTGACAAATTGTTAATTTATTAAATTACACTCAGACTTTTAATGTTTTATTAGCGATTACTCGAAAATATAACAACGCTCTATCCGCGAGAACAACTTTCGAGATATTTTATGTAATCAGTTATCTCATAGAAATAATATGATGGGTACGAATATTAATAGATTCTTGGAATTAACTGTTTAAATAATATTGATTTCCTTCCAATTTGTAATTGTTGCCCGTTACCCAAATGGTAGGCAACCGTATGTATATTTTTGATAAGTCTTAATGCCTGATCTGATGATCTGATATAGTCGTGTATTCGTACGGCTATAGCCGTATATTCGAATGCCATTTTTGCACACAAATTAAGTCCATGTTAGAAGTTATTTAATAAATATTTTAGAATATCTATATTTCAATAAATATTAATTCCTATGAGGTCAAGTTGTCGTACGCCTTACACGCAGCTTCAAGAAACATGTCAATTTATGTTAACAGCTTTAAACCCTTCAACTAATTTAAAACACAATTATTGCCGTGTAATCAGACTGAGAGATGTCACACTAGACATGTGTGTCAGCACTGCTGGAAAATTTCGGGGTGACAGATATTAAAAGTGTATCAGGGCACTCTTAGCGACAGTATATCCTTTAGCTCGTCCACTTTTCTCTTTGCTCTCAATTTCGTCAAACCACCTACCAAATCTAATGAAAAATTATAATTCTAAAATTCTAATCTATTTCTCAAAATATGAACAATCATTGCAAAGAGTTGAAGATACTTGATAATTCTCATGGACTCATGGACAGAGCGCTGTCAACTACGAAAATCGAGAGCCAGGAATCCTCACAGTCGAGCATAGTAGAATTCGATCCTCTTTTCAATAAGGGCTTTATTTGGTAATTTTTACTTACCTTTTAACATGATCATTTCCGAATAGTTTTGATTTTGAATTATTAGTTCGAGGAACTGGTACACTAGACAATCCGTGTAATAATACCAAGGACGCATCCGCTTTAGTCGATTTATCCACATTTGGTTGTGACTGTGAGGTGGCAAGAGGTTGGAATATTTACATACAATCTTTAGATATATATGGCGGAATTTGTCGCGGGCGACACTATTTACAGTGAAAAAATACATTAAATAATTTTAACAAGAAAGAAAGCTACAGTCGAGTGTGCTCGATTGTGAGATACCCGCTACCCATTTTGAAAAAAACAAAAGAGTGCGGTTTAATTTTGTAATATTTGATATACATATAAATATATGTACTCTATATATGAAACCTTTGTACATTGAAATGTAAGGATAAATAATTATATACTCTGGACATTTTAAACATTCACTTGAGATCATTCGATCGGACATACTATACTCGTAATTAAGAACCCGCCTATCATGCCTTATTGGTTTACCTGTGGTTCTTGCTTCCATTCGTTATCTGTTGTATCTTCCGAATCATCAAACTGACTCTTCCATTGCGAAGCAAGCGTAAGTGCACCGCCGCCCCTTGTTACCTGTTGAAGCGCCGATACGTTCTCATCATCAATTAAGGCGAATTGTGTCACAGAATGATCCCCAGCTGTAGCACTGCTTCTAACAGGAATAGAACTAATTACAGTGTTGCTCAAACGATGGCTTGATATCGAGCCAGTTCCAGCTCCTGACGATGATGGTCGCAAATTGGTCGAAGTTACTGATCGTCGATTAGCTGGTGGTATAGTCGTAGTTGAAGTTGCTGAGATCGCTGCTGATCTGGGAATTAATATTTCATTGGCGCAAATTGCATCAAATGGCAAATTCTCTGCACTCTCAACGACTTGAGTTTGCATTGGCGGTGGTACATTTAAAACACGCAATCGTCCATATGTTGACTTTTGATCGGTAACATTAGTAGTGCTAAATAACCGTTTGCTATCGGAGCCTGATTCAGCTGATTTTTGGTGTTGTTGTGGACTGCTATAAGCATCTTCGACAGTGTTTTTTATCATATTATCATTATTTTTTTTGTTCGCTGACTGTTGTTGACTATTGTCTCTACCTAGAGAGCGACTATTAGCACCGTCTACATTAATATGACTATTTTTGTTTCGTTCGAAATCAGTTTCGGTTGAATTGATCACAAGATCATTATTGCGTCCTTTGTGTGCTGAGTCATCGGTAAGGAGTTTTGCTAACAGTGGCAATGGATGCGAGACAACATGTTTCTCTTCTGTCGCATACTGCAAGTTGAAGTTTGGTTGGATTTTAAACTAAAACAGGTTCAACAAAACAAAAGACTCACGTATACGGGCGCTGAATTGTTGTGAATTGATGTTGATCCCTGAACTTGTTCTTGAGCCTGAATTGCGTTTCGTCTCATATTATTTGTGGCATGCGTTGACTTAAACTGCATGTTTGTTTGCATTGTCGTCCCGGCATCGCCGTCAGCTGATTCGTGATTGGCAATTACTACCGACGAGGACTTTACCAATGCACTCGGAAAATTTGGTATGGCAACTGAACTATTTACAGCGAGCACCAGTTCCTGCTGATGCTGCTTTGAAAATATATTTTGATTACCTGCATTACTGTTTTGCATTGCGCTTTCCCCTGAAGCTTGTGCCGTCATTGTTGTTGCATTGCAATTTTTGTCTACCTACAAATATCATGAACAATTAAAAATATCATTAAAATAAAATAAACGTGTTTTAAGCTTAAAAAAAGGAACAATCTTGACATCATTTTTCTTTTGTCGTGGTTTTTGATGCGATATAAAATGTCACTTCATCATGGTTTGCTCTCACTGCAGCATCGGAAATTATTAAGCATTGGAAACCAAAACTGTATTTAATTTTAAATCCGCTTCCAACTACATATATGTATATATGTATATTCCAAGCTTACGGAAATAAATTTTAAAATAAATAAATACAATTATTTTATACAAATTTATTTTATCATAAATGTGTTTACCATGTCATTAAACACTCAAAAAACTAAAAAAGGTAAATCTATATCTGCCTGATAAATTATATCACAATTTAATACAAACATAAAATAATACAAACATACTTTATATAAAAAGCGAATACATACTTTTTCCTTAGTATTTAGAGGCTCCGTTGACGCCAACTGAGCAGTATCAATTTCGTTACGTTTCCGAATCTGTTAATACCAAAAAAATATAAATTGAAATTGTTATAGAATCATATACTAATTTGCTTACATATTCTTTGCCGCTGACATTGGAAGCAGCTACCGTCATTTGAGTGATGTTACCATGAATATATTCATTTTTTATTGCAGCTGGAGCTATTGGGGTATTTGAAGCTGAATTAATGTTACCGATTGCGGCGGCATCGACTTTCTCCCAATCGTACGGATCAGCGTCCTTAACACCTCGTCGTTTCATACATCTCTCAAAAAGGCCAATTAGCATCTGTAATTAAAGTGCTATATAAATATTTCCTCATTTTAAATAATTTTAACTAAAAAATTCGAGTTATATGACAAGGATAAAATAACTCTTACCGCATAGTCTGGTCGATCTGCGTAAGTGAGCGATTGTATATGCTCCAAAAATTGCTTTAGGTCTGACGGTAAGTGTTTCAGTAATATTCTATGATCATATTTTTCTTTAGTTAACCCGACTTGTTCCTTGTCTTTAATTTTTCGCCACGGCAATTGTCCATTTACAAATTCAACAAGCATATAGAATAGCGACCACAGATCATCGTGACGTCCCATCTCTCGATTGCGATGTGCATTTATTGAAGCATAGCGCACTGTTCCACGGAAACCAGCGGCAGCTCGGGGACAACGAACTTCTCCTGTTCCTGTGGTATATTGACGAGCCAATCCAAAGTCGAGCATATAAACTCGGCGGCAATTGTAAGGCAAACGGCCAACTGAAAAATTGCTCTTTAAAACAAAAGAATTAATATTTTAAACGTATTCCTCGCAGTTTTCACATAATATTAAATTAGTTATATTATATAATACTCGTATATGCCATCTTTCCGTTTATTAATTGTTTAATTACCCTGCTAAAAAGTTTTGGAAAAAAGACTGACCCTAATTAAACTTATGACTTTGATCAAAATGAGTTATTTATCAACAGCGGGTGATTCACACTCAATTTTTTTGGCTCGGCGAAATTGTTCACGTTGGTAGTAGTGTTTGTCTGTCCAGATTTATCTGGATCTCATACCATATACATAGTAGCAAACAAAAGAAACTTACCGGCTTAATATCGCGGTGAAGGAAGCCAACAGAATGTATAGATTCAATGGCTTTTAATATTTGTAAGCCTAGTCGAAGGGTTGTACTGAGAGAAAAGGCGCCTCGTGGCTGTGCTCGTCGCAACTCAGCCAAATTTTTACCTTGGAGTTGCATTACCACATAATTGAAGCGATCGTTCCGTCCACATCCAATAAAACGGCATACGTGTTCCTTGCCTTGCAGCTTTTTCAGTACCGCCACTTCCATTTTAAGCACCTGTTTCGGTTGGCGAGCTGATTCGACTTTGAGTGCCACCTGTTCCCGAGTTATTAAGTCTTGGCCCTCATAAATTTCACCAAAGCCTCCACCACCTATCTTACGTATTACCTGAAATGCACAACAAAAAACAAATATAATTCAAACCATCTTTTGCATATTTGCAACATGTACTAGAACAAATTCGTTATTATTTTAGTTATGTAAGCTTCTCATAGTAAATCAATGATATTTTGCAAAATCTAATCAAATAAATTGGAATTTTTACGTTCTATTGTGTAAAAAATATTGTTAATATGGTTAAGTGAGAACATATCTAATACCTTCCAACGCTCTTTAACCACATGTCCTGGCTGCAATAGATCTTCAGACGTCATTTTATTATTTTTCTCTTTGTTTTCTGGCACTTGTTGGCAGATGTTCACGATAGTGCTACTCTTCTCTAATATAGCACCAGCAGTAGGAGACGATGGCGTTAGTTTTGGCACTTGGAAAGTGACTCGACTTCTTAATCCTAATCGATTTTGCTTAGCTGGCAAAGTTGCTGATCGCTGTAGTTGACAGTTTCTTGGATCTCCGACAGCGGCAATATTGTTACCCTCTTGAAGGTTTTGGTGAAAATTTGCATCCAAAGAGCTGAGCGCAATTGATGGTGGTGGCTTAGATGGGGGCGGTGGTCGCTGCAATCGTAATACTTCTTGACTACAATATTTGGGTCGATAACTTAAACACAAGTCTCTCTGTTGATTCGATATGATTTCATTTTGGCGTTGTTGCTGCCGATTGTCTTTAGGGCTTGATCTCGGGATTGTTTGTGACGACTCTGTGACATTTCTGTCGTTCCTTGAAGGAAATAACATAAATGTACTGCTTGCCATCGGCGTTTGAAATTAAACGAAGTAAAAACTGTTTTATCTTTATAATAATAATAATAAAAATAATAATAATAATAATAATAATAATAATAATAATAATAATAATAATAATAATAATAATAATAATAATAATAATAATAATAATAATAATAATAATAATAATAATAATAATAATAATAATAATAATAATAATAATAATAATAATAATAATAATAATAATAATAATAATAATAATAATAATAATAATAATAATAATAATAATAATAATAATAATAATAATAATAATAATAATAATAATAATAATAATAATAATAATAATAATAATAGAGATTAGCGAAATGCTGATATGAAGTACTCATCGCCTTAAAAAATGGAGTTATTCTTCAATAACTATAACAATGATTCCTTTTCAACTACATAAATGTATATCCCAGAGGGGAAAATGATGTATCTAATACATTTACAAAATAGTACATAGATATACATAAACAAGATGAGAATAAAAGGATAATTTTTCACAGACCGAACGCAATAAAAATCTATATGTTATGTGTTTCCACTTGCAGACATTTACCTGTGAACTTATTTATTAGTACCCATTTCAGCTTTTAAGATCTATTAAATTCACTTCACCACAAAAAGTATAAAATGTGGTAGAATGCAGCTTAAATGTTCATTAATTTACATTAAGAGTCTAAACGCGTTTTCAACCATTTTTGCTTTACTTTGATTATGAACCGATGTACGAACGAGTGCCTTGCCCTATAACCCAACCTTAAATTAAAAACTCTTATTGATTGGTAAGCTTTGTATTTTTCACCCACAAGAGTAAAGCTTTTCTGAGCAAAACACACAAGGAATAAACCAGCGAGAGAACCAGAGAGATTGAGAATATCTATGCGAAACATTTCTACATGACAGTTGTAATGGTTATAAAATGTTTTTGCAGCTGCACCCTTACTGCAACGCATGCGCAAGGATATGAGGGTTTTTATAGCAATGAATTTTTGTCAGCTATCTACAGTTGAAAAATTCACAGCATAATAAAATTGTTTCTTAGAACGCAAATTAAGTTATAAAACTTGGTTCCTGAAAAAAGTAAATTTTCTTGATCAACAATACCCAAGACGATATAACCATGTGTGTCTGTTCGGTTTTCAGTATAAAAACATACATTTGTAGATCTCAGACATCGCAACAAAGTACGCTCATATTTATCGTTCCGCATTTGATCTGCGACTGAACTAAGTGTGTGACGTCCGCTGCGCTCGAACTACAAATTTCGAAATGCCGAAGAGGCTCTGGGAGTATCTATGTATTATATACATAGTTAACATAGTGATAAAAGGGCATTATAACTTTGTGCCGGCAGAAAATGAAGGTAACAGGTAGAAGGAGGCAACTTCGACCCTATAAAGTAAATATAAATATATATTTTTGATCAGCGTCAACAGCCGAGACCATTCGCCATGTCCGTCTGTCTGTCCGTATGAAACACTGGACCTTAGAAACTATAAGAGATAGAGCATTTGCTATGTTTGCACGCAAAACAAGGTTTACATTTTTGGCACGCGCACCGCAAATCGACAAAAACCGAATAACAAGCGTAATTTTAAAGCTAGATTCACGAATTTTGGTATATACAATAATAACAATAGTAATTGTGATTCCTGAAGAAATGGCGATCAGATAAAAATTGTCGAAGTTATTAAAGAAATTTTTTTGTATGGGCCTACTTATGTTACTAGGGGTCTTAGTTGCTTGGCTGACAATATGGTATGTATATATATAAGACTGCACAGTAGTCTTATATATATACATATTTTGAATGTGGTACTATATCGATATACCAAACATACCAGCGGGTACATTTTTAGAATTTTTATAGTATTTTTCTATATTTTGAGAATAATACCGCAATATTTTGCTTTTAGTTAAAATGGGTAGCGGCTATCAACTATAGATTTCTTACTTGTGTGGTATCTTTTAATCACATCGCATTGTTCTACTTTAAGTGCAAATGTGCACCGGTTATCTCACAGTACATCGCACTGAACTGTATCTTACTATTGGTTTGACTTACGAATGAGGCTCAAGAAGTATTTTGTAGTAGTCTCGATAGACAAACATAATCCATAGATTTTTCCATACATAGTTTTAATTGGTTTAAAAACTTACTTGTGGGACTCCTGTAAATGCATTTGTGTTCCTATTTTTCTATTGGAAATTGAATATCCAATCTTAAATGCCTCTTCTTCATCAGATCAGTGCTAAATATTTACAACTGAAAATATAGAAAAGAAAAAAATAGAATAATTAGAATTTTCTAAATATGCTTAATATTAAGTCTATTCGGTCCAATTGGTGCAATTTGATTTAAATGAAAAATATCAAAGAATGTTTTATTCTATTTGGATAATTATTTACTATTTAAAATTAAAATTTTTTGAATGAATGTATGCGTCTGTTTTCATTATAAACTATTTATGTCCTTCCATCATAATATTTTGTTTTTGTAGCCATTATAAGCATTTATATCTAACTTAAGATAGAGAGGTAAGTAGAATATAGAGACTTTACGTTATACACTATAGAGTTCGAGTTCACTGTTTCAAACTTAAATTACACTGTGATAAGAAAGGTTCTAAGTTATTGATATCATCATTAGAAACACAATGCAATTTTAGTTCCGTCGATTAGTTCCGTAAATTATTTATCTATTAGTTTTTTTTGCATGCAAATGGAAAGACAAAAACATAGACTTAAGGTCTTTGTCGCACTGTAAAGACAAGTAAGAAAGTTACGAGTGTGCTCGCCTGTGAAATACCCGCTACCCATTTTCAATAAAAACAAAACGCGCGGCTTCATTCTTAAAATATACTAAAATAATATACCGCAAAAATACTACGAATGTATTAAATGGTATATTTTGAATATTGATATAGTACTACTTTGAAAATATACCATAGAGTGCAAAATATACCATATTGACAGCCAAAGCAAAGATTGCCCATTCAAAAGTATTTCTTTAATAACTTTGACAATTTTTTTCTAATCGCAACCAAATTCAGTAATCACAAAGACTATAGTTATTATTGTACATACTAAAATTCGCGACTCTAGCTTTAAAATTACGCTTGTTATTCGAGTTTTGTCAATTGGTGTGGGCGGAAGTGGGCGTGACAAAAATATGAAACAAACTTGATCTGCGTGCAAACATAGCAAATGCTATTGATAAA
Organism: Drosophila nasuta; assembly: GCF_023558535.2. Lineage (NCBI taxonomy): Eukaryota > Metazoa > Arthropoda > Insecta > Diptera > Drosophilidae > Drosophila > Drosophila nasuta. The sequence goes on along the minus strand of NC_083458.1, from coordinate 1,287,744 downwards.
ATATTATATCTCTATCAGTCTAGTCTAGTCTCTGAGATGTAGGTGTTCAAACGGACGGAAAGACGGAAATGTTTATATCTTATATGTATATTCTTTATAGGATCGGAGATGCCTCCTTCTACATACATACATTTCCTGGCGACACAAAGTTTTAATACCCTTCTACCCTATAGGTAGCAGAAATAAAAATTCAGCCACATTCATACTGACAAACAAACATTAAAATATGTGATTAGGTGTGATTGTCACGGTCTCGCTTACACTTATGGACCGGTTCAGTATTTTGTAGTAACTTTCATTTCAGTATATTTAATATATGCTCAAATATAATTAAATATCGCATTTCAACCGATTTTTAAGTAAAAGAAAACATCAAACACTATGCGTTCATACGGATGAACAGAAGGAATAACAAGGTCTCCGTCTCGATAAAATAACAATAAATTTGGCATGTATAACATATATACCGGATTTCAAGATAACAGGCTATTTTGTGATCAGCGATGTTATCACAAATGAGTACATTTTAATAATATAAATAATACCTATTAGATAATATATAAAAATAAAATTATTATTTACCTTTTGTTTTATATTACACAGTATCACAGTTCATTCTCCGCACCTGGTTTTGTAATAATTTTTTAATATTGATATTTATTAAAATATTTAATTTCGTTATTGCAATTTAAATAAAGAATGTTTTCTACGTATATATGTTTCTTCATAATATTTTTGTTTGCTTTCTATAATAATCACCTTTTTTCATTAACTAGCGCAAGCTTGTATGCGTGAAACAGCCTATTTTTAAAAATACATATTATGGTATTTTTATACCCGCTACCTATAGGGTAGAAGGGTATTATAACTAACTAACAACTCAAACCGCGTAAAGCATACTTGGTCAGCGCGAATAGTCGGACGATATAGACATGTAATTTTTCGTATATAAAAAATTCACTAGAGTATTTAGAATTCCTTAAAACTAGGTTGCGATCAGATAACAATTGTAGAAATTATTTAAGAATCTGCAAACGGGTCTTAGTGGCTTTAGCTAACAATCTCGCATATGTACTCTATGGTATATTTGGAATGTGCTACTGTATTAATATACAAGATATAGCATTTGCTGTATATTTTTATTTCATTGGTATACTAATTTGGTATCTTTTTAGAATGTGATTTCATTGACAAGAGGTAGCGGGTATCTCAAAGTCGACTACACTTGATTGAAGCTTTCTTACTTGTTTAATTATAGAGAACACAACGTTGAACACTTTCACCCAATGCAGCACGTGCAATTAATAGCTTGTATTTATTTCTCAAAGATAATAAATCTTTTTTTATTTATGAAACAAATATATTTTTATTTAATATATAAATATAATTCATAAGGACTATTCTATTTTAAAGTCAATTTGTTTCATTTGAAAATATCCGCGAGTTGAAAAATAAATTAAAGTTTTACTATATATTTCCTAGTGAGCTTTCACGTACTTATGAGATTCTTCGCAGAAAACGGAAAACGTACTGAACTTGATTCTATCTGAAAAACGAATCTAAAGAATTGAACATTTTTTCTACGCCAATCAGATATATGTACATATGTATATGTAAGCATTTATCTTGTGAACATGTTAATATATAAATTATATATATATGTATATTGATTGTGAAGAAATAATAAATTTAAATTATTATTGCGCATAACATTTTATCACACAAATTGAATAATAATAATAAATAATTTTCCAAATAATATATATTACGAAAATAACTACAATAGGTCATTCAATAGCGCCGGGCTTTTAAATGTAATATTAAATAATCCAATGATTTAAATTCCAAATATAAAAATGTGACCAAATTAAATTTGAAGTGTGTGGTTGTATAAATAAATGGCAAAATTAACATATGTTTACGTAGGTGTAGGTGGTAATTGTGATGTGATGCCTCTAAAACGGTGAATGACTCGGTCATGCACCAAAGCTAATCGCTACGAAACTGTTAGAGCTAGTGTTTTGATTGAATCAAAAAAAGGTGTATAATTTAATTTATTGAATATATTAAAATAATAATTTATTGAACACACTAAAATGAAATTAATTTTCGTTCCTTATCTTAAGGTGACCAGCTAGCCTTTGTACGTTCCATATTATGACACTCTAATTTGTTATACATGCTACTCATAGGGTAATATGGAATTATAACTTTGCGCCTACAAGAAGATTTCAAAGACTATACAATATAGAGATAAAAAATGATGCAACACCCACTTTTGCCCCCGTTATACGAAAAATTCGAAAGTACAAGTGTAATTTTAAAACTAAAGCCGTGATTTTTGGAGCATTCAATACTAACTAGAGTATTTATGATTCCTGGTTGTAGAAGTTACTTAAGAAATACTTTTGTATAGCAAAAAACGCTTATTTCAATCGTGTGTTAGTTGCTTTGGCTGACAATCCAGTATATTGTGTTATTTATGGTATAATTTGAATATTTTACATTATTGATAAAAAAAAATACAGGCTTTGGAATATTTTAGTATTTTGTGCTAAAATATCGAGCTGTATAGCTGTAGCTTTATTACTTGCTTAAGGATCGTAATTAAATTTTCAGCAATAATATAAAATTTGGAACGCAATATAGGATGCTTACAACTTTTTATCCCACTTCTACCATCCATTCTACCATAAGAATTGATCATAAGCTCTGTTTGACCATTTTTTTAAGGGGATACAGCTTATAATTAAAAAATTCGTTACACCATAAGACTGTACGCAATTCGATTGAAAGAATAGAAAATACAAGTTTGAGTCCGACCACGTATCGACTTCCGCATGAAATATCAAACAGACAAAGGGTTAAAACGGTCGAATTCCAATTCGAATAACGACTGGATAGCGGAATCAGTGGTAAGTAAGGGTAGCGATTAAGGAGAGGTAGGCAAAAAACAGTTCAGAAACTCGGAAACTAGAGTTTATGTGCACCAAATCAATATGGAAATCAATAAATAAAAAAATGTACACAGCCCACGAAGCAGTCGTCACCCTTAGATAGTGCCAAAAATGTACACCCTTCAATTTACACACACACATTCGCACACATACAAATTGAAAGTGGATAATGTAACGATGCCTACAAGCTTGAGGGGATGTTTAATTACCAAAACCAAGTTTGGTTACTAGTAAACAATTGTAAGATATTTTCCATTTTTACACGCAGATCAGGTTTGTTTTAAACTTTTGCCTCGCAAGTAAAAAAAAATCGAAAAACAAGTGTATTTTTGTATCTCGAATTAATTTTTAGTACATACAATTATAGCCGCAGTGTTTGTGACTCCTAAAAATTTGGTTGCGATCAGTTCAATGTAGAAGATATTTATGAAATACTTTTGTATGGGATCTTAATTTCTTTGACTGACAATCTGGTATATTTTATATTCTATGTTATAATTTGAGTATAGGACTATTTCAATAAACCAAATATTGCCTTTGGTATATTTTTGGCATATATAAATTTGGTAATATAATTCTGATTTAGTCTTTAAAATCGATTCTATTCGAAAAATCCGGCAGAATTGTTATCTAGGCAGAACGAATGTTTTAATTCCCTTTATATAACGTTAGGACCCGAAGCGGTGGTGCCGGGTAAAATTGAAAGCATATTAAAAACTTAAATAATTCGAAATAATTAATTTTTTCTTAATTTAAGTGCATTAATCATTTATTATTTTCTGCATTTCAGTACTTATCTTAAATAAATAAACAACGCAGATGGTCTTCCGAACCGTGAACATGCCACATATTAGTGACCATGGGAAAAACATGGATGTTTAAGATTCAAACCACAAACTTTTAAGGATTGGCCTTGTGATTTGTTGATGGTCATGGTCAAGACGGATCAGAAATTGAAGTCTTTTAAATTCAAACGGGAAATCGGTTGGGATCATCAGGATCCTCGGAATGAGAGCTTCGTAACCTTTGACTTTTCGATTCAGTATCGTCGCGTAAATAACATTGTTAATCGATTTTCTTACCACCAAGCGCGTACCGTTGCACATTTTTGGTTCGTTTATATTATTACCATTATATTTTTAAGTATTTGCAAGAAAGTGGCATGATGGTGGAGTGGAGAAGCGACAGGAAGGTTCTTACATTCTCGCTACTCCCTGTTAGTTTTAGCTGACGCCTTAGCTTATGCTAAGGAACATGCAGGTATACGATTTATTATGGAAAAACCATGATATTAAGTGAAATTTATACATTTTTTTTGTTTTGCTTAAAAATTAATTTGTTTTATCTTAAAACCCTTTTACGAACATGGCAACCATAAAAAAAAAACTTAATTTTGTTCCTTTCGGTTAGTGCGTCTTCCGGGTATAACGACGTAAAATCGTCGGTCCCTTGAAAATCGATATAACCGGAATATACTGTATATATAAAGGGTGTATCAACTACATATGTGCAATATACATAACATAGATATTAAAAAAAACACATGTTTTCTCTTATTTATTTACAATCTCTTTTAGACAATAAGTAAATTGTTTAATTAACTAATATTAAATTAACAGAAAAATAGCACTTTGCTAATGAGCTATTTTGCATATGTTTTCAGTTGAATGGCAAAAATGAAAAGTTATTTATTTCAGAACTTTTTTTATATGGGAACGTTCTTTATTGAAGATCACATAGTTTTTAAATTATAGACAAAAAATTATAAACATAAAATGTTGTACTTGCACTTTAGTTTTAAGACCTATAAATCTTTATGCAAGAATAAAAGTAAAACGGGTTTTCTTTTAGCACTTAAATACTTTAATTATTATTCCATTAGATGTCTCTCGTTAAGATTTTCGCACGCGTTTGCATATAGTAATAAGTATCTACATACTTTCAGAAACTCATATATATGTATGTATTTATAGTATGTATACATTCATACACACACTCGCATATGCAAACATACATAAGTTAGTTATGTCCCGGGGATGAGAATTTGCGCTCCTTGTGTTCATCACCGTGGATGATCTCGGTTTTTTTATGTACACACAATTTTTTTAATTTTTATGGTGTAGGGTGGTATTGCTGACAGTGCCTGTTCCAAAGCCTAAGCTAGCGTTCTCCGGTGGTGTTCAGACTGCTGCATAAGGTGGCAAAAATTGCCCCCTTCTACAGCTCATTTTGAAACACATATTCCGCTTGCTCTTCTTGCTTGTGCGCCACCACCAACTTCATTATAATTTTGTCGGGGTTGTTTTTTCATTTCTTTTCATTTTTTGTTGCTATACGAGTTTTTTTGCTTTATTCGCCTCATGGTGCCGTCAGCATGCCTCATGACTTGGACTACACCCTTCACTCGATGTAAAAATAAACGAACATACGATTGTAGGATATTCGTTAGTTTGTATGGCTCAATGTTTATGCCTACAGCACACGCAGAACAACGACACCCCCAATTTTTTTTAGCCGGTCCGTAAAAAATTGGATAAAAAGCGCTTGGCAATTTTAGCATCTGAAATTTCTAACATTGAAATATGGAATATCGATTTTTTGTTATGTTTTGTTGTCCTGTGTGCTTGCAAAAATACTTGTATTACATACATTCTATGGGTGTACTTTTGTGTATATGTATGTACATATGTAGATGGCGGCCTATAAGAGCTCGATGTAGCATTGGAAGTATGAATAATTAAAAACTTTTGTATTTGAAGTTAAGTTGGAGATTCCAACTTATAAATATATGACTTGTCCATTAGTTTCGTGTTGTATATATGTATGTGTGACAATTTTATGTATGCCAATTATTAAAATGCATCACTCCTTTGACAAATTGGTTAAACTACTAACATTAATAATATTTAAAATATTGCTGGGTTTTGCGATAGTTGTAGTGCCCTCCAAGTATAGCCACAACAATGTATGTTTATATTATACATACACTGAATTTTCAGCATATGCTCCAGCAAAAGTTAATGTTACTCTTTTAGCTATGTATTTCAGATCCAGTAAGGTTAAGTTACATTTTTAGAAATCACAAAGACTACAGTTATTAGTGTATTCGCGGCTCTAGCTTTAAAATTACGAGTTTTGTCAATTTGCGGGGGCGTCAGTGGGAGTGGCAAAAATTTGAAACAAACTTGATCTGTGTGCAAAATTAACAACTGCTATCCAAAAATTATATCTGTTAGTCTCTAAGATCTATGTAGGTGTTCATTCAGAAGTACGGACATGGCCAGATCGTCTCTGCTGTTAACGCTGATCAAGAATATACACATTTCCTGCCGGCACAAAATTAGAATACCCTTTTACTCTATGGGTCGTAGCTTTCTTAATTGTGTTGACAATTTATTACCAAGTATATTTAACATTCTACCTACATATATTTGCCATATGTGAATCCTTATATATTCTGCACGAAAAATTACAAAAATCTGGAAGCAGATCTGGAAGCGTTGTAGAATTTCTTGTAGGATAAGATTACTTGAACCCTCAAATGACTTTTTATACCCGCTACCCATAGGGTAGAAGGGTATTATAACTTAGTCCCGGCAGGAAATGTATGTAACAGGTAGAAGGAGGCATCTCCGAACTTATAAAGTATATATATTGTTGATCAGCGTCAACAGCCGAGGCGATATAGCCATGTCCGTCTGTCCGTCTGTGTGTCTGTCCGTCTGTCCCTATGAACACCTAGATCTCAGAGACTATAAGAGATAGTGCTATAATTTTTCTTCGACAGTATTTGTTATGTTTGCACGCAGATCAAGTTTGTTTCAAATTTTTGCCACGCCCACTTCCGCCCCCGCAAAGCAAAAGAATCGAATAACAAGCGTAAATTTAAAGCTAGAGTTGCGAATGTTGGTATATACATACTATAATTACTATAGTAGTTATGATTTGGTTGCGATCAGATAAAAATTGTGGAAGTTATTAAAGAAATACTTTTGTATGGGCAAAAACGCCTACTTACTAGGGCTCTTAGTTGCTTTGGCCGACAATCTGGTACATTGTGTCGTCGATGGTATATTTTGAATGAGGTACTGAATCGATTTAACAAATATACCATTTGGTATATTTTTAGTATTTATGTAGTATTTTCGGTATATTTTGAATATAATACCGCAATGTTTTCCTTTTATTCAAAATGGGTAGCGGGTATCTCACAGTAGAGCACACTCGACTGACTTGTTTAAATTGAGCTAGTAAAAAAAAGTGTATAGGATATGTAAGAAACACTTTCTTGTGAGTACATTTTCCTATTTGAATTGTCACGACTACATGTGCTTAGATATTATAAATCGTTTAGTAATTAAATAAATAAAACAGGTTTGTGTTACACCACCATCACCATCAGCCACATTTGGAAACGACACGTATTGCCGAGCCACCAAATGCGATATGCCAGAGATATCAATGTCAATAGTCTCAGGCCATTTTTATACAGTTGCTCGGTGAACTACGTGCTCTCGGCCTATGCCATAAAGGTACATTTGTGACCGCTGCTGCTGCTGCTGCAGATGCTTCAGTCCAATTTTCGTGTGGAAACCAAAAATGTAGGTGAGAATGAGACTTAGACGTGGGGTATATCTGGGATTTTTTGTTGTTGGTATCTGATGCAGGATTCCGAAGCACATTAACGCTTTAATTGCCTTTGTTTAATTTACCTTGGTGTGTACCGGAAATTTACAGGAACTTCATTTGTACTCAGACAGTGGCGTCCGGCAGGCGACTGCAGATTGGGGCTGTGTGTATCAAGGGATTAGCAACCCTCTGTCACAATACATCTCTTTAGTCGTGCGTGCAAGATATTCGATTAACTGCATCAGTAAAATAACTCCAGCACAGTTCATTCCAGGCTGTTGCCACTTTAGCTCAACCTAGAAGGTTGCATATTCATGAAAGTGGAGGTGAAGCTGGAATTGAAAAATTTCTATAATTGACTTTCGTATTGTTTGCTTATCTCGAAATTCAACACCGACATAATAAAAACTATAGGTTGGCCCCTTGACCCCAAAATGAAAGAAAATGTGTCATAAAAAGTAATAATTTCGCTTTCGACAAACTTAATAGATCCTTATTAAGAAGTGTAGGAGTAAGACGAGAATTGAAAGTCGATGTAGCGCGGTAGTCAATTGTCAAAATAAGTAATCGCCGATCGTGTCACATACAAACCCTTTATCATTGAGAGGACACAACGACTCGGTGAATTCTGTTATTGTACTGACATTTATTTCTTGAAATCCAAGGGTTATATAGCTAACAAATTTTCTTATATCTAAAAAGCCTTCCCAGCGTGAAGTAACCTTTTGCTATTTGTATCTTTATGTGATGCAACACATGAACATCCTAAAGTGCACATGAATCTCAAAAAACTATAGGAGATAGAGATTATCATTTTTTTTCGACAGCACTTGTTATGTTTGCAGGCTGATCAAGTTTGTTTCAAATTCCAAAATGATGTTACATCACCCATTGGATCTAAATATATTGAAGGTGTGCTCAATTGACAACTTTCTTCATTCAGTTGTTATTGACGCGGCATTTGAAAGCTGATAACTTAACATCAGCATGAGACTCGCTAATAAGACCATTGTTTTTGACCTTATTCCATGTTTTGGGTATGCATATAATCTACTTTCCATTTAATCCAGAATTATTTTTTAATTTTCTGAATTACTTTCCATTTATCTAAATTTTTATTTTTTCTATAGATGTAGCGTCAATAAAATCTAAATTTCGCCTACCTAATAAAAAATGACCTGGTTTTTTTTTAAATTTTTTTTAGGTTGTTTTTTTTTATTTTTGTCACGGTAAAGATGGTCACGCCACATCCCTCAGAGAATTACCCATATGTTAAATTGTTAACTCCAATAATTATTTTTAAATGGTATTTCAAGGATTTAACTCACCTTCCAATATACATATCTCCGAAGTGAGGTCCTTTTCTGAGATAGCCGCGACGTTAGCATTGTTTTGAAGAGACTTCATTCAATTTTCGAGCCGCACCAACAAAATTAGTTATATTATCAGAGTAAATGTTTGCATTTCACCTCGATAGTGGGTATCTCACAGTTGAGCACGCTCGACAGTAGCTTTCTTACTTGTTAAAAAAAAACTTTTGTTAAGAAGTTACGGGTACTGCCATGGGGTCTTAGCTGCTCACAATCTGGTATATTTTGCCCCATTTGCTATATTTTAAATGTAGAACTTCACAAATATACCGAATATGGTATGTTTTATATATTTGTGATATATTAATATTTTAAGAATAATACCGCTTTCTTGTTTATTTTCTGAGTCTCTTATAACTGGTGGGGGGAAATGTGCAGAAACGCTTCGAAGAATCGAAATGAATGGACACACCGACTCAGTGAATTCTGTTATTGAACTTACTTTTATTTCTTAAAATCTTATCTTATATAGCTAACAAATTTTTTTATCTCTAAGGAAGCTCTTCATTGTGGAAGAACCCATTTCTATTTGTATTTTTATGTGATCAACCCATGATCATTTGACATACTCAAGTACCTTTTGAAACACAGTGGAATCCGGTTATAACGACTCCGCTTATAGTGTCCGTCCGGTTATTGCGACGAAAACTCGATGGCTTGGTTGGTCCCCATACAACCTTATATGAAAGGGCCTCCGCTTAGTACGTCTCCGCTTTTAGCGACAAACCGCTTATACCGACGAAATTTTTCAGAATTCAACCGGATATTGCGACGAAAAAAAAAAATCAGCGAAATAATACCAAAAAATTTAAGCATCAAACGACGCTGTTAGAAATGTATGCATTTATCAGTGATTGGCACTCTTGCTTGTGTTCGTAAGAGCGACACGAAGGTTCTTACATTCTCACTCTTCTCTGTTAGTTTTAGCTGACGAACATGGCAACCATAAAAAAAGAACAACAAAAAAAATTTGTTTTGCTCCTTTCGGTTAGTGCGTCTTCCGGGTATAACGACGTAAAATCGTCGGTCCCTTGAAAGTCGCTATAACCGGAATCTACTGTAGTTAAAATTATCATGTAACATCGCAATGTGCGATTAAGATTTTAGGATCTTATCTTATTTGTTATTTATAACCCCATATAATGATATATTTATTTAGTCTTAGGCTAACTCGGAGCCATGTGGCGTCTAGGAAATGGCTACAATAAGACAAATTGTCTACGGAGCAAAATTGAAAGACATATCAAGTCAGAATCAACATGACATTAACATGGCTATAATATAACCTATAATCTTAGGTGTATAAAGAGCAAAGCACGGATCTGAATCACAGAAAACTCATTTTAACCTTCTATTAATATGTGTAGGAAGATTCGTGAATGAGCAAAAAACCATTTAAAGGCGTTTAATGTGAATTGCTTTTAAATTAGTATTATTTTTGACGAATCGAGGAAAAGGTATTATTGGTAATAAATATTGAAGCCTCTGTCCCACGGCACTGAATATGAATGTGGAAGTTGCACAACAACAGTGAGTACTGGATGGTATAATTCTTAATTTCTATTCATCATATTCCCCACACCCTTAAGTACCGTTTGGCAGTGGCTTGCCTCCTTTACTGCCTCTATTCTTTCGTTTGTCATTACGCAATGTCATTGAAATATAATTAATTTCGTTACGTCTGCTGTTTAATTTTGGCTAATAGTCATATGCTGTTTTCGAATACCAAAATACCTAGCCAAAGTGGTCGTAAAAGGCATAAAGCGCACATTTATTTGGGTCGAAGCTCAAGAGAATTCGTAACCGCGTTGTAATTTTCGCAATACCGCATTAATGAAAATAAGAAATAATCGGACTTTCCCTATTGTAGTCGTTATCTCGTAGTCGTAGCGCTCGTCAATTTCATCCCCATCCTGATTGCTAATTCACTTTTTATGAATATTCGCATGCAAGTTCACTATCTCTTATTACTACTACTTACTGAGCATATATTATTCACACTCGAAAAGTTTACATACGCCAGAGTTGATTTTGATTCAGAAAGTCATCTATAGCTAATACTCTCGCTTCGTCAGTTAGCAACGTCAAAATAATCTTTGAATTCAAAATAATCTTTGAACAACATATTCTTATAACACATATCATAAATAAGTCTTTTTGGGAAGCTAAGAAAAACAAATGATATGACTCTAGTAAATCTCATTTAAAATTAATGAATTTGATTCGTGACCAAATGCACATATTCAGATGTGAACAGGACAGTGGTACTATGTTACATAATTTTAGCAATTGCCTTCATGTCTATCTAGAGTAAGTATATGAATAAAGTAATATATGTAATACTTCGGAGATTATCTGGATGAACATACTGCAGGAATATCCAAGTAAACTAGTAGTTGAAAATTCCCCTAATACTACGAAATAAAACCATACGCCATGGCTCACACAAGACTGGGACAAACACACAAAAAAAGATTTAAATGTTTTTTTAATTAATTAGGTTGTCATCATAGTACTTAATAATGCCGCTAGGCGTTAAATATATAATTATGCTGGTAATTCCGGTCAGGGTCAGACAAAGCGAAAGTAAATTGAAAACTGTAATGGAAATGTGCCTCATACTTATGGAAGGTCTTTCTTTTGCCTTCTGTGTTTCAATTATAATTATTTTTAGATAGCAGATTTAAAATGAAGGGCATAGGGGGTATAATGGACACCAAGGCGCTGGACTTCCGGCAGAGTCACAAATTAATAATGAGGTTGGGATCAAATGAAAACAATAAAACAGCAACAACAACAACAACAACTGCTGGCCAGTTACCCGCACAGATTTGGTATTAATTTGAGATTAAAAACCGTAAATTGACGCGTCGCCTCTGACCATGGCGTCCCTTGGCTGCAGGGAATTTGGTCGCATTTAAGAGATTTAAATTAAATGGAAGAACAATCAGAAATTAACATTAAAGCTTCATTCGAGGGGTGCTCTGCAACTGTACGAGTGTGGTGATGACACTGCTTTTAATTATCGTTGTTCCTATATAGATATACAAGAAATAGGTTTTAGTGTATTTAGTAATTTGCATGCCGCTGTACTATTATTCAAAATATTCCACAGAGTACAAAGTATACTATACTATAAAATTGTTTAGCAGCCATATAAATTATAACTTCTTGAATTTGAATTTTTGAATGCCACATTCAAAAAATACTATAGACGGCACAATATACAGATTGTCGGCCAAGCAACTCAGACCCCTAGTAAGTAGGCGTTTTTGCCCACACAAAAGTATTTCTTTAATAACTTCCACAATTTTTATTTGATGGCAATCAAATTTTCAGAAATCGTAAATACTATATCATACTTATTATACCCGCTACCCATAGGATAGAAGGGTATTATAACTTTGTGCTGGCAGGAAATGTATGTAACAGGTAGAACGAGGCATCTCCGACCCTATAAAGTATATATATTCTTGATCAGCGTCAACAGACGAGACGATCTAGCCATGTCGGTCTGTGTGTCTGTCCGTATGAAACACTGGATCTCAGTAAGAGATAAAGCTATAATTTTTTTTCGACAGCATTTGTTATGTTTGCACGCAGATCAAGTTTGTTTCAAATTTTTGGCACGCCCACTTCCGCCCCCACAAATCAAAAAAATCGAATAACAAGCGTAATTTTAAAGCTAGATCTTTGGTGTATACAATAACAAGTAAGAAAGCTACAGTCGAGTGTACTCGACTGTGAGATACCCGCTACATATTTTGAATAAAAGAAATATATTTTTCGGTATTTTTCTCAAAATATACCGGCACAAAGTTATAATACCCTTCTACCATTTGGGTAGCGGGTATAAATATAATTTAAAAATAATATTTTTATCATCTTATAATTAGATTTTTAGTCTTAAATCTATACAATTTTATTCTTCCTTTTAATAAGAACTTGAATCTTATATTAAATGTTCTTGATTTCTAACATTAGGATTTCTATGTTTTTGACGTACTTTTTAGACCAAAAGTCTTAGTATCAAGACCAAAATCTGGATGTTAGATCTTTTTTATTCTGTACACGAAAAAATCTTGAAGTTGATCACACAGTTTTGTTTCTCTAGGTCTTACAGCTGTTATATGGACTGGACAGTCAGATGGTCAAGAAAATGTCAACTTTATGAATGCAGATATCCTACCATTTACGAGTTGTGATCATTTTAAATAAAACCCTATTCTTAAGATATAGCAAATTAATATACTAAAAAAATATTAAAATGCACCGAAAGCTATATTTGGTATATCGATCAACTATTACTCAAAATATAGCAGAATGAAAGCCAAAGCAACTAAAACACATTTTATCTGGTCGCATTGAAATTTTCAGGAATTATATAAACTGTAGTTATGGATTTACGTTTGCTCAATTTTTTTTGTTCTGCCTGTTACATACGTTTGCTTGAGGCACAAAGTTATAATAATAATAAAAAAACATACAAAATATAATCCAGTGTAACGCCATACAAAAAATATGCCTGACTTCGTTCAGACTTTAAATTAACGGAATTGATTAGGAGTTGAGAAGAGTTGAATCTCAATGTTAATCGGAATCTGAGAATGTGAATGGAAATGAGAACGTATCCGAAGTGATTGTGACCATATGAATTAAATCGTAAATTTGTCGAGTTAATGTCGAGAAGTGTGAGTGTGATTTTAATAAATTAATAGACATCTATACCCAACCCTACCGTAGGTTGTGTTACCTATGGTTAATCACCGAATGAATATGAATACGGGTACCACTTTTGTGTGTGGCGATCTGTAAATATGAATGAAGGTGAGACCGGTAACCGGTCGGCGTTCGACGGAATCTATTCACTCTTTATAGTTTACTTTGGGCATCAGCATCACCATCACCTTTACCATAAACAGCCGTTCATTCAATAAATGTATACGTGTATACATACATACATATGTATATTTGACTTAAAAATTTATTTGTTGTTTGTTGACGATTGTGATGGTCGATGTCGCGATCGTTTGTTTTATTTACATATTTACATATGTATGTGGGCTGTATGATTCCCTATTTAACTGCCTATTCCCCTTGGTGTTTATACATATACCCGATACACTTAAAAAAGCTAAGCTAATCAAGAATTAACTCTTCAACCAAGATATCAAAATTGAACCAAAATTGAAGGTAAAATCAAAATTCTATATTGCACAGTCTTGAATTTTAAAATTATATTTTTGTTTCTAGAATGGAATAAGCTCAAAATTTAACGAAGAAGGAAATTAGTAAGTAATTGTTTTTGCCTATACAAACGCAATTCTTTAAAAACTTCTACAATTTTCTTCTGATCTACTATAGCTACTATAAGAGATAGCGATATAATTTCGATAACACTTGCTGTGTTTTTACGCAGAACAAGTTTGTTTCAAATTTTCGCCACCCCCACTTTCGCTTCCGAAAATTAACAAAACTCGAATAACAAGCGTAATTATACCCACTACTATGGGGTAGAAGGGTATTATAACTGTGTGCCGGCAAAAAACTACATATTTAACAGGTAGAATGAGGCATCTCCGACCCTATAATGTATATATATTCTTGATCAGCATCAACAGCCGAGACGATCTAGCCATGTCCGTCTGTCAGTCTGTCCGTATGAACACCTAGATCTCAGAGACTATAAGAGATAGAGCTATAATTTTCGACAGCATTTGTTATGTTTGCACGCAGATCAAGTTTGTTTCGAATTTTTGGCACGCCCACTTCCGCCCCCGCAAATAAAGAAAATCGAATAGCAAGAGTAATTTTAAAGCTAGAGCTTTAGTGTATACAATAATAAGTATAGTATTTATGATTTCTGAAAATTTGATTGTGGATGTTATTAAAGACATACTTTTGTATGGTCAAAAACGCATACTTACTAGGGGTCTGAGTTGCTTTGGCCGACAATCTGGTATATTGTGCCGTCTATGATATATTTTGAATGTGGTACTATATCGATATACCAAATATACCGTTTGGTATATTTTTAGTATTTTTGTAGTATTTTCGGTATATTTTGAAAATAATACCGGAATATTTTGCTTTTATTAAAAATGGGTAGCGGGTATATCACAGTCGAGCACACTCGACTGTAGCTTTCTTACTTATTTTAAAGTTAGAACGGTTATTTTTGGCACATACACCAAGTAAGAAAACTACAGTCGAGTGAGCTATACCGTCTCGGCAATTGACGCCAATAAAAAATAATAAATACTTTATGTACATAGTACATTTCCTGCCGGTACAGAGTTATTATACCGATCTAACCTATTGGTAGGGTGTTATAATTTTGTGAATCCATGAAATGTATGTAACAAGTAGAGGGAGGCATCTCCAGCATCATATATACATACATATATTCTTGATCAGCGTCAATAGACGAGAAAACATAGTAATTATATCCCTCTGTTCGTTCGTTAGATAGAGAAAATTGTTATGTGTGCACTTCACTTTATTGTTTTTTTTTTTTCAACTTATTTATTATTTTACCATTTTATGATTTAGTGCGTTACTCAGTTGTATATTGATCACTTACTTACGAAATATTATATTTATCATCGATTCGCTCTCTCTCTTAGACTACGAATACGAGGTATGCTATTTAAGTTTCTGGCCTAGGTCACTTCTAGCCATATTAGGACCAATTGATTAATTCTCAAAAAAAGTTTGGACTTTTATCGATAAAAGCTCCATACAACTTGTTCATGTGTGACCATGTTTGATATCGATAAACGATTAATCAAAAACTTACCTCGGCATAAAAATCGAATTAACTCGTGAACACTTTCGAGCAATAATTTTTCACAAATTTCGACTTGGATTATTACTACAAGAGTGTATAGATGAACTCAAATCTTTTTAAGGCGATGAAGTGCCATCCTATAGCCCTGTGAAAAACTGGTTTAATGGATCCTATTGTGGCCGATGCTCGCTGGAAGACGAAGGCCCTGAAGGTCGTCCGTAGGTGAACTGATAATGCAAGATCGTCATGTGATATATCGTGAGATAGAGGCATCCTTTGACATTTCTTCCACCAGATTACATTCAATATTGCATAAACACCTGGTCGTAAAAAAGGTTTGTTCTCGTTGGATCCCGCATAATTTGGCAATTGCTCAAAAAAAGGCTTGTGTGGATTGGTTCTAAGAAATTTTGAAAAAATACATTCGCAGTGCTTTAAAAGACATTTATAAGTTCGTCACAGGTGACGAATTATGGATCTATGCTTATAACCCCGAAAAAAACAGCAATAGACCGTATAAATGTTTTACGACAGATCGACTAGCTGAGCTATGAACGAAAACACTCAAATCTAAAATCTTTATTTGAATTTCGATGGATTACAGAATTTTGTAACCTAAATCTGACAGAAATGCACTCAAATTGAAAGTCGCAAAATTAATTAGCAAAAACACACTTCTACACTCATGGTTTCACATTTTGATTTTATTTTCTCTATGCGGTCGAGGATAGGTACGTCTCACAGAATTCTTATATTTGGATTTAAGATTATTCAAATAAAAGTAATTTAAGATTATTCAAATAAAAGTGACTCTAATGTTGTTTACATTCAAAAGCAAGTAAGAAGTGTGCTCGACTGTGAGATACCCACTACCCAAATTCGTCTCTAGCTTTACAATTACAATTGTTATTCGATTTTATTGATTTTCGGGAACTTGATCTGAGTGCAAACATAACAAATGCTGTCGAAAAAAATTATGACTCTATCTCTTATAGTCTCTGAGATCCAGTGTTTCATACGGACAGACAGACAGACGGACATGGCTAGATCGTCTAGGCTGTTGACGCTGATCAAGAATATGTATGTATATACTTTATAGGGTCGAAGATACCTCCTTTTACCTGTTAGATACATTTCCTTCCGGTACAAAGTTATATATTACGAATACGTCTGCTGCCGTTGGATCTTTATTGGCTTCATTGAAAGTCTGGTATAATAGTAATAGAACATTAATATTCGGCTGTAGTTTTCTTACTTTTTCGATATATTTGTCATTATAGGATGATATCTTTATCATAAATTATATACGCGTTTAAGTACATATATAAATATATATCAGTAGCGTACTTATATTTATGATTGTATTGTGTGCACAACATATGTATAAAACTACATACATAATAAATCGATAACTAAGTAGTATACACATTAAAGAGTATTTACACGATCATTTACCAACTCTGTCCACAATTTGAGCACACAGTCTTTTTGGGAGTGGCATCTGTTTTATTGCTCCATGCAATTGTTTGTAAATGTATTGTACAATTAATTAAAGAGCAAACAGTTCGAAACGAAACTTGTAAATTCGAATTATAAACAGAATGTTACCAACACTACCTGAGCACAACCAATTATGTATGTGCAATGCGCGACCGAAGCTGAAATTGTTAGTCTTTTTCAAATATTCAATTGGGAATTTTTTTACACGCTACCCATACCATATAGAATATTTTCATGTCCTACTTTTGACTAACATTTGGCGGTAATTATTTACATAATACATTATACATTTGACGAAAAACAAAAAAAAATTGCCTTGCTACCCCCTTAGCCCCTTTCAATTGCTTATTTATTATTTCCCTTTTAAAGCTTCGTCTTAACTATGAGCCTGTTTTATTCCAAGCAAATCAACTAACACTTAATATTAAATATTAATTATATTAAATTATATTTAATATATATATGAACATACATACATACAGTCGTGCAAGCATATATGTATTTCTTGTATTATATTTGCAGGTGAACATAGATCAACATTAGCACTCACACATGCTGAAGTCCCATACACAAAATGAGTAAGATTCAACCGTAAGCATAAATATATACCCAATGTATATCCTACGTATTCAGTATACACAAACACGATTACATAGATTTAGAGGAGTATTGCTTTTGCATGTTTCATATCTTGACTACTTTGCATGTACTCGTATGCAAATACATATATAGTATGTACATACATACATACTCGTATGTATATAGGCATATGTACATACATGTGCAGACAAACATCATACAAGCACATAAATATGTGCGCTTATTTCCATGTAATTGCGAAAGAGTTAAGAAGCCTTGCTCGTTAGTCAAAAGCGACACGAGCTATCCAATCTACTATTCTTCCTCCTCGTTTCTCGCTATCAACACCCAACACCCCCAACACCCCACACCCACCAAACAACATTGCATCGGATGCTGGCTGGTTGGTAAAGGAACCTCTGTCGTTGGTTGCCGAAGTTATACATATACATACATATGTATGTATAGTCGTGCATGTGTGAATATGTGTGCACTTGTATGTACAGAACATATAACGAGTGTGGTGAAAAAAGGGGTTTTTATTTTGCCACCATGCTTGTTTTATTCATTTATTTTTAAAAGCGTGAACGCAGACGCGAGATTTTATTCTTCTTTTGGCGTTGAGCGTGACTTCTTTGTGCGATGAGAAATGAGAAAATATGCATACCTCCCCCCATATGTACCTAAGTACACACACACACACACATAAATACAAATGTAAATATATATATATATATTTTTGTTCGGACTACGTACACATGAACACATTGACTTAGAGCGAATGAGACGACCGGATAAAATGGTTGTGGAAACATTCGATCCTCATCATCACTATTAAATACACACACATATACACATGCATACCTACTTATTTTCAATTATACATAACTTTTGTATGTACATACATGTTGTATGTGAATGTTTGTGAAGAGTAATTTAAATGGGTGGAGCATCTCAGTCACACACACAAACATTCGCAAATATTAGAATCGACGATGCTAAAATAAATAAAATGGAGATTGGTGACAAGTAAGTATATCCATGAAAAAAGAGATGAGTATTAATAATTACTAATGGGAATGAGTTGTTCCAAGATGATAATATTATCCAGATAATAAGCCTTAAAAAACCGATCTTCATTTTAATTATTGTCGACGGTCCGGTTTAATTAGATGAAATGAAAGATAACCCAATTTTATTTCATATTTATACAACACAAAAAAATTGAAAATTGAAAGAACTTAATTTTCTTTTTATTTAATTTCATTCCATTTAGTATTTACCATTAAATATATAATTTGCTAACAGAATTATCTTAAAGCATGCTCAATTTATTATTAAACTAAAATTTGTCATTAATTTCTAAATCCTTTGTATAAAAAAAAATATGCTTAAACTTAAAATGCATTTTGTGATTGTCTAAGTCAAATGGGTTTGTGAAATATAGGTCTACTTCTACTAACTCCTCTATTGTAGTTAAAGGATTCGAAAATAAAATGCAAACACATGTCATTTACACCGATTTTAGTAAGGCTTTTTTTAAGACTCAGTAAATCATCACCTCCTACTGTATTAACTTAAACTTTTAGGGTTTCCTCATAGCATAATTGAGTGGATCTCCTCTTACCTTTCCAACAGAATTCAGAATGTTTATTATAATGGTTTTGTATCTAAATGTGTCCAAGTTACTTCTGGTGTCATTTGGGTCCTCCTCTATTGTTCACTTTGTTCATAAATGATCTTCCTTCTGTTATAGAGCTTTCCAGTGTATTTATGTACGCTGATGACGTTAAGCTTTGCCTGACATGTGACCTTTATCGTCTATGATAGAATCTTGGTGCAGAGTAAATGTGTTACATCTCAATTGCAATAAATGTAAGCTTCTCTCGACCTCTATGGGTTCTTCCCGGGTAAACAACTATGTTTTATATGATAGTTATAGAGCGAATTGAGTCTGTAAATGACTTAAGGGTTCTGCTCGATGCAAAACTAAAATTTGATAAACATATTCTGTCTGCTGTAAATAGGGCCATGGGTGTTCTGGGATTTATAAAACGCTGGTCGAAAGAATTCAACGATCCATACACTACTAAAACGTTGTCTCACTGGTTCGTCCTATCCTTGAGTACGGATCTCTTGTCTGGAATCCCCAGTTTATTAAGATAGGATTAAATCGGTGCAGAAACAATTCTTATTATTTGCTCTTCGTAGTTTTATTTGGAACAATAATATTAAATTACCACCTTATCGCAGTAGACTTTTATTATTAAACCTTCCTTCTCTTTCTGACCGTAGAACTATGCAAGGTGCTGTTTTCATACAGAGACTAATTAATGGTGAAATAGACTCTTTGGAGCTGTTAAGTCAAATTAGTTTTGCGGTTTCGGTCAGGATCACTAGGAATTTTCTTCCTCTTTTCATTTCACGTAGATCTACTAACTTTGCTTCCCATAATCCCTTCCGTATCTCAATAATGTAGTTTGCTCCAGTAAATCTATTCCTCTGCCTAAATTCTTATTATTAGCATATTTATCGAGTTTTGTTTTTGTTTTTTTATCTTCTTATACATATATCCTAACATATTTTTAATTTAATTTAATTAGCTGTCTAGCGTCTTTTAATATCATATTTATTCGCGGTTTTCGTTTAATGCATGCTGTTCACAAATTTATTTTGTTTTGTCCGCGCATCAACGAGTCCGTGCTTGGTATCGCTGGGCCACTTGATGGTACAGCCATTAGTACGTCAACGTCCAAATATAAATAAAAATATATTAAATATATAACTTATAACTTTGTGGCGGCAGGAAATGTATGTAACAGGTAGAAGGAGGCGGACAGACAGACAGACAGACGGACATGGCTAGATCGTCTAGGCTATTGATGCTGATCAAGAATATATATACTGTATAGGGTCGGAGATGTCTCCTTCTACCTGTTACATATATTTCTTGCCTTCTACCCTATGAGTAGCAGGTATAAAAATTGTTTGTGTAAAGATCGCAGGATGTTGTTTTGGCTTGTTTAAGGTTAAATTCGCCCAGTTTAGTTTTGGAAGATCTTTATTGTTTCAAAAGTCTTTTTATATACTCTATATCCTCTTCCCTTAATTCTTTAAAATAGTATTTATAAAATGAATTTTCTTGGTTAAAGGCCGTACTAATGGCATATTCGCAATCCTGGAAATGCCCATATTTTTTCGGTTTTGACGTTGACTTTGTCTATGCAAGTGCTAACTATGCATGAGTCGTTTTTCATCCTCATATGTTCAAGAATTTTGTCGTATTTATGAAGAATTGTTGAAAGTTTAGAGATTTTGTTTCTGAACTTTTATAAAGTCTGCAGTTGGCGAGTTGTTCATTATTCATCATTCACCATTAATCGAAATTTCCGCTATCTGAACTTCTCGCCAACTAAAAATACAATTTTATTAAAATTATGAATTCATAAGTATGCATGTACATATGTATAAATGTATTTAAAAATTGACACATGTATGTACGGTATGTCGGTATAACATTCGATGGTAGTTCTACAAAAATAATGAATGATGGTTGCAATGGGCTTAAATACTCACATGTCATTCTAATGCAGCCTGAGGAACAAGCCAGCAAGCATATGCACATGAAAAAAGCATAAAGGCGGACAAAGAAAGACTCTTAGGTGCTCACGCTTGCGCTCGTAGAGAATCTTATTTAATTCTTTGTTTTATTGCATATTTTGTCTCATTCACGCCTAATTACCACAGCGTGGTAATAATTACCCCAAACTCACGCTCTCTCTCTCTCTCTCTCTCTGTCTCTCTCTCACACCCTCCGATTTTCTCTTACTGCTTTTGCTTCCACTGGCAATTGGAAATTGCTGTGCCTTGCTCTCTTACTCACCCACTCTTTGCAGTGATATGCCGGTTACTCTCTGGCTTTGCACGCTGCTGTCGCTCTCTGCGATGTGTTGCTCTTTCGGGGTGACAAAGTATCTCAATGATACAAAAAAGTAAAGTCACTGCTACTACTAGTAGTATGAAATCGACGGTGGAAGCGACCAGGTTCACGCTTTCGAGGTACAATAGAACGACTAGTGCAATCTTCAAAACAAAAACAACAACAAAAATCACAAAAAGCAAAGCAAAAAAACAAAAAAAAAACAAACCAATAAAAAAATACATATAACTAGATATTATAAAATATTATCGAACATTCCCATATAATCTATTATACATACAAATATGCATTATATTTGTTGGGAATAACTGAGTGTTTTCTGTGTGTTTCGGAATACATCTGGAGATTCTAGGAAAATAGTCTCAAGATATGTGAATGCAAGCAAAATAAATTAAAAATTACAAAATGTATAAATTGTGCCAAGAGCTATAGTACGTGAAATTGTAAATCGTGATTTTGTGCACTTCTATAGCATATGTTTTATAAATCCAATACTAGTTCGCGAAATACAAAGAAGCTCAAAAAAAAATAAATAAATTCATAAATAAATTAAGTAATGATTACAAGACTGATTTCTAAATCAAAATGTGTATATTTGGTTTTACTTAAAACAAGGATTATCAAAAAACGAACTTTTAATCAAATGATCTAAAGACTCCAAAACATCTTTAACGCTCAAAACTTGAAACGAACATATTTACTATATACTACTATTTTGAGCAACATTTAAATGAGCGCATGTTTGTTTGAGTGTGTGTGGCACACTGTGTGCACTTTTGGCTAAAAGCAATTACAATTTAAATCAAAAATGAATTTGTAATTTAAAAAAAAAAAAGAAGGGTAGAATATGAGAGAAGCGCATTGAAAGGAAAAGGAGAACCTTTTTATCAAATTGCTGGAGAGCGTTGAAAGAGAATGTGTCGTTGCGTTGCTGCAAATAATGTGCAAGAAGAGTAGCACAAATTTGCAAATGTCAGTATGTTGCATATCTACTTACTTATGTATATATATTGAGAGAATTTCAGAGCGGGAGATGTGAAGTTACTCATAAAAAAGGGGTGAGAGATATTAAAGTATTTACTTGCCTCCGGCGATATAATAAGGCACGTGGTCCATAAGAGCAATGTATGTATGTATATATATATGCATACACACACAAATACTTACGCATATGCGAATGTAAAAACGCGGAGCACTAGTGTGCGTGTGAGAGTGTAAATGTAAACGAAGCGCGTTTATAGCGAAAGAGACAGAGTGTCGTTGTGGGTGGATGGGTGTGTGTTAGTGTATGCATCAAAAAGAGACAACTGTCTCGCACGCCATAAGCAAGTTGGAATAAAAGTGTTGACATTAAAAATGCAAAAAGCAGGAGTTGGCAAATTAAATCGGCGCGCGTATCGAGCATACTGCTATCTAATGTCTCACTCTTTCAGCCTTCTACTCGAGCTAGTTTTTACAAAAAACGTTGAATATATGTAAATACTTGCATATGCGTATGTGAACATACATATGTAAGATTTATGTACATACGTATCCCCACATACATACATATGTATGCATTTACATACTCACTTATCCACGGAGTATAAAAAACTCCAGCATTATACATTAAGATGTCGATACCAGTTGATTCACAGTATCTTTTTTTTATAATTTATCATTCACAAAAAAGCGGAATTTTTTATCGATGTAAGATTAAAATAAGTAAGAAAGCTACACTCGAGTGTGCTCGACTTTGAGATACCCGCTACCCATTTTGAATAAAAGTAAAATATTGCGGTATTAATTATAAAATATGCCGAAAGAATATACCATCAACTAATAAAAATAATATACCAAATGGTATATTGATATGATACTGCATCCAAGATATACTATAGAGTACAAAGTATGCCATACAAAAGTATTTTTTAAAGAACTTCGACAATTTTTATCTGATCGCAACCAAATTGTCAGGCATCACTAAGAGTATAGTTATTTTTGTTTGGTATCTACGCTTCTTATTCGAGTTTTGTCGATTTGCTGGGGCGGAAGTGGGCGTGGTCTCTGAGATCTAGGTGTGCATACGGACAGACGGAAAGATCAAGAATGTATATACATACTTTATACGGTCGGAGATGCCTGTTACATAAATTTTCTGCCGGCACAAAGTTTTAATACTTGTGGGTATAATGAAAACATGTAAGAATAATACCTGATGACTATCACTAAATCACCAATGTAAAGTCAAAAAGCAGAAAACCAAATTAAAACTACAGTCAAGTGTGATCGACTGCGATATACCCGCTATTCATTTTCAATAAAACTATATTCTAAAAATACTAAAACAACGAAACTATATTTGATATCGACATTGCAGTAAATTCATAATATACCATACAATACAAAATATCTCTAATGATCTGTCGGATAAAAATACAGACGGCTATACAAGCTGTTGAAGCTGATTCAGAATATATACATATGTATACTTTATGTCGTCGGCGATGCCTCCTTCTGATCAAAAATATATGCACTCGGAGATGCCTCCTGTCTGTCTATCTATTACATACATTTCCTGCAGGCACAATGTTATAATACCCATCTACTCAATGGATAATGGATAGCGGTTTTTAAAAATAAATAATTCATAAACGAAAAGTAATTTACACAGCTGTTGAATTTTGTTCGACAAATGCTAAAAATAACAAATAGATTG
The DNA here is from genome assembly GCF_023558535.2 of Drosophila nasuta. Lineage (NCBI taxonomy): Eukaryota > Metazoa > Arthropoda > Insecta > Diptera > Drosophilidae > Drosophila > Drosophila nasuta. The sequence goes on along the minus strand of NC_083458.1, from coordinate 1,263,281 downwards.
AATAACATTTCCAGACTCACTTCCTCACATATCAGAGAGATCCGAGATTGATCGCCGATCGTTAATATGTAATAGAGCTCAACTAAATTTTAATGATGCGCAGTCAGGTGTGCACAACTTAGAGATACTAATTGGGAATAAGATCAAATCTGTGCGTGGGCTTTCAAATTGTTCAATAAACAAGTAAGAAAGCTACAGTTGAGTGGTGTTGACTGTGAGATACCCGCTACCGATACCCATTTCGAATAAGAGCAAATCAGTGCGACATGATTCTAAAAATATACCAAATTAATTTACCGCAGACATTAGAGTTCTAAACATTGTCAGGCAAGGCAGCTTAGACTCCATTGCAGTAGGCGTTTTTTGCCATATAAAAGTATTTGTTGAATAACTTATACAATTCTTAACAAATTTTTATATATTTTTTCAGGAATCATAAACATTAGCTTTTATTGTGTGTAACAAAAATCGACTCTAGTTTCGAATTTCGATATTTTTTGATTTGTGAAGGCGGATGACAAATTGTGTCTCTTATAGTCTCTGAGATCCAGTATTTCATGCGGACAGACAGACAGACGGACATGGCTAGATCGTCTCGGCTATTGATGCTGATCAAGAATATATATACTTTATAGGGTCGGAGATGCCTCCTTCTACCTGTTACATAAATTTTCTGCCGGCACAAAGTTATAATACCCTTCTACCCTATGGGTAGCGGGTATAAACAGAACAATCTTGAAATAATATTTTTAGTTTGCAACAATCCTACATCAAGAATTTTATGCTAAATTTAAATTTTTTATTGCATTTTAAGATTTAAAAAATCTTTTTTTAAGCTTAAAATCTTGTTTCAAGATTGTTTTGTTCTAGATTATTATAGAAAAGAAGATTGGAAATCTAAATTTAAGAACTTTGCGAACTTAAAAAAAATTTGTTTTGTTCTTGTTTCTTAAAATGTTGGAATTCCCTTTCTTTGAAATTATAAGTAAGTAAAGACGTCGCTAATCATTGTGTCGTGTTGTGGTGTTGGTCTTCGGTTCAAACTTTAGACTGTTCTTATAAAAAAGTAACTGTTATAAGTGAATAAGTGAATAATATTGAAAAAATATATAGAACATATGTTACATAAATGTGTAAATATTTAATATTTAAATATTTGAGAAAAAACCGCTATATATTTATATTGTTTTTGCCTTCTTGGTTCGATATTAGGATTTTTTCAATCTTGAAACAGGAATATAATCTTGAATCATATTTATATTCATGTAGAATTAACCTAGAACGATTGATCTTCATTTAAGATTTTGCTTCTTGGTTCAATTTTAAGATTTTTCCATTCTTGAGACAAGAGTATTATCTTGATTGGCCAATCCATATTTTTTTTTTGATCTTGGTTTAAGAATAAAACTTTTTTGTTTAATTTTGACATAAAAAAATCTTGATTCATGATTTTATGCTTGATTTTAACGCGTTTTTTTTTCTGTGAGTGCAAAAAGAACAAGGTCTATCGAAAATAATAATCCATCTGATCAATATATATATATATATATTCGCTAATTTGAACTTTGTCCATATATTGTATTAAAGCATATTTAACTAGTTGGCAAATCAGCACATCGAATTGATAATCCCAATTGTGTATGCTGAGTGTCTTGGAGCATTTGCGAGTAGCTGGAGAATTACTCACTGTAGTATAAAATACATTCCAACATATTCTTAACACCGTTAACAAACATACATATGTTATATATGTTTATTATGTTACTGATAATTATTAGCAAAACTGTTAAAAGTGTAACAAAAGCCAGCCACCTGTCGGTCACCCGCTCACTTATTATGAAGACTGCTTCCCCTTGCACCCTTATTTCTGCATTTCTTTTACTTGTCCTGCCTATGGCATTCAATACTACAATAATTTAGGGTACCAGGTACCCATTGCCACATGCCGGTACCGGTTTCGAAATGAATTTCGATAACTCGACTCATTGTGACCGTGTCCTATTCGTATCCTCTCCCTCGTCTTTTCTTTTTGCTTTTTTTATTCTCTTCTCGTCCTTGTAGAAATGTAAAGTCTTCCTTCACACACATACACACACACACACACACCCAACGGAAATCAACCGTCAAATTAAATATTTTCTTCAAAATTCTCTGTAAATGTCAATTTTAGTATGACTTTCAAAATATATGCAATCAAGAAAACTTGAAAAATCTTCTTTTATGCTATTAGTTAAGTTTCAGTTGCAATATTATTAATATTAACTCGATTAAGATGTAATAAAACTCACTGATTTCAGGTGCAATCCCGTTTGAACTCGTCTGACTACACGTTCGATACAAAAAGTTCCTATAATATTTAAGAATATCATCACATTGAAATAGTACAAAAATAACGTTTCTATGGACTCACTTCCATAAAGCAACTAATAAAAATAACTCAAGAAATACTATATACAATTAAGAAACAAAAAACAAAGCAAATGATCAAAGCATTTATCCAACATGTAAACCTTAATCGCTAATTCAATAACCAAGAAACAAACCAACAAAATAATTCAATTTACTCACATATGAAGAGCAGAAAGCAGAGTCGAATCGAATCATTATAAGGTCTCCGAATTTCATCGACGAAACGATAAATTCATTGACATTATTCCCAGGACGGATCCATAAACAATCGGTAAGTATCTTTGATCTTTACTTAACTTATATATTTTAAAATTTAAATTTACAAGTGCAAAAAATATAAATAAATCCTCTCTTTGAATTGAAAGCTGTTTCATTTCAAATTAAAAATTCATTAGCTGGAGTGATAATTTTGCAATCAACAACTTCATATAAAATGTGGTTTGCTTAGAGATTGAGTACATTTTTGTACATTGAATAATAAGAATAAAAAGCAACCCTATTTTGCAACCAATTAAAAACTTGTCGTACATTTTAATTCACACTACATCCAAATCTCTCTTTCGAAAAAGCTTAATTAGCAGAAACTCTAATTAGCCAATGACAGAACAGATATCAACTTGAGTAATGTGTGTATGAGTATATAAGAGTATATATAGAAGATGAGGTGAGCCGAGCTCATATCTATATCTATGTTCTTGTCAGTATATAGCAGAGCTGGATATGCGGGCAGTGCCCTACTGAGTGCTGAGTTGAAATAAAAACAACGCGCCGATAATGACGACATGACAACACAATGAAGAGAGCGGGCCGCTTGAGTTTGCCTCCTCTGTGCTCTTAATGTACATATTTTGTATTTTTTACAGATGCTGTAGACCTCTTTATCAGCAGTCGTACTCTCGCATTCTCAAGAGAAGCAAAAAGAAGAGAAGAGATTAGAAGAGTAAAGCAACAGTGTTGCACAGCGCGCAACAACATAAGCTCAAAACTTGATTGGTCGTGCTTGTTGTGCGGCCCACTAACAAGTATCCCCACCCCTTCCCCGCTCACCACCACGCCACCCACCCAACCATTGCGCTACCTCATATGTAGTATTGCTTGTTTGTTTTTGCTTTCTACTCAACTCTGCATTGCTGCCTGACTGCAGTGTAAATTGTGCCACCTTGCTCTTGCTCTTGCTCTCGCAGAGCCCTGTACTGCTGCTGTGTCTGTCTCTCTGGATGTGTGTGTGTGTGTGTGTGTGACGCTCGCGAGAGAGTGGTAATGTATTTGTATGTGAAGTTAATTGCGCCTTTTCGCCCGCACACAGTCACACAACTGCTACTGGCTGAAGCCCCAGCACGTTGTGATTCGTTATCATATTAAAAGGGAGGAGCAGAACGCTGTGCAAATACTTGTTTTAATTTCACACATACACATACACATACACACTTTCATATACATCCACAACTACACCAGTAATTAATCAGCGTGACAAAAATAATAGATGTTCACGTACACCCACACCCACACACACATACACATACACATACTACATATGTACCTTGAAAATGTGCGATTGACGAAGCCCAATTAAAACAAAGTATCTGCAGATATATGTACATACGAATTTAAGAGTTACATTCGCTCTTCAAAAAACAACATACATTCATACACATTACAAATTGCGCACTTGCCTTTCTGCCTTGTAATTCAATGCAATGAATGATTTTCCCTGTGTAAGATTGGGTGTGGCTGGCACACTAAACCAAAATTTACATACAACTCTATGAGTCTCCAATAATATACAATATACTGGAATGTAAAGATGTATTTTATTTTGTATACTAACATATGTATGTATGTATGTATTCAACAGCTAGAATAAATTAGCAAAGCATGTAAACGAAAAAGAACGATGTGAAAATCAATTGCAACGATAAAGTTGCAAAAACCGAGTTTAACTTTTACTACAACATTCGCATAAATAAATAATAAAAATAAGGAACTTCTTGATAAAGTACACAATAAGGACGGAAATCAATGTAAAATTTTATGTAAGAAAGAACATAGTATGAGCATGCACACGAAGGAACTTTTAACAATTCGTCATCTGCGTAAATTTGCATTCATGCTCACATACATATGTTTATACATAAGCGGTATTCAATTTCATATTTGTCAAAAGAGATTAGTATACATATGCGATAGGATGCAATAAATGCTCTTCTATACACATATATGTACATGTACATGTACATATACATATGCATATACATGTACATATACATATGTATATATATATATATATATATATACACATATATATACATATGTAATTATCTGTGTTGTTACTCTCACGCTCTCCCACACTCACTTTCTCGCTCTTTCTTGCGCGCTGTCTCGCTACACATTGCAGCAAAACAAAAACTGATTGCCAACTTCCGCGATGTCTATACACTACACTACGCTAAAATTTCAATCCCACTATCACGCGCACACGCACACGCACGCACACACACATGCGTACAAGAAAATAGCACACAATAGAAAGATGCAAAAGCAGAAACAAAACAGGAAGGATAAGGGGATGGATTAAATTGAGTGAGAGGGTGCCGACGTTTTTTAGTTGAATCTCAAATGAGATGAAAATATCCTAAACGAATACGAATGTGAAATCTGAGCGCAGGAAAATCTGACAAACACACACTAAAAATGAGATGGAAGAACAAGCAACCAACTGCATTCTAAAGAAAAAGGCTAGACAGACTTGAGTAATTGTATATTTTATGCTCCTGAGGAACGCAACTGTCTCGAGTTCGGAATCGGAATTGGGCGCTTCTTCGTCTTGAACTGAACTTGGGGCCCATTCAACTTGGCCGTCGCCCCATCCCTTTCCACTATGAACTAAGAGTGTATTTGTCTTCCCGCTCGCTCGTTCACCAACGAAGCACCAACAGCAACACCCACAACTCAAACGAAAAAAACAGAACAAAGTAATGTCCGTGGGGAGAGCACAGTCAGTCAGTAAATGGTGAAGTTGGTGGTGGTGAAACGTTGCTAGCGAAGTGGAGTAAAAGCAAAACAGAAGGTGTAAGAACGAGATAGCTTGCTGGTCGCGACGCAACGGGACGCGGCTCAGTCATCGCATCGCATTATGTATAAATTATTTATTTTCATTATATTTATGCCCCCCACGCTTCTGGTGATGTTTTTCGATATATATATACATATATATATATATATACATATGTATATATATTTGTGTGTGAGTATGTGTATGTGTATGTGTGTGTATAACACCCTAAAATCTGGAAATCAGCAAGGACAGAGGGGCGCTACTCTACTGATTTCAGTTGAGTTGGGCCGCAGCTCGTCCTCCTTCTTGACTGAGACTGAGCATAGCTAGCACACAGTTGATTACTATCAAATATACATATTTTAATTCACATTCGAGTACACAAATGCCGATTAATATAAGCGTAAAGTTAATTTATTTATTTTTAAATACAAGTGGTCGAATTGCAATATAACTTGCGAAAATTGCATTGTTACTTATCGAAGGTCCAATTATATACATATATTATTTACTGTAAAGTGTAGTTTAAAAATAAATAAAATAGATCTCTGAAAGCTAGTCAGAAACACACATACACAGAGCGACACGACGCAAGAGATACAGAGAGAGCACTCGTTGACTCGTTCGCTCACGAGCTTACGTTTTGCTTTTATTTTAATTAAAAGCTTCTCTTAGACTTCATGCTCTCTTTGTTACTCTTCGAGACCAGATGAAATCGCTTATAACTCTCTTATTGGAAATGTGGGCGTGAGCGAGATGAGTGCGTTAGACTTGAGTTTAGTGGCAATGATTCTACTTTTACGGCTTATTGTTTTTTGTTGCAATGATTGCTGATGCTGCTGTCGCTGTCGCTGTGGCTGCTGCTGCTAATGTGAGCTCGGTTCCTTTTTCTGTTTCTGTTTCACTCGCGCTCGGCTATTGCCTGGGAGTATTCTCATTACTCCTGCGCTTTCTTTCGTAACCCTAAACTTGCTATGCTTTGAAATGGTTATGGGGCAAGGGGGACGCCACATATATATGCAAAGGCGTGGCTCCAGCACCAGTAGAGTCTGACTGCTTGGTGTCTTCACCCTGACTGCCACCTGTGAAAGATTTCGTAATTACATACAAGTATGTGTGTTTATGTAACTTTATACGATGAATTTGGGCAGTCGTAGAATATATGTAGATATTTCTATTTACGCTGATACGCTGTATACGAATACATAAAAAACGTTCACCTATGTACACGTTTTCTTCAAATGCAGATTTCCATAATTAATTCTATACAAATATAGCAGACGTACATACATATGCCTCTGTGTGTGTGTGTGTGTGCCTCTTTCACTCTTATGCGTACAAATGCAATATTCGCTGACTTGTCTGTTGAGTTGTACCATCGCATCTTTTGATTGGTCGTTTACCCCTCCTTCTCCCCAACCCCAACCCCATCCCCATCCCCATGTCAATACTCCGCCGTAACGACGCGCCGCAGCGATTGCTTTAATTAGCCTGTGCTCATTTGCTAATCGCAAAGCGCGAACGCTTAACTCGTTTCTGCTGTTTCGTTTCGTTTCGTTTCATTTCGTTTCGCTTGGACTCCTCCCATTCTTGGGACTACAAGCAATCTAGTACATCACACAGCATGCATGAATTCTGTTATGTACATACATATACATACATATGTATATGTATGTACATGTGTACGTATGATGCATTTTGTGTGCTCTAGATTCTTACGTATAATTTCTGGAGTGGCATCAAAATTAATAATGCAAATAAATAAATAAATATTTAGTACATATTCTATATAAAATAGTGCATATGAAGAGTCGAATACTCAAGCATATCTTAAGCTTTACACTAAATTTAAATTGAATTTTTCACATTGCAAATTGATATATGTTTTCAAAAATTGTATTTATATATTGGAATTAAGACTAGTCGTAATTGTAACTTTGGGGCCAGCAACAACACGAATTGTCGTATCTTTTTTACTATGTTAACCCATCAAATATTTGGGTTGCTTCAATTGGTGCTGAAGTTGGAACTCTCGTATAAAACCAGCACCCGAATCATGCATACAGTGTATACATATGTATGTATGAATGTATGTAAGTAAATACACATACACATACATATGTTATCGCAAGTTTGACCACACTTTTGTGTTGTCTATTTGTGTGTGTGTGTGTGTTTTAGACTGTACTTAGCACCTACTCCCCTCGTAAAGAGTACCAAATTTTATCTTTACGGCCAATATGAGTTTTTTGTTGTTGGCTGTTTATCGAATGCCTGTTTCAAGGGTGGCATTTGCTTCACGACGTGTCGACGGCTTCAGAATTTAGGGAGAACCGTACACATACACACATACACACACACACACTTTCTGTTTATTTTCCATTGTTGATATTTGTGAGGGCCCAACGCCAGTTTCAGCTGTCAATTTTTAAAATCAATTGTAGACCCAAAATCTGAATGGAAACTAAGAACTTCTTATGAATGTCTATGTAATTGCATCAATAGTCTATAATTTTTAAAAATACATTGTCTCATGATCTTAAATTATTTGTGCATATATGTGTGTTTTGTACAATATATATATTCATTTTGACACCAACAGACTAACTAGACTAAAATTTCAAATCAATTTATCACAATTTTCAAAATGCTCCTAATGTGAAAAATGATAAAGTTTGTACGATTTTTCTGCCATAAATCATAAATACATAAAAAATATGTAAACACTTTTAAGATATTTCGAAAACTTGTAAGTAATTATTGTGTTCACAAATTACTTTCCAAATTGAATTGAATTCTAACAAAATGTTGCCGCAAATAACGCCCTCACAATACATTAATATCAGTATTTTCTTACGCTTGATTTTTCTGTTCATATTGTATGGTCGAGGATATATCACTCAGTCGAGCACACTTGTTTTTATACCCGCTACCAATAGGGTAGAAGGGTATTGTAACTTTGTGCCGGCAGGAAATGTATGTAACATGTAGAAAAAGGAATCTCCGACCCTATAAAGTATATATATTCTTAATCGGCGTCAACAGCCGAGAGGATGTAGCCATGTCCTAAATTTCAGAGACTATAAGAGAGAGCTATAATTTTTTTTCAACACGATTTGTTATGTTTGCACGCAGATCAAGTTAGTTTCAAATTTTGGCCACGCCCACTCATTTTATATCCCGAATTTTGAAATATACAATATCTTGCTTTTGTTTTTGTTCAAAATGGAAAGCGGATATCTCACAGTTGAGCACACTTGACTTTAGCTTTCTTACTTGTTATTCATTATATTATATACATATAGTATTTACTTCATAGCTCTTAGAATCAGGTTTACTGGAACGCCATTGGCGCAAAGAGTTGCTCCCCCACATGCGAAAAGCGGAATGGAAAGAGAGGGGGTCAAAAAGGGCACTAATTAGACGTCGTGCTTGTTTCCACTTTTGCCACCCTTGAAGCTCAACTCTCCATGCGATGAGAACGTTCGGGCTTAATTGCAAATAGCCAATTTAGATGTATTCTCTGCTTCGTGAGATTGAGCGGCATTGAGAGCACAGCTGCAGCACTGTCCAAAGAGAGTTTCGGAACAGCTTTGCCTGCCATTGGTCGCAACACTCACCCATCACCCATCACCCACCAACTTTCCCTTTCCGCAAAAGTGTTCTCCTCACTGTATTTCCTCACTGGCTGTTAGCCTGGTTCAGATGAGTATATGAAAATATCTATATACAACGTACATATTCTGTAAATACACATACGGTGTCATAAATCCCCCTGTCGATCGGATCAAATTTACTCAGCTACACTCGATGTTTCCATTTCCAGTCTCGAAAATTTTACAGAATATATACGATGATTATTATTGATTTAACATCTAATAATATGTTACCTAAGAAGCGGCAATTAACTAACTGAGCAATTGACTTCTATATATAACATATTCAAATTATAATTATACATGTTATTCATAGGGTATATCCTTGTTCTTACAGGAAATGTATGAAACAGTTAGAAGGAGGCACTTCCAATTCTATAAAATATATGTATAGTATTCTTGATCAGCCATTCGAGATGCAGAGACATTAGAGGTGCAGAGCTACAGATGTCACTATCGGGACTATCGATGGTTAGCCACCATCGACACGCTCTCGATATCGGCGTGCACTCTTGTTAGTGGTCAATCGCTATCGTGGTTGATATTTTGGTTTTCCCATCTCTAATCTCTACATTAAAAGTGTGAACGAAAGGTAATTTCGTGCATTTGTGACATAGCTTTACAAATTCCAATTAATAACAAAATGGATAGTCTGCGCTATCGATAGTACTTGATAATTTCCATAAACTATCGACTGTCGACGATAGTAAGGAAAATCTATCGTCGATAGTTGTAGATAGTGCAATAAAAGAAAATAATTTTATTAGTTTTTGAAGTAATCCATATTTATTTATCCCACATGTTGTGTTGTTTTCAACAGCTGTTATGCTTGAAATCAGATCAAGGTTGTTTTCGATTTTTGCCACACTCACATCGCCGTCAATCGAAACAAGTACGAAAGCTTGACTGTACGATACCCGCTACGCATTTTCAATAAAAACATATACTTAAGATATACCCAAAAATGTACTTATATACCAAAGCCGATATTTATACCATAGAGTAAAAAAAATATACTGGATACTGGAGTCAAAGGGACTATGATTCGATAGAAGTAGACTTTTTTGTCATACAAAAGTATTTTCTAAAAAAATCCTACAATTTTTATATGATCGCATCCAAATTTTCGGGAATCATAAAAATTGTAGTTGTTATTGGATCCAGCTTAAAAATTACACTTGCTATTCGGAAGTTCGCATGCGAAAAAAATTATATCTGTATATCTAAGTCTCTAAGTCGTCTTGGCTGTTTTGGGCAAGAATATATGTATATACTTTATAGGGTCGAAAATATCTCGTTCTATCTATTGCATACATTTCCCTCAGGCACAATGTTATAATACTTTTTTGTGGTATGGATAGCGGGTATAATTTACGGTAATTTCAAAGAATGTCGCGATTTACGAATGTCCAATAATAACTACAGTAGTTATGATAACTCCTTCGAATTTTTGTTGAGATAAGGTAAAAGTTTTAGATTTGTAGATTCAAGCAATAGTTTTGTGTGCTAACAATCAGATGCTGCAGTCGGGTCTTAACGTAGTCTTAACTCTATGGAATTTTCTCAACGTAAGTTTAGGCTAATTTTGTAATTATAAAACAGAATTTAAGAATCTTCATCCTATATGAGATGTTAAAAATAATTGATTTGCTTAAAGATGTTATAATTAAAATTTTCTATATCCAGCCAAAAACAAAATGCTTCGTCACACTTTTGTGTATATAGTACGAGTATATACATACATACATATGTACATATTATCGATCAATTGTTTTAATGACTTTAATTGACCAAGCAATGGAAATTTTAAAACTAATTGTAAAGAAATTGAATCAATGTGCAGTCCTTCGATTCAATCTATTGTACAGATAAGAATGCATGTGTATACAAATGTGTGTCTGTGTTTGCTTATAATCTTCCATTGTTAATTTGAGCAGTTGTTAGATGACACGAAATATTCTGTACGCATTGTAATAGCTAATGCGCAGACATACATACATACATACGAGTATGAATGTACATACACGGATAATGAACGTAATTAGAATGAGAGTAGCATCTGCAATGGAATGCAAAAGTGATGATAAGGTACTGTGCGGTCTAATCATGAGCATGGGAATATACGTATGTACATATGAATGTATGTACATATGTAAGAACATAACGCAATGAAATAATGAAGCACAAATTAAATGAAATTAAAAATGTTAAATGAATTTCAGCATAGTACCTAGTGTGCTCATAATTATGATGAATACAAGATAATTAGTCGATTAAGTATTATTAAATTGGTGAATAATTAATGTCTTCCTCTATTATATTATTATTATATATGTATGTATGTATGTATGTATAAACAGCTTTTTTTTAGGTAATTCATATGTGCATTTTTATATATATTTGTACGTGTGTATATGTATGTACATCGTGTGTGCTGTGTTACACTAATGCACATTTTGATTTTGACAATAATCCCTTTTAATGAGTAAAAAACCGTCTCGACAACTTCCGCTGCCGTTGTCGTTGATAGTTTTTAATTCTCGTTGTGCTTTGCGAGTCATCTTCGTCAAATTATAGTCTTGAATCACCCGCAATCACACCTTTGCTGAATACTACAAACATACAGACAAACACACACACATATCCAAGTAATCAAATGATTATAGTTTTGGGGGAGATTTTTACAAACACTGAAGAAATTAACTAAGCATTTAGCATTTAAAGGCAGAAAAAAAGAGTAAGCGCAAATTAGTTGTACATATGTATGTATGTATGTACATCATATGCACATATGTTCACATGAAAATAAGCAACCAATTTGATAGTTTTATCCCAATTCCCAATTCGGGAGAGGAAATGACAAAAATTAAACATTCATTTGCTCCAGCTCCATCTCGTGTGGTACTCGATGAAGATAGTTTTTCACGACCATATCGTATTTACTTTCGGCTTCTATGTAACCGCTTGAATATATATTTGGTTCTTTGGCTACCAAATAAGAAAGTGACATATAAGTTGCACGTTAGTGTATCCGATAGGGTAAAAGGAGACATTTCCGACCCCATAAAGTACACATTTTCCTGCCGAGACGATATAGCCATGTCCGTCTGTCCGTATTGAAAACTGGATATTAAAGACTATAATTTTTCTTAGATAAAATTTGTCTTTAGATTTTTTCTACGCCTACAAACTGAATAAATTTTGATGTTACAGTCATTATTTTCAGTACATACAATCATAATAGCAGTCCTTACGATTTCTGTTTTGGTTGCGATTAAATAAAAGATTAGGATGTAAGGAAAAAATTGTTTTATATGGCAAAACCGGCTGCTGCATTTGAGTCCTAGTTGGCTTGATTTCCAATATGGTATATTTTTTTTTTTCTATGTTATATAGGATTTACCATATGTTATGTATTGTCTGACTTCATTTAAAATTTTAGTGAACAAAATAATCATTGAATGAAGGAATTTTTGGCGTTGAATTTTATATAGGTATTATGTACATTCATAATATAGATAAGCATTTCAATATTAATTAGTCACTTGGAAATTTGTCAGTCTCTACACCTACATAGATCCCATTCTCTATAAGGGCTAGATTTTCGTGCATGTTTCGGGTAACAGTGCGATCGTAAAGTTCAAGTAAAGATCAAGTTTGTTTCAGATTTTTCCAATTCCCACATCCGCCCCGCCCCGCCCCGAAAAACGAAAAAATCGATTAGTAAGCGTAATTTTAAATTTAAATTTTAATTTATACGCATTAGTATCCACAGTAGTATTTATGATTCCTGAAAATGTGGTTGCAATAAAAATTGTGGAAGTAATACTGCAATCGAGTCTTAGTAGATTTGGCTGAAAATCTGATGTATTTTCTATTCTACAGTAAATACTTTTTTGGTAGTACGATATACCAAATATAGTCTTCGGTATATTTTTTGTATTTTTCGGAATATTAATTTGGTATATTTGTAGAATATGCTGTTGTTGAAAATGGGTAGCGAGTATCTTATAGTCGAGCATACTCGATTTTAGCTCTCTTATTTGTCTTATTTTATTTATCTGTACGTGATTGGTGCTGGCTCAATGAATGAGAGGCTTCGTGAATTTTGAAATAGTTTAACACCTTTTTGTGGGACACGAATTATGTCGTTGGCCGTTTCCAGTTTATGGGCATTGAACTCTTTTTATTTTTCTTTTTCTTTTTGCTTTTCTCTGTCTCTGTCTTTGTGGCTTTAATATTGAGCATGATCATGCGCAAATGGATACTTACCCGAAAGCCGAAACTGATGCTACCACGGGAGATTGATCCGAGGCACTGAAACATTCATAAGTATGTGTGTGTGTGTGTGTCTCGCAAATTATTATTCGACTCTTCACTTTAAACGTGCACAATACGTATACACATACTCGTACATTATACACATCTACATCTACACATATACATATACATGCATACGTACATAGAGCCAATTACGTGAACGCAATATTTAATTACCGCTCAATAAAATGCGGAGCTGACATGAAAGGGTAAATTAAAAGTGGCCATAAAAACGAATCTGTGTCGAATCAAGCCGAATTTTGTTTACTCTAGATATATTTAATACCTATTTGTTTAGCTATTAACGGATTCAATTAATTCAAATTCTGAACACAATCGGAATCAAAAATTCAATTCCATTGCATTTTTGGAGGATACTAAATAAAACTGTAGAGTAATTTAACAATAAAGATCCGCGATAATAATTGAAAGTGTAATATCAATTAAAAAGTCTAGTTTTTTTCTAACCATTTTTTTTATTTATTGTTAGTCCGATTTTCTGTACATTTGAATTTGAAACAAAAAAAATTAACAAAATTAATAAAAATATTATATAGAAAGTCGATGATTAAAATGCAATGTCAATAGAAATTCTATTGAGCACATTTTAAAGTGTATATGTCTTAAGCACCAGTTATAATAACATAATTGGAAAATAGCTGGTTGAACTTATGTTCTTGTGGTTTTGTTCCTCATACAATATTTTGGCGGTGCTAGGCCTTGGTATAGCTTAACTGAGTCTTTTGTCTGAAATTAGGACTGTTCCTGTGTCCAAAATTAGTTTCGTGATTCGAGAGTAATCATATAGCAGAGTACAAATTTTCTTTTCCCGTATTGTGTTCTCTAACAAAATGCTGTGAGTTAGAACCAGTTTTGAAACAAAGTCAGACTTGCTTTGTGAGACCTTCTTAAATGAGACCTGGCAACATAACATAAGCACCTTTCATATATTCACAGTTTACGTATTCCGCTCCGCACTCATGTTATTATTGATAGATGTGATTCTATTTCGCCAATCATTTCAACTCATTATGAGATTTATAAAAAGAGGATCACAACTGAAGTTGTATAAGATAGCATATCTTTTTTAACGATAAGAGAATAATAATGAATTCCAAATATCTTAAGATAGCATACATAAATATTAGGTGGTTACTCTATGTTTACCCGAAACCAAGATGTTAAAAAAGTTTTCTTTGAGCAAATAGGAATTCAATATAGCAGACAAAAATGACTCTAACATTTTATTTGCACTCCAATATAAAACTTCAAGTAAAAAGATTATAGTCGAGTCTTGTTGTATGTGAGATCTCTTCAATAAAAGTACAACTAGCACTGTTTTACTGTGCAGTGCTAAATTAAATAATATATTTGGTATATTGATAGAGTACCACATTCAAAATATACCATAGACGGCACAATATACCAGATTGTCAGTCAAAGCAACTCAGACCCCTAGTAAGTAGGCGTTTTTGTCCATACAAAAGTATTTTTTTAATATCTTCCACAATTTTTATCTGATCGCAACCAAATTTTCAGGAAATTGTTATTATTGCGGGGCCGAAGTGGGCGTGGTAAAAATTTGAAACAAACTTGGTATGCGTGCAAACATAACAAATGCTGTCGAAAAACAATTATAGCTCTATCTCTTATAGTCTCTGAGATCCAGTGTTTCATACGGACAGACAGACATGTCTCGGCTGTTGATACTGATCAAGAATATACTTTATAGAGTCGGAGTCCTTCTACCTGTTACATACATTTCCTGTCGGCACAAAGTTATGGGGTTGCGGGTATAAAAACACATACATATATTAGGACTTAGCAAAAGGTATATTTGGTATAGGAACATACCAATAAATTTATACCACATGCAGTAGGAAATTTACCAGATTGTCGTCGAAACAAATTATCAATTTTATGAAAAATCACTAATCAAATATTGCATATTAACAAAATAAGAAAAATTAAATTTGCAACTGGAGAAATATTAATTTGATTTCAGCACAAAACTAAAATTATTTATTAAATCAAAGGTCATTAAAAAAGTTGTTGAGATTAATATTGAGTTTGAGTTTTGCATTTACCAATATTAAATATAAATTGTAATGTTTCCTCAAGTAAAAATAATAATAATAATAATAATAAATGTAAATAAATAACCAACGAAAAATTCATTTCTTACAGACCATAAAACTTTTGCTATGGGGGGTGAATGACTCACCTAACTTTATCGGTAAGTTTCACTCAGTTCAACTTCATTTAAATAAAGGTATCATTATTTTAATACAACTTTGATGTTAAATAAAAATAGATGTATTGAAGATATTGACTTATTTTTTTTTTTAAATTAACGACATATCTCTTATGCAAAAATATAACCTGTTTTCATTTATTTGCATCAGCAACTTTTTTAATTAAAATCAAAAAACAACAAGTAAGAAAGTTACAGTCGAGTGTGCTCGACTGTGAGATACCCGCTACCCATTTTTAATAAGGGCAAAATATTGCGGTATCATTTTCAAAATATACCGAAAATACTAAAAATACTAAAAAATATACCAAATGGTATGTTTGGTATATCGATACAGCACACCATTTAAAATATACCATAGACGGCACAATGTACCAGATTGTCGGCCAAAGCAACTAAGAGCCCTAGTAAGTAGGCGTTTTTGCCCATACAAAAGTATTTCTTTAATAACTTCCATAATTTTTATCGGATCGCAACCAAATCAGGAATCATAACTACTATAGTAATTATAGTATATACCAAAATTCGCAACTCTAGCTTTAAAATTGCACTTGTTATTCGATTTTTTTTATTTGCGGGGGCGGAAGTGGGCGTGGTAAAAATTTTAAGCAAACTTGATCTGCGTGCAAACATAACAAATGCTGTCGGAAAAAAATTATATCTCTATCTCTTATAGTCTCTGAGATCTAGGTGTTCATACGGACAGACACACAGACGGACAGACGGACATGGCTATATCGTCTCGGCTGTTGACGCTGATCAAGAACATATATACTTTATAGGGTCGGAGATGCCTCGTTCTACCTGTTACATACATTTCCTGACGGCACAAAGTTATAATACCCTTCTACCCTAAGGGTAGCGGGTATAAAAAGTACAACAGTTTTCGGACCAGAAAAAGTCTGCGTAAAAAACAAACATAAATTAGTTTAAAAGAAAGCCATTTATTCATAAAATATTACACAAATTAGTACGAGGTAGGATAAATAGGAAGGTTTATTGTGCCAATCAAGCGTTTTAGCATTGCTTAAACCAATTTTTCGGTGAATTCTGGTGCTATTTCGATCCACTCCTCCAAAATTGCTCCCGAGGGAGGAAACCGCTCGTCAAACTGGGCCAAAAAGGGAAATCTCTACGGGAAATTGTCGAACTTGTTTTTAAAACGCATTCAATGATTAAAAAAGTCCAAAAAAAATTTGAATCAAACCGGCACAGTTCAATCAAAGCCACATTCTGGCCTCCAAAGTTGACCGATCGAGAAGAGCGGGAGGTTTTGAAGTCGGTGAGGCGTAATCCTGGGTGAACTGCCGCAAAAATTGGTCACGACATAAAGGAGAACTATAAGAAGGATTTACATGATAAAACAATCCGAAAAATTTTGGAAAAGGAGGACTTTCATGCTATATTCTGTGGTGGAATGTAGAATTATATCGATATTACAAATAGATTTCGGTATATTGTAGAACTTTTTCGGTATATAAATGAAAGCGATAATTATACCCGCTACTCATTGGGTAGAAGTGTGTTAGAACTTTGTGCCGGCAGGAAATGTAAGTATGTAACACGCATAAGGAGACATCTCCGACCCTATATATTCTTGATCAGCGGCATGTCTGTTTGTATGAACATCTAGATCTCAGAGACTAAGATTTTTTTTCGATAGCACTTGTTATGTTTGCACGCAGATCAAGTTTGTTTCAAATTTCAAATTAAACTTCTGACACATGGTTTAATAGCTTGCTCATCAAAAAAAGTGTGGAATATTTAAATTTGCAGGACTGCAACAGCTACTATTGCAAATAAATGCCTGTAAGCACATGTGCGAAAATACACATTTATTTATATTATATGTACCATATGTACGTGCATATATATTTACATATGTATATTTCTTTGAATAGGTGTATATCTACTCCCCGTACAGTCTGTGAGTTAAAGCAAAACATGACATTTGCTGGTCAGGCTATTGTTGTCATTGTTGCCATATTTTCTCGTTGTTAACGTAATGAACTACTGTGACTGTGATACTTCTGCTGAGCCGTGGACCCTGGCTTAACATATTGTCTTGCTACCCTGCTTATACTGCATATGCACATACAAACATTCATGTGTATATGTATGTATATGGACGTCAGAGTATAGCAACCTTTTCTCAGAACAGGAGGCAATACAATGCACATGCACACATATTAATGTACATACATACATACCACTATACATATGTATGTAGCTATTTATGGATAACTTTGAGTTCTTTTTGTGATGTCTTTGTTTTTGACTCCTTTGGTTTATTATTATATTTTTCACCCTTCCCTATTTTTACTCGTCCTGTCCTTATTTCGACAAGCTCTTTTGTGCCCATCTAGCTTATTTAATAAATGGATTCAAATATAATATCCTATTGAAAAGGGGCACAGATTCGAAAGATTCTTCGCTATTTTCCGTCTTAGTCTAGAATTAGTTTATAAAATAATCGCGTGTTATACATATATTATATGATCTTCATTCCATATACTTATGTACAACAAGTAAGAAAGCTACAGTCGAGTGTGCTCGACTGCGAGATACCCGCTACCCATTTTGAATGAAAGCAAAATATTGCGGTATTATTTTGAAAATATACCAAAAATACTAAAATTATACTAAGTGGTATATTTGGTATATCGATAAAGTATATATACCAGATTGTCAGCCAAAGCAACTAAGACCCCTAGTAAGTAGGCGATTTTGCCCATACAAAAGTATTTCTTTAATAACTTCGACAATTTTTATCTGATCGCAACCAAATATTCACTTTACTACTATACTTATTATTGTGTATACCAAAATTCGTAACTTCTTTGATTTGCGGGGGCGGAAGTGGGCGTGTCAAAAATTTTAAACAAACTTGATCTGCGTGCAAACATACCAAACGCTGTCGAAAACGCTATGTCTTATAGTCTCTGAGATCTAGGTGTTCATACGGACGGACAGACGGATATAGGGTCGGAGATGCCTCATTATGCCTGTCATATACATTTCCTGCCGGCACAAAGTTATAATACCCTTCTACCCAATGGGTAGCGGTATATATATATATATATATATATATATATAGTTATTTCTTCGAACTGACGGGTTGAACGAACTATGCAACTCACCACAGCCCAAAAAGTAAGAATTTGTTTGTAAAATTAAAAATCTTTATACTTCTAAATCAATTTCATTTCCGATAAAATACACTTATGTCAAAGTTTTTTCAAATCGTCGAAACATGCCAAATAATTCCTTTACGGCATAGTCTTCTTCTATTCAGCTTTTATTTCCTCAATCGACTCGAGGTCATCAACATGTTCCCGAGTCTCTTTGAAGTCTTTGTACAACTTATAAACATTTTTCTGCTACATGGTAGAATCCCAAAATTCCTTTCGTAACATCCTCAACGTTTCCAAAAAAATTTCAGTGATAGCAATTAAATCAAGCATTGTAAAACTCCAAGCGTAAATACAAATATTACTAATAATGACATTGATATGAAATTTTAGCTCATAGTCGTTAACAGTCCTGCCAACTCAAGAAAAAAAGACTAGCTCGAAATAATAGGTCCGCGAAGATTAAATTGAACTTTACTCTTGGCCTCCGTAGTACATAGATTAGAAAATTCGATCGTTCAATGAGTGCAAACGGTACAAGCTATCATTGGCTTGGGTGTTTTAAAATTCCCATTTTATATTAAATTGAAAAGTCCTGGGTTTTCAATTAAAGTATTTATTAGTTGATGCCAAATATTTTACAACACTTAAGGTTATCATAGACAAAAACTTGTCATAATTACACCCACTACCCATAGGGTAGAAGGGTATTACAACTTTGTGCCGGGAAGAAATGTATCTCCGACTCTATAAAGTGGTAATTTTAAAACTAGAGTCGCGAATTTAGTCTTTGTGACTCCTGAAAATTTGGTTGCTGATAATTTGGTTGTCAAAGTTATTAAAGAAATACATTTGTATGGGCACTTACGGGGGTCTTAGTTGCTTTAACTGACAGTCTGGTATATTTTGCACTGTGGTATCATAATGTTTAGTATTTTTGCAGTATATTGTTGGTATATTTTGAGAATAATACCGCAATTGCTTTTTTTTTCGAAATGGGAAGCGGGTATCTCACAGTCGAGCACACTGTAGCTTTAATAAAGAAAATATTACATATATGAAAATTCAAATGTGACGCGGGCGAAGTTGCAGTCCAAGCTGGTTAACAATACGTTTTTATAAGTACAGTTCGTTTATACATACATATGTATGGGGTAGGAGGCAATATTTTGAACGGTTAAGCTTCGGCAGTAAGACTGATCTAAAAAATTATCATATTCATACGCTTAAAAACTACATTCTCGGCAATTTTAATGAAGGCGGCAACAAGCTGAGCCTAAAATAAATTATATTTATTTTTCCTTTTTCGAATTTTTTTCTGCGTATTCTGTCGATTCTGAATTAAATTGAATTTTGAGCACATTTCATCACCGTGGAGGCGCAGTTGAAATCGCAGCCTGGAGTCAATTCTCAGAGCTTGTTCCTGGGATGTGGCTTCCTTTTTGTCGCAATCGTATCGACCCCATTGATCTCACCGAATTGAATGATTGTGAGTTGCTTTGTGTCTGAAAAAAAATCAAATTATCACAGCCATAACATATGTACATATGTATGCACACGTGATGGGTTTGGTGTGTTAGTAGGTATACGCAGTAAGTATGTCTGCGTAAATAAACAAGAAATACAAAACAAAAACAAAAATCTGGCAACAAGGGAACAATGCAAGCTCAGTCTGAAAACTCGGCAAGTGACACTTTTGTTTTATATTCGCAACTTTTTATTTTGAAATCTCAGAACAAAAGCGATTTCTGAGTAAAAATGCAACGTACCGCGAGCACACACACAATACACACAATTTGTATTGTGAGTGTACCTACACACAAACAGACAATACCCACACATACTCGTATGTATGTATGCATGTATGTATGTATGTACAAAAATTGAAGAGGTATGGAGGCACCTAAGTCTGTGCGGTGTGTATGTATAGGTAAGTATGGCTAAATAAAAGGTATCAGTTATGTGTGTAAAGGGTGTGTTACCCAAACCCCTTGCTCTTTTGTCATTCATGGTCATTGCTTGCTTCCTCTGCGTATCTCCGTGCTAGTGTGTACCCTATGAACAGAAATCACCCAATCCTTTTTACTATCCGGCCGACCACAATGACAGTTTGATGAATTCCCCTCGCATCAGATCTCAGGGACAATAAAAAACTCGTGGCTCATCTTATAATGGGTTCTGCACTACGCTTTTGAACTGGACTTGCATTCATTTCTACAGGAGCCAAATAGATTTTACTTACATGCATAACATACATAAATTATTCATAAATTAAATATTATTCAGCAATTCACCCTATTGTTTATTATTTGTGTCGACTCGTATTTATTTCCGATTAATAAACTTTAATATGCTACGATCCTGTATTTATATGTAATCAGAAAACCCCACTCTTAAACCCAAAACTTGGTATACCATACCATGCGGTAGAACGTTATTTTAAATTTGTACCGGCAGGAAATGTATGTAACAGGCATAAGGAGGTATCTCCGACCCTATAATGTATATATATTCTTGATCAGCGTCAAGAGCCTAGACGTTCTAGCCACGTCCGTCTGTCTGACAAAACTCGAATAACAAGCGGAATTTTGGAATATACATATGTACAATAATAACTATAGTCTTTATGATCTCCGAAAATTTGATGCGATCAGATAAAAATTGTCGTAGGTTTGGGTAGCGGGTATCTCAGATAGGGCACACTCGACTGTAGCTTTCTGATTTGTTATAGTTATATAATTGTCGGGAGCAGCAAACTGCTAATGTTAATGTAATGCTGTGACAGCGTCTGCCAGGAGCACTGCTTCTGCCGGAGAGAGAGAGAGCACTGCATGCTCTCTGACACTGTTAACGATGACGTGCATTTCGATCGGCTAATTGCCTTCTTACTTGTATTTTTATACTCATTGAAGTCGTGTCGGTGGCGAAGCTTGATAAAGTCACACCCAATATTACAAGTGGTTACATATACGAACATATGTACCACGAAAATAAACTTAAAATTTGAACTTTTGGGTTTAATTTTTATAAACAATAATTTAACGCGTGAAAGCTACTAATTAAGTTAATAGTTAATAGTTTGCATTCGCATATACATATGTACATATGTTTTCTTCTATTCGTTATTATTTATTTGTTTTAGATCATAATCATATTTATAGTTAAATTATAATGAATTTGGGTATTAAGAATATTAACTACACTATTGAATACACTATTGCGCCTAGCTGCCTACTAATAGAATTTGAAAGCGATAAAAAAAGTTTTTCATTCTAATTAATAAAATAAATAATTACATTGATATCCTAATGTCGATGATATCAGCCCTAGAATTTGGTGAAGATAATTGTTAATTCAAATATAAGATGTAGCGAAGGTGAGGGATAATAGGAATAAAGTGCCAAGTAAGGAATTACAGACTAGCAAGAGCACAATCATCGAACTCCCGATTGAGAAAGTTCAGTGCCTTATTCTGGTTCTGGTTGTATTCAAAACAAAGGCCAGTCAAGGTTCTGGTGTTTGCATCAATTGCTCTCCTCTTCTCCGTCCGAAAAAACATTGGACGGAGTATCAGGGGTGGATGACTCTAAAATGTTTTTATGTACACTGATCCAAATTTCACATAGATATTAGCATGTCTGAAGACCTTTGTAATTTGGATTGTAAGTTGAGATATTATTTCATTAATTTTGAATTAGTTAGTTGTGGATATAGGTTTAATTACGTCTGAGAATAATTGCTGCATACTCAAAAGGATGTCTTTAATTTGTATTTGAATATATACATATTATGTTCTTTTTTTTTTATGTATTAATTACGCGGCAAATAAAAATAAAAATTACAGCTGATAATTGGAAAATATGTAAATAGGGGTTTGTTGAGAGATCCTACATTTTACCCAATATTTCCGGAGGGAAATCGCGAAATATATAAATTGATTGAATTGACTTTATTTTGGCACAGTGTATGTTGAGGTTGCAGATGTTGATTGTTGTTGTTGCTACGTCTTTATTTCTTCTGTGTGTGGAGCAGTCGTTATCTGTTTTCATATTGCTTAACTGGTTTATATTCAGTTCGTCTTCAGCTTATGCTATGCAGTACACCCACACACAAATTCTCTCTGATATATCAACCACCACCATCCAAGTGTGGCATGCGGCTTTGCCTTTGGCTTTGACTGTAGCTTTAAGTGTGGCAATACCTTCGTTTCTTGCCCAGACGTGGTCGTGCAGTTTCCGTATCTGAGCCTGGCTCTTTTCATAATGTGTATGTGTATATTTGCCTTTGTGTAAGCAACTTGGTTGGTATGCAAAAAAAAAAAAACACGACTCCACGCACTCATCAGGTCTTAAAGGCGAAAGGCATGTGAATACGTTTACAAAGTCTTTTGATTACTCCAGTGATTCTTATAATATTCTTTTTGACGTCAATGCGCGCGTAACTTTTCCTCTAAACATTGACCAAGATGCATTGTTAGGATAGTTTTAAAAAGTCTGGTACTGCTGTATACTTGAAGTGCCCACGAAGACAACACTATCATATTTAGAATAATTCTTTATAAATACTCAAATTCCATATTCCAAATAACCAATAACCAATAATAAAGAAAAAGCATGTATGAAACCTTCAAATGAGTGTGCTGGACTGTGAGATTCTTAAATTATACCACGAAAAAATGCTAAGAAATACCAAAAACTATTGCTATATCGATATACTAATAGGTTAAAAATATGTCATACAGCGACGCAAGTGAGCAAAGGAGAAAATAATAATAATAATAAATAAAATAATAATGCCCTCGATCGAAGTAATGATAGTTATTTCTATTATAGTATCTGCATATCAATTTCATATACATAGGCAGAAAGTCGTCTCGCCTGTTGACATTCTAATGACTAACTCCCCTACCAATTCATTCGATATAAGCATAATAAAAAATTCATGATCGCAAAAGTTTTTAACTATACACACATACATATGTACATATGGTACCATATTGATGTGTTGACCACGACAAAGAATTTGCTCCATAATTGTCATTCGTTGCTTTAACAATTATGTTTAATTCATGCAATACTTGCTAAAACTATTCATTAGGTAAATTTAATTTTATTTCGTTTGCTGTACTTTAAAATATACTTATAAGAGTGTACAAACGAGTCAAAGGGAATTGCAATGATAGCCAAATAATTAGTCTTTTCTTTTAATGCAAAATGCAGTTACACTGGGTTGTGTGTGTGTGTGTGTGTGTGTGTGTGTGTGTGTGTGTGCAAAAACCGCATTATAGTGCCATTATAGCGAAGAGTTGTCATTAAATAGCTACAGTGCTTTAAAAGTCATACTTCAGATAATTTTGAAGTAATTACATATCTATTTTGCATTGTTGAAGCTCTCTCCCTTCAGTTTGTTATTGTTGTACCCATAGGGTAGAAGGGTATTATACTCGTAACTTTGTGCCGGCAGAATATGTTTGTAACAAGCATAACGAGTCATCTCCGACCCTTTAAAGTGTATATATTTTTGATCAGCGTCAACAGCCGAGACGATCAAACCATGTCTGTTTGTCCGTGTGAACACCGTGATCTTAGAGACTATAAGAGATAGAGCTATATTTTTAGAGCTATTTTTCGACAGCATTTATTATATTTGCACGCAGATCAAGTTTATTTCAATTTTTTTCTACGCCCATTTCAGCGCCCACAAATTGACAAAACTCGAATAATAATTGTAATTTTAAAGCTAGGGACAAATTTTGCATATGGGTAATTCCATGGCGAAATTTGAAATAAACTGAAACAATTTTAAAAATAAGTGAATGTTATTTTATTAAAGCTTAGGTAAGCACTATATTTAGAGGTAAGATTGATTTTAGAAACTTGTTCTGCTTTACGATAAAATATATAAATTCGTTCATTTTTTTGGCTTTGCGTACGAATTTATTAATTTTTGTACTTATCAGAACAGAAAACAAAACAGAAAGAAAAGTTCAAAACCACTCTTAGCTCTATTTAAAGTACATATCTAGAGCTATATAAAGAATCTTTTTTTTATTTTTAAAATTGTTTCAGTTTATGTTATTTTCAATGTAAAGAGTCTCGCACGGGTCAAATTCCGTCATGAAATTACCCATATACAATAACTATAGTCTTTGAGATTTCTGAAAATTTGATTGCGATCAGTTACTAGGCATCTTAGTTGGTTTAGCTGACAATCTGGTATATTTTGCACTCTATAGTATATCTTGAATGTAGTACCATATCAATATATTAATATATCAATATATTTTTAGAATAATACAATATATTACTTTCATTCAAAATGGGAAGCGGGCACACTCGACAGAAGCTTTCTTACTTGTTATATAAAACGACAATAAAATAAATTGAATTTTAATTTGTACTTATTCTGACTAGTTAACTGAGGGAACATGTCCTCTTCTCTCCATAAACTCCGAATGTGAAATTTGCTTATGTACATGATAATTTATTTTAAACTCAGATTAGAGACAGTGTTTGGACAGGACATGTGTTTTCTTAATCATCGGGAACTGTCGGGACAATATTAGTGCCCTACGTAGGTGTAAAACCACAGAAAGATGTGTGATCTTAAGATTTATAAAAGTATATAAAGTTATAATGACTGATATTTGTTAAGGCGATAGCTGTATAAATCAGCATCCAACTTTCTGCTCAGAATAGGAATGCTCAGAATCTTGGCGACGAGGTTATCTCTAATTAAGTTGTCTAACCTAATGTAGTGCTATACCTCAATTAGAAATTGAACAACGAATGTTTTTTTATTCGCAGTTTTCCAATACTAATGACGGCTCTCCAATGTCCAGTTCTGATGTTAAAACTTTCAATGGCAAAATAGTATACAATCTTGATGGCAGTGCGTTTATTATCGATGCAGGGAATGCGAATGTCCCTTCCTGCACAAGTTTAACATCTACAACGCTTACCAGCTCACTGTCGTCTACTTTCGATGCGCATTTAGTTGGACTGACGTCGACGTATACAACTAAAACTGAAACTAGAACTGGAGGTGGAAAACGCGCCCAAGGAACATCATTGGCATTGGCAAATAAAGTCCGACTCTTACAGGATCAAATCGTTGAGGAAAACGGAGTTGTAAAGGACTATCATCAACTAAGTCCAAAAATTCACTCGTTTCGTGTGGTCTCCGCTCAAGATGTCAACGCACATTGCGAGGACGGAGCTAATGTATTTCAAACGCATTCGCACAAGCCCATATTGATGTGCTTTATCTGTAAATTGTCATTTGGAAACGTTAATTCATTTAGTTTGCATGCGAAAGCAGAGCACGCGCTTAATCTGGTGGAGCTTGAGCAGCAGCTGCTAAAACGCGAATATTCTAGTGCCATCATCCAGCGAAATATGGATGAAAAGCCACAGATATCATTCCTTCAGCCACTTGATCCAGTCAACGCCGATGTCGGTGATTCTGGAAATGGCTGCAATTTGGTGGAGACTTCAGCAGTTATAGCTCCTAAACGTTGTCCCCCCGACAGTGATGGCAACGATGATCATCGAAATGACGACGATGATAATATTAGCGATGATGGCGAAAACGATATTGAGAAGGACGACGAAAAGAAAGAAAATGCAGATAAGACGATTGCAATATCTAAAGTAGCAGTCAATAGTACTGTGAAACTTAGTTCCTCAAATCCAGCAACAATAAAGACTAATAACACCCCTTCAAAATCAACAAGCTACAATACAAATACAATCAGAACAACGACAACAACATCGACATTGACATCTACAACGGCACCTTCATCACAGTCATCATCATCATCAAACCTAATGTGTGTCTCATCTGCGTCTATCTCTGCACCAGCTTTGGCTTCAGCATCGTTGCTAATTGACTTGGAAGTGCTGCAGCAGAAAAGTGATGATTCGCCTTTGGCAACTCGAACTGATAATCTAAGTAGCGATAAGTTGATACCAATTGAACCCACATCTTTCATGAGTTCAATATCCCCTACATCACGTCCACACCCAGCTGATGCTGCTCATTCCAACCATTCGACAGCAGAAGCTGCGGATGCATCAGAAGCCATCGGAGCTGCATCAACTGCGGCAGACATATTGCATCAGCATCTAATTTCCCTGCAAGGACCACAGCAATCAGTGCATTCCACTGGCGGTATCTTCCCACCGATAGAAGCTCCAGCTCACACGCATCTTAGTTCCTTTCATGCATCCCTGGCTGCACTGGCGGCAAACGAGCAAAATGCTAGGAGTGTCAAACTACTTTCGGACTTTCTTCAACAACAACTTCAAAATCAACAGCAGCAGCTACTTATGCTCCCCAGCAAATGCCCCGAACATACAGACTTTAAAGGAGTCGACTGCAAAACATGCGAGTTAATAGATATTCAAACTCGCACCAAGTCACCAGGTACACTACAATCTTCAACTCAATGTCAACCACAAAGATCTCCGAATACCAGTTCTAGTGGGGGATTGACAACTCCGATGCCCATGCCCATCTCCCCTAGTGCATCATCAGCTGTCAATATGGGCAGCACGACGACTGCGTCCAGCTTCACAATTGGTGCCTGCTCTGATCATATTAACGGACGTCCTCAAGGAGTCGACTGTGCTCGGTAAGTTCCGAACCCTCTACAGTGGTAGATATCATATAAGTAAAACGGATTAAATAACACCAAATTGATATATGTACAATGTTTTTTTAATTACTTGTGGTGTATTTTTCTTTTCGAATAAATGAAGCGTTTTTGCACAAAGCTTTAATAAAATAATTACAACAGAAGGAGGCATCTCCGACCCCATTGATCAGCGTCAACAGCCGACTCGATATAGCCATGTCCTTTTGTCTATCTGTCCTGTCCGTATGAACACCTAGATCTTAGAGACTATAAGAGATATATTTATAGAGTTATAATTTGTTATGTTTCACGCAGATCAATTTTGTTTCAAAATTTTGACCACGCTCACTATCGTCCCCGCAAAAATAGAAAAACAAGCGTAATTTGAAAGCTAGTCTCAAATTCTGGTACAAAACATAATAACTAAAGTCCTTATGATTCTTGAAAATTTAATTGCGATCAGATAAGTTGAAGATTGAAATTATTTACTTTATACATAAATACACCAAATAAATACTTTGGTATATTTTTAGTAATTTAGCTTTTATTTCCAATGAGTATGTCATTATCTCTCATTATAATTGGATTTAGATTATATCGCGGAGATACAAGTATACTTTTGCCACTTTTTAATCACGCGATAAGATCGAAATGTAATTACTTTCCGATTTTAGCGATTACCATATTGCGGCCGCAAAATGCAACGCGAACAAAACTGAAAATAGTCTTAATCTGCGTAATTAATTTTGAAACCAACATAAAAAGTTTAGAGTGTATACATTTTATAAATCCATTGTATGGACGAACAGTTAACGTGGGGTAACTTTCATCAGTTAAATTGATCCTCCGTTTAGCAGAAGCATAAGTACTTTAATGTCACATATAATATAAGGGAATTTTAAATAAATTGACTACTACGAGTACACTTGTATTATTTTGATAAATTTGCATCTGATTTATTCTTTTTTGAGAACAAAATAATTTTTGAATTTTCCAATTTGAATAACGACTAATAGCAACATTTTAAATATAGTGAGTTTTAATACCGGCTTTCACACTTTTTATTTTCTACAGACTTTTGATTGGAAAATTTTATGCGTAACTGACGACAACAGTCCTGTAGGGTATATTTATATATTCACCATTTAACATAAGCGTAATTTTAGCAACTTAACCGAGAATACCGAGAGTGCCGCTGGCGGTTCATTTGCACTGGTCATTAGCAAGGGGTTGTACTTATAAAGTCTGTCTTATCCCTTTTTCTGGTCGTAGAAGAATGGGGTTGATCCGTGAGCAAACTTTTAAAACGTGCTGACATTGCAAAAGGGTTTTTATTTATTCTCGATTTGCAAAATATGTGTAATTATTGTTGCTGGTTGAACTTTGGCTGGCAACTTTCAATGGGAATTGTGAACCCCTCAAAAATGTAGCCAATGCTGCACAATAACTCATTAGTCTAATTTTACAAATACATATACATACATATGTATGCATGTGTACTTATAACTCGAGTTGGATATGTAGAAGAGCGAAAAGAGTTGTAAGCAGCTTATGCAGACTCTTAACAGACTCTAATAAACGCCACTGCGAATGCTCATTTATACGCAAATTAACCTTGGGATTTCGTGGACATGCATCATTTTAGATAGGAATCGATTGACATGTGACAGCATGACTTATGACTATGCAATACAAAATTTACATATGTATACATCTACAGTTACTAAAATAATTTTAACCAAAATCGTAAATGTAAATCATGCTCCAGCGTTAATATCGATATCTTCGGACCATCATCTCCTCCTCTTAAACCCAACAAGTGTTTTGAGCGATGTTATGTGTCATCGATATACGTACATATGTTATGTATGTACATGAAAAAGGTTTTGCTTAGACGCTGTTCCCAGAATAGCAAAATGTTGAGGGTGCGAAAAAATAAATATAATATATTACGCTAGCCCCATACATTTTACAGAGAACGTTTTTGGCAACATTTATGATCCAATGTTTAGAAAGAAATCGGTAAAAAACAAAAATTTATGACCACATCACAAAACATTTATTATTTATGCTATTAAATAAATGCAATTATTGAAAAAAAAAACAGATGAAATCGCATTCATTGCGTATTTCTATGGCGACAATAGCAAATATTGTTGCACTTGGTGTGACCTAATCTGATTAAAAAGTTGAGGTCCTTATATCCTATTTAGTCCAAGAGCATCCGCTTAAATGATGCACTTTTATGATGCAAATGCTTATACCAAAGTTCGGAAAGATGTTTAGGGGTAAAGTAAACAAATTTAGGCAGAAAGAAGAAGAATATCAAGTGTATAGGAACAAATCAACAGAAAATAAGGAAGGTTATAAATTATATGACATTTAAATTTAATTTACCAACTCGTTCTGTACCGATCATATTCCTGAACTAAGTTGTCCGTTTGATCTACCTGGTGAATTTTTTTTTAGTAATTACTTATGTCTGCTTTTATTTTTTTTTTACTTTTTATTGTATTAGTATTATATTTAAAATATAAAAAAAATGTTCACACAAATATACACATTAAAGTTAAATTACTACCATGAATATGTTAGCTCGAAATGAAGACTTCATACTACATAAAATGCACAATTTTGATAGATACATACAACAAATCTAACCTTAAAACGGCTTTAGTGGAAGAATGGGACAAAATTAGCCCCTATATCACAAAAAAATTGGAGGAATCTATTCCAAACTGTCTGGAAGGAGCTATTAACAAAGAAGGAGGTCATACGAAATTCTAAATACACAGTTTAACATATTTATATTTAGTTATTTTCAGCTGGTTAAAATAAGCTGTGGTACTTTTTTTTGGCATTTTTTTGTTTTTCAATAATTTTATATAGTAAACAAAAAATTAGAGGATAAGTGAAAAAGTATCTTGTATCTTAAAACATTAAACTAAAATCTTGCGTTTAAATAAAGTTAATACCTCTTTTAGTTTAGCCAGTACACTAACTCAAAGTTGTCGGTTGGTGGTGGTTGAAATAAGCTGTGACCTACTGTACACACATACATAGTATGTGCATATGAACATTGTTCTCTTATGGAAGGGACGGCAGTTTCGATTCATTGTGCTACTCTTAGAATAGCAATGGCTTTTTCTCCTGGCATACTATAATATTTTGGGTCGAGCTGCTCAGCAACCTTTAATATAACTTGCTATGCTCCTGCACATGTCAAAGGTTGACGAAAAATGGAAGAATCCAAGATATTATATATTTTTCTTTTATTAAAGTACCTACTTTCAGTTGCAATTTTGAATTCAGTTTGTTCGCGAATATTCTAACGGATCGAAAATGAGTACTTTGCCAGGAGTATTCTTCGATACGACCGCCGATGGCGAGCTCGTCGGCAGAATAATTATGGAGCTGCGCTCCGATGTCGTGCCCACCATCGTGAACACCGCCGAGAATTTCCGTGCTCTGTGCACAGGCGAGAAGGGTTTCGGCTATAAGGGCTCCAGTTTCCATCGCGTCATTCCAAACTTCATGTGCCAGGGCGGCGATTTCACCAACCACAACGGCACTGGAAGCAAGTCCATGTACGGCTACAAGTTTCCCGATTAGAACTTCCGTCTGAAGCACACCGGTTCCGGCATCCTGTCGATGGGCAACGCTGGTGCCAACACCAACGGCTCGCAGTTCTTTATCTGCACCGTGAAGACCGCTTAGCTGAACAACAATCTCGTCGTATTCGGCGAGGGTCTAGATCTTGTCAAGAAGATCGAGTCATACGGCTCGCAGTCGGGCAAGACCACAAAGAAGATTGTGGTTGCCGATTGTGGCTCACTTTAAGCTGATCTGGCCTGTGTCACTCTGGCGTATTTCTGTTAAGACGAAACACGTTCGCATTTTCTCAAAAAAAAAAGAAGAGAAAACCACATTTTTTTTTTTACCAATAACTGTAATGATATGAAAAATAATACATATTTCCAATAGACATTTTTACATTAAACGTAAATGCTGCGATTAAGTGAATTTAAATTTTTTTTAGTTTGGCCAGTATACTGATTCAAAATTTGTCGGTTGGTGGTGGTTGAAATAAGCTTTGATCCATACATATGTACATATGTAAGAAGTACCTTTTCTTTGTTGTGAGATACCCCGTCTTTCATATGTATTTACATACATACATATTGTACTCGTATGTATGCAAACAATACAATAATTGTGATGCACCAATTTGAGTAATTATAGAGACAGGGCGATGGTACTTATCAATACATTTAAACAAGCATTTAAAGGCACATGCACGCATATGAATGTACATATGTGTATGTACGAGTACATAAGTATGAATGTATGTGGACACTTGCTTAATCATCTGCATGTAAATTACCGCAGTTTAATAGTGTGGCGCGTTGGGAATTGACTTGTGGGTTACGGAGGATGGCGGTTGGAGTGTCGGTCGTGGACGGTGAATTTACGTACACAAGGGCGAAGCGGCTTAACTAAAATAAATTAAACCAATTGCTCTGATTTCACTTGATAAGTGATATATAAAAACGTATACATTTTCTTGTCTCTTCAGCATCAATTGTCGCAATTTATGGAGATACATAAAATTTCATCAACACTTGTATGTGGGGTGACATTGTTGTCATTGTGAGATCTTCTATTAGTTGCGTTTTTGTGCAGACAATAATGTCGTGGCTTGAATTCATATTAGATAATTAAAATGGATATGCTACCTTTTTTTTAATGCATACATAAGTGTGTATGAGAAAATACTAGCAAAGGTTCACCACGTCGAAAAATATAAATTATGTTATTAAGTTTGTAACTCCGATGAGCGATCTCATTTATTCTAGATTTAATTATTTCCCCCAGTTTTTACGTTTTTGTGCTTAAAGATTTCATTTTGTTTGATTGATCTACATCCATTGTATATTGTATTGTTATAGGATATACAATAGCATCCGTTTCAAGCCAATTAAGAATACATTATAGGGTCGAATTTAAATTTTCTTATATAGCTGGAAAACAAAATGGATAAATGTCTCTCTAAAATGGATCTAATTCAATAATCTCTTGAAAGCTGCAGCGATGCATCGAGCATCGATATTTTATTTAGTGATGTTTTGTGATGTTTGTCAAAACATCATCAACATCACCATTTTATTGTCAACTGATCACAAGAAGTGCTAAAAATTATCAATATATAGCTTCTTCGCACGTCAAAAAGTTCGCTCATCTCGGAGCAGCGCTTTAATCGCTGTTTTTTTTACCATTTGACGGCCGTTTTTTTAAATAGTTTTTTAATAAAGCAATTTATTTTACCTTGGACCAGTGCTTGGCAACACTAAATCGAGCTCGGCATTTGCATTTCGTAAGTGCATCCAAAGTCGTTTTGAATTTGAAATGTTCAATGCCGTTCGTAGCGAGATGTTTTTGATATCCTATGTATTCTTCGATTAATAGTTTAATTAAACTTTGAAGGGTTGCAAAGTTCTTAAAGGGGATAAATGTGTTTATCTGAAATATTAATATTTTTGAAACTCTGAACCATACATTAATTTTCAATTTGTTTTTGTTATTGCAGTTGTGAAATGCTTTTGAATTCTGCCCGCTTAAATAGTGGAGTCCAGATGTCAACACGTAACTCATGCAAGACCCTTAAATGTCCGCAATGTAATTGGCATTATAAATATCAGGAGACATTAGAGATTCATATGCGCGAAAAACATCCGGATGGGGAAAGTGCCTGTGGTTATTGCTTAGCAGGTAAGTCTTTTTATTGTTACACTTGCTTTACTACCCAGCCTAAGAAACTAATAAAGCTTTAACCTCATTTAATAAAATATTTGTTATAAAGTAAAAATAATGTATATTCTCGCTACCCATTGTGTAGAAGGGCCTTATAATATAAATGAATGTATTGGAACAAGCAAATAGTATATACAAGCAAGAACATGTACTATATAAGTTCTTGATCAGCGTCAACAGCTGAGACGGCAAAATAGAATAACCAACGTAATTTTTAAACTAGAGATTTGAATTTTGGCATTGACAATAATAACTATAATGTCTATGATTTCTAAAAATTTAGTCACGATCCAAGAAAATTGCATCCCCTAATTACTACGGGTCTTAGTAGCGTTGGCTGACAATCTGACAATATATTTTACGATCTATGGTGTATTTTGAATGTAGTACTATATCAATATACCAAATATATCCTTTCGCGTATGTTCAGTTTTATGGTTTTGTTTGTTTTGTTTTTATTCGAAATGGGTAGCCAGTATCTCACAGTCGAGCACACTCGACTACAGCTTTCTTACTTCTTTAATTATCAAAATAAAAGTAAAGTTGTTTATCAAATTTTATGAAATACATTTATTTTTCAATATTCATTATACGTGTTTTTTCGTAAATGTGCATTTTATAAATTAGTATTTGGACTAAAAATCAATAAGTAAGAATGTCAAACGAAATTCGCCATTAAATGTATATTTTTATACTTGTTAACGGTAAACGTATGTATAGTATGTAGCAGATAGAAATATCTTATATTTTATATTCTTCAATATATTTTAAATATTATATGTTTTAACGCATTATTTTTAGTATGTAAAAGTTTTTGAAATATTTTACAAATCAAGATATAAGAAAAAATTGTAAATCACTTAACATTTATATTTTAAAAAATTTAGCAAATTTATTTAAATATATATACGTATAATCTTAAATTTATTTGAATATTTAAGTGTTGTACTTAATGAGAATAATGTATTCTATGTAGACGAATCATTTTAGCTTTCAATTTTTATTTTGTAGTTTTTATCTACTTTTATAAGTTTATTCCTGTCATCTGAATTTAGTTACATTTTGCCTTATATATTATATCTTGCTAGAAAATTTAAGTTTGTTGTTTGTTATTCATAAAATAAACCAAATGAATATACCAAAATACTAAAATAACAACTAATGAGTCATAAATACTGTAGTTATTATGCTATTTACCAAAAATCGCCGCTCTAGCATAAACATTAATAGTTATTCGATTTATTTCGATTTGGGCGTGGTCATAATGGGCGTGGCAGAAATTTGAAACAGACTTAATCTGCATGCAAATATTATAAGTTCTGTCGAAAAAAATATAGCCGTATCTCTTATAGTCACTGAGATCTAGGTTTTCTTACGAACAGACGGACAGATAGAAACGTCTCGGCTGTTGACGCTGATTAAGATTATATATACTTTATCGGGGCGGAGATGCTTCCTTCTGCCATTATAGCAATAGCACCCTTCTACCCTAGCGGGTAGCGGGTATAATTATTATTTAATATTAAGAAGTTGACAGTTTGATATGTTTAAAGATTTTGAAATAAGCAAAGTGCCTTTCATAATATATTTGCTAATTCTCTTCACTTAATTTTGTTTTATTCTGGGTGACTGCAAATGGATGTGATGTATTCGTAGGTCAACAGCACCCACGAC